>NC_136117.1:12532511-13132511 GCF_965212315.1 Lampetra planeri
GCGCGAGATTCAGCGCGAAACAATGCCAATCCAACTGGGTCAGTTGAGATATCATCTCAGCAAAAGCGCAGACATGTGAACCCACGAGCTACTCAAATGCTGTATCAAACAACACTTTCTCACCACCACCACCACCGTTATCAGCAAATGATCAACCCCCATCTGCTAGATGAAGGTCCCCCCTCCCCCCCAAAGCCCATCGCCATCGATCACGATCTTGCGGCGTAATCAACCGACGAGTATCTGCACGCGAGCTCATTAGGGGCCCGCCCATAAATTACGATTTTGACCCCCCCTCCCCTTCGTCACACGACGTCACAAAAGTCAGACCCCCCCCCCTCAAATATGACGTCATAAAGCTCTGCCCCCCCCCCCCCAAAAAAAAAAACATGCTTCAAATCGCTTTAAACGATTATCATTGTAGTGCGTATTTAATGTGGCGCTGCACTCTGATGTTGTAGGAGAAAACGTTTATTAAAACCGTCAATTTAATTAAGTAGAACGTGTTGTCTATATTTATTTAAAGTTGCGCATGTCACATTTCTCACCCCCCCCCCCCTTCTCGTCACACATCGTCACAAAGGTCTGACCCCCCCCCCCTTAGGTGCGTGACGTCATTTATGGACGGCCCGTTATGTCGCTCCACGCTCCACTGTGGATGAACTTGCAGAGGGAGGTTCCATTCCTTGGCTGGCACTCCGTTCCCGTTGTTCTTGACCATCGACCACCGTCCCTTGCGAGTCGCGACCACGTCCTTCCCGACGCGCCACCACCGACTTAACAGTCTGGATGATGTCATTGTACCCCGCGCATTCTTTCCCCTCTCTAAAGCCACGCGTTCACTCATACGGCCTCTGAACGCGATTCCAAGAACGCATCTCTCCAAGGTTTTGTTTGTTATTTTTCGGGCACGTTGCAATGTTTTTGTTCCATTCGTCTTGTTCGTGACCGCGTCTTCTGAGCCACGTGCCACAACAGCAGGCAGCACGCACTGATTCGACACCCTCCTCCTCCTCCCTAGGCAAATTGCTTCGTTACTTCCCAGCATCAAGTTCATCGTGTCTAAGAAAGCACTGAAATGACATCACGTGCCGTGGCGTGCCACTCTCTCTTTCTTTCACTCATCAGTGCACATCGCTGCGCATTTCGCAGCGTTGTTTAATTTGTTTACGATGCCTGCGATTGCGATAGTGTCGAGATGAGCGTGCCAGATGACGCGCTGCGAACTTTGGGTCACTGTGTGCACAGATTCCTGCGTTGCCAATGTTTTTTTTCTAACAAGAGCTGAACATGTAACGACGGTCATAACAACAACAACAACAATAACGATCTGGCTCAACCCACTGCTTGATGAAGGTATTTCAGACTGAAAATGTATTTCTTTAGAACGGCTCTTCGTGTGTTCGTCCTTCCCCACACCTCCGATTAGCATGGTTGGCTATGTACGGTGAGAAAGAAGTCCAACACACATCCCCACACCGTGTCAGCCGTGGGGGATGTTTGACCATTCTTAACCATGATGGTCAGTTCTGGCTGATAAAGACACGGCTGAGGACCGGTTCAGATATCACTCCACGCTGATGTTGGCCTGATGAGCGGTTTACGATTCAAAGTGGTAAATTCACATCTTCCTCTGGTTTCTCTTCATACGTACCTATTCTATTGTGAGGGTAAAGAGGCGCTTGTTTACCAAGGGAAAGGCTCAAGACCCATTTGTCAGAAGGACACGGTACCCCCCCCCCCCGCGTAATGAATAGATGTTATCATATCGGCTTAACTCAGCCTAGCATCCCCCCCCCCCCGATGCCCCCCCCCCCCCCCACCTTGGCTCCCCCCCCCCCTCTTACCTTATATAGTCTCATTTCTCTATTAGCTCTCTTTCTTACTACAGTGATTTTGGCTGTAACGGTTCCACCTGAAGACGGAAGCTTGTGTTGCCTCCGAAACGTCGTGATTTAATTCAGTTGCTTTCATTTATGTTATTTTATTTTTTACCTACGTGACTTTCCCGACAAAATTTAAGAGTATGAATCCTTGCAGTCACGACAGCTTCAAATCTAGAAAGAAGGACATTTGTTTGTCAGGAGGGTCCTGCCTTGGGGATGTTTGGCACAATTTCCATTCATGGGGTTTGGCGCGTGGGAAAGAAACCGGAGTGTCCGGAGAAAACCCACGCACGCATCCGTGGGAGTGACACTCAAATCTCCGCACAGAGACAGATTCCCCCAAAAAATGCATTGCTGTACCGTCATATTTTGGTGACCTCACAGCCCGAGCCCGATGATGGTGGCGATGCTGGCATTCACAGGCAGTCTCCCGTACAAACACTGACCGGGCCCCAACCCCGGCTTGGTTTCCAAGGTCTGAAGAAACTGAGTGCATCCACGTGGTGATTCGGTGGGAGGCTAGGCGAGTCGCCATGCGTCGCTGTTTGTATGGCTACGATATGGCACACCTTTACCTGAGGTTCCGTGTAGTTACGAGGTTTCAGGATGTTTACGATCCATTCGGTGATTTGTCCTGATTATGCTCGTTCTGATGGGGGGGCCTATTTTATGTTATTTTGGGCAAGAAATTATAAGTGTTGTATGTCATGTGCAGCAGTCCTTTAATCAAGCCACACCTGACTGAAGGCGGTTTATTTGACCATACTTCACCACGCTGGTCAGTGTGGGGGTTTAAGGCGGGCAGCATAGGACATGGGAGCACATAAGTACAGTGCCATAATGGGTTTCGCCGCACTGCCCTCTGCTGCATGCCGCCCACAGAGCCACCGTGTCCCGCTGTGCTTGCCACCTGTCCGGGGTTCGACCCGGGACACTCCGTGTATTGGCATGTGTGTTAAGGTGGCAGACAATTGACTTGCAACCTTGATCTGGTACCAGTATTGCTATGCTGACTGATAAATACAGCATGTCCAGGATATGACTGTAGAAAAGGTGGCAAGCCTCTACCGAACACAGCGCATTTTGTATAAACTATGTAAATAACAAGTACCGTAGTAATATAGTATAATATCTGCAGCACATCCATTGCGGTACTGAAACACACACGATGAAGATACGTACTAAAGTCGAATGTTTATGAGCAACAATAACAATTGATGACCCTTGTAGCTGTCCCTCTCCAGCTGCCCCCCCACCACCCCCGTCTCAGCAAGATGACTCTGCTTTTAAATATTCTTAGGTTTTTTTCTGTAAAGTCAGTTAGGTAATTTTTTTTAAAATAAAAGTAAAATAAAAATAAAATAAAAAATCACGACGTTTCGGAGGCAACACAAGCTTCCGTCTTCGGTGCCACCTGAGCCGGCTCTGAGCACAGTTTAGAAACGTCGTGATTTTTATTTTATTTTTATTTAACTTTTATTCATTTTAATATTTTTTACCTACGTGACTTTACCGAAAAAACCTAAGAACGTGAATCCTTGCAGTCACGAAAGCTTCAAATCTGCTTTTAAAGTTGAAGGTCCCCTATATTTGGTCACGCCCGGCTACGTCTCTGGCTCGAGTGAGCCGGCCCCAACAAAGCCGTGCACTGAACTCGAGCCGGCTCTGAGCACGGTTTAGGTCATTTCCAGGATCCCACACCCCCTCCATCCTGCCCGCTGAATGAGCTGAGCCGTAGCCCCAAGGCGCTGCCGAGCCACTCACTCGGCGCGCTCTTTGGAAGAAACGAAGCAAGCGTGCCAAGGCGGAGCCGATCCACCAATGTCAGACGTCAGAGCCAGAGCCACGTGCTGAGAATACGGCGCTAGGAGAAGAACGATCATTAAAATGACGACTTCATTTCTGCCCCTTCCCCCCCGACCCACCCGCCCGAAAGCTGTCACTCACGGCATATTTGTTTTCCACTTTTGAGTGGCCGCTGACCAAACCTACAGCGGAGAGAGGTTAATTTCAAAACTGTTATTTTTGTTGTTGTAAAAAAAAACATTCAACGTCCCCCTCTGGGCTCTGAGCACAACTTGGGTGGATTACACATCGATTGTTGTTTTTTCTTCTTTCCGAAATGATGCCAGACTCATCGGGATTGATCGATTGCAATGTGCTAAGCGTGCAGCCGCTGCGGCGATGATTTCACACGCGTTGCTCGCTCGCTCTCGAGCATTCGGGCGCTCCATTGTGCCGGCCAGTGTGGCATACTACGGCGTATGCATGTGTCAAGTTGCAAGTGTTGTATGTGTGTGTTCACGTGGTTGAGCGGTAGCAAATGTAGCGGTTTGCGTACTGCTTTGTGCTACGAACCCGGCGGCCCCGAGTTCGATTCCGGCTCACGGCCAACACAAGTGACGATTATCTGAAACGGTCCTGGGCCTACTCTAGGTTGATTCAGCCTCAAATGAGTACCTCGTGCGATGTGTAAAAATATCGCCGCTGGGGAGACAAAGGCGGTCGGGCGTGGTGTTGGCCACCCACCCCCCTCATGCGCCGTATAGGCCTTCGTAGGTGCTCGCTGACAGCACTTGCCCCATCAGTCTGTTGAAGGCTACATGGGGAATCTCTTTTTAAATCCTTTATATTAAGTTCGCTTGCTTGCTTGCTTGCGTGCTTGCGTGCTTGCTTGCTTAGGACCGTGCAAATCTTTCGGTCGTTTTTTAGCCCACTTCCCGTGATCCAATCGAGCTGACATTTTCCACACAGACTCGTTGTGCGTGACAATTAATGTTCGTGAAAATTTTTTTCCAAAATTTTACACTTTTTAGGACAAAAAAATTATATTTAATTACCAATTGCTTAATGCTGCCATGCAATCATCTGACCCATAGGTGGCAGCCATCTCAAGCCAGAGGACGAGATGACTCTAGCCGCCACGCATATAAAGGATTTATAGTGAAAAACTTTGTTTTTACGGGTTATACTTGTTTATGTTCTTCGTGTATTTCAAGCGAGGTTGCGAAACCATTTTCATGGCCTCTTAAACGGGGCACGTTTCGACTTAGTTCGAACCCAGTTTTGGTGCAAGTAAGACAGGTAGCAGTACACAATGTTTGCCTGCTTGCATTTCTGTGTGTATGGGGTGGGGGAACGTTGGCATGGTGGTGAACGCAATGTGCTATGAACCAAGGTCACCCGAGTTCAATTTCCTGCCACTGCTAAAATCAGCGACAAGCGGTATCAGATCCTGTCCTGGGCCTCCACGATGTCGACTCGGCCTTAACCGTGCACGATGCGTAAGCATCTAGCACCCGTGAGATGAAAGCGGGCAAGGAATGGTCCCTACCGCACCACTTCCTCGTGCACTGCGCCATCCTTGATAGGTGCTCGCTACCAGCAGATGAGCTCCACATTCTTAAGTAAGGCTATATGGGGGGTCTTCGTGTGTGTGTGTACACGTGAGCAAATTCCATGAGCGTCGCCACGTATGGGTATTTTTCATGGCCAGCCATTGCAAATGAGGGTAGTCAAACAAAAACTACGATCCTCCCCATCCTAGCCCGAACACACTTTTTGGGCACGTGACTTCAGCGAGCACCTAAGAAGGCTGGCACTGCACACGAGGGGGTGGGTGGCCAACATCACACCCGGCCGCCTTTGTCTCCCCAGTTGCGATAATTACACACCACACCAGTACTCATTCGAGGCTGAGTCGACCTAGGGGTGGCCCATGCCCGGATCGGATAATCGTCACTGGTGTTGGCCGTGAGCGGGAATCGAACCCGGGTCGCCGGGTTCGTAGAGTAACGCGCCAACCGCTACACCACCGCTCCCCACACACGGACGCGCACACAAACCCGTGCGTTATCGCTCACGCACACACGTGCCGATGTGTGGGTTCGCGTGCGCGTTTGTTAGCGTAAGCACGATGCCATCGGCGAATCCCCATCACCCCGCGCCCTCCTTCCTCGCCGCGGAACGAGGAAGGAGCTCGGCACGTGCGCAGTCGCACGACACCGGGATTCCATTTGAATAATGAGTCGTGAGCTATCAGCATCAAAGAATAAAGATCCTACCCCCACCCCTCCCCCCCCCGTGTAGCCTGTAACAGACTGTTGGGGCAAGTGCTGTCAGCGAGCACCTATGAAGGCCGGCACGGCACACGAGGGGGTGGGTGGCCAGCACCGCGCCCGGCAGCCTTTGTCTCCGGAGTGGCGATGTTTACACACCGCACCAAGTACTCGTTTGAGGCCCAGGACCGGTTCAGCATCACCACCACCACCACCATCACCACCACCATCATCATCACCATCATCCGCAATGACCTATCCCAACAAGTTGTCACAATCCGTCAGCGTCTCAGCATGCAAGAAACACAGTTTGTAGGTCCTGCGTGCTCTTCTTGAATGCGCTAACTCCTTTGGCTGCCACTCTTCCATCAGTCTCGACCACTGGTCATCATGATCATCACTAATTCTAGCGATGTGTCCCTGCCCTGCCCAAGCGCGCTTACTTTCCTTAACGCTCGACACGACGTTTCTGCTTTGCACGTGTTCTCTGATGCGCGTATTCCTCTGTCTGCCTCTCCGGCGTAATTGCCCGCGCGCACATGTGTATTTAGCTTTTGTTTCCATTTCTTGTCAACGTCAAAGCAGGTTTTTTACGCACTGACTCAACACGTTCTTCTTTGAGCACATTGGTTCGTTGCCTTACACCATCAAGTTCAAGTTTTCCAAAAGCATCCCGCAAGGTGCTCTCGCTCGCCTCTGCGCTCCATCGCTTTGATCACCTCCGATTCGCACGGTGGGCTACGTGCCTTGTGCCAAAGAAGTTAGACGTACACACATCCCGGTGCGTTTTCCAACACTCTCCACACATTTTCAAGACCTAGGCACCACGTGTGTCTGTGACCCCACCCCCCCTCCCAACGCAAGCCATGCGTGTTTGCGTCCCCGTTCGGTGTCATTTAAAAGCGCTTTGCTACCGGCGTCCATTTGGATTCTCCTCACTCGGGAGAGAAAGGTGATGGAGACCAGGACGCGTGTTCCAGTTTTTTTTTTGTTGCTTCGTTTGAACAAAAAAAAACCGAGTCGTGACCTCAAGCCGGTTGAAACTGCCAGCGCTGCAGACTCAACCGACCAACGTGTACCTGTCACGGTCCGCCTGTGAGATATGTTGACTGATAGCGAGAGAGAGAGAGAGAAAAAATTGAAGTGACTCATATTCTCGACGAGACGACGGACCGTCCTCCGCTATCTTAAAGCGAGGAGGGGAAAAAACTGTATAGTTGAAAAAAAAGGGGCACATTCCTTCTGTGTTCTACCATTGTGCTCCTCCTCGACACCGTTACATAACATTTACATAGAGCCCGAGGGTTGAGAGATTTGCCGCAGCGGTTTCAGCTGCTCACCGGGTCGTGTCGATATCGATCAGTGTCCAGGGTTGGTGCTGGTGTCAGAAGTTTTTTTTTTTCTTTGACATTTTGACGTGAACAGCATTGACTCAAAATAGCGTTGTAAAGCGGCGAGTTTTGTTTTTATTAGACGTGAAAAATCGCACGTAGTCCGTATTTGTGCCACGATTCAAATGCCGCGCGGGAATTCGATGCCATAAAACATTTTGGAGGGAAAAAATACATGGTAAATTACGCAAATCTTTTGGAATATAAAATACGTTCCATAATTCTTGTGCCTTCAACAGTCCCACATGAAGTTATTTACATCGCAAAAACGTGACAACCCTTACTAGTTGGCTGTGTCGGGTGGTGGCTGGTTTTAACGACACATTTATTTACGCGATCTAAACCTCTATTATGGATCACAAAAATCTCCACGTAAAATGTGTGCTCCAACGCCCTTGCTCGCTATCCGCGTATCTCAAACCGCACCTTGTCGTAAAAAAACCCACTACCGCGCCCGTGTAACAAGCGGTGTTTTTAAAACACATGCTACCATTATCGCATTATGAGGCAGGATTACCTTTCTCTTATTTAAATGCTTTTTTTTCATCCCACTCGTTGAAAAAAAGGTTAAAACAGCCTCCCCCCTATCTCGCGATCGTGGGAATGAGCGATCGCAAGCATGCACCTCAGTCATGGGAAATGCTCCTACGCAGGAATGACATACTTTCTCTCCGGGCGTATCTTCTACGGCGGAGTAGGCGAGCGGAGATGAAAACTGTTTGATCTGAAGTCGCTCAAGCGCAGCGATCAACAGGAAAAAAAAGCCCCCCCCCTCCCGCTTCTTCCTTTTTGTTTGTTCGTCTCGACAGAAATGTTAAAAATCTACGCTCAGCACGAAAAAGGAAGGGCCAAAGTAAAATAAAGTGCGAGTCATTCCTGGAGTCCGGCGAGCTGCGACAAGCGTGCCGGTGGCATTTTTTTTTTTTAGCAAACGCCGTTATTAATTCGTGGCATTCGGAGTATCCGCTTGGGTTGATTTAAAAAAAAAGTTGATGTTCCTTCCATAACTCTGCGAATTTCGCATCGGCCGAAAATGTACACAATCCCCCGGCCCGCATCTTTCTCTCTCGCCCGTTTGAGTGGCAACGCTCGCCGGCGTCGTGCAGCACTTCGTGCGAGTCCAAGTGATCATCGGGTTATGAGCCAGGAGGCAGTTTATGAAATAACAAACACTTTGTGGTCATTCTCACTAAAAATGCTGGATTAAAATAATAATGATAATACAATTGAATTAATCATTGATTGCCAAAGGCTCGTTTTGCAGTACTGTGCTGCATCGGGTGGTCGGTCAATTCCATTCATGAGAGTTTGGCATGGGATGAAACTAGTACCACTCATGCGAGGGAATGACACTCAAAGATTTCCGCAGATGGATTCAAGAATCAATTTCCTGTCCAGCTCTGAGCCACCTTGTAGCTGAAGCCGGCATCATCTGGCATTCCCAGGCAACTTCCCATCCACGTACTAATCAGGCTCCAACCCGTTAAGATTTTAGGATCGGGTGGGATCTGAATATTTGTGCCTAATTTGATTGTAATAGTATGATCATTGTGCCCACAACACAGAGTGGCTGCTTGAATGTAATTCAGCCACAGTTATTCACTTCACGTAGACGCACTGAATGATAATGATTAGCGTGACATTTGCAAGCTCTGGCACAAAGGAGTATGCAATGAAAGGATCGGTAGATCACACAAGTGTTGCGAAACTCCATTCCCACGGGGTTTGAGGTTGATATACACTGGCTTGTCGGGAGAAAGCGCTACGGCAAAGTGCGGACTAACATCGTCTGTCTCTTCTGTACGGGATAGAGTGTTGCCCCCTCGCATGCGTGGGTTTTATTCGGGTGCTCCGGTTTTCTCCCACATATATAACAAACGCTCACTCATTTGGTCAAAAAAACATCTTAATACATAGAGGACCGCACAGCTTGGGAAATCGTTGGTAGCATCGCCTGGCTGCCTGCCAGCTTGCCTGTGAGATGCTATTTTGGGTGAACGACGACGCTATATTAGACCAAACATTATTATTACTCTGATTACGAAGAGGGCTACAACTCTGCATTACAAAGACAGCCGCACGAAGCGCATGCATCGGCCACAGCCCAGCCGGCTTCGCACGTTTATGTTTGTCTTGCGGCGACAGTTCGAACGGCGACCAAAGGAAACAACGAAAAAAATGGCAAAGGACGCGTTCGGTGGATTGCCGCGGCACGGTGCAAAAGAGGTAACCACACGGCACACACTCTCGCTCGCTCTCGCTCGCTCTCAGCGAGCAGCACGCATGAGCGCCACGCGTGGGCCACGGCACCGGCGGGGTAATGACACACGGGGGGTGGCAGTGGCTCAGGGAGGTCGGGCAGGTATTTGCAAAGGTGTAGCGCTCAAGTATGTTCTCACAGTCTCCGCAGAACGCGAGCGAAACGCATTCCATTCCTGGGTGCCGGTACTCCGAGCCTCCCTTCACCCGGGAACGTAGTCTTCTCCCCTCATGGCCTTGTTGGGAGGGAGCGGGGGGGGGGCGGAGGGGAGATAAAATAATAATTATATAATGATAATAATAAAATATTTCCCGACTGAAAGAGTGTTCGCGGCATGGGAGCGGCGCATTTCACCTGGCTCGCTGCTGGCATGCGAAGGCTGCAGACGTATCAGGGCATGTTCGAAATCGCTCTGGCGGACCGGTCCCACCCGCATATCTCAACAGCCTGTACACGGCTCAATATATAATTATTTCTTGATTCGATTTACAAAACAGCACACACATCCCGAACGTGTTGCTAGAGCCACACTCTTCCCCCAACAGTTGCATTCCTGAGTTTCTATAATTAAATAGATGGGAAGTGGATGTCATTCCTGGTCATTGAATTAGAAATGGAGTTGAGTGTGTGTGCGTTTAATCTGGGCCATTACTGGGTGATACATTCCCATTTTAGTTGTTGTTAAAATAAGAGTTGTTTAAATCGTGAACAAAAAATAATTGTACGATAAAATGAAATGTCCTTAATATGTAATCCGACGAATGAACAGAACACAAATTTAAGCATCCTATGTTTTTTTTTCTTTCCAAAAATGGTTTTATGACTTAGTGACTGAGTATTCTTGGAATTAGACCGAGGAGTGGAACACGTGGATTACAGAACACACACACGTGTTAAAGGCGTGCATCTGTCTGCCAAGACGAGTAAGTGCGGCTTGGGTAAGACACGTCACGGCCACAAGGGGCGATGGGCCAGTGGGCGAGAACAACGACAGAATAGAAGCCGAAGGAGGGAACGTGCCTAGGTGATGAAGCGATGGAATCAGTTCGCGTGCAGCTGCATGGTGACTCGGTGCAAGGTAGTGGATATAGCGACGGCTTGGGGAAGCCTTCATCCAGCAGTATATTGACCATAGCTGACGATGAATACTCTTCAGTAGACGTACCATTCAACCTAATGGATTCTATCTGATAACAGTTATGACTAGGGCGGCACTGCAAAACCAACGTGCAAAGCGCAATACGCGAAAGCCAGTAGCGACCGCTACAGAGAAACTATTCAGTTTTGAAAGACAGCGAGTTACTCATCTTATACAACGGCATTCTTAACTCAAGTAATCCGAGATATTTCCCCTAAAGTATTTTCGAGAAACAGAATATTATCCTCTCTCTGTCCAGCTGTACAACAACAAGAAAAAATGACACGACATTTATAGGTGGTCACTTTTAGCGGGGTAAAGTGTGAGCAATCCAAACTTATACTCGCGAGAAATAGGAAGCTCTTCAAAGTGAGCGGCGTTGCGGTGCAGCGCTGTGAGCACGTTGTTCTTCGTACGGCTGGTGATGTATATGCCAGATGTGGCACATTAGGAATGGATCCCTCCTTAAATGATGTCCTTGTGCAGCAGCAAGGGAGTAAAGTGTGGTTCTGTGAAAGTCCTGATGTGTTGTGCAGTGCATCAATGCATGTGTGTACAGCAGCATGTGATGACTGAGTTGGGCCTGTAGGTGGCTGTCAGGGTTATTGAATGACCGCGCGGATACACCAGCCACGTGGTTAATGGCGACTCGGAATAATTGCTGCATGTGACACGTGCTGGTGCATTTTACAGAGTGACGGTGCTGTTCTTCACAAGATTGCTATTATTTTTGGTTTCTTTCGGTTAAGTCACGTCTAAAGATAATAAATTAAATTAAATAATAGAATACGACGTTTCGATTGCAACACAAGCAATCATCATCAGGTATAATGAAATAGCGACATAAAATCTAACCAGAAAACTATAGACAGACATATTAGCAGACAGATATCACCAAGATACATAGCGAGAGCAACACAGGTAACACAGGTAATTAAGATTGCTATTGACCACAATAAATGTGCTTGCCCCCGATTTGGAGCACCTGCCCACGTCCTTGATTTCGAGTGTGCAAGACACAGAACAACGACTACAATTTCACATTCAGGTGATCAAGGCCACAGATATCGTCGTCATGAACAGTGAAGTACGGGTCAGACCCACAAGTGTTTCATGCATCATTGGCTGACCCCCTGTGTTGTACGTGTGGTGGGCTTGTGTCGTACGTGTGTGTACGTGTGGTGTGCCTGTCTGATACGTGTGATGTACCTGTGTGTACGTGTGGTTTGCCTGTGCTGTACGTGTGTGCACGTGGGTGCCGATTCAGAGGTCGCAGAAACGTAAAGGCGAGACCACGGTCGTCTCACAGTCCCATGGAGTTGTGCCATTTGTTTCGCATTGCGTAATTGCATGCATTGCAGTGGTAGTAGCGTCTCTGCGTGACACATCCGCGATGTATTAAAAACTCGACCAACTACGGTATTTACTTTGCTTCGTAAAATATTGGTCGGAAGCACGGCAAGGGATACCTTGCTGCGGTGCACGCGGCTACTGTTGATGTTACGTCCACACAATTTTTTTTTGTACATCTGCAGAAGCAAATATTTATTGTAAGGTGTGAAATTTCACAGCTTGATCCCTTCCAGGCTGTGTGTGATTCATGGCTCACTTACCTCTCCGCTGCAGCTGCGATGAAAACTTCGATGCCAAAAAGTGTGTGGGGAGGAGGGGGGGAGGGAGAACGTCCCCCCTCGCACACATCACTCGACTCGCTTCGTGATCGTGATTCAAATCCACGATCGATTCGACGTTTAACACCGTGGTGAGCGTAGCAGCCCCGGGTGGGCTGCGAGGTGGTCACGTGAGCAGTATGGATATACAAATGTATGTTGAACCTCTTTCACCCCGTACGTAGCCAACCGTGCTGATCGGAGGTGCGGGGGAAAGGAAATAGACACGAAAATCAGTTCGAAGGAAATCAGTTTTTAAACCTGGATTTAAAAGTGTCTCGCTCGAGTGGCTTCTGCATATCGGAAGGAAGAGCGTTCAAAGCAGCCGGAGAAGCGCGTCTGGAAGCACGCGATTCAGTGACCGTCTTTGTTCGATGGTTGGCCAAAAGCTGCCGCTGCGTGGACGACCATAGTTTATACGGCATTCCCTCTTCATTCACGAACTTGCTATCCACGAGTTTGGCTATCCGCGAATCGCATCTGGAACTCTACACGAACTGTATCGAGAGAGAGAGAAACTGATGATATAACTTCTCGAAGAGAGAACGTCTGGCATGGAGACGTTGCCTCCATGCAACGTACGATACACGCACATGTGTTTCAATAGTTTATTTACGTGTCTATTTAAGGTAATGCATTAATATATCCCTCGCGAATAACGAGGGGATGCTTAACAAAGTAAATTAAACATATCTTCGGTGTTTGCGAGTTGTACCGTGTGTTGTTTGCCACTCTGTCCGACATTTTTCTCCGGCACATGGAGCAAAAGGTTACACACATGGAGCTAAAGGTCACACGCATGGGGCTAAAGGTCACACATGGGGCTAAAGGTCACACACATGGAGCTAAAGGTCACACACATGGAGCTAAAGGTCACACGCATGGGGCTAAAGGTCACACACATGGGGCTAAAGGTCACACACATGGTGCCAAAGGTCACACGCATGGGGCTAAAGGTCACACACATGGGGCTAAAGGTCACACACATGGTGCCAAAGGTCACACACATGGAGCTAAAGGTCACACACACTTTGTTAAAGGCCACACAGACGGAGCTAAAAGTCACACACTTAAAGCTAAAGGTCACACACATAGTGCCGAACGACACGTGGAGCGACCTGAAAACAAGTCGGAGAGCCATGCAGCACCACCGTGAAAACCAACGCGGCACTGCAATATTAATAACACTAACAATGACAGATGTCCGTCACAGGAGTTGTGTGACAATCCTTCACTAAACTGGTCAGTACGGGTTAGTGAATGTCGGAGGAGGGGGGAGGCTGAATTGGTACAGAAGTTGGCCGTGGCCGGGAATTGAACTCTCGACACAGCGTAGTGTGCGAACAGACCACTGAGCGACCTTGCGATCAATGCTTGGCGAAGTCACATAGCAAATCACATGGGTGGTTCAATGACAGAATCACAATGGTGTGACACACACACACACACACCCCATAGGCACAATGTCCCAGAGTTAATCACGGTGAGGTAATAAAATCAAAACTTATTTTGTCCCGTATAAGGGACCAGAGAAAGAAAAGTACATTGTGTCGTATTTCTTTTTCCCAAAAATCAATTCTGC
This sequence comes from Lampetra planeri, assembly GCF_965212315.1. Lineage (NCBI taxonomy): Eukaryota > Metazoa > Chordata > Hyperoartia > Petromyzontiformes > Petromyzontidae > Lampetra > Lampetra planeri. The sequence goes on from NC_136117.1 coordinate 12,546,497, forward strand.
TCAGTGTATTGCACGATTGGATTCAAACTGACTTTCTAAACAATCAAGGGACAATTCGTCAGCACAGCGGTGAGCATACTCTGCTCCCAACTTTCGACAACTCCTTGAGTTACAACAATGAAGACCGAATTACTCTGAACGTGCCAAGCCTCAAGCCAAATCTCAGAAGCTAAGCAGATGGAGCCTGCTTAGAAACCTGGTCGGGCGACCACCACACGGCTTGCCAGACGTTGGAGGCATCGATCAATCGATCTTCATTTTCCGTGACAATATCGCTCTCAACAAAGAAGGGCATCGACGGGAGATGACGTCGGAACGGAGACCGGTGCTGGGGGAGGCATAGCATGTGGCACGTGGCTACGAGGTGGTCACGTGGTGGCGGCGATGAGTCAGCTGATGACGATGCCCGGTGCTCGTTCGGGGCTGGCACACGTGGGAACCCGCGGCCTTCCGAGTTCGCGATCGACGATCCGTTTAGCTCGCCGCAACTCCGGTTGGCACGGTTAGCTACGTGCAGTGCTGAGTAATAGGTTTGAACTTTTCTCGGCAATACGACACGGATTAAGGTGTTCAAACACCAAATGGATACTTTTTGCAAGTTATCAACTATGCATTAACCACACGTACTTGTGGTGAACATGCAAACACAACATGCTCTGATAATGTATGCATTGTCTTTCAAACCTATTGGCCTACACATCTTATTATTTTTCGTACTTTGATACTGGCAAACAAAGGTCCAATGGTATGGTGCTAAAGAAGTTCAACAAACATGCATACAGACGCATTTTTCGGACGCCTTTTGGCGTCCTCTGGTCTAACACCGTTTTGAGACTAGGCTCAAACGAAAGCTGTCTCTGGTGTGGACCAATCAGTTTCAAAGACAATGCATATATTATCAGAGTATGTTTTTTGTTTGCGTTCTGACCACAAGTACTGTGGTTAATGCATACGTGATTCCTTGTAAAAGGCTTCAGTTTGGTGTTTTGACATCTAAACACCTGTTGTGTTGCCAGAAAAAGGGGAAAACCTATTCTCATGCGTACATACTATCCACGATTTGTCCGTTTGGTGAAACGTGTGCACGTGACATGTCGTTTTATGTTTATCTGAGTTCTCTGGGTTTCTCCCACACGAGGCCACTCATTCACGGTATTGGCCAAACATCCTTTTCCAGGAGCCCTGTGAACATTAGCCTTGACGAGCCTTCCTCGAGTCAATAATTGTCATAATTATTATTCGTGTTTTGTTTGTAAATACATACATGGCAACTGTTGCGCAGAGCAAGGTAATGGCTGCGATTACAATTGATCGAATGCGTTCTTGAGCGCTACAGTGAAATTAATCAAAATCTGCCTCAACTTGAGAACAAAAACACGTTGAAATTCCAGTTTCACCATTAATAAAACAACAGTGAAACGTAAAAAAGAATGTCACAAAGAGCGACGTTTCTCTTTTGAACGCAAACGTGCTTTTTTATATATAAACAAGTCACCTATACCCAGAGGTGTGGACTCGAGTCATGTGACTTGGACTCGAGTCAGACTCGAGTCATGAATTTGATGACTTGCGACTCGACTTGGACTTGCATAACAATGACTTTGTCCCACCTATGAGATGTGGACTCGAGTCATGTGACTTGGACTCGAGTCAGACTCGAGTCATGAATTTGATGACTTGCGACTCGACTTGGACTTGCATAACAATGACTTTGTCCCACCTCTGCCTATACCTTCGCGAGATAAATAAATAAGTGTGGCCGCACCCAAGTGACTTTGTGTGTGTGTGTGCACTTTGTGTGCGTGTGTACGCTTGCTTTCCATCTTTCACGACCGCCAGGGTAAAAATGTAATCGCGTGACCACGGGAAAAAATTTGGAACTGTGCCAGGGCCCCCACCCTACAAAATAAAAAAATAAGAGGCCCCTCAGGTTTATAACTAAGATGGAATAAAAAAAAATCTCTTTAAGTGAAATACAAAAAAAGTAAGTCAAAGCGATCGTTACATTCTACTGTGCAGAAGATGACCAGGTTATATACGAATGTTTGACCCGCAGGTGAATTTTCTGATCAGCGATTGCCTTCCTTCGGAGAAAATAAAGATCCCTTTGGAGTGTTTGAATCTCAGCAGTTGTTAAAGACCAACTTTAACATGCACTCCTGAACCGCGTAAAAAGTAAAAAAAACACGCTCAACACATTCTTCAATAACACTGGGCAATGGCCCTTCTCCATGGCAGAGATCAAACTCTCTATGAAAAAGGACCATTTGCTGAAACGTTGGCTACTTAATGTGATATTTACTATTAAGGCTTGTATTATTGGCAGACGTGTTGAGTTTTTTGCAAGCGCAATGGGCTTTACCGGGTAATAAATAAACGTTGAGTTGAGTGCCACCCTGCGCACCGCTGCCGACGCAGCCCTGTTACACGTTTCGCGTTAAGCCCACGGAGTGTAAGAGAGGGGAATTTCCAGAGGAATATTTTGCATGAGTTGGCGGCTGGGTCTTAAGCTTACGAAACACGCTCAGTTGTTTAATCCCATCATGGGATTTTATCTCACCGTTGCTTAAAACAAAAAAGAGATGAGGCAACTGTACAGTATATCTCTTTTGGAAGGGATACCTAAATGTAATACATTTACAGGAATGCCATGAATATAAAATTAATACAGATATGGCCACGTGGGCTGAGAGGTTCACGCGATGAACTGGCACCACGAAGATCCTGGGTTTAAATCTGGACAACGTCCTCTGGTTAAAACGAGTTCTAAAGTATAGAGAGTTGATTGTTTTTTGTAGTAATTGGCCAACGACCATATAACAAAAAAAAACCTCCCACGATATTAAAACTTGGTTTGGCACTTAATATGGATTAAAAAAATCACAGCTCCGAGAATGAAAAATATCAGCTTGACCATCATGAAACGAACATCCCCTCTGTTTCAGGGCGGGTGGGAAATGCTGCATGCTAGTGTGGATATGTCACTTGAAGCGATCTCCGAAGCAGTTCAGTAATATCTGCTTATGAGGACTGTTCCTCTCTTTCGCTGTAACTCTCCGTGTTGACTCTGCACCAGTGTTACTATCTCAGTCCGCTCACTCCTAATGCAATGTGTTTTTTTTAAGTGCAATTTTTTTCAGAGACTCTGTGCTGCCCGTTGTTTTTCAAAGAAGATGGAAGCTGGGCAGTACGGTCCATAATAACGTTTTCTTTGGGTTAGATCGTGTAAATATCAGGGTCGTTAAACCCGCTAAATGTTTTGGGTTTACTCTCCAACACACTGGTGTGATGTGGCGGGTGGTGGCGGGTTTAACGACAGATTTATATTTTACAAGATCTATGCCCCCCCCCAAAAAAAACAACAACCTTATTATGGATGACATCGGTTGTGAAAGCCTTACTACATGTTAAGCCGGGCAGTGAGGTGGTGGGGGTCGCCGAGCATGTGATTGTTTTGGGCACGTTGCTTGAAGCCCATAAGTGTTGATGTTGAGGTTCGTGGCACGCAGAGTTTGTGCCGCCCGTTTCCAAAAAGCGGCTTTGTGAATCTCAGTCGTGGGCGCAGGGACGTGATTCGGATTGGTTGTTATTGCCAGGTTTGGCCCGACCAAGTTGATTGGCAGGCTCAAGGTCTTGATCTTGTGAGTTCAAATCCAAACGATGGTCAAAGTCACATTTTTCAAAACGTCTTGCCAAATTAGGCAATACTGTACATGCACATTGCCTATTTATCCACAAAACCAAACATACCCTATTCCCTGTGACACGACAACATTCTTGGCCTCCACGTTTACACCACTGGAACATAAAAAAATTCCAAGGGACACTAACCAAATACCCATTGGTTTTAAGGTTGTTTTCTTTGTTGGCTCGCTGCTTAAATTGAGGCGGGTGCCTACTTTTGCATGGTCTGCTTTCAGAGATGCCTGGCAAGTCTGTGCCAGGTTCACAACTCATGCCATGCGCGCCTGTGTATGCTGCCTACAACATTTACGAATAACAATTTGAAGCGCATGCTGACAAAGCAAAACAAAGCGAAAACAACGCTCCACTCTTGGCCGCTATCATCTCCAGAGGTGCCATAGACAGTCGTAGAGATCCAACCCCAACACTGTTTGTGAATACGATGCTCCGCTTAGTGGCGTGTGATATTGTGTTATCTGCGCCATGTCATGAGATTAAGCGTCCATTTGGAACTCTTGTCGACCAACCCCTCGTGTTAGAGAGCGGCCCACGGAAGTGGATAGGACAGCGCTGCCTCAGCAACCTCTGCAAGTGACCTCTGGTCTGCACGGTACGGGGTAGCACTTTCCCACCCGCCTAGCTGCAGCGATAAATGTTTATTGCATGACAGTCAAAGCGGTCTTTTTTTTGTTAATTCTCAGAGCTGGAATTTACCAAACGTAAGTGACGAACCAAGTTTAGCATGGCGGAGTTTTTTTTTTACGTGCAGTTTTGTATGACAAGGCTGAGATCAAGAACTCACAACATTGCTTGACCAGTCAGTTACCTTGAATTCGAAGGCACTTTATCTGGACTTCTGAGCCACCCAGCTACCTCAGTGATACGACGATTAATCGATTCTTAAGTTCAGGGTCCATTAATCGAACCACATATATAAGAATGTGTTTTTTTATTTGCACATATATAATAATAATAACATTGAAACGCGCCAGATTTTGCAGACAAGTCAACAACTCAGAGGCGCAGAGCCAAGTTTCAGGGCTGCTCGAAGGCCTGACCAAACTGACAGAGGCCTTTAGATGTTTCTTACAAATCAAAGTGCATTTGATGTTGCGGATGTACAAAGGGCTTAGAATGGGGATTAGAGAGTTCCACACGGAGGGGGCCACAGCAGAGAACCGTAGTTGACGGCTGTAACAGTGTAGTCTAGTGTACAGTAGTGTATAGTGTAGTGTACAGTGTAGTGTATAATCTAGTGTAGTGTATAGTGTATAGTATACCGACGTGAGGCTATAACAGTTCGAGACCTTTGGTGTCCTAATCAGATTATGAGTGACGCTGCATAGAGTTCTACCATGAGCGAGAGTAGTGAGGCGAGGTTTGTTGGGGAACCACCAGTGAAGACGCCAATGACAAACGCGATATGAATACTAAACAGCCAACCCGGCATTTACCAGTGTGGTGAAGTATGTTCATGCAACCCTTATGACCGACGCTCCCCAATACGCATGTGAGTGGCCCTGACCAGTGGCAATCTACAATCGCCACTATAGAACATGTTTTTAAATCGATTATTGCATTCGATCGTGATCATTGGTCGAATTGTCGAGAAGATGAACCGTCTGCACCTGCAGTGTTCTCAATGATTGCTGTTGAAGTCTGTCGAAGGATTTCAGCACCACAGTAATAATTTTTGTGTTATACTCGATGTAGGAACGTGCATGTGTCATGCGTGTCGGTGCCCGTGGCAAAATAACCCCCAGAAAAAGTGTCTTTTGAAGGGTCAATAAAAAAAATATGGTTATTGTTATCAAAGCAATGTTGATGAAACCAAATGTAAAGACTGAATGCACGTGTTGGTTGGCTGCATTGCTTTTCTGAGAAAAATGCAGGGCTATTGGCTTGAATGTTGTAAACAAGCAAAAAGAATGGCTTTGATGTGGGAAAGCTCTCCAGATATACGGCAAGGACTTCTCTTGATTAAAGAGCTGATGCTTTTGATGTTCATAGTGAATAGATTTTCTCGTGATCAACGCCATCCAAGAATACATCTTGTTGGTTGTAAACCAATATTCCAAGTGCTGCCTGAATTACAAATCCCATATCTTAATGCTAAAACATCGCCATCAGCCACGGTCAATCCACTGCCGGTCAAAGGCCTGCTATGAGCCGTTGCCAACTCTCACGGGCCTGCGTCCCTGTGCACACGAGATGATTTCATCGTTCCATCTCCACAGTAGACATGCTCTTTGGCATGTTCCCTTCAGTTGAATGCCAATCTGTAGATCTCTTCACCTGTACTGTCAAGATGGGGTGGGGAGAGTCTTAATACAGGCAGAGGAGCAAACTTCCCAAAGATACATTTTAGTTTTTCTCTCTTGTGTGTTTACAGGTCGTACCACGCGTCGTTTGGCACGATGTCTTGACGCCTCGCTGTATTGTTCTGGGAGCTTATATATATATTGTATTACAGTTCTTGAAGAAGCTTCCAGCACGTGGAGTAAAACGTCGGACACTGTGCCGACCAGAAACCACCTCGGAGCATCGTACAGCACAGCTGTGAAATGCTACGGGGTCAATTGTTCGTTCGATTGGTGGCCGTATCACCACATCAGATGCAGGTTTCACTATACACATTTTAGCACTGCATTTGAGTGCCTGGAATAAGAGAATAGGTTTTTTTGTACTGTACACAACTCAGAAAGTGTGTACATCACCTCATTATTTATACTTCCTCGTGAACTGTACGAAAAATATACAAACCCACCGAAACATGAATTACGCAACTGTAATGAACAAACAACGAGCATACTTACTGCATTTACGATATACATTTTATAGCGCGCATGCTGTCATTTTTGTTTTGCATCTTGAATAATAAACAAAACGTGTTTCTTTTGTTGTTGCAGGTGAACTGAGACATATATAAATAAAAAAAGGGAGCTCATAGTTTTCGCCCACATTTTTTTCGCCACCGCAAAGGTTCCAGAAGATGGCTGGCTGCGTGCCGTCTCATCTCATTGTTTTCTGATTGCATGCTTCCATTGGGGAATTATGGGGCGACTGGAACCGGTTGGGCCATAGCGCACAAACACCGACATAAAGAGTAAATATATATATAATTTACTCTGCAATAAAAACATTTTTTGGCAAAAACATCAACCTCCAAAAATCCTCCGGGTGCTTGACATGATGACATGTGACTCCAAGCGGTTTTTTTTTGTTTAAGATTTTTGTTGATGACACAATAACTTTGAATCACTTTGGTTATCATTTACATTCAGTATTTTTGTTACAGGTACCTGCATATATTCTGCTTGGATGGTGCGCAAGGCTGTGGTAGGGGGGAGGCGGGTCTACATTGTCCCCAGCAAAGGGAAGTGCAGGCAATATCAACTGTTGGACTGTACTTCTTTGCTCCCCCGCGTTCGTCAACTCGCACGAAGTATAGTCAAATAACTCTCCCACGACCCGCACAGTGTGGGGGGGATCCTCATTCAGCAGTGGATTCAACAAAGGGCTGTACATGTACATTACATACGTGTGGTGATGCATCTTATATGCTGGCAAAGGCTCACGTAGATTCATTAAAGGATCCTAGCTATTATAAAACAGGAGCCTAATTAGAAGAACGCTAAGTTCCACTATGTCGTGTTTTCAGTAGAGGACATAAGGATGCACTGATTCATCGTTTCATATTTTATACTTATTTTATGCGTAGAATTGCACGAATAAGAATAAATATATTTTCAGTGCGCATATATAGTGTATTTATGTGGCCACCTCTAACCACTGCAGGTCACTGCATTCACAATGTAAAAAAAACAAATCGTGAATTAATCTGTGCCGAATAATTGAATGGCGATGGGTGTAAATCGTTACACCCCCAGTATTGAGTGACCCAAATACCATCGCAAGTGTTGAAGACAATGGGATTGTGGGAACTCACCCAGGGCAGCCTACATGGCTCTGGAGACCGGATAACTGTAGCCTGCGAGCTAAAGGAGGATTAGGTTCACCCGGGGACTTAACCTAAGGCCACACTTTAGCTACCACTCATCTTCCCGCCTTTTGGTTTTGTCGTCAACTCTGGTGGCGCACCCAGCTATTGTCGGAGAGAGGCAAATTGTCAAGAATTATGTCAAGAATTAAAGTAACCGTGATTAATTAACAACGAGAGCCAGTGTTCGTCTTCGGCCGTGAGCCAGTGAACGAATGTAAAGACCGAGACAACGGACCAGTCTGCCTGACGGGGGTTCGTACACAGGCGGACGGTAGGGAAGTGTGCTAGGGGCCTCTGGTTGGTGTAGGTTGGCCTCTGGTTGGTGTAGGGAGGCCTCAAAGAGGATTGGTTACGGTCAGAGAATTAAACCGATTGGCAAGAAAATTCAAGGGGAAAATGTGGGGGACACGAGGGTGGACTGTCGGGGGAGGGGGGGGGGGTGCTGAGAACCGTTAGGGGGGAGGGAGGGAGATGGGGGTGAGCGAACCTTCGAGAAAGAGGGGCGTTCTAGGAATGTACAAGGGGAGAGCACGAAGGGAAGGGACAGTTGGGGAGAGAAGACGAAGTTCAAGCGTCAAGGACCGAAGCCTGGGCCTAGAATCTGTTGTGTGTCCAAACTAAAGGCTCTTAACAGAGGTCGCAAACGGGTTTTGATTCCTTATCCGTACCCGTACCCGGCCGCACCAGGGTCGCAAATGGGTACCCGTACCTGTACCCTACCCGATACCCGGCTACCCGTACCCGGCCGGGTATCGGGTAGGGTACGGGTACGGGTACCCGATTGCGACCTCTGGGATTAAGCCATGTTGCAGGCGCGGGTGGGTTGATTCAAGGAACTTGAATTGTGAGAAGAGACAAGACGTTGGGAAATGAGTGACAAACGGTTACTCACCAGTGACTCACGGCCTACCCGTACCCGTACCCGGCCGCACCAGGGTCGCAAACGGGTACCCGTACCCGTACCCGGCCGGGTACGGGTAGCCGGGTATCGGGTAGGGTACGGGTATCGGGTACCCGGTTGCGACCTCTGGCTCTTAATAAAACAAGAACGTGTGTTGGCGTCACCACGCGAACGTGGGAAACGTTTTGTTGATGGAAGTTTGACACTCTGCAAAGTTGAGGTACATGCGAAGTAAAAAAAAAAAACTCTTGATCGAGGAGATTGTGTGTGCTCTTTGCTAGCTTGATATCAGAGTTGAGAAGGCGAACGTTGGACAAAGAAGTCTTACAAAGGCAGATTTGTTTTCCCTCGCAAACAAAACTTACATTTTTACAAACATTGAGCTATTGAAAATCTGAACCAACCCAATCTGAAATCTCATCCAGTCAAGATGTGAGGGAAGATAATGGCATTGAGTAAGATAGGTGAAGAGTGATACTGGGTGTCATCAGCATCAAAATTTGCAATACGGAAACTGGAAATTGACTTAATACCGAAACTGAAAATTAAGCGGCCAAGTGGTATGAGATGAATTTCGAAACACAGAGGGGCACGAATAGAACCTTGTAGAAGACCAGACCACAGTGGGTTATGAGAGCAAGGCAGAACTCGCAGAGTTATAAAAGAATGCACGTTCAGGTAGAGAAGCGCCAAACCAGGAGTGACGTGCAGCCGTTATACCCACGTTGTGTTGGAGGGCCTTCGTTTTTATCGACCCTGGAGGGATGATGGGCTGGGTCAACCCCACCAAACAGGAATTTAATTTGCCACCTTCTGGTTGTGATCCACGCGCTCTCCCGCCCAACCACTTGGCTGGCTATTAAGGATGACCATTTTTTTTTTTATGTTTTATATTCGAGAAAGATCACCATTGCATTAAACGGCCATCAAATAAAAATGTTGAACCTCATCTGATCCTAGCCGCCAAAGGCCATGGTTCACGCAGGTAAAATGAACGGCGATTGTGACCATACATAAATTCCGCGTAATATTATATTGTAAACAAATAATAAAGTCAGTTGCCTACAATTTTAACAAATCTGGTCGCTGCTCCCCCTAGTGACGAGCAGCTGGAATGGGAACTTCCAATCAAATCAAAGTCAGAGGTCACTTGACTACCTCAGATTGTGCTTTGTATTCCATTCATAATTCAACACGCATGACTGCGAGGGATAATTGTCCTAAAATGTATCAAGTGTATAGCGGCCTTCATGAACAAGGCCCACAGAATGCAGACTGCTCTTGCTACAAGGATCTTGGTCACTGACTATTAGGGCGAGCTACAGCCTCTGTCAAGCCGTGAGTTTATAATGGTCAGTGCTAATATAATGGAGAAACAAGAAGACCATATCTGCACATGAAATAAAATTATCTTTTCAGCCAATTGGCCTTCTGAACCCAATGTTTTCCGACAGCATTTGTTTAAAAGCAGACAAGCTCTGAGCTGGTTTCATTCTTCCTTATGAGTCTCGTAATAAAATGTGACTGTCATGCAACGGGCATTGTTCTCTGTGGTAAGCTGGTTGGGAAAGTGCTGTGTTCTATTGTGGGGGACCGGGGTTTTCACTTAAAGCAATTTTAGAATTTGTTCTGTGGTATCTACTTTCGTGGGCATGTTCTCTAACATGAAGGGTGCGCTGTGTTTCCAGAGAACCCTTCTTACGGCAAGGACTCCCACATTACAATTTACGGTAAAAGACAAACAACTTTTAAAAGGACAACAACAGCTCTAGAGGCATAGGTGGTATGAAATTTGAGCTATATACCACGCATACCTGACACGATGGACTATTTGGACGTGAGCCAAGTTCACCTTACTCGGTGTGTTTACAAGAGCCGAATTTTTGTTGGGCACTTGGCCAACCCTACCAATCAAGGAGCGTGGTTACAGGTTGTTTCACTTCACGCGTCTAACACGAGCAACTCTGTTTTCTGAATAGGGGTTGCTGCGGCCTTCATTATAAGTGTGCCGATGTTCTTGCAAAGGAGCGGGGCGGGGGATGCAACAACAACAAAAAGACAAACAGCTGCAACATCATTTACGGCGCAATAGCCTCATAATGTGTAAAGTAATAAAAAAAAAGAGTCAAGTTTTGCATGGAGTTCAGCATAGTCTGGTGTCATCTCAGGTTACGGCCGCTCACTCGCGCAGCACGCCGACACGGAACAAAACCGACAAAACCAGATTTGGAAGCTCCTGAAAAAAGATAAGCCATGTCTGGGTACAGTCGGACAAACGAACTTGATTTGTTTCCCTTTCAGTTCTCAGTTGGTTGGCTTCTCAAAGGAAAAGTGTTTGAAGAAAATACCTTTACATTTCTGCACGATGTCGCCCACCTGTGCGATACGCAATGTTGCCTTTCCGACGTTCCGCATTTGAAAGTGTGAACGGGCTCAGAGAGAGAGAGAGAGATTTAATGTTTGTTCAAATACAATTCATTAACATCACGCGTCACCTACATGGTACAGTCCTTGCGTGAGAACACACTGCTGGATGATGTCTCCCCCTACCACGCTGCTCGGCACGGGTCTGCGAAGGTGGGGTACACAGAGCCAAGAGCGTCGAAGTGTCGAGAATGTTCGGACAAACGCCGCACGGCCACGGGTTAAGGGTCACAGGTGTCACGTGATCACGGAATCCGATTATTGAGTGGAGGACACTTTGGTCGGACTGGTGCGAGAAGGATTCTTAAAGGGAGGGATTGGTGGGACAGGGGGGGTGGGGGGCTCTTAAAAGGGAACGGAGTTGGAGGGTTCGAGGTGGTTTTTGATATCGAGTGGAAGTGTGGTGTGAGTTGGCGTTGACAATAAAGATCCTTCTTGACCAGCTCAAAGTCTCCTCGTCACAAGCACCGTACAACAACAGGTGTCTTCACCTGCTGCTCTACGTTCTTATTGTTGCTTACATTAATACATTAAAAAAACTTAGGTCAATAGCTCGTCAGTATAAAAAATAATGTGGTTTTATTCACAACCATGCACCATTCATATATTAATATACATTATAGAAAAGTCAGGATCACAGTGTCACCTTGTGCACTACACTCCCAGTGGTTGTGTTTATATATATAAGGTGATTTATAACACTGCAAATCCACTGCTTGATGTCACAGAGGCCTTCCCGCACCGTGTCGGTCATGGGGGCTCGACTTTACAGTCCTCAAGGGCTGATCGGTGTGGGTTCGTGAAAGGTCGAGGATTAGTTCTGATGTCACTCCCCACTGACGATCGTCATCGCCGGGAATCAAACTTTGGTTCAGTGGTTAGTGCAGCGCGCTCACCACTGCGCCACTGCCGCACCCCAAGTTGCTGTTTTAGTGAGTACCAATTAGGCCTGGCATAGTACACGTGGACAATAGGGCCCAGTAACTATGCCGGACTGCAAAAGCGTTGACACCCTGCAGATGGTCATAATTTTCATCTCATCTCGCCAGGACAAGTTCCACGAGTTAACGTGGCCAGGAATCCAACCGAGGTGGGAGAGGGATTTGTAGCGTGCAGCTATTGTGCCAGCCGCCACTCCTCACACACACATAGCTTGTGCGCATACACGTGCATGCATGCATGCAGATGCACTGGGCCAGAATGGGGGAATGTCCCTGGCTCCCGGCCAGCTTCTATGCAAATTCAATCAGCAGACATCACCCACGGAGGCGGCGGGGTGGTCAACACTTGCCCCGGTGGCCTCTTTCTCGTTGTCACCGGTCGTGTGCTATACAAGTCAGGATTTGTAGAGATTTCAGGTTGCAGATATTTTTTTTCGTACAATCTCAGGAATTTCAAGAAAAATAATTCCAGCGGGGGCCGCCTTTCGTTTTTTTTGCTTAACGAAAAATAATAATAAAAAAAATGTGTTTCTCTGCGCACCCCAAAAAAAAAACCTTCGCGCAGAAAAAAAACCCTTCGTGTTCTTGCCCGACAGCCAAGCACAATACGAGAGCACGCTTTGACAATACCACGCATTGTGCCACCAACCCCCCCTCGCCCCTCCTCTCCACCCAGCGAAACAGAACGTCCACACACAACACAAACAGCGGTTACCTGCTGCAACGCATTAGCGTAGCGTGTTTTCCATGAAATGGTAGCATTAATCAGGGGCGCGGGGTGGGGGGGCTGAATTAAATCAAGTGCTAACGTCGGATAACAATGCAGCGCTCTGTGCGTCTATCAGAGGGCTGGGAATACAAGAATCCCCTTTGAACTAGAACCGTTTAAATATGCACTTAATCATTTTCGATACGTTCGAATGTGTATTACGATTGTGCGGTCCGTACTAATGTTTTATTTCAGTGCCGCTACAGGTGAAAGTATATGTGTTTGTATGTATGTAGGTATTCATGTATGTATAGGTATGTTTTTTATATATGTATATGTAGGTGTGTATGTATGTAGCTACCATAAAAATATATAAATGCGTTGGTCATCGTCGTAAAATAGTGAACAGTTATTCGTGTCGAGGGCATTTTATGCGTGAAAAATATTTACGGAATTTAAATGTGATGCGTAACAATAAAAATAAGCGTAGGAGTTCACGTGATAAATGAGAGGCTTTGTCTGTTTTTTTTGTTCATTGTCCAACTAAGTTTGGTGCAGAGATTCAAAGTAATATCGCAGTGAGAATGTGAGCCTCGAGTTAATGCACACCCCACAGTTTAGCTTGACAGATTTCGCAGTATCGACTGAAACAACTCGTGACATCAATGTACGGTCGCGATACACTCCCTGAACGTACACTTTAATCGCATCGTGTCAAAATGTGAGTGTAAATTACTCAAAGGCGCCAAACTTTATCTGGACCGCGCATGTCAGATATTTCCAGCGCTATGACAGAGCCTTGGGTGGGGGAAGGGGAGTGGTGGCGCCATAGTCAGTGCACTGCACTATGAAGAGCCTTGCAGGATTAAACTATTAAACAAAAACGAAACTATTTATTGTTTTTACCAGGTAAGGCCCACTGAGCTATACATCTCTTTTTTTTCAGCAACGACATGGCCACGAATGATGGCTCAACAAAGTGGCTTATCGTGTGGAAATGTATAGCAGCCGAATAATAAAACAACGCATGTCTCTAAATGTGGAGGGAAAAACCGGAGGAGCCAAAAACAAATTTCACGCGACCATGGGGACAGAGACACGCAAACTCCAAATATACAGCAGCAGGCGCCAGGGTCGGGATCGAACCCACGACCTCCTGTAGACCAGGCGAGGTAGTTAACATCCCCTAACCACCGCAGCGATGATGTCAGCGATGGCGAACAAACGGCGGCGAGTGACAGTTGAATGTCTCCTCATGCCCCCCCCTCCCACCTTCACCGTGGTGAAGTATGGTGAAATAACTCCCCCCACCCCCCGCGTAACTGACAGGGTGTTGTTGCGGAGGTCTTCATTCGGTAAGTGGATAAACTGCTGTGAGTAATATAATCAACAATGAAACATTGAAGCTTCGTTTTCTCAAGATGGCTCAGTGTATAACATATGATGATTCTGTGGAATTATCTCAGTTCAACGCGCAGCCTTTCGCGACCAATATTATCCACAGGAAAGGTTTTTTTGTTGGGCTACATCGCGTGAATATAAATGTGTCGTTAACCCGCCACCACCCGACACGGCCAATTAGTCAGGTTTGTCGCGTGAACAAAACGTGCCAATGCGTTACTACTTCAGCACACCGCTTGTGTGGTGGAGAGTCAACTCAGAGCATTGACAATTTGATCACCGTGACGTTCCGCTGGTGATTGCAACCAGCTTCATCAGGCGATTTGCCAGAGTTGTGAAGAAGTCCCCCTGTTTAGGTCTTAAGTAGAGTATTGTGGGCGTAACGATTCATTGATTCACAGCAGGGTTCACGATACGCGTGTGTCAGAATCGACGTTTTTCCATCCGCATGCGGTTGTGCCCTAGTGGGTTCAGGCGACAACCTCCCGCCACGAGAGGTCTCTGCAGCCACCACGATGTTAAAAACATAGAACCGAGTTCTTGAATCGAACCGTGATGCTGAATCACAATAATTAATTGTATTAATTTAATTGTTGGATGTGTGGGGGGGGGGTGGGGGGGTAAGTGTTGAATTGTTACAGCCCTGTTTTAGATTCTAACAAAACGTTACAAGTGATTTCAACGAGGTTTCTTAGTTGTTGTTATTGTTGAGTTACATTAACGCTGGTGGATAATAAAAAAAAAATACAACTTAAACGGTCTTTTCATGCGTGCGATTCCTGTGCGAAGCGACTAATCGCAAAGCTAAGCAGTCATTACGTACCATGGATGAGAAGGCAGCGGTGTGGTGCAGTGGTGACCTTTGTCCCTCGCAGAAAGAAGGCCTGAGTTTGATTCTCCACTCGGGTGCCTTTCTGCATGGAGTTTGTGTGTTAGCCACTTGTTCCACATGGATTTCCTCTGGGTTCTCCTACCTATTCCCATAACTCCCCCAGCCCCCCCCCCCCCCCCAATTTTTTTTCTAAACCAACGTAACAGGTATCGGTCAAGAATCTAAATACAAACAAATACGTACATGCTACTCAATTAGGGTTAAACATTGCAACATCACCCGCTCCTGCGAACACCTTGCATGACCATCTTTGTGAATTTCTCTCGACACGAAGTGAGGCTTCCCTGGGTAAACAAAAATAATAATACATAAATAAGGATGAAATAAGTAACTTGCTCAAAATCACTTTGTTATGATCTCCCTCCCTCATGCTGCCCACTGCCGCACTAGAAACTAATAATTTATTTATTTAGAGCCTGGCTCTGTAACTTTGGCTGCTGAAGCCACAACTTTAATCCTTAATTTGATTTAAAATAAAGCCATTTATATATTTTATTATTCGTACCACTGAAACTTGGGACGCACAAAAGAGATGCTGGCCGTCGGCGTGGAGCAGACGACCTGGGCCAACAACGCGAGCGAGGGAGGGGAGGGGAGGGAGGGGAGGGAGGGGTGAGCAGGCGCTACTCTGTGGACAAACTCGCCCGAGCCTGGCACATGCCCACCACATTTAACAAACACAAGCTGGCAAGCCAAACCCATTGGGGGGCGAGGGAGGCTCAATTCTCTTTCATGGGAAATCAACTCCTGTGTGTTTTCGCGCTCGACCGCATGTAGGGCTCACAGAGGCACATGGCAACAGTGAACGCAGATGACTGTAACTGTGCGCACTGATGAGTCCAAGTGAGAACGACGCCGGCACTATAAGTTGCGTCTTCGCTTCGCTGCTGCCTGTTGGGGTGAGCCACATTTTATTAACGCGTTGAGTTGGTGGTCTGAACTGTAACATGGCCACACATTCAGTTATGTTGAGCTCGTGGTCTGGATAAGGCCGAGGAGCTTGCGTACATGCAATGCGTGCCTTTGTGTGTTGATAAATGCAATTGCATGTAGGGTTTCCATCACTGGGATGTAATACCAAAAGCTAGGACATATCCTGGGAATAACTGACAAGAATTGCTACTTTTAGTGTTCCATGCTTTGCGAAGACAAAATCTTTTTCAGGACAGCAAACCTCCATAACACAGGTTTTTTGGGGGTTAGATCGCGTAAATATATAAATGTGTCGTTAAACCCGCCACCACCCGACACAGCCAATTAGTAAGGTTTGTCACGTAAACAGAACGTGCCAATTCGTCACTAGTACAGCAAACCGCTGTGTTGGAAAGCCAAGCCACAACATTTACACTCCGAGTACGACGTTTCGCCAGTAACTACAACAAGCTTCATCAGGCGACGGCCAGATTTGTGTTATGGATGATATTGGTCGCGAAAGCCTACGTGTTAAACTGACAGCAAACCTCAATAAGATGATGATCCTGGGAATGCAGGAGAGGTGTCAACCCTTACCCAGCATTGTTCCGTACAGCCTCCAATGTTTTACTCCATGTGCCCGGAGCTTCTTCAGGAAGATAATTTATGAATCCGAGCTGTATCGCGCTCCATATGCGTTTTCGGGTCGTACCGCACCTTGTTCAGCTGGATGTCCGACGTTTCGCTCCACGCACTCGGAGCTTCCACCGGCAACTGAATTGAGCATCTTGCCTTCTTCCACCGATTAAATCGTGATGCCGGTTGCTGCTGCTGCTGCCGCTACAGTTGCTGCTTTCTACTGCAGCCAACATTCATGCCGAGCAACGCGCGTAACACGCCAGAGAGCTGCACAGCGCAAACCTACGCAGTGGGGGATACAGGGCCAACCGAACGTGGAAACCGTTGCAAACGAACGCGCAAACGGACGCGCGCACATATTGTGCGCGAGCCAAACAGCTGATCAATCTCATGCGCGCAGACTGCACTGGTGTACATGGCATGACGTTACTTTTTTGTTTATTTTATTAACGGGCTGTGTTTTTTTTGTAATCAGAGTGAGACGTCATTAAGTGCGACTGTCACATACCCGCTCTGATCAAAGAACCACCCCTCACATCCAGTGCAGTATTTGTAACTGTCCATGTCTAAGGAAGGATGTTCACATATCCGATATTTTCACATGCCCGCCTATACCTCCAATACCCCTGCAAGTCTTTGCTCTGTATTTCATTGCCTATCCTTTATCCAAAGCTGTACAGATGAGGGCCAGTGGTATTGGGAAGCCGCGCGCCGCATTTTGTTGTTATAGTGGATATGTTGTGTATTTATCTGAACACGTGTGGAGTAGCCTCACACGTATGTGCAGATGGACGCAGATCATTTTTTCCCCCCAGGCACAGCGGTTCAGTGTAGTGGAGCGCTGACGCCGTGGTTGGCGCGCTATGCCACGAGGCCGACCACGTGAGTTCCGACGGCTGACGGCATACCTGAACCGGGTCTTGGGTCACCAAAAACATCGAACAGATTCCAAGGTGTAAACAAAATAACAACGGAGAGAATACCATTAAAAAAAAGAACACACATGAAAAAAGCGAAATATTAAAAATACTGCAAGTTTGAAAAAAAATCACTATTAGGTGGAGCGCGGTGCTAAATTGTTAGCACACTGCCTGAAGTGTCGGGCGACCAGAGCTTGCTTCCAGCCACGGATAATGTCAGTGGCGCCTGAAATCTGATCAGCTCCCGGACCAGCACCCCCTCCCTGTTTGCCAAACCACGCTGACGAGCGCGGTGAAGTATGGTAAAACGACCCTCATGGCCGAGAAGCATACGGAGGCTTTAATCATCATCATCATCATCTTCACCACCACCATCATCAAGCTGTGGATTGACAAAGGACTGTACAGTATCCCCACGCTATCCACGAACTTGCTATCCATGATTTGGGCTGTTCGCGAACCGCATCTGGAACTCGGCACGACTGCATCGAGAGGCAGAGAGTGAGAAAGAAAGTGGCGAGAGAGAATGCGACGTTGAGAATGTGATGAGATCAAGTGATGAGATAAAAAGAGACGAGAGAGACAATGAGAGATAACGTCTCAAAGCTTTTAAAAGCATCCACAGACGTTGCGCGTACGATATCCAATGTCATTATCCGCGAAATTTGCCGTTGACGAGCACCTCTGGGACGCATCCCTCGCGAATAACGAGGGGACGTTGTAGACGGCAACAAGCAACCAATCACGTCCTCGCTTAGCAACACCAATGTCACTCTCGTGTCACGTGACGCTGGTTCCAGTGTCACGTGACGCTGGTTCCAGTGCCACTCTCGTCACGTGACGCTGGTTCCAGTGCCACTCTCGTCACGTGACGCTGGTTCCAATGTCACTCTCGTCACGTGACGCTGGTTCCAGTGTCACGTGACGCTGGTTCCAGTGCCACTCTCGTCACGTGACGCTGGTTCCAGTGCCACTCTCGTCACGTGACGCTGCGTCCAGTGTCACGTGACGCTGGTTCCAGTGCCACTCTCGTCACGTGACGCTGGTTCCAGTGCCACTCTCGTCACGTGACGCTGGTTCCAGTGTCACGTGACGCTGGTTCCAGTGCCACTCTCGTCACGTGACGCTGGTTCCAGTGCCACTCTCGTCACGTGATGCTGGTTCCAATGTCACGTGACGCTGTTTTCAGTGCCACTCTCGTCACGTGACGCTGGTTCCAGTGTCACGTGACGCTGTTTTCAGTGCCACTCTCGTCACGTGACCGCTGGTTCCAGTGTCACGTGACGCTGGTTCCAGTGCCACTCTCGTCACGTGACGCTGGTTCCAGTGTCACGTGACGTTGGTTCCAGTGCCACTCTCGTCACGTGACGCTGGTTCTAGTGTCACGTGACGCTGGTTCCAGTGCCACTCTCGTCACGTGACACTGGTTCCAGTGCCACTCTCGTCACGTGACGCTGGTTCCAGTGTCACGTGACGCTGATTCCAGTGCCACTCTCGTCACGTGACGCTGGTTTCAGTGTCACGTGACGCTGGTTCCAGTGCCACTCTCGTCACGTGACGCTGGTTCCAGTGTCACGTGACGCTGGTTCCAGTGCCACTCTCGTCACGTGACGCTGGTTTCAGAGTCACGTGACGCTGGTTCCAGTGCCACTCTCGTCACGTGACGCTGGTTCCAGTGTCACTTTCGTCACGTGACGCTGGATCCAGTGTCACGTGACGCTGGTTCTCGTGCCACCCTCGTGTCGTGTGACGGCGGCGACTGCCCACCGGTGTCAAATGCCACGCGTGCTAGCAAGAGGGTTCCACACGTCCAAACGCCCCCCCCCCCCCCGCTCTGTCCCTCTACGCAGCCCACGTGGACGCTGCGGCCATGCAAGCGGTTTGGCTCCACGTGGGCAGCGTTCGGCAAGTTCGACAACATTCACTTGGGGGCGTTTAGCTCATCAACGAGCCGTTATAGAGGACATCTTTAAGCGTCTGAGGTCGCTCTGTGACCACCGACTCTCCGGGCCGAGCTGATTCACTAGTTTTTATTACCTTACTCTTTGGTGCTTTCGGTAAAGTCACGTAGGTATAAAATAAAATAAATCACGACGTTTCAGGCGCAACACAAGCGTCCGTCATCAGGTGGGAAAGCATGGTCTGCTGCTGATGCAGACTGTTTTAAAAAGGTTCTAGCAGATAAATGTACGTAGGTTGATGACGGGCGCCTGTGTTGCACCCGAAACGTCGTGATTGATTTCATTTTTGTTACCTGCCGAGAAATGTATCTCCGCGCGTAATCTCGCGACTTCGGGTGACGCGCGTCCGACGTTATTTTTTTTCCACGAAAAGTTACTTTCCATGATGCAACGCCTTTCCCGGGGGCACTTGCTCGAGTGAAGCAGGTGCTTTGTAACGGCACTTGGGGTGTTTTCAAGGCAACAGTGCGTTATTGTTTAGCTTCCAAAAAAAAACCAACCCATTCTGTCACCCCTGTGAGACTCAACATGAGCAGCCGAGCTCAGGGGCTAAAGCGGGCGCCAATGTGACCCCCGGCTTCATAATTTAGCCGGTGTTGGGTTAGGCTCCATTAGTTGCGTGCGCGGAAAGAAAGAAAAAAACTCTCTCCTGGGGAGTTAACTTGACATGAACGACTCGGGGTCTGTGCAGCGAGTTAAGTTGGGGTTATGGGACAAGAACGCGGAGGACATTGGAATGTTCATTGCACAGTATTGGCGCCACAGTGTGATTAGCACGCTCTTTAATTTTTATCGATCCTCTGCCTTCATCCAACTGCGCTCTTGGCATCACGCGGCGGGACACAGCGTCCATTCGGAACTCCCGCAGAGCGGTGAATCCCCTGCCCCCCCCCCCCCGCGTGTGTTCGACAACGGCCCGCCCGCAGAAGGTGATGTCACAGAACTACATCTGAAATTTCTTCCAAGTGACCTCTTTTACCCACACGAGGGGGTTGCTGTATTTTCCAATACACACCGACACAGAGGACTGTACATTGCACAGCAGTCAAATGCATGGTTTTAATTCTCACCGAGCAGCTGGAATTTAACCAAGTTAAGTACAATACCAATTTTTTTTTTATGGATGTTTTACTATATGTATATACAATTATACGGTAATTGGTTTCTGGGCTGAGGCTATTAACCGATTAGACTCGAGGGCCCAGTTAAACCACTGGTGGCAGAAACCCAGCATCTCAGTGGTGCTGGCCCAGAGCTCTGGCCTCTGAGCAGCGAGCAGCAACAGCAGCCAGCTGCAGCAGCAGCAACAGCAGCAGCGAGCTGCAGCCACAACAGCAGCAGCCAGCTGCAGCAGCAGCCAGCTGCAGCAGCAGCAGCTGCAGCAGCAGCAGCTGCAGCAGCAGCAGCAACAGCAGCAGCGAGCTGCAGCCACAGCAGCAGCAGCAGCAGCCAGCTGCAGCAGCAGCCAGCTGCAGCAGCAGCAGCTGCAGCAGCAGCAGCTGCAGCAGCAGCAGCAACAGCAGCAGCGAGCTGCAGCCACAGCAGCAGCAGCAGCCAGCTGCAGCAGCAGCCAGCTGCAGCAGCAGCAGCTGCAGCAGCAGCAGCTGCAGCAACAGCAGCAGCAGCAGCAACAGCAACAGCAGCGAGCTGCAGCCACAGCAGCAGCTGCAGCAGCAGCAGCAACAGCAGCAGCGAGCTGCAGCCACAGCAGCAGCAGCAGTAACAGCAGCGAGCTGCAGCCACAGCAGCAGCTGCAGCAGCAGCAGCAGTGAGCTGCAGCAGCAACAGCAGCGATCTGCTGCAGCAGCAGCGAGCTGCAGCAGCAGCAGTGAGCTGCAGCAAGCAGCAGCAGCGAGCTGCAGCAGCAGCAGTGAGCTGCAGCAAGCAGCAGTGAGCTGCAGCAAGCAGCAGCGAGCTGCAGCAGCAGCAGTGAGCTGCAGCAAGCAGCAGCGAGCTGCAGCAGCAGCAGTGAGCTGCAGCAGCAGCAATCAGCAGCGAGCTGCAGTAGCAGCAGTGAGCTGCAGCAGCAAGCAGCAGCGAGCTGCAGTAGCAGCGAGCAGCAGCAGCAGTGAGCTGCAGCAGCAAGCAGCAGCAGCAGCGAGCTGCAACAGCAGCAGTGAGCTGCAGCAGCAGCGATCTGCAGTAGCAGCGAGCAGCAGCAGCGATCTGCAGCAGCAGCAGCGAGCTGCATCAGCAGCAGCAGCAGCGTTATTGACTGTGGATCCCGCACCTCCATCTCGGGGCGAGTGCGTGACCCATTTTTACGCGAGTCCGATCGGTCGACGCTGTGGAACCCATCCACCTTTGAAAGCGCGAACATTGCGGACGTGCCTACATACATAATAACAACAACAATAAATCAACACATCCGTCAATAACACTGTGGCCTTAAAAAATCAAACGTACACGATAGGCAGACATTTAGAGCAGTGGCCCTTCTTCAAGGTACATCGTCTTTGTTGCAAAGGATTTCTCTTTAAGATCGAATGTGTTGAGATTTTTTGCTGTTGTTTGTGCTTATGCACCATTGCCAGCGAGGTATCACCCAAAAATGTGTTAGACAGGGACTCCTTCTTACGAATATTCGACTTAGGAACCTTCAGAGATACGAACAAACCTGTCCGTATGTCCAGTTGCCTGTTCGGACTGAGAGTCGTCGGTTCAACCGCCGCGCAATAGATGGCGGTGGTGGCATCTACATCGGCAGAACATTAAGAACCAGTGGCATCTACATCTACAGGAGGTTATATAACTTGTAAAGTAATTTCCCGTGTTTAGTGTAGATACCGTACAACACGTTTGGAATCGACAGCAGTAAAGTTGGACTTACGAACAAATCGACTTACGAACAGACCTCTGGAACCTAACTCGTTTGTAAGTAGAGCAGTCCCTGTATATCATGAAGATGTCTTCAAAAGGGTTAGATTTGATGTTCTATGCATGGGTCGCCTTTTTCTCTCAACATCAATATAAAAATAATCGATGTCAAAATAATTTTAAAAATATAAAAAACAATTCAAACTCAGGTGGTTGGGTTCAGGACACAGTGGACTAACCGGTACGAGATCGCTCCTGTCCGTGCTCCTTTACCCGCCAGAAAAATCAGGTTTGATGTTTAAAAAAATGTTTAAAATACATTTCCCAGAAATTGACGAATGTCCCCGACTCTCCTGCTCGCTTGACTAAAATCCTGCACGTGTTGCTGCGAGGCATTCACACCCCTGCAGAACGCTGCTCACTTCCTTGTGCCGGCAGGCTGACAGTACGCGTCGCAATGTCACCACGCAGTACGACTGGAAAAATCCCTCCTCGGTCACAAGGCAGGCATGCATCACTTCCTCAAGATTTGAAGCAAGCTTTTATCGAAACCACGACATGGAATTAACAAGAGCGTCCGACGCAAATGGCAATGCCGTGAATCTCCGTAAATCGTTCTCTGAATGTTTTGGTTTTAGTTACTCGAGTATGCCTCTGGCGTTAGAGACAAACAGACAAAAACATCTTTGACCGCATTGTCAGTGGTGGACAAGCACAAACAACAAGAAAACTCAAAATATTTGTCAATTATACCGCGCTATGAAGAAAAACAATTACAGGTGACGCTTCCTTCTTCATACCAGAGAAATCTGAAGGGACACTGCTTATGAGATGTCTCTGCTATCAATAAGGACCACAGTTGTACTGATGACTTTTGTTTAAAGATAGCACATTAAAGATACTTTTTTTCATGTTATTTTGTTCATTATTTGATAATAGACGCATTCATCTTCAAAATATAAACAGTATTTGGATGTTTGGCCAGTTTCTCTTTTTTTTCACACTTCTACCTCTGTAACGTGGCTTTCTGTTGCAGTCACCGCTCACCAGTTTGAGGCCATCAACTCGTGGCAATTGAGAGGCCGCCTTCATGATGGGGCGGCTGGCACCCAGGATCGAGCCCTGGATCTCAGCGGTGCCACGTAGCGCTCTGACCTCTGACCCCTGAGCTACCCGGCCACCGGGCAACGTCTATTTTGGCAACTGTCACATTGATTTTTTATTAGATTTAAATGAATATTATAATTTTTTTATATAGAGGGGGGTGGGGAAGGATCCATTTTACAGTAATTAATTTGTGAATGTCTCAAATAGTTAAGCTAATGTACACACCAGCAGATAAATGTATGTACGTTGAACTTCTTTCGTAGCGTACGTAGCCAACCACATTATACACACAGTATTATAGAATAATAATAGTCTACAAGCATTTGCCAATCCACTGATGGAATGTTTGCCCGTATCATTGTGGCCATGGGGGTTATTTGACCATACTTCACCACACTGGTCAGTACGGGTTTATAAAGGGTGGGGGGAGGGCAGGGCAAGTTCAGACATGGCTGGGAATTAAACTCCCCGGGTGTATAATGCAGTGCGCGAACAACTGCACCCTCACTCTAACACATAAACACAAGAGAGCTGTATACATCTCTAAGTTGAAAATCCATTTCATCACAAAGCAAAGGAAAATACAATATACTTATGTTTATGATGAGCGAGTCGTGTGAATGTGTGGGAGAGGTGGTGCACTGCTTAGCATCTGACAAATGTTGCCATTGTGACATGCTCGGGTCATTGTGTACAGACTGCGATTCGCAGATGATCGATCGGCCATCGGGCAAAGAAAGCTCGCATCGAGAAGGCCACCAAGAATCAAGTCTCGCTCGTCCAGGTTTGATGGCGCTGGCTCCCGGAGCAGCCGGGAGCATTGTTTGCCCGTCGGTGAGAGCGCAAGCTCCGGCACGGTGCTCGCTGCTTGCTCTGAGCCGCGTAGCAGTGGAGACGTAATCCCACTCTCTCCACCCCGCCGCCCCCATCGCCGGAGAGGCGCGCGCATCGCTATCATTGTCCGAGTAGCATCTGCTTTCGTTCTCACGCTGTCGCGTTACGGCACGACACAACAATGGGGGACGATCACCGCTGTATTCCCGGGCCCGCTTCACACGACAACAGTTTTACGTGAATCGCGCGCGTTCATCCCTTTTGCCAAATCCACTGCGGGACGAAGGGCCTCGCCACGGCTATTTCGGTCACGTGGGCGATTTGATCATTCCTCCCCACGCTGGTCAGACATCGCAGACGTTGGGACCTACCCCAAAATATGTTGCTGCACAAGCTTGGAGCATTACATCTTGGAAATAAAATTGCAGCGTTATTATTATTATTATTAATGGACGTGACTAAATCAACAGGAATGCACCCGCGATCTTGCCAGATCTCGAAAGTAAAGCAGAGTTGAGCCTGGGTAGTGCTTGGACGGTCACCCATCAAAGCACTCGGCTTTGGCGGTGACATGTTGTGAGCAGCGGAGGGAAGTGCATCAACGGTCACATGACCCCCACGACCCACACGGCATGGGGTGGCTCTCATTGAGCTGTACGCCTACAAACGATTAATTTATTTCTGACAAATGCAGTTCGATTTATTCGTGAAGAGGCAGCTGGAGATTTGGCTCTCTGTGGTGGCAGAGGTGCTTATTATCGGTGCCATTTCATTTCACATCCACGTCGCGTTTCGAGTTAACACAAATAAAACGTTGGCGTGCGATGCACACGACCGAGGCGTGGTCTCGGTGGGAATCAGTCATCGTTGCTGCCGGGTAACATCATGGATCGTATTTTGACTCACGCAAATGTCACGGGGCTGCGTATAAATCCATAATGTAGCAAGCGGGGGGGGGGGGCTACACGCGCGCTCACTTGAACGATGGGTGCGGTCGTATTAAGTCGCCCTGTTAGGAGGGGTCATTTGAGTGGAACCCCAAGTTCCAAAGTCAATGTCACAACCGCTCTCGCACCCTCCAAGTGAAAGTGGTCGTGGTCACGAGACAGCAATTAGAAGCTCCTGGCCGGCCGGCGATCTCATGGGAGAGGCTCGGGGCTTAGGTTTGGCTGTCGTGCGCTTGGCATGGGCATAGGTGGGGCCTAGGCGGTTGGGAGGGGGACAGCTAACACCGTCCCACCCCCCCCCCCCCACTTCTACCACCCCCAACACCCTCGGGGGTAGAGCCGTCAGGAAAGTTTGGCCACCCCGACTCGCCCCCCCACCCCGAACCTACTCACACCCATTCACCCCCACGACAAGTCCCCTGGATTCCAAAATGGTGATCAGATTGCGATCGGACGAGACGGGTTTAATGTTCAGAGTAAGACGCACGATATGACGATTGTCAACGTGAGGCAATGTCTGTCCACTGCCGGGTGTGAAGGTCATGGCATCACTAAAGTCCTCGCAGTCCTGTGATGCCACCATCCTCCACTGTCACGTTGAATAATTCAAAGGCACTCGATCCAACTGTCACTCACCCACTCGCCTCTCTATGTCACCAGTTTGTTGTCCGTTCATAGTCGGGCATCCCGCCCGCACCGCCACCCACAGAGACACACTCAGAGCTCGCATCTCGGGAGAACCGACGCGGGACATCGCAAGCTGGCGAGAGTTCCATCAACCGGCCATGACGGCGACAACATCCTCCAGCAGGCAGTGGGTCGCTTCGAGGGGAATCACTTTGCCCTCGAAGCTGCTCAGAGAGAGAGAGGCGAGAGAGAGAGAGAGAGCAAGAGAGTGAGCGAGAGAGTTAGCGAGAGAGTGAGCGAGAGAGTGAGCGAGAGAGTGACCGAGAGGTGGGGGTTTACATAAAGCAAAGTAAAAAAAAATTACGAAATGATGAACGAAGCAAAGCGCCGACTACACCGAGCATATTCTTGTTTCCACTGATCGTAAAAAAGAGAGAGAGAGAGAGAGAGGATGAAGCGAGAATGGAAAGAAGAGAGAGAGAATGAAGAGAGTAGAGAAGGAACAGAATGAAGGAGATGACCCTGACAGCAGCAGGGATCCGACCCACGAGGCAACGTGTGTTTCCAGGATCGGTCGCCTGAGTCATCTCAGGAACCCATATTTAAACCTCTGGCAGAGCTCATTCTCGAATCGAGGGATCGTCGGTGATGATGGTGATGTTATAGTTGTGTCCCTCCAAAGTTAATTAGTTTCGGTTCAGCAAACTTGTTCAGCAAATTTGTACACAAATGTATATTTAGCACCGTTTTTGCAACCTTATTAGACGGTTCATAGTCTCGCCAAATTTTTGTTTATGCCTTTCTTTCTTCAATCCCTTTATTTAGAAAACAACCTCAGTGTGACCCGGAATATTCTTGGTGAGAACACAACTCCTTACACGAATCCTCCACCGACTTGTATCTTTGTTATTTTGTCTACACTGCCATCGTTTTGAATGGTTTTGATAATTTCCACGTTGTTTATATTTCGGCCTTGGTTTTTTCAGTTTCGATTTAAAGCTTTCGTGACTGCAGGGATTCATCTTCTTGGTTCTTTCGGTAAAGTCACGTAGAAGGGAAGTAATAAAATAATAAAAACAAAACGTAATAAAATAATATAATTCTCACGACGTTTCGGCCACAACGCAAGCAGCCGTCCCTTCTACGTGACTTTACCGAAAGAACCAAGAAGATTTTTCAGTTTCCACTGAAAAAATCAATTTTCATAGTCAACAAAAGCCAGACCTTAGTGGTACTTGATATTCACCTGTCACTTAAAGGATCTGATTGATGTGTACGCATGTAATCAATGGTAGAGAAAAGCACCTCTGATGTTCATGGTTGGCTACGTAAGGTGCGAAAGAAGTTCAATGCAGAAAGCATTTATTAAAAACAACTTTCACTTCTGATTGGTAGGCTCCTCAATTGACCGGTCAATGTTTGAGTCTCTATTATGCTCGTGAACAGATAATGTACGTGTGACAAGAGGCGAATGGGTCTGTAATTTCTTAAAATTCAGATTTGTATCCCTGTTTGAAAACTGGAATGAATGTGGCAACGTTCCACGGTTGGGATAGTTTTTCTCTGTTTCAAAATTTTGTAAATAAGCCTGATAATTTTGATGCGACAGCTTCTTCAGTGACGTTCACAATTATTCTGTCTGTTCTGGTCTATAATATTTTTTCTCTCCATAGAATTTTGTTGGGTCAGTGATTACTTCTTCAGGTATGGCATTTCTTGTGGTGTATGATTACAAAAATGTACATGTGGTTACACTGCAGTGGCAGTGGTGCACAACCATAAACAATAAACAAAACACAAAACAACTCAACACATTTATAAAGAACACTGAGGCCTTAAAAGAAAACTCTTTAACAGGTGACGTTTTGGGCTATAGCCCTTCTTCACAGCACATAGAGAGGTCGACGAGGTTTGGGCTCGCTAATTCCCGAAATGTCACCTGTTAAATTCTATTAATTACTCTTCGGTTCTTTCGGTAAAGTCACGTAGGTATAAAATAAAATAAATTAAATCACGACGTTTCGTGCACAACACAAGCGTCATCAGGTGATTGTCCCACCTGCAGTCACGAAAACTTCAAATCTAGATTCTATTAATTGCTTGACCAATCTGTCTGTCTCGAATACACGTTATGGTTCCATATTTTTCTCTAAGGGCTACTATATCTATTGTATTTATTTACGTATCATCATCAACTTCCTTCATGCCGCTTTAATGCTCACAAATGCTTGTTATGACACCTCCTGTCGTTTTTTTTATGCCTTATTCTTTAATTTCTTTCCTCATTCTTTGACCAACTGTTTTCACAGAAATCTTGCACATTCTGGCGTGCTTTGTTTGGCATTCTCATTCCTTTTCATGCCTTTCCTCTTATTCGACATGCCGCTTGGGGTTTCAGATGACTTCTTCTCTGTGTCTACTAAATCAATATGAAAAACACGTTTTACTGTTCTTTTTTTATGGAAGTTAAACGATGCAATATACTTTAGCTTATTTAAAGCAGTGTAAAATTCACTAGAATTAGTTGCTATCTTTGATTTAAAGCTTTCGTGACTGCATGGATTCATATTATTGGTTATTTCGGTAAAGTCACGCAGAAGGGAAATAATAAAATAATAAAAATATTAAACAATAAAATTCTCACAGCAAGAAAATGTTCTTGCTGTGGATTTCACACCTAATGATTATTGCTTGTGTTGCAGTCGAAACGTCGTGAGAATTTTATTGTTTAATATTTGTATTATTTTATATTTTTATTATTTCCCTTCTACGTGACTTTACCGAAAGAACCAAGAATATAGTTGCTATCTGTCCACTGCAAGGTGAATATATCCCTGATGCCGTCATAATTTATCTCGGTCTCGCGACGCAACAATCCAGCCATCTCCTGCATATGAACTGATCCCATCGCTCCGTCTCCACGGTGGCCGTTCATTTTGCCGTGATCCTTCCATTGGCTGCCGTTCCGTTGCTAGTCTCGACCACCGGCCATCATTCTTACGAGCAACGTTATCATCCTTGCCCAGGCCCCCTGACTTCTCTTTATCATGAAATATGACGTTGTCTCTTTATTGGAGCATGTTCTCTCATGCATGAATTCCACATACGAATAATTGAAAAAAAAACAATCAATTGCCAGATCTCAGATCGATTCGATACTTATATGCCGTGAGATTAAGAACCCACTGATGATGATGCCGATGCCGATACGTGTAACAGCTGTGAGTAGACACTTTCCGGCTGCATGGTGCACACCGTAAGTGCTGTACAACATTGCCCCCTGTCGTCAATAGCGCGCAGTGTCCAGACCATTTGGCGACGGAGATTGTGGACAGAATGTTTACGTTCCTCTCAATTGAACCACGTCGGTCCAGACGATGTCAATATATTTTTTTCTTATGAGATGGCAAAAAGATAATTGGAATTTAATATCTGAAATGTTTAATGTTCAAAAATGTGTGTTTTTTATGAAGCTTATATATATTTCTTTATAAGCTCAGAGTGGGCCGTCCATAAATGACGTCACGCGATTTTGGATGACTTTTGACCCCCCCCCCCTCGTCACACGGCGTCACAAAAAATCAGACCCCCCACCTCAAAAATGACGTCACAAAGTTCTGCTCCCCCCCCCCAAAAAAAAAGAAAATAAAACATGCTTCAAATCGCTTTAAACTATCGTCATTGTAGTGCGTATTTAATGTGGCGCTGCACTCTGATGTTGTAGGAGAAAACATTTATTAAAAAGTCCATTTAATTAAGTAGAACGTGTTGTCTATATTTATTTAAAGTTGCGCATTTTGATGTGACGTCACATTTCTCACCCCCCCCCCCCCCTTGTCACACATCGTCACAAATGTCTGACCCCCCCCCCCCCCCAGGTGCGTGACGTCATTTATGGACGGCCCCTAACCACAGTGGCACAGTAGCTAGCCACTGCACTATTAATCTGGTGACCTACATATGATTTCTATCCACAGCTATCAGGCACTCACCAACCCCCACTGACCAGTGTGGTGAAGTATGATCAAACAGCCCCCATGAACGACATTAGCGTGGGAAGGCCTTCATGCAGCAGTGGATTGATGAAAGTGCAGTGGGTTCCACGGTGACTATTAACGTCACTACAAAAGGAAGTGAACCGCCTTTGAATTTGACAGGGAAGGAGGGTCAGGGGAGGGAGTGAGGGGGACAGGATAAAAAAAAACTTTATTTGGAGCTTTCGTGACTGCAGGAATTATTCTTTGGTTCTTTCGGTAAAGTCACGTATAAAGAGAAAATAATAAATTAAATACTAGCATACGACGTTTCGCGATTGCAACACAAGCAATCATCATCAGGTATAAATGAAATAGAAACACAAATCTAGTATACTTAGAAATGTAATGTAATACAACAGAGAGTCGGATAACATAACAGTCAACACCCTACCTGGTTGATTACGTTTTTCCTGAGAATGCTAAATTTGAGAGAGAGATAAAACACAGAACCACAGGACAGGATAAGATCACCATCATCACATCGTACATTGTTTTTAAAGTTTGTTCTAATTTTGGCTGGAAAAAAAATGACTGAAACCAACCGTAGCAGCACAAAAACAGCAAATATAATTAATCGGCCGTGCAATTGACGTTACTTCCTCAAAACAGTGAATAGCAATGTCATTGAAAGTCCTTTGTCAATCCACGAGTGGGTGACAGCCTCTGCATACCACGTCAGTCGTGCAGACGGTTGGATGGGACTTCATCACGTGAGCCACCGCGAGTTGGTGAAGGGGCACAGGGCCTGTTCAGCTACTGTATCTCTCACCGCTGATGTTAGCAATGGCCAGGAATTGAACTTCGATTGCTAGGTTGCGGAATTGATCAAGCAGCGTGTTAACTACCACGCGACCACTCCGATACAGTGTATGCCATGGGTTAAATGAAGTTTCAATGTTTGATCTACACTCAAAATGACTTAAGCATCGTGCTAACTACCACGCGACCACTCCGATACAGTGTATGCCATGGGTTAAATCACTTAAATGAAGTTTCAATGTTTTATTTACACGCAAAATGACTTAGGCTCTTAGTGGCCTTGATTTCCTGCCTGGCAAAGTGCATGCTTTCTGTGATGCTTCAGTTGTTGAGCAGCTATAAGCAGAATTCATTTGTATCCAGAACTCAATGTAATCTTGGAAATGACTGTCTTGCTATTTTCCACTGGGGCATCAACCTTAAGAAATGTTAAACAAGTCTAAGCCTTTCTCAACATCGCATTTTCAGAACTCGTACGGCGGCATATCTACCGCCAGGAAATACGAGGATTTCCATTTTTTTTGAAAACTTAAATTCCACAGCACCTAAAAGTACATTACATTAAAAAAACACCACAATGAAATATTTGTGAGGACAAAAACACACTTATATAGCTGGCGGGGAAGACGAAAAGGAAAAAAAAGTGAAGGATATAAATGAACGATGACTTATGTCCATATTTTGGGGGCATGGCAGCAACAGAAAACGTGAGAATCAGCAAAATTCCAGTGAAATCCACTGCTGGCAACACGAGTGGATTAAATCATGATTAATTATACAAAACAATCATTTCCTGCTGAAATGAGATTTGAGGTGGTGCTTATCTCCTATGTACAATCTCGAGCAAGGAGTGGAAATTCCACATTTCTATGGCAGGAGCAAATTAATAATAAGGTCCTACAAATGTCAATTAAGCCACAGGTAAAGAGAGGGCAGGGGTGGTGGCGGGGGTGACAGAGGCATTATTTTTCACACCGACATGCAATTGGCAAAGAGGTGCAAGACACTGTGACACATTGATGCAAAATACTCTGCCAAGGGTGGAAATGATATACGGTGATATTTCCACACATGCCCACAGATTGCTTTCCCTTTCAGCTGAGTGATGGGCACCAATAACTGTATTTCACGGCCGCTTCCATTGGAGCAAAGCCCCGTGACTCGGAATGGAGGTGGCACAAATCTGCACGGCCTGTCGAACCAATATGGGAAAGCGACGATGTTAGGCATGAGCAAACTATGCAAAGGTTAGGGGCCCAAACATCTCAAGCGCTCCCCAGATTAATGAAGAAAAAAAACCCAACAACATTAACCGACGTCCCACAGGCTCCAGCTACACTGAATGTCAGCACGACAGCAAACTAAGAAATGCAGGAGGGTCACGCAATGCCGGCCCTGCAGCATTATTTGCACCAACCACGTGGATAAATTATGCGAACGAAAAGCTAACTCCTTCCTGGACCGAAAGCAAACAATGTAACCTCGACCTGCGATGCTGATTACGCATTCTCTGGGAAGCAGGTTTGTCCATGACCACGAATGTAAACCCAGGGGCACGAGACTGGAACGCAGGATGGATCTATATGACCACAAGCATCATTCTGGGTCTCAAGTCCAAGGAATTACAACACGTTGACAGCAACAGGAATCACTGTAGATGGAAGGACTGAGCCGTTTGCTTTTTTGTGTATTGTCAATGTCGAATTTGGTCACGGGAATCTGTTGTGTAGTTCCATTGCTCAGAAATTAAAGGCAAACATGTTTTAATGGAAGTACAGACTTAAGTGTATATATTGATAGTAATGTTTCACCGTGCATATGGTCAAATCACCCCGGAACGCGCCCGCCCTCGTCGCGGACCTGGGAAGCCAAAGAGGGTCGTGTGGACGTGGCGCATAGTGGTCACCCACGTGATGGGTGACCACTATGCGTAGCAGCTTGTTATAGGCTGCTGCCAGGCTTCACGGTGGGCCGTCGAGATCAGTCCATCGTCGCACCGTCCTTTCGATGCTCCCAACATTCACGAGAGCAAAAAAATGAAATTAAAATTAATAAAATAAAACAATAAAATCACGACGTTTCGGAGGCAACACAAGTCTCCGTCATCAGGTGGGATCGTCACAGCCAGATTTGCTGCATCACTTAATTTCATTTTTTTTTTACCTACGTGACTTTACCGAAAGAACTAAGAGTATGAATCATTGCAGTCACGAAAGCTTCAAATCTAGAATTCACGGGAGCCTTGCTCCCTCGGCCTGCGCCTGACTGAACTGTCATATGACCCCACGTGACCCGCACAGCATGGGAAGTCCCGCATCTAGCGTTGGCTTCACCACAGTACGCTGTGTGTGCGTGTAAAACAACCAGTGTACCGTTCACTTCCAGACTGTATACTACATGCAGTCTTCCGCGCTGTGGCTCCCATCAGACAATCGCGCTCATCATCATTTCAGACCCTTTTGCGCTAACGAGGTATTGACTGCCTGCGGTCAAGATAAGACAATCATGATCCCCATTTTCCAGTTCTATCTCCACGACTTTTGGTAATCTGTAGGGTTTTTTTTTCTCTCTCTCTCTCTCTTGGCATTTCCATCCATCTGAGCTAATTTACTATGAAGCCCGATTTATTCTGCGCGCTAATCTCTAATTGTGCATTCCCAACCCCACTCCACACCTCCCCTCCCCGGCAACCTCTTTCGCCACAAGCTGCCTCAAAGGCGTTAGACAACGCAGACGGTCGTGAGAGCGGTCTGTTTACACCAAAGTCTCTCACGTCAATCGGAGAAAGCCACGCGGCTTATTCGCGAGGCTCAATTGTCTCACCCGCCGCAAAAAACCCCAGACATCTGATGTTTAGCAAAATATCATCATGAGCCAGCCATCCGTTCTGTTGACACCGATCTGCCTTCCGTTCAAGACTAGGATCAAAAGCTTGCTTGTGTTCGTCTGCCGATGGCTGACTCTCTCTCTCCCTCTGGCAAATATACAGCGTGGCCCAAAAGTCAGGACACGAAGTTTTTTTTTGTTACACTGGTACGAAACAATTGCACTTGTTTATTCTTTAAGTCAATATTGTATATATCATCATTATTAACATTTGATTGTATTAGTTCTGTGGGGGGTCACCTGAAAAGCGTCGTTTACAAAACTCGATAAGGAACCCGGAATGAATTGAGACGAAGCATAACTGATTAATGCTCCACCTGTAATCTTAAGAAATAAAACGTTCCAAATTAAATTCAAAACATAATTGATGCATGCGTTCACGTTAATAAAAGTAAGTTTGAACATTTGTTCATATAAATGAAATAACCCGATGTGATTTGTTAAAATAAATATACTGATCCTTTGTTCTGTTGTTTCAGCGCAGGCTCTTGACATGTGCTTTGATTTGTAATAAATAATGACTTCTTTATAATAATGACTTATTTATACATGAAAGCCACGCTGAGTCCAAGGACTATTTGTTCAAGAGGGTCCTGCGTTGGGTTTTTATTTTAGGTTGATTTCTTACCAAACTAATGTTGAGTATTTATTATACACGTGGGAAGAAACAGGAGCACCTGGAGAAAACCCACGCGCACGACGAGGGCATTTGGATGCCATCATTCAAATTAATATTTTATTGTAATGCAATCTAAATTGGAAGTAAATATAAACCGATTACATTGTATCTTGACTTCAGCAGCTCTCACCTGATGACGATTGCTTGCGTTGCGATCGAAACGTCGTAATATTGTTGTTGTTTTTATTATTTTCTTATATTTGTTCTATCTGCGTGGCTTTACCGAAAGACCCAAATAATACGATTACATTGTAATTATGCACATATACAGCACAAAACAATACAACATGTGATTCTTTAATATTTCCTTTGATTGACAATGTTTAAAAATTCTGTTGTTTTACAGTTCGTTAAATTATCCTTTTAATATTAAGTGATTACATGCATTTAGTACATCACTAACACGCCTTGCGTGCTACGCACCGTGTTCACAGACTGGCATGTAAGGAACAGAAAGCGTCCAAGAGGTGGAACGCTGGGGAGATGGAGCGACAGGAATCAGCTCCGTGGCACGCAGGCGCTTGGTGAATCGTGACGTCACAGGATCGTTAGAGGCGGAGACGGCTCGAGGAGGCCTTCATCCAGCAGTGGATTGACCCTGGCTGATGATGATGATGATGATAATTACCACGGCGACGGCTGTTGGTGCCTGCTACGGTGGTACATTGCACCCCTTAATTAAAAGTTGTAATTCAAATGACAAATCCTGAAATGCGTGTCGTTTACATTTTTAAATAACATCTGCAGTTGAAATGTTTTTGACTTTTAAGAGATGAATATCATCATTACGAGTTGTACAGATACTCCAGATGCAGTCAAATCTCGAGACTGTTCTCATCTCCGTTGTTATTAGTTGGGATAATGACCGCGATGGCTTTCTCGCGGTGCTCTCTTGCGTTGGAGTCTGGGCTGGAAAGGATGGATGATTTCCCCCCGTTTTTGGCTGTGGGATGCCTTTTGTTAACACAGATGCTACACCAATGGGACACTTTCCTGCATTGACACGATCAATCAGAAGATACAAGCAGATCCACACTCTGATTTCCACTGAAAGCCCGTGAATCCAATTTTCTTTGGTATTTGACTTTTTTTTTTGCCCTAGAAAATCCTAGCATTTACGTGGCATATTCGTACAACGGAATACAATTTGGAATTATACAGCACATCAAATGCGAACAAAATCTCAAGACGCTGCGTAAAATGATGTTACATGGGCATGACGGGAAATGAAGTGTATTTAGCTTTTGATTTTTCCAGAGAAAGAGGCAGCCAGTCATATGCAGATTAAAATATGGTCTGAAGCCTGGTCTTGAACAGGGGGTTGACGGCACGAACCTCCGCAGCTCAGGAAAATGAGTGACCTCCCACTGAGTGAATGTTACTGAGGGATGCAACAGAAAGCCCTGGTTACTGTAGAGGAGAGTGCGTGGAGGGGAGTAGAGTGAGATGAGAAGGGAAAGGAATGAGAGTGCGTGGAGGGGAGTAGAGTGAGATGAGAGGGGAGAGGTACGAGAGTGCGTGGAGGGGAGTAGAGTGAGATGAGAGGGGAGAGGTACGAGAGTGCGTGGAGGGGAGTAGAGTGAGATGAGAGGGGAGAGGTATGAGAGTGCGTGGAGGTTGGTCGAGTAAGATGAGAGGGGAGAGGTAGGAGAGTGCGTGGAGGGGAGTAGAGTGAGATGAGAGGGGAGAGGTACGAGAGTGTGTGGAGGGGAGTAGAGTGAGATGAGAGGGGAGAGGTACGAGAGTGCGTGGAGGGGAGTAGAGTGAGATGAGAGGGGAGAGGTAGGAGAGTGTGTGGAGGGGAGTAGAGTGAGATGAGAGGGGAGAGGTGGGAGGGTGCGTGGAGGGGAGTAGAGTGAGATGAGATGGGAGAGGTAGGAGAGTGTGTGGAGGGGAGTAAAGTGAGATGAGAGGGGAGAGGTGGGAGGGTGCGTGGAGGGGAGTAGAGTGAGATGAGATGGGAGAGGTAGGAGAGTGTGTGGAGGGGAGTAGAGTGAGATGAGATGGGAGAGGTAGGAGAGTGCGTGGAGGGGAGTAGAGTAAGATGAGAGGGGAGAGGTAGGAGAGGGAGTGGAGGGGAGTAGAGTGAGATGAGAGGGGAGAGGTATGAGAGTGCGTGGAGGGGAGTAGAGTGAGATGAGAGAGGAGAGGTAGGAGAGTGTGTGGAGGGGAGTAGAGTGAGATGAGAGGGGAGAGGTATGAGAGTGCGTGGAGGGGAGTAGAGTGAGATGAGAGGGGAGAGGTAGGAGAGTGTGTGGAGGAGAGTAGAGTGAGATGAGAGGGGAGAGGTATGAGAGTGCGTGGAGGGGAGTAGAGTGAGATGAGAGGGGAGAGGTAGGAGAGTGCGTGGAGCGGAGTAGAGTGAGATGAGAGGGAAGAGGTATGAGAGTGCGTGGAGGGGAGTAGAGTGAGATGAGAGGGGAGAGGTAGGAGAATGCGTGGAGGGGAGTAGAGTGAGATGAGAGGGGAGAGGTAGGAGAGTGCGTGGAGGGGAGTAGAGTGAGATGAGAGGGGAGAGGTAGGAGAGTGCGTGGAGGGGAGTAGAGTGAGATGAGAGGGGAGAGGTAGGAGAGTGCGTGGAGGGGAGTAGAGTGAGATGAGAGGGGAGAGGTAGGAGAGTGCGTGGAGCGGAGTAGAGTGAGATGAGAGGGGAGAGGTCGCCAGGGGCGAGTGCACAAATGATCTTCAAGATGGTGGGAATGAACTTGAAGTTGATACGGGATTGAATTATGAACCAATGATGTATGGCAAGTGTTATGCAATACTGACACATATTTACGTATTTCATTACAAAAAAACTAATTCTGCGTAAGGAGAAAGGAACGCGCATCCGTTAACATTTTGACTCTGAAAGAAATCCATTGCCTTGAAATTTAAGTCTGTTTTATAAACTTTGGTCTTATGACACGTTCTTTTCGATAGTGATGAACGTGGCATATGTTGCTTGTGTTGATATTTTGACATAGCTGGCCTACGGTATGGGCTGAACGCTTAGCTGCAAGAAACGTGACAACGTTCCTTGTGTCTTTTCAAAAAAGTTTGAAAATGTGACTTTTTCAAACTAAGGTTGAAGGCATTAATGCATTATCTACGTCTGTCTCTAACGGAGGGGGTCATAACGCTCGGAATAATGGTCCAATATGTACGAAACTTTACTTTAAAAAGAGTTATGCTACTGGCTAGGGACATGCCTTGCAGAAAACCGGCCACGTTGATCAAACGGTTCCCTAAAAGGCGGAGACAAACCCACCGTTAAGAATCTCGCTCCCACGTCTATGGCCTGGCAGCAGAGGTGCGCCCTTGATCAGAATGGCAATTTTACTCGTGGGCAACACCCTAACGTTAAAACAACTGCGAATCAAATGTTATTTTAAATTGGATTTTTTTTTACGGGAGTTAACGTTCCCGCTGGATTGTAGACAGACAGACAAACAGCAATAACAGCTTTAAATTTTCGCTGCAAAATCCCCAAAAAAATTAAATATCGTAAAAACTAACCCTGAAAAATTCGTTTATTCCGGAATATTTTAAAGTTGGGCCTTTTTTCCCCATTCCTGAAAAATACATGGTCCTTATTTCATTGAGGTGTATTAATAATGAATGCGAGAAGAAAAAAAAACCCCTCGAGAACTTTGCACCAAGCCCTAGTTGTTACACTGCAGACTTGCACGAACAACACCAATTGGGATGAGCTACGGAAGAGCCCACAGCGGCCTTCGCCAAAGTTACTGAGCGTGGACCCTTTCACATTCATTTCTGGGGGCTACTTTCCCTGTGGGGCCTCAAGGGCCAATTCCCAAATGGGCCACGCGGGCCGTCTCCAGAGTAAAGCGATGCCTTGCCTTAACAATCTAGCCGAGCGTGAGCGGAAAAATGAGGCCACGTTAAAAATAATACGAAATCCACAATGCCCTGCATGTTGAGGGCTTGCAAGGCACTCTGGGACCTATCAGAATACCTCACGAGCTTAATTGTATTGTTTGACAACAGCGCGAAAAGGCTGAAATAGCCATCATCAGCATCTTCATCCGCTATCAATCCACTGCTGGATGAACATCTCTAGAATCTGGAGCCCTTCTCTCACGGTTCTTTACCGAAAAAACCAAAGAGTATGGATTCCTGCAGTCACAAAAGCGTCAAATCAAGATAAATATAAATTATTACTCCAATCTCCGTGGTGAACATCCTTCTTTCCCTCCATTGGCTGCCACTCTTGTCATTATTCTCGACCAGGCTTAAATGCATTTGTGTTTCGAGAACCAAAATAGCGTTCAAATGCGCATGACCGGTGAACAATTACCAGCGGTTTGTGAATCCACTGGCGGATGAGAGGCTCCCCACACTGCCACACAGCTACATGAAGGAAGTCAGGTTTTTTAAAAACCATATTTCACCATCCTGGTCAATGCAGGTTGGTGGGAGGGTAATCCAGGACCGTTTC
The DNA here is from genome assembly GCF_965212315.1 of Lampetra planeri. Lineage (NCBI taxonomy): Eukaryota > Metazoa > Chordata > Hyperoartia > Petromyzontiformes > Petromyzontidae > Lampetra > Lampetra planeri. The sequence continues at coordinate 12,585,018 of NC_136117.1, forward strand.
AAGTCTCACTCGCCACTGCCGTTCAACGAGTTCAGCAATCAAACTCAGGTCGCCGGCTTTATAGTACAGTTATCCAACCGTTGCGCTACCAAATCCACCCCTTTCGCGGAGACAAAAGAAATAGCTTCGGTATTGTTATAATAATTACTAATATTATTTCACCGCAAAAAAAACTCACTTCATTACCCTCCGCGATGACGTCGTGTTGGCAATCTCGAACCACGATGTCGGGAATCCATACGCGGGGGAGGGGGGGATAAAATCACAGCATAAAATCTGTGCGTACGGGACATCAGAACGCCCCCCGCCTCTCCTTTAATTTAACGGGTGCCACGTGTATTCAATTTGGGAGAGAGGTAGCCGAGCGCACACTTCTTTTAAGCAGCCGTCCCCCCCGCCCCCTTCACGGCCCATTCCCGTCAGCTGCGGAGCGGCTAACGAAGGCGTCGGGGCGGTTTGAGTTGAGTCGGATGGGAGATGTGGGGCCCTGAGGGTACAATTAGCGAGCAGTCAACTTCCCACCGGCCACGAGCAAAGGGCGCCGCTGCCTCTCTGCTCCGCTGCTCAAATAAGACGGCGTCAGCGGCAGCCGCGGCTCGCTGACATTCAGGACGCGCGGATGGCTTTTCTCCACGAGATCCGGTTTGGGGGGGTGGGGTGGGGGGTGTTTATGCAGCGCACATTACGCGCCTGCATAATACATCAAAATTGCGAGAGGAAGAGCGCCCGAGTCGAGAGACAAATCAACTCTGCCGGTTGTCCTTTGTCGTCCCCCGCGAACGCGAATACAGCCCTCGAGTGACCCGCTCGCTCGCCTTGCTCGAGCACTCGAGCACACGAACTGGCCACGCATGGACGCGCACACACGCGCGCCGCACACGAACTGACCACGCGCGCACGTATGGACGCACACACGCGCGCCGCACACGTGCAAATGTTGCAATGATCCGCTTACAGTATACTCATATTCGTGGGGGAAAAATTCCTTGTGTCAATTTTGATTTGAAGATTTCGTGACTGCAGGAATCCACCTGATGACGGACGCTTGTGTTGCGCCCGAAACGTCGTGATTTATTTTCTTTCATACTCTACGTGACTTTACCGAAAGAACCAAAGAGTATGCTTTGTGTCAATATAAGTAAAGGTAAAGGTGCTGCCACGGCTAGCAAGTCTTCCTCCACTGGAGCGGGAGGTGGGCAGGAGGAGAGGCAGGGGGGTGTCTAGGGTGCCCCTCTAGAAGGTGAACGGCCTACTCTTCCACATTAGTCAACCATCTTTGGAACAGGTGGGGGAGCTCACACTTTACGCCACCACACGACGTGCTACCTGCGTTGTATTCACGAAGGGAGTACTGTATTAATTATATAATATTTTTATATTATTTATTAACTGAGATTCGTATTTCAGATTAATATGTTGAAGTTTAACGCACTTTTCTATGTGCGGGGCAAACCACATTTTAATTCCCGACCATGACGGTTTTCAGTGACGAGTGATATCTAAACCTCCTCCTCCACCAATCCATAGTGATTATGATGGTGAGGTGTGGTCAAAGCACCACCCTTGTCCGACACGTGGCCTTCATCCCGCAACGGATCAATAAAGGGTTGCAAATGAATGCACGATGGTGTACATTTCTGCTGTGAATATTTCTGGATTAATGAGCATGATGATCATGTCGGCAGGTGTGTGGTGTAACAATGGCATCGTGACGTCTCAAGCTCGAGAGAGCGCGTAACGCATCACGTGAAATCGACTCTTCCCGGGACTTCTTTGGCGCTCAAAAAGATCGCCCACACAATGCGCGATGGATATTTGTCAATGTGTAACCTATGGAACAGTCGTAAATTTTGGTCCAGCCCGTTTTTCTTGACAGCAACTGCCCTACCAAAAAGAAAATTATACATCAAGCAGTATGCACACTTAATATGAAGGATGGTGTGGGCGCATTGATTTAATTAGGAGCCCACAATCAGTTTTGGATAATGTTAAGCACATTAATTTCGTCATTTGTTCTGTGATTTTTTTTCTCTCTCTCTTTTATTTTAATAAGAGCACATGATCCTTATGGCGTAACCCCGGGCACCAAATGATACAAACTGGCCGAGGCAATTAAATATTTTATTTCTGGGACACTATTTTTCCCAGGGGTGTACTTACCAATCAATCCGAAATCAGTGCCACTCCGCGATGTCGAAACGCAGCGAGGACGATTGCGCCGAAACCCTGAACCATAGCGGTGCATCGTAGTGTACAGCTCGTCGAGATGAATGGATTGCCGCATCGCCGACCATCAACAGACTCAAAATGACTGCATCACGGACATTATGCGAGAGCCGGGGAACTATGGTACCCCGGGGTACCGCCACAAGGTTCACGTGACCTCCTCTGACCTATGGATGTGGGTGACATTGGACATTGACGATGAAATGAGCGCTGGAAAAGCGCGCAAAGAAGCTTGGGCAGGTGCCCGTTTGGAATTTGTACTGAGAAAGTGAATCGCGGGGAAAAAGTTCGTTCGGAGCAAGACACGTAATGGCTAGAAGGGATGACGGCTGCTGGTGGTGGTCACTAAAGATGGCCCAATGAGGGAACACGCCTGAGAGCTACAAGGATCGTTGCATCGTAAGAAAAAAGCAACTATTTGTATTTTACCAGCTCAGGCCCACTGAGCGATGTAGCTCTTTTTCAGAAGAGACCTGCCCACAAATGACAGCTCAACGAAGTGGCTCATCACGTGGACATGTGTAGCAGCCAAATACTCGAAATGGATGTTTGTAAATGCGGAGTGAAAAACCGGAGGACCCGGAGAAAAATCTACGCAACCACGGGAAGAGAGACACGCAAACTCCAAATATACAGCAGGCGTCAGGGTCGGGATGGAATCCACGATCTCCTGCATACCAGGCGAGGTAGTTAACATCCCGCCACCGTGGCTCTGCGAGAGATGGTGACGGCTTGGGGAGGCCTTCATGCAGCAGTGGATAAATCATGGCTGATGGCGATAATGATAAGTTAAGCACAGTGTCACTGCAACAGTGTTGTGTCAGGCTCATTCAAAGCCAACCAATCGTGACGTGAGACTTTGCCAGTTTCTGTATGGATCGTAAATCCTTTGTCACAAACCTGGCAGCCATCTCTTGGCAAAGCTAAAACAAATCTCAAATTAATTACCAAAGGTCTAATTGAATCCTGCATTAATCAACGGTTAAAGACTACGTTGAAATTAAGTCAAATGGTCAATGTTGAAAGGTTCAAGCCTGTTAGACTCGAGTTGTGATTACCTCTCTCTCTCTGCAAGCCACGTTACATGCCGCGGCTTTAACGTGCACCTTAACATTTAGCAAGGTTATTCATTATGACCGAACAATAATGAATAGCTGCATTGAAAATGTCATTGAGGAGAAAAAGTTGCTCTTGCCTTGCATTCAAGATGTCCCAGGTGCGCCGTGCTTTGTTTGTGTGCTCACTGATAACCAGTGTTATACTGGTAGGAACCACCTGGTTCGACCAGCCCACAGGGGATTATTGTGTCCGTCCGTCCGTCTGTCGTGCATCCAAAAATGGGAGGGGTGGGGCTGGGTGGAGAGGGAAGGGTGGGGAGGGGCTGGGTGGTGAGGGTGGGGAGGGGCTGGGTAGGGAGGGGTGGGTGGGGAGGGGCTGGGGGGGAGGGTGGGGCTGGGTGGGGGTTGGAGGTGTGGGGCTGGGTGGGAAAGGGCTGGTCACCCCGTGGTGCCCTTATAAAACTCAACGTTTAACCTACTCACGCCGGCTTGTGCCCGCCCTCACAGTCGGCCATATTTGCGGAATACACCACGCCGCCGTTGACCCTGGCCATTGACCGAGCAACCCAACGTTCCTACCAGCTCCCTCCGCAGGAATGTGTTTGCTATGCTGATGCTGTTTGCCATTGACTCCAGTTCATATAAGCAGTGGGTGAACGTACATTACCACCAGTCATCGTTGTCATTAACGCTGCCTTTTAACTGAACAGTGTTCTGAATAAGAACTCGTTGTTTTACTAAGGGCCAATGTTTGTGAGACATGATGATGATGGCAGTGAAGGACCTCCAGCCTGCGCTTCTAAAGCACTTGCAAAACGATGTCACAGATATATTACCTTTAAATCATAACTAGAAACATTGTTTAACTTGGGGACAGAGCGGTGGCGCCGTGGTTAGGGCCCACTACGAACTCGGCGACCTGCGGTTGATTCAGTGGCGAGTGAAATGTGAACTGGTCTTAGATCATTCTCCCTTCATTAATCCTCTCTGAGCAGCTTTGTAAATAATGGGCAAGCAACCAACATGACTGACATTGACCGAGGAAGGCCTTCATGCAGCCGGGAGTTGACAAAGCTCTGTAAACTGAACATAATTTAACTGTATTTCTCGGTAGATGTGAAAAAACATGAATATCCAGGCAGAGATGATTTGCACAAACAATGTTGTTTTGGCGGGAAAAACCCGACGCACAATGGATAATTGGATATTAATCAGAATATTTATTTATACTGGAGGAATTAAGAGAGAAACTGGCAAACATACATGTGTGGACGTATCTCCATAATGAATAATAAAAATCCGTATTTGCATTTCTCAAGAGCTGCCCAACATAAGCAACACTAATTTGAGTGTAAATGTTAGAAAAGCATAAACCCCCATGCTATGCTGCATTAAATGATAATCCAAAATGTTAAATTGGACTTTTAACTTTGCCAACACAAAGCAACAACAGTGAATACACGTGCTGCGATGCCACTCAACTTAACTTCCATGCCCAGGTTATCGACTCCATGCAGTCCCAGAGGCCCCAATCAGCCCCAAATCAGCCCCAAATCAGCCCCAAATCAATCAGCCCCAAATCAGCCCCAAATCAGCCCCAAATCAGCCCCAAATCAGCCCCAAATCAGCCCCAAATCAGCCCCAAATCAGCCCCAAATCAGCCCCAAATCAGCCCCAAATCAGCCCCAAATCAGCCCCAAATCAGCCCCAAATCAGCCCCAAATCAGCCCCAAATCAGCCCCAAATCAGCCCCATAGCCCCCAATCAGTCCTCAATAAGCCCCGGAGTCCACAATCAGCCACGGAGCCTGTATGAAACATTTGTAGATTAACATTGACTGGCCATCGAACAGAGATGGCCACTGCATCGCGCGCTTTCAGATGCGCATCTGCGGCCGTCTGGAACGCTCTGCCTCCCGAATTTGGGAATCCACTGTAGCTAAACACTATTAAATCACGATTGAAAACTCGTTTACTTAGAACTGCTTTCATATTTAGTCGAATGTCCTTCCACCGCACCTTCGATTAGCACGGTTGGCTAAGTACGGTGCGAAAGAAGTTCAACATTCATGCATACGACTGTGTATTGCCAAACTCCCTGCCCCCCACATCCCACCCCCTGAGTTTTTTAATGCCTCCTCCAAACAAGGTAGTGCAGCAGCAGGGTTTTGTCGGTCAGTCTGTGAGGACAACTTGACAGGTCAGCTACACTCGTCCCTTTCGGAAACCACACTCTTCATCTTTAACGATGCAACTTTGACCCTGATGTTCATGCAACTTCGACCGTAACAAGAGGTCACCAACGAACACCTCGTCAGAGGTCCCGATGACGCAGAAGATCTCTGCTGGTGTCGATCTTCCGTGAAGCTTATGGGCCACAACCCCGAAACCACGTGTGCACAAAGCACGGCAGCCGCACATTTTTAAAAAAACTATTAAACTATTTATTTTCTTTTACCAGGTAAGGTCTACTCAGCTATATGCCTCTTTTTCAGAAGTGACCTGGCCACAAATGATAGCTCAACGAAGTGGCTTATCGCGTGGAAATGTATAGCAGCTAAATACGAGAAACGCATCTTTCTAAATGTGGAGGGAAAAACTGGAGGACCCGGAAAAAAATGTCAAGCGACCACTACAAATATACAGCAGCAGGCGTCAGGGTCGGGATCGAATCCACGACCTGCCGCCTAGCAGGCGAGTGAGATACCATCTCGCCACCGTGGGAAACTTAAAACTGCCCCACCAGTGCTCGGAGACTGTGGTCACCCCGAATAGACCGTGGGACGCATGACATCGACTCGACGCCCGATTCACAATTACGAAGGAAGCATCATCGCAGCGGTACACTCCGCCACACCTGACGCAATTATCTGGCTCACCCACCTCGATGTACATTCACAGCTGTTTGCTCTGCGCCAACGTCAGCCACGCGAACAATGAGACAATGAGACGTGCACCGTTGTAACGAAGAGCGTGGGCACGCTCGAGCCGCCGTGTGTTCAGAGACATTGAAACTCTTCCCCGAATTGAAAGTGAACCCAGCGTCTGCTGTTTGCACACACGTCCAGTGCTCGCCGAGCTGCATTGGCTTCCGGTGGCCGAACGAATCCACCGTGAGGTCGCACTCATTGCACACGCAAAGTGCTTGCCACAAATCAACCACAACACCTTGGTGATCTCGTCAAGGAACGTAAACCACCAGGCGACCTCCGGTCATCCTCGCGGCGGTTTTCGGCTGGCCAATACCTTGCTGATCTCGTCATTGCATCGCGCGCTTTCAGATGCGCTTCTGCGGCCGTCTGGAACGCTCTCCCTTTCAACATCTGGAAGCCACTGGAGCTACGCCCATTACAATCTAAATTAAAAACAAATTTTGTGTGTTTCGCTTGTTGTCCATCCCCCCGCATCTCAGATTAACATGGTTGGCTACGTACGGTGCGAAAGAAGTTCAACATACATACAAGGTGGAGGTTGTTGCTATGTCAGCACAAAGCTGTAATCGCTGGGAGCCCCCCCCCCTACACATCCCCTTCACAACGCAATCGACGCAAGACTCGTTTATGCATGGAACACCCCACCCCTCTCTTTCCCCATTCATCAGTTGGGGCTCCCTTTAACCCATATCAAGATTTGGTTTTGCTCTCCCCATGCATAATGCTGTCAGGCAGATATGCGCCGCACCTGCGGGGGAGAGTAGTTAATCATTATCCGTGCCATTCACCACCCTCTCACGCGCAGAGCAAAGCACTTTGAATATCGCCTATCTTATCTGCAAGGACATCCGACCCAAATCCATCACGGGAGGCCCACACTGGTAGCAAGGTCTTGAATATGCCGAGTTATTGTTTTTATTTATTTCCGACGCACTTAATATGGACTGCTTACCGCGCTGTATTTTCTGAATCCAAAGGTGCAATACTGGGCGTGAACAGTGGGAGTCACCAATAAACCCTTTTGTTTGCTGTGCGCGTGGGTAAATGTGGCCTCTGGCTGTAACCCAGTAAACGTGGAACGTTGAGGCCAACGTTGGACCAAGGCACATGCCAAAGCGGGCGCAACGTTGAATGTTTCAGTGGGAACGTACGCTGGAAGGCCGTAAGATGTCCGACTGAAGAATGATTGCTGTGAATTTCACACATGATGATGATTGCTTGTGTTGCAGTCGAAACATCGTGATAATTTTTATTGTTTAATATTTGTATTATTTTATTATTTCCCTTCTACGTGACTCTCATCTTAAATCTCGTGTATACAGCCACTGGACCACGACCGTGCATGTCCACTGATCGAGATGAACCTCTGGTCAGGGGTTCTTCAACTGGCGGCCAACGGGTCGGATGTGGCTCACGAAGTTCTATTGAAGTGTCCCGCTTTGCCCACGAAGGCTCTTTCAGGGGCCCGCCATGCCACGGATCAGGACAACAGACGAGTGCGATGAAAGACAGATACGTGATGGAGGCGAGCGAGCTCGACACAGGAGCTGGGATGGGTTACCACGATGCAGAGCAGGTTGCTAGAGGCAGCTGCAGGGCCGCACGGCAGGCAGAGGAGAGCAGGCGCTACACAATTCATTGTTGCACTCCACCACTACGTGTCTATGTTGGACTTCATTTGCACCGTACGTAACTAGTCGTGCTAATCGGAAGTGCTACGCTTCTACACCTATGCTTTACGCCTTCACCAACTGGCAACGACGGGCGTGAAGTGTGGTCAAATGACCTCCAGCGGATAGAGTCCAACGTGTTGGTGTGTGCTCCAAAGCAACTACAATGTAGAAACACTCATTAATTGGCTGATATCACCTTCATATATAGAGGATCGCAGAGCTTGGGGTAGCATTTTGTGCCCGCTCACATGCCCGACCGCATTTCCCGTTTTGTCTGCGGCTTCTTCTCGCACCGTGAGGCACGCTACAAGTTGAAACAACAAATATAATTATTATTGTCATGACTACACATCTTTGCGCACTATCTCCCAAACTGAAGGCAGTGTGCGCTACTCCACGGTGCGCTCGCATTGCTCGCGGGATGGCTGCGTCGTGAGAACGGCAAAAATTACCGAGTGTCCCTGATTTCGACAAAGAGGTCCGAGGGTTGTTCTCGAGGCCACCCAACCTTCTCCGCACTCCTCTGCGCTGGACAATTCAATCTGCCGAGGCCCAAGAGGAGATGACGTTAGTGTCCCTTGCACGGGTGTAAGCGAGCCGAGTGTTGCGAAAAGATGCCAACGGGATGGAACGTCCCGCGAGTTCGCTATCAAATTTGGAGGGTGCATTTTCCCCCAGCTTGGAAGCCTTCACCACTGGGCCATGCTGCAATGCAATCGGGCGGCGAAGGGCCGCGGCTCGGCAAAGGGGCGCTGCGATCAGTCAAGGCGAGGAGGGGAGGGGAAATAGGAGAGGCCCTACAATGAGTGAGGTGCAAAATGAAGAAAACCTTGTAGCCAGTGAGGTTCAAAAGGGAACTAAATCTTGTAGCCAGTGAGCTCTACAATTGTCAACGTGTAATTCTGGCTAGGTAACAAGGCGTATAATAAACAAAAGCCGCCGGAGATGCGCAGTTCTGCACGAAACCTTCCCGTCTTACGAGCGGCGTATTTACATACCCAATTTAAAAGTGCGTTTACCCCCATCCTTATTCAACCACGCCGCGTGCGTCTCGATCAACAACAGTGATCACCCCACAGGCAACGCGCTCGCCCTGCGCTCGTGCTCCGGCGCTTGAACGTTCGCCGCCCCCTTCGCTTGCCAGGGCCCTCCCGAGAAGCCAAGGGGGCCCATCGTTCGCAAACGGCTGTTCGGAAGCCTGGCCAAGTCAAAACGCCCTGAGGGGGGGAGGGGGGAGGGCCCCACCACCGCCTCTGTAGTGGAATAGACGATATCGCAGAGGTTGTTGTGTTTTTATTTTTTCTTCTTTTTGTTACTTTACAGCCAGAATACATCATAACAATAGCCATCGGGAGAGTCCTATTTGATCGCAGCTCTAAAAAAAAAGGAAAAACCTGAGAACATTACCGCCGTAAATTTCCGATTGCATTCAATCTGCAATTACTTGCCCGCGGTTCGAGGAGCTGCGCGGCGTCGCGCGCTCCTGTGATTTGGAACCGGCGCTAAACAGCATGCGGTAATTCATTTTCTGTTGACCGTTAAGAGGGAATGAACGGCCACTTAAAGGTGCCATCGTTTGAGAAGCTGTCTGCAGGTGGCCGTTTCAGGGTTTATTTCCTGGGGCCTCTGGGGGGGGGGGGGGGGGGGTGGTTTGTGCCGTGAAAGCATGGACGTTATTTTCTAATGGCTCGTGCACAATGGGGCTTTTATTTTTGTTGGTTTCCTTGAATTGATTTCGGATTTTTCCGACCGGATCAAAGACAGAGTTGATCAAATCTTTTTATTCTATTACCAGTAACCATATAAATTTTTGTTAATGGTCAAAAACGGTTTTCCGCACATATAAACGTCTCGCAATTAATGTGACAATTTAACCTTTTAACCGAGAAACGAAGGTAGCTGTTACAGTGGCGTAATGATCAGTAACCTTTACCCTTTTGACTGAGTGACCGTGTGTGGTGGTGTAGGCGTGTAGGTTCGTGCGTGCCAATCAGTGCTTTCGTGACTAAAATTATCCTGGAATTGGCAACAGTTCCTACGTTTTTGAATCAGTAAGCAATTCACGAAAATTCGGAACGGCTTTACCGGCTGTCATCAAAACCAAACGACAAGCTGCAGTTATGTACCGCAATGTTCTTGCAGAAAGCATTTCTCATGAATGCAAAAAATAGATTTTTAAAATATTTCGGGTGCCCGAATATAAAATTGCATTGTGGAGCGGTGAAATGGATTCTGTCACGTCGCACAACCGTGAGAGAGGAGGCCTTCATCCAGCAGTGCATAGTCCACGGCTAATGATGATGATGATGAGCATGTTGCCGTGTAAACAAAAAAAAATCAAATAAGGGATGGAGGCAAGTCAGTTGACGAGCACCGTTGGGATATTTCCCACTCTTGTGAACTTGTGCAGCACGTGTTGTGAGGTGAGCATATCACGCCCCTTGACCCCCGAGCATCCCACGTGATGTGAGCATACCCAGCAGTTGCTTCATTAATGTGGACATCGCATATGCGATTCCAAGCAGTTGTGAGACGGGAGGAAGGGTCTCCTGGAATATCAATTGCTATTGGCATTTGCCGGTAGCAATGCGCTTACACACACACACACAGATCTGTCTTACTCTGCAGGAAATCGCAATGGCTTAGACAGCCCTTTCATCCAGCAGTGGATAGAGCAAACGGGTGGCGATAATGAAATGTATCTGCAATCAGTCTGGTAGTAATCAGTCGGTGGTACATTTATGGTTTGGCCACAGCGTAACTTAAACGTCGTAATCATTGCACCCTGGACGATCAATTCCGTGCATTTTGTTCATTGCATTCAATAATTCGCGTGTGCGTAAATCTGCGTTGTTTTCAAATTACACTTTGACTACGCGCATCGGTGAGCAGACGAGCGTCGCTTATTGCTCTCAGGCCTGCGGAGAGAGGGTTTGGTGCGTTTCCTTCAAGTTATTTGATGCAGTGTCGCTCAATAAAGCACTCGGCAGTTTCGGCAACAGGCAAATCTTCTTCGCTGTGCCTCTCCGGGAGTGATTTGTTGTTGTTGTTGTTGTTGTTGTTTTTGGGCCGCAGCACGTGTCGTTGTCGAGGCACGCGCCGTTCCGACGATTCTTCAGGGGCCCCACCTTCTCGACGTCACTCCGAACACGGCGCGGTGCCACGCGGACCACCGCGGCGCTAGCGGCAGCAGGACTGAGCCTTGATGGCTCGAGAATTGAGGAAACCATCGTGCGTGACAGACCAGGTGTAGGTAGACGCTGCGGGCAACAGAAGGCAGTGAATGCATTCCTCTGCAATTCTTCCCCCCTAGCATTCGGCACACCCGCACTGACCAGTCGAGTCGCCCTCACGACTCCGCAAAGCACGGGCAGGGCCTCGTCCAGCTGCGGATTGACCAGAACGGGCAGCTACGTGGTCACGCACATGCGCATCGTCTGATAGGCTCTTTTTAGAATGTGGTCTGGCCAGCGCGTGAGGTCGTACCGACACCGCACTAATTGGAGCGCATACAGAAGTCATCGGAGCTGAGCTTCCTCCTCCTTGAGAGTGCTGGCTCGTAACCTTCACCTCGCCTGACCCCGCCCATGCACTTTTCACAAATCCCCCGCGTGTGCGTTCATTTGGGACATCCGCCCAGGTCAAGAGCTTCTAATCCCTCTTCAGAGCTGTTAAAACAAAGTTACGTCTATGTATTTTCGTCATTCCGATTAAAACTCAGAACGGTTAGTACGCAATGTGGTTTTTTCATTTCAAATTAAGAAAAAAGCAGGGAGGCTTACTTTTTTTTATTTTATCCAAAAAATAATTTTGCAAGGCTTAAAATAATAAGCTGCAAAATTTCTAAAGTGAATTCTGCTGCAATCCTGAAAGCATTAATGCAGAGCCGTGTGACCGAAAGTGAAGTGTTATTTTCAGAAAAATTCTGCTGCTTTATCTGTAGTAGCCACAGCAAGAAGTTCTGCAAAGGCTTTTATCCGGCAAAACGCACAGCGCATTAATGGCAAGCAGCAGCAGCAGGGCATGCCAAAGCAAAATAACAGCACATCAGTAAAGGCAGATTTATGAACCTCATAGGTTAAATCCATTGAAATACATTCATCCGTTAAATATTTAAAATATTCCGAGGACCAAAGCACGACTGAACATTTTGTGAGAAAAAAAAACCCCGATATTAAAGTCTTAGTTTTATTTATTTGTTTGATTATTTATTTATACATTTATTTTTTTACTGTCGGGGCCATCGGAAGGTGACATACTCGGGTGCATTGAAGAGGTGTGTATGGAGAATGTTGAGTTGCAAAGGCTTACACACAGACGGTGCTTTTTTTATCCTGGCGCAAATGAAAAAAGATTTAAATAATTCAAGCTGTACCTGACACAGATTTTTTTATCTAAGAAAAAAGGTCCAGTGTGTTCGTTTACAGTCTGACCCCCCAAACACATCATTCGTAGCTACTGCCAAGGTCCCTCGTCCCTAAAAGCCTGAGGTTCACGAAAGCCAAGGAAGCCTGGTCACCAACAATAAACTGTGGAACGTGGGCCGTAATAATCACCTTTTTCCCGCATACACAATTGCCCCAGCCCTTGGCAAGATCGGCCAGAATGCGCCCTGATCATTTCGGATCTCGGAAGCTAGAAGTGGGCTTGGGTCTGCATAGCGCTTAGACGGTTGACCGCTGTATAGAAACGCAGGTTGATGTTATGAGCTGCGGGGGTAGGCCGTGCTTCTACGGCCATGCCCTCTCGATACCTTCCCCAGTGCGTACTGATCAGTGTGTTGAAGCGGGATAATATAACCCCGTGACCCACGCAGCTCGGGGAAGCCCTCAGCCGGCAAAGGGGTCTGTGCCTGTACAAATGCTTAAATAGGAACATTCACCAAGGGCAGATGGAGTTGAGATATCAAGTCAAGAACATCGTCGGGTGAGGAATGAACTCAGGTCGTCCCGCTGAAAGCGAATTCACAGGGCGACCGTTCACGGAGCAGTCCCGCTTGTGTTAAGTTCACGGTGGCTGATCGTCTCGTTACCGCCGGGAATAGCGCGAAGCCACGAGGTTTGGCCGTAGGAGTCATCAATGAGACTTCCTGTTCTCTGGTATCACCGATTAAAGCGGTCGGCTACGTACGGCGCGAAAAAAGTGCAGCATGCATTGCCGTACATCTGCATCGCCTCCATCGGCGCCGCAACTTTTGTTCCGGAGTGATGAACGGCTCAGTGGCTTTTTTTGTTTGTTGTATAATCACACAGCCGCTTTCCCTGCAAAGTGTAAGCCTCGGCATTCGCTCCCCGGATGGGGAACTTCGGCGCCAGCTGTTGTCGATGGTGGCTGCCTTGGCGGGCGGCTGTCAGGCAGAGTGAGCACCCGGGCCGCTCATGGCGTTTAAAATGTTAGCGGTGGGTTCAGCGGGGTGCGGGAATTGTTGGTGAATTGGTTAATAGCAAAAGAACGATGATTTATCGTGTTTGCACGCGTGGCTATTTGGCCAAGAGGGGGAAAAAGGCGAGCTTTCTGCTAGGTCACGCAGTTCTCTTAAAAGTTTTTACCATTTATTTTACGCAACTTAACAATAAAAAAGTAACGTTTGGGGATGTTTTTGCACTTTTTCGTTTTTTTCTAACAAAAAAAACTGAGAAGTACATGCTCGGAATTGATAAGGGAAGGAAAGTGTTTTGAGAATGTAGAGATTTATATTTAAAAGAGGCATGCGGAGAGCATGCTTCTGTTTGTCGGAAGAGGCTGCTCGCGCCTAATTCTGTCATTGAGCATTCATTAATACTTTCCAGGGGGGGTTTGTGTTGGGGGTAATTCATTACATCTCAGTGGTTTTCCAAGCAGTTGTGTTGCATTTGAAGCTTTATCACTGTTAAACATGCATCCCTGGCCCACATAAAGCACACGTTTCTGTTTATATATAAAAAAAAAACATTTATCCACATATAAGCTTACACAAATTATTCCACGCTTCTTATGACAAGTTGATTTCTATAAGCTCGGAAGTAGAGTTTCTGCCTCCATAACAGTACGGATGACAATTTGAGTATCAAAAACGTGCCCAAATACGTGCAGCGTGCAGCGTCAAAGCGCACTTGTGTGAACATACAATCAATCAATTTGAGAGAGAGAGAGAGAGAGCCAGAGCAATCTGTATCATAACACAGAGTCGTTGCTATTCCTGCTACTCCTCACTCGCCTATATCGCTACGACTGTTTCTGTGGAACCTTACTCGTATATTTCTCCAACCGTTTTGTGTTCATCCACCACACTGCAGATCCCAACAACAACCGCCATTCGCCACTAAGTGGCGGTGACGTCACCACGACGCTTGTGCCAGGCCATGTGCACCTTGAGGCCACGTGACGTGTCGAAAACCCGCTGACAGGTCACGGGCAGACCCAGGTGCCACGGGTCAACTGACTGAGATGACCGAGATGACTGGCTGATGCACCACCTGTGCCCCCTACTGTGCCAACTTGCTGTGCTTTAGCCACCCGGAGCTCCACGCGTTGTTGTGAGCGTCGCTCCTCCGCCCTCTGTTGTTGTTGGAGGGCGACTGCCTCCAACTGCCCAGTAGCGTCGTTCACGAGCCTCCTCCACAGAGGCCGATCTTGACACCGCTGGTACCAGTCATCGGCAAGTCCTCTCAGCTCCACGTCCTCCCGTACCACATTACTCCATCTCGGTGCCGCGCCCGTTTATCCCCCTCGATCCGGCCGAACAAAAGCTGTTTAGGCACAACAACAAAGAAACAAAGATCCCCCATATAGCCTTAACAGACTAGGGGCAAGTGCTGTTAGCGAGCACCTATAAAGGCCGGAACGGTACACGAGGGGGTGGGTGACCAGCGCCACGCCCGACCGCCTTTGTCTCCCTAGTGGCGATGTTTACACACCGCACCAGGTACTCATTTGAGGCTGAGTAGACCTAGGGGAGGCCCAGAACCGTTTCAGATAATCGTCACAGGTGTTTGCCGTGAGCGGGAATCGAACCCCGGTCGCCAGGTTCGTAGTGCAGCGCGCTAACCGCTACACTACCGCTCCCCAAAGGCACAACAACACACCCTCACACACACACACTCACCCAACCAACATACTCACCTCGGAATTGCCTCCCAATCGCTTCTTTCCCCAAGCTCTTCGAAACCTCGCTCAATTCAAGACACGTATTCATTGTTATCCATTGGGACTTTATTCGTGCTGTTTGTTGCTGGCCACTCGGA
Source organism: Lampetra planeri (assembly GCF_965212315.1). NCBI lineage: Eukaryota > Metazoa > Chordata > Hyperoartia > Petromyzontiformes > Petromyzontidae > Lampetra > Lampetra planeri. Next base: position 12,600,130 of record NC_136117.1, read on the forward strand.
AATCTGGGACCAGTTATTGTGATGAAACATAACAACAATCTCCAAACAAATCTTTGGTTCTTTCGGTAAAGTCACGTATAAAGATAAATTAAAAAATTAAATAATAGCATACGACGTTTCGATTGCAACGTCGTATGTAATTATTTAATTTATTATTTTATCTTTATACGTGACTTTACCGAAAGAACCAAAGATTAATTCCTGCAGTCACGAAATATCTAAAATTAAGATTAATCTCCAAACACTTATTTTATTTCTAGATTTGAAGCTTTCGTGACTGCAAAGAATCATATTCTTAGGTTTTTTCGGTAAAGTCACGTAGGTAAAACATCAAAATTAATGAAAATAAAATAAAATAAAACAAAAATCACGACGTTTCGGAGGCAACACAAGTCTCCGTCATCAGGTGGGACCGTCAAAGCCAGATTAGATGCAGCTAATCTTGATGTTTTACCTACGTAACTTTACCGAAAAAACCTAAGAATACTTATTTTATTTCTTGACAACAGTGCATTGTGAGGGGGGGGGGGGGCGTTGATTGCAGGTCACGTGCAGATCACAGACTTGATTAAACCTGAGCGATGATTATTACCTCTTGCTGCGGTTGTGTTCACACACAGGGCTGCCGTCCTGTGGTATTTGTCATTAACGCTGCCATGAATCCTAATGCACATTCTCATTTTCAAGGGAGCCGATATGCCACTATTTCTCGCCGTGCCCAGATAATATTCGACTGAACTGCGACGTCGATCTGCTCTGTCTGACAAATCGCCATAATTTCACCACGGGTTAACCAAAAAAAAACCAACACCCAAAACATTCGCTATATACGTACGTAGAACTTCTTTCGCACCGTACGTAGCCATGGAAGTGACCGCACAGTTACCACGGAGGGTGTTTGTCGATGCGCTGCGCAGCCCTCTGACGTGTCTTCTCTTCTCGTTGTGATGTGACACTTTCACTCTACCGTGCTGCGAGCGAAACTTCTTCAGCAACGAGAGGGAAGCTCTACGGCACAACGGAGCGAGATGTCGATCGGCAGATTCCTGAATCCCCCGTGGATACGGCGCGAAACGTCGGGCGTCACGTGTGTTAAAGCCGAAAACACATCGGACATGAATCACAAAATTAAATCCCACGAACAATACCGATGGTTCAGACTCACGGCCGACTTTGTTACTTAGTGGGAAATGATACAGCCGATAGAAACAGCAAATTTGTCGATCCCGGCTGAAAAAAAATTATAGTGCTGAAAAAGCACGCTCATTTTTCTGATTTGTCTTCAACAAAGCCATGAATTCGCACCATTGTTTTGACGTTGCGTGCATTCAAATTACACAGCTTTGTGGAAATTCCAGCCCGCGGGCGAAAAAAAAAGCTAACCTTCCAAAAAACTAAAATAAGCAAATATATTTAAAAGATGACGACGATGCTTCCTGACAGACTGCTAAAGCCATCTGTGGGAAGAGTTAACATAACACGGGGGGAGGGATCGGGGGGAGGCTCTGGCAAAAAAAAATAGCATGCCTGAGAAAAATTTTGCGGAACCCAACTGAGAAGCTCAGACACGAAGCAAATACTCTACCGTATTACAACCGTACGACACCAGACTCGAGAAACAAGTTGGGAGGCCAGGCAGCCGTCCCTCCACTCGTCCCTGTCCTAGCTCACGGGACTTCAACATCAGGACGTCAACATCCCAACTTTCCCAAATTGCATCACCGAAAGCCTCCTCCCTCCCCTCTTCCCTCCTCCCCCCTCCTCCTCCTCCTCCTCCCCAAAATCTCCCAACTCACGGATGACCTTCAGAAGAGTTTTGCCAGTGTCGATTTAATCCAGCACAGTGCGTACTGCGTGTCAGCACGGATTCCGTGTGGATGTGCATCCCTGTTTTAACTCAAAGGCAGCCCCGTCCGATGGCCGGGATGAAGTGACGCGTTTCGTTACGCTCGCTTTGACCTTCGTTAGACATTCACTGCTCGCTCGCTCACTCACTTTGACAATCGCCGTTCTTCAACTCATCTGATACCTGCCACCCACCTGTATACAGTTCTATATAAAATATAGTTGGCAAGTCTGTGGAGAATATGTCCACCACTGCCCATTGATACGCGTCTATCCGTTATATGATTTTGGGAGAAAAAAAAACGTCACATCACACCGCGATATCGTAAATTGCAGAGTGTATTAACCCAATTATCTGGTGAAAGATATTTTATTTTGTAAGTTTGATATTGTTTGCACAAACTGCATACGATAATCTTTCGAATGACAGCTCATTCATTGATGTTGGTGAGACGTTCTAAGAGGAGGTCTCTGGATAAACGCTTGTTCAAGTCATGCCTTGATTTGAAAACATTCGATATACAAAGCTTCAGTAGAACGAACTTTGTATGTAATTTTTTTGTTAAATAAAAAAGAAACACTGAAATTACGAAATAAATAATATATGTATCCATCTCCGGTGCTATATAAAGACCAACACAATTGTTTCTTCACTATATATAAAAAAAAATGTATGTCAGTTTGTAATTGTAATACTGTACGGTATAAAATAAGTGTTTTTGTTATTATAAATTGTCTTTTTTATATTAATGGAAAGTTACGAAGTGTTTATAGAATGAAATGGTACGTTACGAAGGCTGGAAACGCATCCTCATGGGACTAATGTTACGCGCTATTCATTACACGAGGCTTCAATATACGAACGAAGCACCAGGAACGCATCTACTTCGTATATCGAGGTATGTATGTATGTGTAGTGGTGGTGTTGACGTGCGCCGACTGTGACAGTGATGGATCACGGGGCGGCGCGGGGTGCGGGGTTGGGCACGCGTTGTGGGCGTGGTGTGGACGCGTGCGCCGGGAGTGACAGATGACGGGGCGGCGCGGCGTGGGTGGTGAGGCACGATGAGATGTGGGAAAACAGGATCGTAGCCAGCGCCGAGTGATTGGTCGAATAAGATGGGTGCTCGCAGCGACGTCCGCAGGTGGGGTATAAAGGGGGACGCGCGAGAGCACTCGAGGAGAGTTACCCAGTTGAAGACCCGAAGACGGAGCTGAAGACCTAGTGCCCCGAGACCCCTAGTCCCGCCGTCCTTGTGGGGACCGGGGCCCTGTGTGGCTCGGAGGCGAGGCTGTGGGACCCGGGGTCCGACGCCCACGTGGGTCGGGCTGGGGACCCACAGTCAAGACGGATACCCCGGGCAGGGAGTGTCCCGAGTAGCTCAGTGGCGTTAGTCGCCGAGTAGCTAAGTGGGTGTTGGTCACCCGAGTAGCTCAGTGGCGTTAGTCGCCGAGTAGCTAAGTGGGTGTTGGTCACCCGAGTAGCTCAGTGGCGTTAGTCGCCGAGTAGCTAAGTGGGTGTTTGTCACCCGAGATACTAAGTGGGTGTTTGTCACCCGAGATACAAAGTAGGTGTTAGTCACCTGTGAACGAGTTTGGTAAAATAAAGAGTGTGTTACCCGTGAAGTCGTCTCCCGCCGAGTTACTACATTACATATGTATGTTGAACGCACGCGAGACCGCCAGATCAATGCTGCCTTGCCGCCATCGCATGCATCATTGAGCAATCGCTGTTGCAGCACCCCCGCCGCGTCTTTACGTGTGGTCTAGCGCCCTAAAGTGTCAACTAAGATATGCCGTCAGTCCGATGTTCGCCGAGCGACGCAGCGGAGCGTTTGCGCAGCTGACGCGGAATCCATCGGCGCACGAGGCAGCGGGAGCCCCTCGACGAGAGGGCTCGCGACACCACGTGCTCGGTCGCGCTCTTCTAAGCACCTCGTGCGCATGCGCGTCCTGCTGGAGAGCGGTTGACGAATTCCGTTGTTATTGCGCTGATGCTGCTGCTGTGTGTTGTGATGTGTGCTGTGCTGTGTGCTGCTGTGTGTTGTGATGTGTGCTGTGCTGTGTGCTGCTGTGTGATGTGCTGTGTTGTGTGCTGTGTGCTGTGCTGTGTACTGTATGCTGCTGTGTGCTGTGCTGTGTGCTGTGTACTTTGTGCTGCATGCTGCTGTGTGATGTGCTGTGTGATGTGTGCTGTGTTGCTGTGCGTGCGTGGCCCACAATGCCCGTCGATATTTTGCACGCATTCGAATGAACGTCGGACGGTGTGCACAATGCGAGCGGCGTAGTTGTATATATGTGTGTGTATATATGTGTGTGTGTATATATATGTGTGTGTGTATGTGTGTGTGTACATAAAGTGCGGCGTGCGTGCTAAGGTCAGGGGAGCAGCCACCGTGGAGTGTCTGAACACCCCCGAAATTTTGAGATTTGGCGAAGGGACGTCGACAAGAAAACGTTGCTCCCCTGGTCGGCGCAGACGCCCGCACACGGACAGCACACACGTTGCCAGCGGTCAGCACAAATACGTAGATAGAGCCTTTCACAGACTGCTGGGGCAAGTGCTGTTAGCGAGCACCTATGAAGGCTGGCACGGCAAACGAAGGGGTGGGTGGCCGGCACCATACCCTGTCACATTTGTCTCCCCAATGCGTATCTTTTAAACACACCACGCAATTTAGGGCTGAATCGACCTAGGGGAGGCCGAAGACCCGTTCAAATATTCGGAATCGAACTTGGGTCGCTGAGTTTCGTAGCACAGCGCACGAACCACTGCGCCACCGCTCCCCTCGGTCAGCCACGCACGCGTAAACGCACGCACACGTTCACACTGCCAGCACACACACACACACAGCCACATGCACACAGTCAACGCAGTCAGAAGACACGCGCACTCGGTATGACACCCGCAACTTCAAACGCGCGCCTGCACCTCTGGGCTAATGTCACCGTGGCGGGGATTCACAACGGCCAAGTTGATGCAGCTCTGATCCAGCCCAAGGAGTGCCCGCTAATCGAGCCCACCAGGCTCCACGGATGTGGTCACAACGTGCACCGCGAATACACCGCAAGCGTGCAGCCCCTGCTGCTGCTGCTGCTGGTGGTGGTGGTGGCAAGGGACTCGCTCGCTCGTGAAGACGGCAACGGGAATGACGGCTGCGTCCGCCCAGGAAGCGACGTACACCCAGTGGCGCATTCAATAAGCCCGCTCTCGTTGGAGAAGTGGTCGTATCTGTTTGCAGCACCCAATCACGTTTTTTTTGTTATATTTGCCTAAACTCTACATGGAGGTACGGAATTTTATTTTGGACGAGGAAATAGCTCATTGGGGGTCGAGTGGCGGTGCAGTGATTAGCCGAGTGTGCAGCGCTAGGAACCTGGGCCACCTGAGTTCAATCCCTGGCCATGGCTAACAGCAGTGGGGAGTGAGATCTCACCTGGTGCTGGTCACTTCCAGGTCTTCCGCGCCCCTTCACCAACCCGATAATGCTTCTATGGGGGATCACCATGCATAGTTAGACATAGAGATTGTGGGGTTACATTGTGGGCAGCAGAGGACGCTGCAGCAATATCTATTTGTTGAACTCTGCTTCTATGTTCCAACGTCTATGATTTGTTCCAACGCCCGGTGTGGTGACATAACGGTCAAACAACGAGTTACACTGCAGCGGTCTTACAAAGGGCGGAACTTGATTATCATCATTATTATTACCATTTTGAAACTAGCAGTCTCATTTTCCAAGGGAGATAACCGAACGTGAACGTTGTAAATCCCAAGCGACGATCCAAACTTGCATAGTTTGCATGAAAAACCGAGGCCCTCTGTTGTGGACCCATGACAAAATAAAATAACGTTAAGTCAAGCTCTCGTCGTCAAAGTACGGCGTCGATCTCAATTATTAACGGACTTTTTGTTTTTGTTGTTGTTGATTTACGTTTTGTACTAACCCATGTTCGGCAACGCATGGCTTCTTACAGGTGTGAGCACGTATCGCAGCCGGTGATCTGGATACCGTTTAATCTGTGTGCATGCTGCGTTATATACATAAAAAAAAGTTAAAAAGAAAAATTGGTCGGCCGCCTGGGAAAATAAACATTACAGGATGTCAATGGCCAGCGAACGAGTCACATCAATTCCTTTTTACAGCTCCGTGGCAGATGCGTAAGGCATGGGAAAGCAGACGGCCATCAACGTGGGCACGTGATGGATGAAAATAAAGTGCGCGTTGATGACATCGATGGTAAATAGCAAGCGGGCATGGAGGTAAATTATCGCCAAGTCATTAAAGTCACAAGTCTTTTTAGAGCAGCGCCCATTAGCAGTGGAGACTGACAAAGAGTTTAAAGCTTGTGCATTCATTGCGCCCATTACGTGAACTTACCGCAGATGCTAAATAAGCGGCATTATTGACCAAATGTGTAAACAAATAAAATCGTGATTTTTTTTTTGGCTATGAAAAAACTATCAGGAAATGCGGAGCCAAAGGAATTATTACAATGCAGCAAAATAAAACTTGATCAATTTACGCTTTGTGTACTTGGTAAAGAGAAAACTAAGCTCTTTAATTGGTATAATTAAAAGATCAAAATTATCTTGTTAATTTCACTGATATGGTGCATGCCATTTCAAATATAATAGAGTGAAAAAACAAAACCCAGGATGTTTTATTTTCTTTGCCACAGCTTTAAATGATTTACAAGTGCAACAATATTGACACAACTACACCACTACATCCAGAGTATGCCCACGCAAGATCCACACGCGTTGTTGCCCGCAACAGTGCCATCAGAGTAGGTTGGAAGCAACACTGAGTTCACATTCAACAATATAAGTAAATCCTGCATGAGTGATGGTCAGTTTTTGTTAAATAATGCAATCGAGTGTCTTATTGTTTCCCGTTAGGTGGCACGTAGATTTAGGCCTCTACCAAAAGCAACAGCAGCAAACATTGGTCTCTATAAATGCATTTACGGACTGGAGGAGCACTATCTACCTTGTGTGTGCAAGAGTATAGGTGTGTGCGTGTGTCAACGTGCATGTGTTGGCAGAGCAGTGGCATAATGGTTTCTGCAACGGTTATACGACACATTTTTAGCAACTTGTACAGGACGCAAGATTCCATCGCATGGCGGTGTAGACCGACGGGGCAGCCGCTGTTAGTGAGCGCCTATTAAAGCTGGCACACGCACAAGGATCTGGTCTAGTCAGCCCCACGCAAAAGCCACTCGCCTTTGTCTCCCCAGCGCTGATGTTTATCCACCACACCCACGTACTCTGTTCAGTCAACCTAGTAGGGGGGGGGGGAGAATCGCTTCAGATCATCACCACTGATGACTTTATGAGCTGCGGTGGAGATTATTCAAACTAATCGCCACTGGGTTTGTAATGGAGTGCACCAATCATTGCGCCACCGCTCCCACCCTGACACAAACGCACCCCAATAAAGCGGAGAGGGGACGGTGGATTCATCACTTCCAACTAGGTAGCCAGTGGGCCCTCCCGCGGTGAACATTATACAAATCGCGATGAACAATCACACGGGCAGGCAGCATCGCAGATGCACAATCTGCGGCGAACTGGGAAGATGAATGCGTCGAGGTGTGGTTACAAGGATGACATCAACAGCAGCAGCGGGCGGTTAGGAGGAGGAGGCAGCGAAGGAATTTGCAATGCACGGCTCTTGAATATATACAACCGGACCCCCACCCCTCTCTTACATGGCTGCATTATCCAGAGTCTTAGGGCTTGCAGCAGACACGAGCGTTTGCCATTGTTGTGCTGGGCTGGTGGAAAGGCCTCCACACGAAGAGGGATTATCGTCTGGTGATGCTGCCGTTACGTCGGCGATGGTGCACTAGGCCACGTATTGAAACCAAAAACAAAAACCTCAAACACATTCGTCAATAACGGCGACCCTTCTTCATAGCACACGAAGATGGGGCATTTGTTTCCCATCAAGAGCCATTGTCTATTATAGATGGGTTTTTTCTATTCCGATTAAGGCCACAGTGTTCTTGACGAACGCGTTGAGTTTTGATGTTTGTTATAGCATCAAGAGGGAGCCCGAGGGAGTTCCTCTGGGGAGTATTTTGGCCTACTCTTCCACGCTGAGGCGGCATGCGCCCACGTGCATTTTAAACAACACTTTTAGCAACACTTTGATTACTTTAATTACCATGCACGTACACACGACCGCGCCACCGCTTAGCGCGGTTGGCTACGTACGCACATACAGGACACGATATTAACCATTAACCGCTTACAACCGTTTGCCAATCAAAAGCTGGATGAAGGCCTCCTTACTCCGTGTCAGTCATGGGGGGCGACTTGACCATACTTCACCCACCATAGTCAGTGATGGGTGAAGTGGTGGGGTTGGGGGGGGGGTAGCACTCGCCACTGATGCTAGCCGTGTCCGGGAATCAGAGAGTATACAACAAAGACAAAGATTCCCCGTATAGCCTGAACAGACTGTTTGGGCAAGTGCTGTAAGCGAGCACATATGAAGGCCGGAACGACACACGAGGGGCTGGGTAGCCAGCACCACTCCCGGCCGCCTTTGCCTCCCCAGTAGCGATGTTTACACGTCACACCAGGTAGTCATTTGAGGCTGAGTCGACCTAGGAGAGGCCCAGGACCGGTTCAGATAATTATATAGAGAGAGGATATACTCATGCACAACAACAACCGCCATTCTCCACGAAGTGGTGGTGACGTCACCACGACGCTTTTGCCAGGCGATGTGCACCTTGAGGCCACGTGAAGTGTCGAACGCCCGCTGGCAGGAGGTCACGGGGCAGACCCAGATGCCATAGGTCAACTGACTGAGACGACTGGCTGATGCACCACCTGTGCCCCCTACTGTACCAACTTGCTGTACTTCAGCCACCCGGCGCTCCGCTCGTTGTTGTGAGCGTCGCTCCTCCGCCCTCCGTTGTTGTTGGAGGGCGACTGCCTCCAATTGCCCAGTAGCGTCCTTCACGAGCCTCCTCCACAGAGGCCGATCTTGACACCGCTGGTACCAGTCATCGGCAAGTCCACTCAGCTCCATGTCCTCCTGTACCACATCACTCCATCTCTTCTCTAGCCCGTGCCGCGCCCGATTAGCCCCCTCGATCCGGCCGAACAAAAGCTGTTTAGACATGCGGTGACTGGGCATACGGGCTACGTGACCCAGCCAACGCAGCCTTGCCTGCCAGAGGAGCTCACTGATGGGTCTTTGTCCACATCTTTCAAGGATTTGTGAGCTTTTCACACAATCCAGCCTGGTTAAACCCAGGATGGACCGTAGGCAGGCCAGCCTAAATGTTTAAAACCGGCGAAGATGTTCCATTAGGGGGGTCCACGTTTCGCAAGCGTAGAGAAGGGAGGGAATGACCGTGGCCGAGAAGACCTGAAGCTTCGTGCAGAGTGATAGACCAGGTAGCTTCCACACAGCGTTACGCAACCGATGAAAAGATAATGCCGCTCGACTTATTCGGAGTGAGACCTCTGCTGTTAAACCGGAGCCGGTCATGAGCACACAGCCAAGGTATGGGAAACTCTCCACTCTCTCCACAACTGCCCTATCACCAATTGGGAGTTGTGGAGGTGGAGTGTCCCATGGTACAAAATACCCAGGCAGGTGCTTAGTTTTGGTGGGGCTGATGGTAAGGCCCCACCTCTTGGTGGCAAGCTCCAGGTTCAGCAGCAGCGCTTCCAACTCATCCTCTGAGTGAGCAGCATTTACCAGATCTCACGCACGCACACACACATGCAACAATTACATTTACCATCAAGTGGCGGTGATGTCACCATAACAAGTGTGAGTCTTGATTTATGGAAAACAATCAGGGTTGGGGGACGCGACCTGACCGAGATGGCCCAGCCGTTATTTAATTCTCTGCGTGCACGAATTCAACTCCTTCCAATGTGCCACGGGTCTCCGGCTTGCGAGAGAGAGGAGGAGGTATCCACTCGTGGAATCGCGCGGGCGAGTGCATCTGAAGCTGGCGGAAAGAATCCCTGGGGATTGAGACGTTGCGCACAACTAATCCCCCCGGCGCCTCTGAATGACGAGGAGCTCTTCAGCTGCAGTTGCAAAGCGGCTTCCGTTTCCACCTCCCCCCCCACCCCACCACCCCACCCGCCTTATTCTGGCTCGGCTAGTCCGTCCCAACGAAGGGGTCAACGCGGAACCCGCGGGGTCGGTGTCTCCTCGAGCGCTTCCCTTCTCCTTGATGACCGTCATCATGGACGGAGACCGCCATCGACGTCCCTGCGTGTGGCCCTCTGCCGTCAACGCAAAAGCAGTGCTGATTTTTTATATAGATTTTTGTTCACGTATATTTTTTCGAATATATTTTTTCATATAGATTTTTTACATATATTTTTCATATACATTTTTCACATGTATTTTTCATATATATTTTCACATATATTTTTCATATATATTTTCCATATATATTTTCTGCACATATATTTCTTCATATATATTTTTCACGTATATTTTTTCATAAATATTTTTCAGATATATTTTTTCATATATATGTTTTACATATATTTTTTCATGTATTTTTTCAAATATCTTTTTTCATATATATTTTTCATGTATATATATTTTCATATTTTTTTCATTCTCTGTCTCGAAGCTCTAACCGACGAATGAATAATATAATGCGCAAGTAGCCCTTTGGGAAGGAATTAATACGACCGAATAATGATGCTAATGTAAATGTATACAAGGCCGTAACGTGCTAAACCATCACGAGAGTTCTGCACAAATAACACTAAACAAAACAGATGGAGATGTTTTAGATGTATTCAGCAGGAAGGGCTTAATGATCTGTTCGGCTCTATTTCATGAGCGCCCTGCGACCGTACAGGAGTTGCACCGCTCAGATTTTAGTCACACAAAGCACAGTCACGTGCCTGTATGACATCGACCATCGGTACGGGCGCTCAACACGCAACAAGAGTAGGGCACCGGTCGAACACGTAACAGTTGATTGGCAGGCGTTGCGTGTGGGGTAAAGTGGGAGTACTCGCACATCTCCGAAGATATGTGACGAGCACGGGAGAGCGGGCCAACCACTTCTTGACATTCGTCGAGTGGAGGCCCACTCTGCCAGCAGTGCCGTGAACAAGTCATTTTAGGGCAGCGCTTTTAGCCTTTCGCGTAACATCGCGATGACAAAGCGTGCGCTTTTAACTTTTCTTTTTATCACACGGATGATTCTGTGTCGCCTGTTGCCCGATTACAAGGGAGACCCGTGGTGTTAGGTGAGAGCAGCAACAACCACGAACAAATATCATCGGACCTTTTTGCCAGTATCAGAGTATGAAAATACGAATACTTCGATAATGGCAAAACGGTCCCATGATAGAGCTGCTCACCCCGATTTTAAATGTTCTGATACGTGCATCATTTTTGCCCTGTTCCCCTTTGGAGTTCACTGGCCTGACACTGGTGAGACTCCGCCATAAAGAGGGCGTCTCTGGTGTTGGACAATCAGGTTCAAAGACAATGCATACATTATCAGAGGATGTGTGTTTGCATGCTACCCACAAGTACGTGTGGTTAATGCAGACTTGATGACTTGCAAAACGTCTCGATTTGGTGTTTGAACATCTCAACACCTCCTCTTTTATTGGCAGAAAGGGTGAAACCTTTTCATTTGTTTCCAAAACGGGATCATTCACGATGTGCCCAAGCTCGTCAGCACGTGACCTAGCAGGTGTCACAGGCTGCTGCGGGGCCCCCGTTGTCAGCATAGAATAATGGGGAGAAATCCATTGTTGTACTGTGCTATCCTCCAACATCTATGCACCCACACCTTCACTAAACCCCGAATTGATCAGCTTGGCAAAGAATGGTAGAAAAAAAATCCTCCACGACATACTCTTTGGTTCTGTCGGTAAAGTCACGTGGGTAGAAAATAAAATAAGATAATTCGTCTAGGAGGCCGCTCTCATAGCTTACTTTTACATGCTAATTTCTCACATTAACATCATGCTAATCCTCACATTAACATAGCCACTTCTGTGCCCTCGTCGAGAAGGCCGCTCTCCTCCTATCTTACAGTTACATGCTAATCTCTCACATTAACATCACTAGCCTCGGCCACTTCTTTATGACCCATGAGCTACACCCATTTCAAACCTTTTAAAACAGTCTGCCTCAGCAGCAGACCATGCTTTCCCACCTGATGATGGACACTTGTGTTGCGCCCGAAACGTCGTGAATTATCTTATTTTAGTTTATACCTACGTGACTTTACCGAAATAATTAAATAGCATAGAAAGGGGAAAGTTTCGCAGCTTCTTTTTGCGACCCACCAAAGAGTCGTCTCCTCGTCGACGGACTACAGGCATGCACCACCATCGCCTGGAGAAAAAATAAATAAAACCAGGCTGACGACAAAAGTGTCGGCTTGATTTTAAAGAGACTGGCTGGGCTGAGGTCATCACTCGCGGTGCAATGCGGCCTATATCCTTGAGAATGCCCCTGCACCCCTGTCCTCTCGCCTGCTCTGACGAGTATCGGTGTGCCGGGTTCCGTCGATGCCTGGTACTACCACCCGGAACGGCAAAATGTTGCGATATACGATGTGAGTGAGGATGTGTAATAACACTATTGTATATACATATATATAAAGAATATACACAAGCGCTTGACAGATCGTGATGGTTCAAGTGTGCGATGCCCATTACAACAGGTAAGCCGCCAATCTCCAGGGCACACACAGCAACGGCGTTTCCAGTCCTTCACGACCGCTAGCCATGATGAGCCCAGGGCCAGGCCAAAACCCTTGTGAGAGCACCATCTTTCAGGGCCTTATTACGCGGCAGCGAGAGGGAAGAGGCAACTTGTACGCGCGCCTCTGAGATTTGGAGGGAGGGAGGCAAATTGCACGCTGCGCAAGGCATCGACGCCTGGGTCAGAAGGGGTGAAATATTGTCCTGGATTACGGACTCATTGTATCCTGAAGCCAAACCCCCGTGAGCAGAAAGCAGAAAGAAAATCAAAGAAAAGAAATGCACTACGCGTGTCCCTAATTGAATGCACAAGCAGCACTTAGGGTTGTAGGATGGAGTAAGGTGATGGATAATTTGCTCTCGTCTGCCGAAATGTAGGCTGCGGTTCTGCAGGGAAATAGCAAATAATTACAAGCGGATTGCTGAGGTTTGTGCTTTTGCCAAATGTAAGAAATTTCAATGAAATGTGCATCAGTGAAAATTGCTCAATTGTTTTGGTTGGAGATTACAATGCTAATAAACAAACAAATGCATTTCGTTGGGCACTTGCCAACCTAATTTAATATAAAAATGAGTACAGTAATGGAAACATGAAATGCGTTGAATAGCGATGGCTATATCATTTTTAGAAGGCCTTTGCAGCAATGGCATTGGTTTGATTCTTACACAGCAGCTGCAGCAATCAGAATGAAAAGTTTAATAAAAATGTTTTCTCTCAAGGCCACCAAATTGTATTAAGTGCTACCGCATCCATAATTGAGGTTGTTTTGGGTTAGGTCGCGTGAATATATAAATGCGTCGTTAAAACCCGCCACCACCCGACACAGCCAACCAGTAAGGGTTGTCACGTAAACAGAACGTGCCAATTCGTCACTAGTACAGCAACACCGGTGTGTAGGAGAGCCAAGCCACAACATTTACAATCTGAGTACGACGTTTCGCCAGTAATTACAACTAGCTTCATCAGGCGACAGCCAGATTTGTGGAGAAGTCCACCCGTTTCGTTCCTTATATAGAGGCGTAGATGTGGTGACCACGCTTCTGCACTCTTGCACAAAGTGGGGGAGGGGGGGGTTAATGAGTTAACGTACATTATGCATGTGTATTATGCGAGCCATTTGATCTTGTCCTTCCTGTCTATTGTGTTTATTAAAATAGCCGTACCAACGGTAGTCCCTATTGAAGTATGGTGCCCTTTGTAGGCATGGCGGCGGGTTAAACGACACATTTATGTATGTACGCGATCTAACCCCACAAAAAATACCTTTATTATGGTTGATATTGGTCGCGAAAGCCTACGTGTTAAACTGCTACCCGCATCTTTACACATCCATTGCCCCTTTTGTATCAAAAAAAGATAGGAAATCATGGCGGGTCAGTGAGCATAAACACATTTTACATTCGAGGCAAATTTTAGCAATAACTTCTCCGCAACCGTTTTTATTTTTATTTTTGTTGTTGCAGGAATTCATGGTTCACGTGGTCCGACCGTGTGTACGTCCGCCTTGGATGTACAGTAATTTCTATAAGTAGGAAACAAGTCACGTTAGACGAGTGATTGTCGACAGTTGTTGCATTACATCGCCTGCTGCGCGGATCGCCTCCTCTGCGCCTGTGGTGGCTCGTGTCTTCTTCACGTGGCATTTGTTTGCTGACAGAGTGCTCGGCTCGGTGTGCCCAGAGCCTCGGGAAAGGCCCTCCAAAAATTAAATAAAAATCCAACCTCGATCAACCTGAGGTGGCCCGGGTGGCTCAGAGCTTCGGTGGTGGCACTGCTGAAATATTACGATCGAATCAGCATGACCGCCTGGGTTTAAAACCATGTTCTCGAGTACAGCAAGATCATGGTGTCAGCCCAGTCACCAAGCACTGCAAAAGCAAAGCACCGTGTACAATGAGATTTTGCACTGGCTAAATTCCAGCTTCGACACTGATGAATGCATTAAATCATCTCTATTTGTTATATCACAATCTCAGAGCAGAGCTCATGCAAAAGCGCACCCCATACTGTGTAAAATATAATTTAGGCTACTTATGTGAGCCATGTTATGGCACGTGGGGCACACTGCTTTTGTGGGTTTTCCAAATGGATTGCTCGTCTCGTGACCCGATGCCGAGAGTACAGTCGGGAAAAAAAATGAAAAAAATTAAGAGACCCTCCATTGGCTTCCTATGACGATGCCCGGCATCGCTACAATTTGCCTCTCCAACCAGAGTGGCACGTGACACGCAGCTCAGCCTTCCGCTCGCCAACAGTTTCGTGCTGTGAATAATGGCTCGACACGCCTCGCCTTCGCTAACTCGGGGAGCATCTCCGGCGCTCGCCGTTGTCTTACAACGCTCTCACCAGGGGGCATCGAGTCAGCCGTGGTGGACAGAATTCATTTTCTCCCAGCCTTTCAGCAAAAAAAAAATCATCCTAGAAATGCAACGCATTCCCATGGTAACCAATTATTTCTGCTTGTGTCTGAAGTAATGTTGGGGCAGCACGTCGATTGATGTGCGCCGTGCTGTTGTATATCCTGGTGGGATAAATATTTTCCTTTTTTTTCCCGAACAGTTTGATAATATTTATATAGTGGTAAACACATTAATTCTGCCAGAATTAAAATCTCTGGCCGGGCACCATATCATTTTAATGCTGTTATTGATTTCAATAAAATAGAACTATGAGCTGTTATGGCAGGTTCATTACGAACTTGGCTATTAACAACTAGTTGCGTACTAAATATCACATTGTACGAAAATTAAAACGGCACTAAATAAGAGTTAAGTGGAGTTTGTTTTGCAAAGCGCAGTGCGTAAATGCACCACGATGCTTGTGCATTAAATATTAAACGTGTGGCTGCTTCAATTGCCACCCCTCGGCAGTGAAATTTTCGTGGGCTAGATGGACCGTTCATTTCTTAAAGCCTCCTGGACAGTAGGGCAGTGCCACATTGGTTCTCGCATTTCACCATCAACCAGGTGACCTGGGGTTGATGCTCGGCCACAAACGACATCAGTGACGAGTGGATAAAGAACTGGGTCACCAACTCGCATTGACCAAGCATACTGAAGACCACTCTGGGTCATGGGGGTTGCTTGACCGTACTTCATCATGCTGGTTAGCATCGGATGGTGGTGATTTTAGGGGAGGAGGGGGGGGGCAGAATCTCTTCAAATAGCACTGGTCAACAACAAAAAAAACATTTTTTTCTGGCCTGGATTTTAGCAGCTGTTCTAGACTAATTTCAGGGTGCTGATTCCAAATTTGATCTCAGATTTGCTCTATCACATCTCATGTTTATGCTATCGGCATACCCCATTTTCATTGATTTTACCCGACATTAACTCTGTCACTTATGATTGCAAGTTGTTGCGAGTCAGTGACTGCTTTAGTGTTAAACTATGGTGCTGTATTTTTAGGATAGTGTGTTTATAATATCATTTTATGTAGATATCCACATTTATTTAATATTTTTCTTCTGCAGTTTTTATTGAAAATACAATATTTGATATCTCAAAAACCTGATGTGATCAGTTTTTACTGATACCAGATTTGGAATCAGCACCCCAAAATTACCTTAAAACCGTTGGAATACCTTATGCCAGAAAAAGTGTGTTGACCAGTGTATAGTCATCATTACTGATGTATCTTTGTACATTGAATTTTTTTCGCACCGTACGCAGCCAACCTTGCGAATCGGAGGTGCAGGGAAGGACAACAAACTAAACACAGAAAGCAGTTCTAAAGAAATCAGTTTTCAATCTGACGTCAATTTTGGCCAAGAATAATTCTGGCCACTGGGTTTACAGCTCAGTACGATAAACCACCGTGCCACCACTACACCTAATTAAAAAAAGCATATTTGAATCAATATTGAAATGTAGCAAATCAATATGTATGCACATAAACATTACATGCGATCGATGTTTATGCCTATATATTCATTTTAAATGTTACATTTGTTGTAGTTTCCTTTCCCGATGTGACCACTTGAACGAGAATAGTTTCGAGGATATCTCCAGGGCGTGAGGCTTAGGCCTAGTGGTGAAGAAAGTTTAGCGAGCAGTTGGTTTTTGCGATCCTCTGATGCACATAACGTGGCATCTGAAACACATGACCCTTCACGTAAGCAAGGCAAAATCAATGCGACCATATTTATGGCAATTGTCCACGGTGCTGCAAGCGAATAAAGGAAATAACCGCTTCACGGCGACTTTTTTCCGCGGCAAAAAAAAACAAAACAAGTCGATAAATAAGCAACAACAACAAAAACCTCAAACAATCTAGACGCAAAACGTAACGCCCAGTGGAAGCGAACAGCAGCAGACCCAAGCGCATACGCGTCCAATGAAAGAATGCGAGAGAGAAGAAGAAGAAAATCCACTTTAGGAAAATCTAAACTAAATTAGATTCAGATGGATGAAGAGTGAAAAGATATTCTCTCGCCGGCGGTGCGCGTCGAGGTTTGCGGAGATGAGCTGCCCCCCAGCATCCTCAGATGTTGGTCACGGTTGAGAGCCCAACTGGATTGCTCCACGTGAACCCGCAATGTCCCTTCTGATGCCGAGGTCACGCGAAGCGTTTTAAACCATCAACTCGTCCCTCTTGCACAGCCGGCCAAAGTCGAGAGAGAGAGAGAGCAGAGTCTCATTATTCGACTGGAGAAGAATGTTTGAATTCTGAAATGCTTGCCATTTGTTTTTTTCTTTCCTTCTCTCTTACGGATGGATGTGCTCGCGTCACTCACAATGAACGGCGGGTTTTGTTGTGGTGCGGAGGATGGAAATTTAATTTTGTTTTGTGTCCGTAGCCGGAGTCTGATACGTAAACGCAATGCACGCAAGGTTCGGAGCTCGCTCTGAGCAACACGTCGCCGCGGCAAGAACACACAGGCACGAATAAGTCATCGCGTAAAAAAAAAACGCTTTTCTTTTACAAATCGTTGGGTATTGCTTATAAGCAATTTGAACGTGCTTCACTGCGGTAATTCCAACACACCGGTGTGCTGTACTAGTAACGAATTGGCATGTTCTGTTCACGTGACAAACCGTACTAATTGGCTGTGTCTGCTGGTGGCGGGTTTAACGATACATTAATATTTAAACGATCTAACTAAAAAAAAACCTGTATTGTGGATAATTTTGGTTGTGAAAGCCTGCTTACGTGTTAAATTTTCAATAAAATTCTGAACTTAGCAATTCAACAAGATGTCAGAGAAATTCTCCATACAGTACCAGTGGTAATATGCTTAGCACATTAAATTTTTCATAATGTTCGATAATACATGAAAACATTTGGCACAGAAGTGACATGCTCTCTGTTCGTTCATTGCTTTAATATTCCGGAATATATCAAAGTCCTCATCTATAGCAAGCGCACCTCGCTCTCTGTTTTAATTTAGCTCAAATTATTAGTCAATTGCACGCAATTTTTTGCTTGATTTGCATTTATATTGAATGTTTAATCACGTAATTAGCTGCACTGATACAATGAAACCAGTTGTATGCAAATGATGATTGTGTGAAAACTGATATCGATGGGTACAAAACACGTTTAAAATCACGATGCTTTGGTTGTAAATTACGTGCAATGCAAAAACTCAGAATACACGTAGCACCTGTTAAAACAACTTTTGTTGCTACATTTGCAATCCTTCAAGTCTAAGTGTTGAAGTTCACATTTTTTTTTACCATAATTCCCCACACGAATCAGTGCAGGTTGGTGAAGGCGGGGAGCATGGACGGTTTAGCACAGTACGGTACAACAATTTGCTTTTGCTACACTACTGCCGTTTGAGGTCTGAAAACACGTGACAAATTCCAGGTGCTTTGGTCTCATGCTTCTATTGCCATATCGAAATTATTATGATACATACTACAATTAAACTAACTGAAGAAATGACTCAAATTGCAAAGGCAGCGCTTAGAGAAAATGTTACTTTGAAATGTTCGTATGTAAAGTAGGTTAAATGTTCTAAAATCATTGCTTCAAAATGCTTTACACTTCCTGCAAGTTTAAAGTCTCAGGGAATCATTGTGCCCGAGGCTGCACACGTGTTGTGCTTTGCAATTAAGGCCAAACAGCTGATGATCCTACAACTTCGCCTACATTTCTTATAACCACTATCATTAAAGCGTCGCTCCACTCTTTAATATTTACCTCCGGTATCGCGGTCCCGGGTTATCTATCTCCGCAATGAGCAAATGCGGGGTGCAACATCAGTCTGCGCGCGAAGCAGTTGGGAATAAAGATGGATTCGCCTTTTTTTTGTTTGGGCCGAACCGTCAAGGCTGAGCAAGTGTCCGCGGTTTGTTTGCGAGGGATCACACACAACCCAGCCGCGGCTTCCCCATTACAGCGACGGACCAACGCCACCGCGCACGCAGCCCCCACTGATCGATAGAGCGTGCACTCGTCAAAAAATCACGCGGGTGAGGCTCGATGGTTTATATATATGCGTATTTTTTTTTTTTTGGGGGGGGGGGGGGGTTGGAGCTCTGGCGGCTACGGCCGCCCGCTGCCATCGTTTGTAAGAGAGATTGTAAGAAATAGAATTCCAAAACGCGCTGCGGATAGAAACTGAGCGCGCGCTCGTTAATTTTTCCCCCTTCGCACTCGCGAGCGAGCGGAGAGGATGGGTGAGTGGGTGGGTGGGGGGGGGGTGATTATTCATTTCGTTGCTTATGTCGTCCGCGTGCGCAATTGCCGGCTTTAATTCGTGCATTCAAAGTCATTAAACCGGGACGGCGGCGCGGTGATGGGCAGAGTTATGTTTGCATCGTTTCGCGATATGACCTCGGGAGACCTCTCCCGCGGGGCGAGATGGATTGTAAATAAACCAATGGCTGGACCAGTTTCTGAATGAACCCATTATTCATTATCTTTTGAGACATTTCGTGCGCATTCAGCAAAGCTTAATAAAAACAGATCCTGCTCCAATATTTAAGGATAAATATATCCTCGCAAATAAGCAAAGGCATTGCTTTGTTTTGTCCTGCATGGATGTTTGGTTTTATTTTGCTAACATGGACGCATAGGGGAATGCTTTAACACGAGCCGGCGAGTTCCTTACCAGCACAGAAGGGTTTCCAAATGCTCAATTCTCACCCATCGTTCAAAAGTCTTACAATGAAGAAAACACATCTCACCTTCTCCTGATTGGGAAAAAATTTGCTTGTAAATCTGCAGTAAAATAACTACGGTTAAAACACTTCGAAATCACCGCTGTGAGCACATTTCGCTGGCCGATGTTGTTCTACCTATCCAATGCTTTACGTATCTGCTTTCTCATTGCTAAGTGTTTTCTCGATAACATGTTACACTTGACGTTCCCATTGTGTATGCTTTGCATCTCCGATTTTTTGTGTCTTCTATCCTGAACAAGACACCCCGTGGGCTCAATGGCTTCTCGTCTGGTTGAAATAAAGGTTTAAATCTCAGCACACTATTTCCAATGTTAACAACAACAACAATCCTCCTTCCTTTCCAGGCGTCATTCTGTCGCAGAAATAAACGTAACGATACACGTTGCGCCAAATTGTGTCAACCATATACTGTATCTTGAATGATTTTCTAATTTATTTAAATTCAACAACCGTCTCCAGTATAACCTTGTTGGCCCACATCTGACTCTCTTGAAGCCGAACCTCCTGAGCTGGTGCCTTGAAACGCCAAGCTCCACTGCTTCGACTTGCAGAGATCCAAAGCGCCATTGGAAACAAAACTAAAAGTCAAATCTTAAGCACCGTTGACACCCCCAAGCCATTAGCGGCTGCACTGGCAGTAGCTCCACAAAGCAAACCGAACGTGATATTTTCCGCTGCGTATGTTTCACTTCGTGGAACGTGAAAAGCCTCCGAGGCTCTTGGAGGTCATTGCAAGGTCGTGCACAGGTCAGTCCATAAAATAGTTATGACGCAATAAGTGTGTAATACGTATTAGAAGTAAAGAAAAACTATTTTGTTGTTGTTGTTGACTCACGCGGAATTATTTTGCAACGTGTATTAGATCTTCAGTGAAATTACCGGTGCATAAAAAATGGTCGTAAGTTAAACATTTTGCGAGAGGAAAAAATTCTGCACCGAACAAGAAATTACACAGAGGCCATCTGAAAGTAAATGCAGATCTCCTCCGCACAAGAGGAACTAGTTTGACCGTTGCCTCCTGGGAAGATGAGGGATTAATGCACCTGCTCACTGTTGCCTTGAATATCACAATCCCGTCAGAGCACCGATGCAGGCGCATAGCTCTGCACAGCATTGTGAGTTTTTTTTTGTTGTATCTGTCGGAGCTGCGAGGATTATCCCACCGCCTCACTGACCATTGTGAATTTAGCGATGCAAGGGGCAGTTCCGTCCGGCACCCGCCACGCCGCGGAATAGAATTTCGCGTGAATACGACAGCCCCCTTGACACGTGGGGCCCTGCAAGCTTCGCCGAAGACCCAACATCAGAAGTAATGTCAGATTAAATGTCCTGTTTGCCTGCACCTACCGTGAATGGACAGCAGACACGTGGAAAGTGCAACAGCACACGTCACGCCAGATAAAACCCCACTAAGAGTAACATCTTTTACACCCACTCGTGGCCTTTGTGAAATATGAAACAAACAAAACAAACACGTATTTTGGGCAATTATTCCGCCTCGTTTCAAAACAATCCCACCCCACGCTCCACCATTCAAAACGCGCGCGTGCAGATGAACTCAACTGGCGCTTTTTTTGGCCCGCGTCTAAAGAGGCCACTCTCTTTTTTGCGCGGGCGCGAGACCATTGCGTGGACAAACAGGGACGTGTCCCGTTGTTTTCCATCGCTGCGCTCGCGTGCGCAAAACGGCGTGCGACGGAGGGTCGGCAACAGAGCAAAACGTGGGAACGTGGGCCCTCCACGCCGGGACCACCGTGGCATACCCTCACCAGCCCAAATCGAGCCGTGCCGTGCCGAACCCCATTGCCTTTGCGGCAGCTTCACGCATGCCCGTGCTCGATGACGCATCGGAAGGAAAAAAAAGATGTTCTTCGAAAATACGGAAAGAGATTTGCGCGACGGAAATGGATTTTCTTTCTTTTTTCTGACGCTCGCCAAAACACCGCGCGCTCTCACGACGACGACCGCGTCACAGTGGGGGGGGCAGCAGTCGGCGCAGGCAAGGCCACGAGAAACTGAAAGGGGCCGCCCCTGGATTTATTAATTTTTTGGACAAAAAATATAAGGGCGCGTCAAAAATCGCAGCGCCTCAAACTCAAATCCTAATGAAACAAAACAAAGGCATTAATATAACACATCCAATTAATCTCAGTCTATCTTGTCTGCATCATCCCTCTCATCTCATATCGCCGTATCTCTATTTTCGTCTGCATTTGTATTCTCTCACAACTTTCTATAGCCCTTGTTTTCATCTCTTCTCTCATCTCACTATGAGCTTCTACTCTACATGTACTGAAGGTGGCGGGGGGGGGTGCACCCAAAATAATATTTGCAATCGGCTTGCACGGCTGGGGGCTTACCATCCCCATATTTGGCAGTCGTGAGGTTGAAACAATAGATTTCAGCCCGTCCCACATACCCCTAACGTGTAAACAATGTATACTGACGCCCACTGAATGTTATAACTGCTGCGGAGTTTTCTTGCATTGAGCCAGTGCTGCTGGTTTGATGCTTTTCCA
Source organism: Lampetra planeri (assembly GCF_965212315.1). Taxonomy (NCBI): domain Eukaryota; kingdom Metazoa; phylum Chordata; class Hyperoartia; order Petromyzontiformes; family Petromyzontidae; genus Lampetra; species Lampetra planeri. The sequence goes on from NC_136117.1 coordinate 12,622,366, forward strand.
GGAGGTCGTGCGGTCAATGGATTGTGTAAAGAATACTTTTTTTTAAGTGGAGAGATTAATAATAAAAACAATGTGCCGACAGAAGAAGACATTTATTTCAGTTGGGTCAGAAATGTAGACATTTACAAAGAAAATGGAACAAATTTGTAAATCGTATAAACAAGCATGGAGGGGTACATACAACATGCAAATGACATGCAAAGTACATGAAAATGACATACAAAATAATCACAATATCCAAACCCCGTACTCATTGTCACAACAACCAACAGGCACAATTCACTGATGGGCACATCCGGTCGCACGAATCGGATCTCGACATGCGATTTCCTAACCTTGACAGGCCTCCAGATGTTGTCATTTGCATCACATTGGATAGTCTTATGAAAGTTGGGAGAGAGAAAAAAACCTGAGCAAATGAAGTTACATTTTTTTTTTCTTCTGGCGAATATAATTTAAGCAATTAATGAGGTCTGTGCCAAGTTGAAAAAGTGATCGGTATGTTAAAAAAGTGTGTTTCGAATGTTTAAAAGTCTTTCGGATGTAACAATGAAGCTTTTTATTGGGCCAACTTATGAGACATGGTAAGCAGGCAAGAGTGGAAGACATCTCAGACGGGATGAGAGAAGGTCGCCTCAGATGGCTGGGACGTGTCGTCAGAGGAGAACAAATCACAATAAATAGGCGACGAACATCGCAAATACTGATGATGCTGGATGTAATTACCAGCGAAACGTCGTACTAAAAATAGTAAATGTTGTGGTTTCACGCTTCAACACACCGGTGGGCTAAAGTAGTAAACTCTTTGTCTTTTGTCAGTGACACTTTTTTTGCTGATTGGCCGTGTCAGGTGGTGGAGGGTTACGACACATTTATAAATAACGCGATCTAAACCCAAAAACGTTGATTATGAATAATATTGGTCGCGAAAGCCTACGTGTTAAACAGGGCAGAAACGGAGAGGCAGAGCCTTGAGACAGATGGTTCGCAGTGGCATCTAGCCAGGATGTGAAAGACTGTGGAGGGGATGTGGAAGATGATGGCCGTGGGCAGGAATGTCCTAGGACAGGAACGAGGACCCAGAAGGCAGCCCCCACAAAATGGGAACATTTTTCAGGATGACGACAGGAGAGAGAGAAAAAAAATGTTCAGAGAGCTTGGGTTTCACTTTGCCAGCATCGTGCGGGCGTTTACGACTCTCGGTGCTAGGGTTACATATGCCGGGCCGTTTGATTAAAGTTTCATGCTAGACACTCAGCGGCCGGGTCACTCTAATCAGCAGATGTGGACCTCACCGGAGCAGCCCCCCCCCCGTGCATTCATCACTTATTTACTTGCATGCACGTGACGAATAGCAATGCAGGCCACGTTCCGAGAACTCTCGGGATCTTATTCGCGATGCCACCGAGTGGCATGTCGTGGGGGCGTCAAATTATTCCACCATTAACCATTTCTGCAAATAGCGTCATTAGTTTTGTTTTTTCTCATCTAATGCCGAAGTGTCCATTCCACTTGTCCTCATTGCTACTATTACTACTACTTGACTACTGTGGGGAGAAAAATGAACCAGCTGTGCTGTGACCACCAGAGTTCTTCAGTTACTTTGTACACAACAGGACATGAAATATCCGCAGAGGCGTTTCACATTAATTTTAATTGCCCCACTGAAACGCCGGGGCATACATTTCCCATCGTGGGTGGCTTATCTGGCCATGACGCCCCACGCGTAATTGCTTGTGGCACCGCTGAGGAATACTTTCGCGATAGACCATGGCATGGGGGGGGGGGGGCATCCATGAGTTTAATGTTCGCCGGTGAGAACGGCACATCCAGTGGCGACGTGCTCAACTTGTGGCGTAAGAATTCAGAGGCGTTGTAGCCTTTATGCTGCACCGTAATTACATTGTCTGCTGTAGTAATGGAGCATAATAGCTGTTATCATCATCATCATCATCAAAATAATTCCCCGTTCATTTATCCCCGATGCTGCAACGGAGTAGAAATGTTTAACACACTGGACTTGCAATTCGATTCGATTTCCCAGAGCAGCCGTTGAAACAATAGGGCAATTTTCTTAAATCCTCCCACCACTGTCAATCTAACAGTTATAAATGGGTACATAATAGACAGTCGTTTGGCGGGTCGCGTGTGGGGGGGGGGTTGTGTAATATGTGGGTTGCTCCCACTTTTTACAAGATTTCTGTCCAGAGTGGAAAAGCAGGCTTTCTATGTAGAAGTCCCTCTCGTGAAGGCCCTTCCACCAGCAGTTGTGAGAGAAAGCTAATTTCAGGGCTGCACCTTTACCAAATTCACATTAGGACGCCACAGTGGCGAGATGTTAACTACGTCACCTGGTATACAGGATCGTGGTTCGATCCCGACCTTGACGCCTGTATATTTGGAGTTTGCACGTTCTCCCTGTGGTCGTGTGGATTTTTCTCCGGGTTTTCTCCTCCACATTTATAAACATGCGTTAAGAGTGTTTGGGTGCAATACATGTCCACATGATAAGCCACTTCGTTGAGCCATCATTTGTGGCCAGGTCACTTCTAAAAAAGGGACCTTTTTAAGGTGGACTTTACCTGGTAAAATACATATATATTTTTACATTGAAATATGACCATGGCTTCAAGGCATGAAACACGGCCTGCTCGTATGACATCATACCCTGGGGTCCTCTCATTCAATGTGGGGTAGCAGCGAGTACCCGTGCCTCGTAATGAACCGTCCTGGCTCTACACATCAATTTGAGATATGTCAATGGATTTGAACTGGACACGCTGACATCACAGGCAAGTATACTGGGTCACATACCTGCACCACGTGTCCTGTCATGACTCCACTTAATCCCTGAATTTGGAGACACGGTGGTGAAGGGGTTATTCTCTAAAGGTTCCTTCAAGTTCAACCCTCATCCCCACTTGATGTTAACCCGACACACATTGAGTCATCATTTCCACGTAATGACATTCCCTGTGGGGCATCATGGGGGAAAACATAATTATTGTTTGAACTTTGATCACCGCCAATGAAATCAATTTGTGTCCATGAAAGGAAACAGCTCGGGACACGCGTGTGCAGCTGAAATTCAAGGTCGGGTCGCGTGTGGACAGAGAAGGCAGTGCTAGAAATGGGGCAGCCTTGTTTTAACAATACCCAAAGGCCCCTTTCTGCCTCGTGTCAATCATACACTGGGTGCTTTCTGACTTCACACGTCCACGTGATAGCCAAGGATCCTATGCACCAGAGGTGGGACAAAGTCATTGTTATGCAAGTCCAAGTCGAGTCGCAAGTCATCAAATTCATGACTCGAGTCTGACTCGAGTCCAAGTCACATGACTCGAGTCCACATCTCAGAGGTGGGACAAAGTCATTGTTATTCAAGTCCAAGTCGAGTCGCAAGTCATCAAATTCATGACTCGAGTCTGACTCGAGTCCAAGTCACATGACTCGAGTCCACATCTCAGAGGTGGGACAAAGTCATTGTTATGCAAGTCCAAGTCGAGTCGCAAGTCATCAAATTCATGACTCGAGTCTGACTCGAGTCCAAGTCACATGACTCGAGTCCACATCTCATAGGTGGGACAAAGTCATTGTTATGCAAGTCCAAGTCGAGTCGCAAGTCGTCAAATTCATGACTCGAGTCGGACTCGAGTCCAAGTCACATGACTCGAGTCCACACCTCTGCTATGCACACATGACTTCGTGAGATGCAATAGATGTCCGTCTCAGAATGAATGCACGCGCTCTTCTTTGCGGAACGAGTCAAGAGGCAACACCCATTGGTGAACACATCCCACGATGTTGTTTAGTTCAGAGAGCACGTTAGGCACATTGGCCAGTCAGACCTCTCGCGGATGTTGAATATGCCCCCGCCCCTCCGTGAGGTTTAAAAAAGAAATAAGTAGGCCGCAGTTTTCTGCTGTTAGGTCAAATTATTAATCGGCTTGAAAACAGCATATTTCCTCGGACAAATAAATATGTTTAAAAAAATCTACCTTTGAGAAGGCCTGGTGGATTTAATAGACAACAGAGCCCAGCCACTCTTCAAAGAAAAGAATAATAAGTTAATGTCGCATTTCGCCAAAACTTGAGCCTTTCAATACATATATATTTTGCAAAGCTGCTTGAAAGAAAACTACAAATAATGGCCAATGCCTTGTGTGTTAAACCAACCAGCACACGAACAAAGTGTCGAATATTGAGGCCGCATTCTTTTAGACAGCAGCAGGATAATGAGACGACTTTATACGCCTTCCTCCTTGCTGGGGAATCGTCAGCGTGTGGACAGTTTGGCACCGTCTGACGGGGCGACAATGAGGACATTCTGACACCTTCTGCAAAAGGTGAGAAAACCCCCTCTGACTAAGCAGTCTTTGTTGGGGTTGGAGACAGGAGTGATGTAGAACACCTCAAAGGGTGAAAACGACGCAGCCAAACACAACGCAAGACTTTCTCTCGCGCGTGCATACCCGGGTTCTTAGAATTGAAACAAAGTAATTCGACTCGTGTGTGTGTTTTTTAAGAGAGAGGTACGCAACAACAAAAAAGAAACATGATTTACATAGTGTTTAAATGCGACCGCATCTACAAAAAACATTTCACGGAAACAGTGGGAGTGGGAATGTTTATTTTATTGCTGTGAAAAGACAGCCAGTTTATTAGCAGAGGGAAAAAAGGATGGTCTGGCGACAGGACTTTAACAGGGGTAAGGGAATCGACAGCACAGATGGCTGAGGGAAGGGAGTTATGGCAGAGGAGAATGAGTGACCTCCCACTGCATGAAGGTTAACTGATGGACTGAGTGTATATTGTGTCGTCTCGAGGGTTCAGTTTGATAGTCTGCAAAATGGAGTGAAATCAGACGATAGCTTTTCCAAAATGCGTCCCATCATTCTTGGCCAATTTAGCGTTAATTAAATTATTGACGGTTGTTCGTGCTCTGCACATTAAGTCCGCTGGCCACGCCTGTGACATTAGCAGGCAATTAAGATTTAAATTCACACCCGCTCATTTCTCATCCATAACGCGCAGCTAAAAAAAATAAACCCTGATTGGGTGGCACTGTTAATTGGGCACGTTGTAACACTGTATTATCCAGATTGTCAGATGAAAATTGCTTTTGAGCATGCATCGTGTGTGTGGCAAGAAACATGGGCACCTGGACATGTAGCCACTCAGTCTACGTGCCACTCAGCCATCATGCCACTCAGTCCGCCTAAAAATATTTGAGCAATTGACTGGAAAGAAAATATTTTGTATCTATGTTGAACTTCTTTCGCACCGTACATAACCAACCGTGATAATCACCATTCCTTTAACTTACATGTGGAGACAAAGAACGGAGTTCTGCTTCAATGTGATGTTACCGGTACTCTTAACAGGGTTGGCACAAGCAACGTGAACTACGATTCAAAAGACAATACGAAGTTAGCACGGCATTCTGTACCGAGACCCGTAACTCGTGAAATGCGCTAGGGGATGCAATTCCACGGTTTTGATTCAACAACAATATCTATAAATCGAGCATGGACACAAAATTTCTGAAAAAAAAGTATCGGATTGATCCGAAGTGACGTCACTTTCATGATGATGTTTACATGGCATTGGGTGACAAAGCTATTCTAAAATCTGGAAATCACAAAAGTTTTCAATATAAATTATTCCCCCCACTTTGTTATATTGTCACGGTGGCGGGATGTTAACTATCTCGCCTGGTATGCAGGACGTCGTGGGTTCGATCCCGACCCTGACGCCTGCTGTATATTTCGAGTCTGCGTGTCTCTCTCCCCATGGTCGTGTGGATTTTTCTCTGGGTCTTCCGGTTTTCCCCTCCACATTTAGAATCATGCGGTTTAAAGGATTTGGCTGCTATAAATTTCCACATGATTAGCCACTTCGTTGAGCTATCATTTGTGGCCAGGTCGCTTCTTAAAAAGAGCTACATAGCTCAATGTGCCTTACCTGGTAAAACAACAAATACAAATTATTTAATACATCATTTAACAGTTTAAAATAATTGCAATTTACCCACGTCGTATTGAACTATATAATTTTTATTTTTACACCGACCTAAAAGTTTGGAGGTGTGTCTATTCATCTGGATACTATGTAATTTCCCGACAGTGCAGCTCGGCTATGCGGTCTGAGGTGCTTTTGGTCTCTCCACCGAATCCTAAGAGACAACAACACAAAGGGCTCACAAAGCCTTCAGCAACTGACATAATTCAACGGAACACTTCAGAGCATCTCTGATCTTGATGCATTCGTTCGTTGTTGTTGCTGCTGCTGCTGTGTTCCCATAATTGTTGGCCCTACGGCTTCAAGAGGAAGTGGAGACCCACGATGATAATCGTAAATGCCCGTGTCACGTTGCCTTCTCTCACTGTGCTGGTGTTCCACTTCACACCCACAACTAAGGGCCTTGCATTCAAGCGCTTAGACGGGTACACCAGAGGAGCACATGGGTCCGCACTGCGTATTTAGTCAGGCTCGTCACCTGGGAGTGTATAGCTTCAAGGTTGGCCAAGAATGTGAGGAAAAAAAGTGGCTGTGATGATAATGGCATGCGGTACTATTTTCACAATTGACAAAATCTAGCTTGTGGGCGAAGGTGAGGGCATAGCCTTGCAATTGCTGGCACATGCCACTGCTGATGCTCCAAATCGATAAAGGCCCTCTGCTGAGGTTTATTTGTCCTACTCTTCTACGCTGTCCAAAAGTATTGCAAGAGGAGGGAGAGTGCCCACACGCTACCCCCACCACTCGCGATCTGCCGATCGACTAACCGTGGTGAACCCACTAGCTGCCTTGCCCCAAGCTTGCATTCAGTGTTGAAAACATCAGAAGGAATGTATGCACTTACGCCATTTGTATTCATATACTTTGTTTGTATTTATTTATTTTTCGTGACGCAATTACCTTTTCTCTATTTTGCAATCCGATCGTTTTCATTGTTTGTTATTGTGACTTTCTGACTCACCCCTCACTGCATATCTGTGAAAAATAGTTTCATAGCTCATCGGATTCCTCCAGGATAAATCAAGATTCCGAATGTGACATACTGCTGGGCGGACAGAGGAAGGGTGGATTTCAAGAGATTTGCACCGCTGCTCCCATTGCCACAGGGGGCTATCGAATCGGACTGAACCGGCGACCTTTGGATTGCAAGTCCAGTGTGCCAGCCATCGTACCGCGGGAGAGTGTGCCGTCTCGCGAGCAAGCTGGAGGCGAACTATAAAACACGAGCGGAGGACCGCCAACACAAATAAAAAGTGGTGATTAACGTTTTTTGTTCTTTTCATACTTTTTTCGAGATAATAGACCAGCTTTAGAATGTGTGAACATCCCATGATGGACTGACTTGTTTACGCAGCGGCAAGTGAAACGTAAATCTCAAAGCCAGCCGCGTGAAAATTCAAGAAGCTTTACAATTTCATAGTCGGGTATGCTTGATTCTTGTTGATTGTGGAAGCCAGACAGTTTGTTGATATCGGGTAAGCGCCCTATTACTGGTAGGAACCTCCTGGTTACACCAGCCCACAGGGGATTATTGTGTCTGTCGTGCAGGGAGGGGCTGGGTGGGGAGGGAGGGGCTGGGTGGGGAGGGGAAGGTGGGGAGGGGCTGGTTGGGGAGGGTGGGGCTGGGTGGGGAGAGGAAGGTGGGGAGGGGCTGGGTGGGGACGGTGGGGAGGGGCTGGGTGGGGACGGTGGGGAGGGGCGGGGTGGGGGGTGGGAGGGGTGGGGCTGGGTGGGGAGGGGCTGGTTACCCCGTGGTGCCCTTATAAAACTCAACGTTTAACCTACTCACCGCCGGCTTGTGCCCGCCCTCACAGTCGGCCATATTTGCAGAATACACCACGCCGCCGTTGACCCTGGCCATTGACCGAGCAACCCAACGTTCCTACCAGCTCCCTCCGCAGGAATGTGTTAAGACCCAGCAGTATAGATAGGTTCACTGCGGTTCGTGGATTGGCAGGCCCCTTGTGACGGGGTACAATGTGGGCATTCCCACTACTTCCGGGACATCTGGCTGGCTGTGGAAGAGTAGGCCAGTGGAGACCCTTATGGCACAAGAGGTGTGAGCAAGCAAGAGCATCGTCTCAAAAGCTGAACTTGTGGTTAAGCTGGGAAAATCACATGAGTACACCAGCGGAACGTTTTTTTTTAAATTGCTGAATAATGTTTGTTTTTGGATATGTCATTCGTCAGAGTAAGATTTAAAACAATAACGAATGTAGAACTCATTAATATTATCCCTGCTGGCTCAACTTAAGTACACACTGGCAAGTGCAAGATACATCTTAAAGGCAGCCTAATGATAAATAATAAAGTTTTAAAAATAACCCATTCGCTTGATGTCGATTGCATAAGACAGATTAGTTCGTTGCATTCGTTGCTGTCACATTTGTGGACGGACCGATTTCCTGCGTAAAATTACGGCAAACGCAGCTCTTTCACCCACCTTAGCCGAGTTTCAGCTGCATCCTCCGGCCGAGGCGAACGAGACAGAGGCGCTGGTCATTGCGTCATCATTATCATCATATAATAATGGTCATCATCATCATTGATAATTGCGCCCGCACGCGCCTCGTCCGCTACAATGGGCGGGGCAATCCAAATTAGGACGGAGCGACCACGAGTGGCGATGGAGGGAAAGTAGCGGCTAAACAAAACAAAACCCCACCCAACTTGCAGGAAATATGCCAAACCTATTTCACCGGAACGAGGCGGGGTTTTGACTGCGCCCGTGTAAATTAAAATCGGTGGCGGCGGCGGCTGCGCGTTGTGGGTTAATTAAACAAAAAGAAATAGACTACTCACGAGGAAAGGCAAAACAATACCGAACTTTTTTTGTTTTGTTTTGTTTAAACCGACACACTTAATAAGCGTACGCTTACGCCGCGCGAAAGGTCTGCAATTTCCAATTACTGTAAGAGCAAATTAGCGATTCAATGCGGTTCTCAAAAAAGAGAGGCAAAGGCGGAGGTAAACGCGCGATACGCGGGGCAATTTAAGTTTGCCGAGCAATGCTTAAGGCGCGTTGTGCCATTTCGGTGGCTGTATTTTCTTAACTTTCTCCTTTCTCTGAAGCTTAGAAATTGATTTGGGATTTGCTTTAGAGACACCGTTTGCTGATACGACGCATTGCGATAGTTTCCATAACCCCCCGAAGTCAAGAGTGTCCCATTAGTCCCGTTCGTGAGCCATTGCTCTGTATATGACCCCTTGCAATGGCCTTCATTTTTCTGATCGTTTATAATGAGACGCTGTAGGGGGGGTGGGGGGGGGGTTGTGACTCACTCCGGTCGCATTGAGTTATTAAATTAAACCTTTATAAATACAGTATAGTAAAAAAAAAATCCATGTCGTGTCGACATGTGGAAATTCCCTCGCGAAAAGTCCTTGCCCCGTTTGCCGCTATTCACTGCAGCAGCCAGCAATTTGTGCTTTTGTTCAATTAAAAAAACACACAAATGCTGAACAAATTAAGAAAACATTTACTGAAACTGCTACAATGGTAGCATAATGAGTGCTCTGGATTAGTCTTTAAATTGTGGCCCTCTCTTACCCTGTTGTTCAATTACAGTGATGGATAATAAAGCGTGTTTATCATGAGAATAGCCTAATAATGACCAATATTTAAGTTGGTCGTGATTTATTGTCTGATCAAATTTTAAAAGTGGCCTCATGAATCACATGCAAATGATACATGGATTCAAAGTACAGATTTTATATTTAGCACCTCTCAGACTATGTAAGGTCACAAATGATCTACCATCTCACAGGCTCCTAATGTATAATGCATCTGTACACCAATAGTACTGAGGATTTACATACAAATGCATGGTATGAACTTTACATACAAATGCAACAGAGAGGTGCGTTTCTTTTGGATTGATACGATTTCTCTCCACAATTATATTACATTCGTGACGTCGGTGTCACATCACGAAACGAATACATTTCCATTTAGAACTCTAGCAGCGAGCAGTGCATCACCCTGTGCCAGAGAACGGCCGCAGGTGATGACATCACACACACTATTTCTATCGACCTATTTAACCACTTCAGAGACACACCTTTTGAATGCCCGACAGAGATCGTCGTTCATTGTCAGTCAATTAAAACCAGTTTTTTTTTTAATCTATCTCAAAGTGTCACAAAACGAATGTTTCCAAACTCTTTGGTTCTTTCGGTAAAGTCACGTACCTACGTATGCATTCCTGCAGTCACGAAAGCTTCGAATCAAGATTGAATGTTTCCAAATCAACAAACTACAATCGCATTTCGATTTAAAGCTTTCGTGACTGCAGGGATTCATATTCTTGGTTCTTTCGGTAAAATCACGTAGAAGGAAACGTCGTGAGACTTTTATTGTTTTATTTTTATTATTCTATTATTTCCCCTTCTACGTGACTTTACCGAAAGAACCAAGAATACAATCACATTGCGCAGTTGTTGCTGCACGCACCGAGAGGATCTTCTCACGACACTTGATATCCCGGATTACCCATGGGTGGCCACCCGGATCCGAACAGGCTCAGCACTCTGGTCCCTGAACTTCTGAAAAAACCTCTCCCATACATCACTAATAGCGGGGTTCGCACACTGCGCCGTGAAGCAGGCGACCTGCGTTTGACTTTTGGCCACGGCTGACACCAGTGGCGAGTGATCATCTAAATCAGTTCGGCCACCACCCCTCCCCTTTACCAACCCACAATGACCAGTGAGGTGAAGTATGGTCAAATAAACCCCACGTCCAACAAGGCAAGAGAAGGCCTTCTTTCAGCAGTGGATTTACCATGGCTGATGATGATGATTTTATGCACTCTGCATAGGAATATATGTATGAAAGCAGAGGTTTTTTTGCTAGCGTGCATCAAGTATGTATGTGTATGTATGTTGAACTTCGTTTGCACCGTACGTAGCCAACTGTGCTAAGAGGAGGTGCGAGGAGGCCAACAAACTAAACACCAAATAAAGGTTCACGGGTTAGATCGCCTAAGTATAATTGTGTCGTAGCCCTTCACCACCCGACACATTTATACTTACGCGATCTAACCCAAAAAAACCTAGATCATGAATAATATTGGCCGCGAAAGCCTGCGTGTTAAACAAACTAAACGCAACGAGCAACTTCTCAAGAAATTCGATTTCACGCCTATGAGTCATGACGCAACACTGTTCACAAGCGCTCGGAGGAGATAACATCGCGACGCAGGACTCCGAGCACTCGCGTCGGGACCCAATTCTCGTTTATTTTTGCGTAACAGGAACAATGTTTAACCCTCGCGCATTTTTGTTCTCGTTCAAGAATCCCGCTAATATCTTTTGACGCCCTTTTGATTTTTCACGGAGGAAGTTTCGATGCGGTTCTTCGTGCCACAGAACGACAATAAGAAATCGTGACACCTTCGTCTTAGCCCCACGCGTCTCCGATTCGCACGGCTGGCTACACGCGGTGCGAAAGGAGTTCGTGAATTTATACGGTAGCACAAATGACAGCTCAATGCGTGGCAAAAGTTAGTTTTTTTTTCTTTCTCTCTTTCCTGCAAAAGGAGGTTAAAAAAAACTTTGAACTTATTTTTCTCTTCTTGGTTCTTTCGGTAAAGTCACGTAGAAGGGAAGTAATAAAATAATAAAAATAAAACATAATAAAATAATTCTCACGACGTTTCGGCCACAACGCAAGCAACACTTTGAACCGGTTGCGAGGACTGCCGCACCGCCTCTCTCGCCGTCGCGTTAGAGGCCAATGTCAGGAGGGCTTCTGGCAGCGCCGTTCAGTGTCACGGTCTTGCACGCCGACTCGGAGCCGCGGCGGTTTGGTGGGTTTTTTTTGCATCGCCGAAATCCAAACGCCGAGCGAGGCGTGGCAGCGGGCAGCGTGCACGGCCGCGGGTTTTCGTTACACGCCCAGTGGGGATATTTATTAGGAAGCGGGACATTTTGTTGACGTGCAAGTGGAACGATAAGGAGGGCAACGAGATTGACGAATGGACTTCGTCAAATGCCGCGCGATCGTTCCAGTGGCTGGGGTTACACTCCCAAACTGCCGCGGACTCTGAACCCCTTCGATTGGGACAGTGCTGCTAGACTTGCCGTATCAATAATAATAATACAGTTCAAATAAATACATTCCAACCATTCTCAATGCACCAATGGATGAAGGCATCCCCACACCGCGTCATTGTATTTTTCCTGCTTACCCTACATCACAATGTCGGTCAGTGCATGCTGCTGACAGGAGGGAGGGCCGGATCAGTTGTGAAATCACTTTCCACTGATATTAGCTGTGGCTAGAAATGCAACTTGGGTCACTGGGTTCATAGAGCATCGCACGATCAACTGTGCCACCCCATCCACCTCTGCAGCAAAAAAAAGTCACTTTATTCACCAAATAAATCGTCACTGAATCTGACTACTTATTTTCAAGAGGGTTTGATATTTGGATCTTGGGCTAATTCCATACATGAGGGTTTATTTCAGGTGGTGTACTGAAACATTCAATGCACATACAGTCCTGCTTCAGTGATCCTCAGTGTGGAATGCTCACATTGCTGTCCTGCCATCTCTTAGCCACCTAACACCCTCACGCATACAAGACCGATACCAGTGGCTTGGCGTGGTTGTCTTGAACCCTTGTGAAAGTAAAGAAATTGGCCCTCCAACTCATGGGCTAAGTGCAGTTACACCGCCTGCACACTTGGTCGCCACGCCACTGCCTGGAACTCAATGCACGGATGGGCGTCCCATCGCAACTCCCGCACCTAGTCAGGCTCAAACCCTGCCTGGCTTCCGAGCCCCACAGTAATTACGTGAATTCACGATGGTTTGGTCGGATGCTTTGCCTCCGTGACGAGCAATGCACTGCTTGAGCCCGCGTTTGTCCACGTGTAGAAAATAACAATTCATGCTGATTTCAACAACATCACGATGCTCGGGTCAGGCCAGGCCAAGTGCCACTCCTGTAAAAGCTCTGCGAGGGGAGAATGGGCCACGGGAACTTTTCCTTCCCAGAGTGAAACACAGGGCAATGTTTGTGAGGCAATCACAGAGTGACTTAAGGCGAATTAATTTCGGGGCCGGGAAAATCGCTATGCATTGATCACCGGGATGGCGATCGCTGGCGTGAGAATGTTGTGAAATATTCAGGTAGCTTGGCAAGCTAGAGTGTTTATTTTTAGTGCTAGTAATAATTTCAAGAAGGCAGAAAATGGGATCGCATGACTGAAAACGGAGCCTTTTCCATAAACGTCCACAATTTTTTTACAAATATTCCATGCGATAGTTTGTTTTACCAATATTCCGTGCGATGTTTTCCTCCGTGTAAAGGTGAAGCTCTGAAATTACTTGCTCAAGCCATTGCTATTGCTGGTGGATGGGGCTTCACTAGAGGGTATTTGGCCTACTCTTCCATGGTGGCCAGAAATCCTGGAATAATTATTTTGCAGGTTCTGACATGCAATTATTTAACTGCACGATTGCAGTATAATATCACGTTGTGGGGAGCAATCAACAGTGGTTGTCCCACGGAAATACCTATCCCTGGCATAAGAATGTGGGATGTCCACTGCTGGTCCAAGACTGTAAGCAAGATATTGGGCACTGGCGAATGCTCAATTGAGCAGGGAAGCAACCCGATTTACCACAAAATAAGACAAAGGTCAAGATAAAACAGTCCAGCAAATTTGTGCTATGGCTTTATTTGTCAAAAAGAAACATTTCCCACAAGCATATAAAGCCAGAAAACCCCCACAAACTGAAAGAATCCACAAGCTAAATATAAGCTAACCATGCCAATAACACTCTCATGTTCTGCAATTGTGTATTGCAGTGAGACCGATGGTAGTGTTTTGAATTCTGTCAAATAAAATCAGGACAGTGACATATGTATGTTATTTCACAGCAATTCCATCATGCTCTGCAAACACGATGTTCCTCTCTACTCATTACAATCTTCCGTTATGTTCTGTTGTTGAAAGCGAAATATTTCTACAACTACCAAGGTCGTGCATGCATGCAGCCAGGACCACAGACACATTGATAAAAGGCACCTTTGCATTGATTAAGGCGTTCCGAAATGTTTATGATAGGGCAATCAACTTTAATAACGGTTTGTTTGTGCGAATGTAATGAGAAATAATTCACCGCTGTTTAAACGCATAGCTATCAACGTGTCTGATGGAATGCCCAACCTAGGATAACTTTTTTTTTAAGCCAGATGATTATCATGTGTGGCTCATTGCAACCGCCACGGAGAATACTGATGCATGTGCAGAGGGAGACGCTCGTCTTACTTCCTCATTGGTAAGCAGTTCGAATCGATGCGAGCAACAGACATTTTTGTTTTAAATCACAGTTTGCTCAACACGGGCTCAGAGGTCGCCCAAAACGGGCAGCAACGAACAGCACACACATTGAAAGTGAAAGCACAGTTCATGTGTCAGCGCGTCCCCGACGTCGCAGGCGGAGTCAAGGAGCGAAGCTCACGTGGAAGAGTAACCACGGTCGCAGCGATATAGGATTCTGTCTGTCGTCTGATTCGGCTGGTTATAATTACCGGCGAAACGTCGTACTCGAAATTGTAAATGTTGTGGAGTTGCTCTCCAACACACCGGTGTGCTGAACTAGCAACGAATTTGCATGTTTAAATGTACTCGACAAACCTTATTAATTGGCTGTGTCGGGTAGTGGCGGGTTTAATGACACATTTACATTGACGCGATCTAACACCCCAAAAAACCCTTTATTTTGGAGCGATACAAGAGCGAGAAGGAGGCGACTGACTGCCCGGTGAGCGACTGGAATGAAGCTGCGAGCGCTGTCCCATCAATCGACCTGACTGCTTTGTGCTGAATGTAGAAATAATTCGGTGCAAACCCACGTGACCCGTCGGGTTTGTAGATGTTTCAGTGCTACTGAAGGGATTAGCATTGTAATTGCGAAGACTTTTTACCAATCTGCGCTCCCCTGTCTTCCAAGTAAAATGGATGCCCTGCTTCCCTTAACGTATGCAGACACAGACTCCGTCTGTGATAGCAGTTGCCAAGGATTGCAAAGTGGTTTGATATATCAGGTTCAGAAAACAAACCGAGGCATGTAATTTAACACCATGGAGAGGACTTGTGTTGACACTAAATGAAGGTTTATGTCAGGGAACACGAAGATTTCATGTTGAGTAGAATGGCTAGGCTTTGTCCACCCTTGTACCGCACGCTGGCAACTCATAGAGAACATGTTCCGGTCCACAGGCGAACGGCGTTAATCTTTGGAGCATGTTCATTCAGCCACAGTTTGCAGAGAGAAATGTATTGCGCTACGGCGAAACCACGTTTCACGGCTCAGACATGTTCATCAGACATAACTTAGCTCACTAAGGCCCTCTGAGAACACACTTCCACGATGGTCGTAAATCAGGCCCCGTCAGCCTAATGCAGGCCCTGATCTGGCCAAGAAACTGCACCAGGGCCCAGGCTGTGGGTCCTTAAAGGCTTTTCGAAAGAAAAGGCTTTTTCTGAAGACGATCGCTTGTGTGGCGCTCGAAACGTCGTAGTTTTTTTGTTATTTTTTGTTATTTTCTTTTAACCTATCTACGTTGCTTTAACGAAAGACCCATGAATATGAATTCCTGCTGTCACGAAAGCTTTAAGTCAAGATGGGTGAAACTAGTTTAACATTTAGACTTTCGCGACCAATATTATCGAGAAGAGTTTTTCTTTGTTAGATCGCATAAATATAAATGTGTCGTGAAACCCGTCACCGCCCGACACAGCCAATTAGTATGGTTTGTCACGTAAACAAAACATGGCAATTAGTTACTGGTTCAGCCCACCGGTGTGTTAGAGAGTCAACCCACAACATTTACAATTCGAATACGACGTTTCGCCGGTAATTACAACAAGCCTAATCAGGCGACAGCCAGAGTTGTTGAGAAATCCTCCTGTTTCGGTGTTAAATAGAAGAGGTATTATGTGATGTCGTCACTGTGGGCCAATCAGCGGGGGGGGGGGGGTCTCAATATAGTCATATAAATTACAATGGATATCTGTTATTGGTTTGGCGACACTCAATAGCAATGTCACCCCCGACAAAGCCGACTCAACTCGGCTGTGAAACACGACGTCTCCGTGGTCGCATTGCACTTCGAGGTTGGAGCGAATAACAAACACGCTAAATTATTTCTGCACGATTCAAAGAAAGTTTCTGTTTCTTGAGGCGACTCAGCGAACCCCACCGAAGTCGTTGGGTTACGCTTCTGTGCAGACACCGGCGATGAAAACCAAGTTCTCTCGTGTGTCGTCGTGGGTTGACGGTCTGCAGCCCAGTCGCAGCTGACTTCACACGAAAACACGGGAAAGCAGAGTCGCGAGCCCGGCTCCAGAACCGTGAAAGCGTGCATCACAGACATGTGGCGCAATGGTGGGAACCGTGAACTAGTGTGCGGCATTTGGCAGCGTTAGGGGTGGTGGGCCCCTATTGGAGCCTGGTCCGTGTAGGTGGGAGCAATGTCCCTGTAAATAACCACAGCTGTGAATGGATCCACAGCTGTGAATGGGTTATGAGCAGAGATTCATTCATCAATGGCTGTCTTTCATGTCACAGGGTAGACTTTGTTTGTATCGTTTATTTGACCAGGAACAGTTTAAATTAATCCATTGAGACACATGACACATTGCCACTTTTGCAAGGGCAAAGTGGGCACAGAGCACGTAAATCGTAGCCACAGCCATAGCCAGATGTACGCTTGATGTGCTGAGATTGGTGCCGATATATTGGCCGGGTCGCCGGTAGATTGGAGGGAGGCAACGATGACTCGTAGCCACGGCCATAGCGAGAGGTATGGTGGATGTGGTGTGCCGCGTTCGCAAATATTTTCCAGGTCACTGACCTGCACAAACCTGGCTGAAATGAATCCCTCTATGTATGGGGTGTGAGGGTGAGCTCACACTCACAGCAATAAAGGCAACTCCAGCCAGCAAGAAATTAAATGCGTCTCTCCTGATTAGCATACATTTTTTTTGTTTTCGGTGGGGCAGGATATAATGTTAAAGGATTAAATTTAGAGAAGACAAAAAAATCTAGATGAAAGAAAAACTAAAAAACATTGACAAAACATACATGGGGATTTGCTTTTCTCTAAATATCATTGAAATTCCGAGGCAAATAGGCATTTCAGAATGTCGCAGGCATTGAAATGGTGAATTATTGAATCCTGTGGAAAATTAACTTCACCGCGGTCAAAAATATGATACGTTCACGGTAAATCAATATGTTCTTTTCTGCGCTGATGAGGAAGTAAAATTGAAACGAGAAAACCCAAACTGAAGTAGTAATAAGAATACGAACCTCAAGTTTGTGATCCGAAAAACTACTCCCAGAAGCGAAACGTTTTAATGGTGAAATGTAAAAAAAATAAGTGGAACACATGTAGCATTTTAATTCTGTGATTTGTGATTATACCCAAAACGTCTTGTCTGTGCAGCATCAGCAGATAATCTATTTGATTTTAATCGATAATGTCGTGACATCCTGACATAACATATACGTGGAGTGCTGAACATGCAAATATTTGATTAACAAACATATTCCAGAGTTGTTTTGCGGTTATTTTTTTTATTATGAATATTGTTTTGCTCCTAAAATCAGGCGACTAGAATTTAACAAAAGCGTCATAAGAATTTACAGCCATTCGTGTTAATCTACTCCTGGATGAAGGTCAATCTGTGTCATGTCGGTCGTGAGGGTTTTTTGACCATACTTCACCAGACTTGTGAGTGCTGGTTGGTGAATTAAAGGCGGGTGGGTGGGTGGGTGGGCGGGTGGGTGGGCGGGTGGGAGGTTCTTCTTTTACCACCACAGATATTAGCCGTGGCCAACATTCAACCCTTGGGCCACCAGGTTCATACCGCAACACACGAACCACTGCACTACCACTCCCCCATCCACGACATGTTAAGCAACGACGAACCTCTGGAGTGCAATAATTACGTGCAAGTATCTTGCGCTGCACCGAACGGAATGTGTATCAATGGCAAAACAAAGAGGCATCAGAGTGTGGTGCGTCTTCAAATGGCAACCAACTGATTATGACCATCTTCCAAGAAGAAGATGAATCCCAGCAGTCACGCAAGCTTTAAATCGAAAAATTAAAAATGATTATGACCATTATAAGTTAAAGAGGGTTGATTTGCATCGTTTGGCATATCGTTTTTTTTCTTTTTGAAAAGGAGCAAAATGGTACCGAGCAAACGTTTTCCTCCGAGAATTATTGTGCGTTGCGTGTACGTCTGTTGCACTATGTTGAACTTCTTTCGTGCCGTACGAAGCCAACCGCGCTAATCCGAGGTTGCAGACGCATTGGTGCCGAAGTCGTGAGTGTGAACTCGCAGAGATCCTTTTGCTCTCGTCGAAGCACACCGCACTTTAGAGAAACAAAGCTCGGGTATTTAAAACGATCACAAGAAAAATGTTACGCCATCTTCTTGGTTCTTTCGGTAAAGTCACGTAGGTTGGGAAATAACAAAATAATACAAATAAAACATAATAACATAATTTTCTCTATTATGTTTTATTTTTATTATTTTGTTATTTCCCTTCTACGTGACTTTTTATCGAAAGAACCAAGAATATGAATCCCTGCAGTCACGAAAGCTTTAAATCGAAAGTGTTACGCCATCGTTGGCTTTAGACGACCAAGACAAGAACCAGCGGTGGAGAGCGGTGGAGTTTCGACCACAGCCACCACCGATTGCGTGCGGGGCCCGATGCGTCATCATTTCGTTCAGAATTAAATGCAAATCAATTCTGGACTCACCTAATTGATTCTGTGCGAGCCCAACACAATTGTAATGGATGCTCGAGTCGGACCGTGGGTTTGATATTGGTTGCGTGTTACCTCCGCCGTCCCCACCCTCGCCTCCTCCACCCACCCACCCACTTTGGTTACACGTGTTTATTTGAATTGCTGCTCAATTAGGATTGAACACACCGACACATATTTCAGATTGAAACAGTCGAAAAGCAATCTACACCCATTTATATTCTCGTAACAATAAAAACAAGAGCCGAGATGGCTGTGGACATGCCTTATGGGTTTTGGTTCAATGCCTTTTAGAAGCTTGGTTTATGTATACATATTTTACAATACCTTGTCTTTATGCTGGATTATCTCTCCGTATATAACAGTGATCAGCTGGCGCCCTATGCTAATTGCGGCTATATTTACGTTACGGCTCCCAATTTGTCTCGCAGTAAAAGCGCTACGTTTGTAAATTCCCTCACGTGTCCTTTGCAAATGGTTTACGTCTCAATTTGGAAGACGTTCCGCGGTTTACAGTGAGCGCGCTTCACAACGGAAGACGGGACTTTGGTTTGATCCGTCGTTGTTGTCGTTGTTGTTGTTGTCGTTGTTGTCGTTGTCGTTGTTGTTGTCGTTGTCGTCGTTGTTGTGGTTGTTGTCGTTGTTGTCGTTTATGTCGTTGTCGTTGTTGTTGTCGTTGTCGTCGTTGTTGTGGTTGTTGTCGTTTTTGTCGTTGTTGTTGTTGTCGTTGTTGTCGTTGTTGTTGTCGTTGTTGTTGTTGTTGTCGTTGTTGTTGTCGTTGTTGTCGTCGTTGTCGTTGTTGTTGCTGTCGTTGTTGTCGTTATTGTCGTTGTTGTTGTTGTTGTTGTCGTTGTTGTCGTTATTGTCGCTGTCGTCGTCGTTGTTGTCGTCGTTGTTGTCGTTATTGTTGTTGTCGTTGTCGTCGTTGTTGTTGTTGTCGTCGTTGTTGTTGTCGTTACGTCGCGAGACAAGAAGGTATACATTTGTAAACGTAACCCCCCCCCCCCACCCCGGCCCTTCTCTGAGCCAAACACTCGGTTAGAGCGCAAGGTCACCATGGAGAGAAGACGTGGCAGACTGATGCGAACGGGTGAGCCAGTGAAATTTAATTAATTCAGACAATTAATGTCCAAAAAAACCGACAAGGTCACTACTCACAGAGTGCCAGAATGATTGGATCGGTAGTGTGTCCTTGGGAGCGTCGGTCTCCCACGTATACTGCTCATGGCAACCTTGGGCCCCCTGTTGTTTACAGAAATGTTTTTTTTATTTCCACTAATAAAAAACAACAACAACAATTAATTAAAATGTATATTTCGCCTCGTCCCAAAGGAATGTGATCACCCACCGTCGAAATTTACAGATGACATCAGGGGGCCCCTGTGGGTTCACATTTCTGATGTGGGCCAACGTAAAGAGACTTGTTGATTAAAACACCAACAAGTGTCTGGGCTATGATTTTATATAGTCTCATGGGACAACGTTCATAGCCGCCAGTAATGTCCGGGAGAGACGGAATATGTCACAACATTTTGGCAAAAAAGGTATTTTAAAGCTTACAATCTGATTCACGTTACTTGTTTGAAATTTGTTTTTAAGTTACACTGACCTAAAGTTGAACTCCCTTTCAAACTCGATCTTTATGCCCTTGTTATAAAAGAGAGTGATGGTCTTATAGTCAATCTACGATGGTGAACACTATGCCAAGTCTGTCATACGTGTGCATTTCTCGCATCTTTATCAATGTGTGTTGTAAGCATAACATAAACGTGCTAATATGCAGCAATTCATTTACATGTTAAACAGACTTGCAATTGTTGCCAAGACACAAAACAGCCTTAACAATTATACCCAGTGTGCAATAACTGGCGAACGTTACAGTACTTGGTGGTAATTATTGATAATCTCCAGGTCATCAGTCCGCCGTTATATGTAGAGCTGTCCAGCTTTGGAATTGTGTGAGAGCCACCAAGTGACCAGTGGGAGTGGAGAGGAGATGCACGTGTGGAGTCTTGGACTGTCTTGCGTGCGAGTCGGGAGAGATCACGTGTGGATTGTGTTCGAACGTGAGCATTTTGTGTGTTGGTGTGCTTGCTTGGGGAGTACATTTGGGGAGCACAGGTGGTGCATCTGCCGGTTATCTCAGTTAGTCAACCCATGGCACCTGGGTCTCTTCCGTGACCTACTGCCAGCGGGCCTTCGACACTTCACGTGACCTCAAAGTGCACATAGACTGGCACAGGTGCAGTGGTGACGTCATTGCCAATTAGGGGCGAACTGAGTTTGTTGTTATGAGCCTAACGGGGTGGAGGAGGTTGTTAATGTCTATGTATTGTCATGTGAGCAGGCAAACCGGTGGCGCAATGGCACCGGTCTTGGGCCTTCCCAAGGCAGACACAGCCATGAAGATGAGTACCTAGAAAAGTGTGCAAATATCAGCACTGGGGAGTCAAAGGTGGCCCCGGCTGTGGTTGTTGGCCACTTTGCCCCTCGTGCGCCATGCCGGCCTAAATCGGCGCTTGCTGACAGCATTTGACATGGTGTGTGCCTGCGAGTTTTAAGGAATTCTCTTTTTTAAAGCTTGGAATTACATCTCATTGTGGGTGTTCCAGGATTAAGAATGTAAAGTTGTCGGGGTTTTGCATGTGCGATGACAATAGAGCCTGCATGCGGTGTGAGAGGACTAGTGGCCACTGGAGGTAATGACAGGGAGGTGAGCCTATAGTACGAATGCACTAGTGGTCATTGGAGGTAATGACAGGGGAGTCAGTTGTGAGTGCGAAGGGACTGGTGGCTACGGGAATATTCGAGAAGCGAGCGTGGTCAGGTGACGAAAGAGGACGGTGGAGTCTGCCGGTAGAGGGAGAGTCCAGAGTCAGCAAGAAAGATCGAGAAGGGGGGCGTGGCCTCGTGATGATATATAAGGGAGATGCGCCGGAGATGCGCGGGAGACTCGGGGCTGTTGTAGTGGGATCTCTCCGCCTAATGGCAAGTGAACGGGTCTTCAATGAAGTGCCATTTCAAGGGAAATGTGTCAAGTCGTCATTACACATGTGTGTGTGCAGGGGAATCGGAAGAGTAGCGGTTAGCGGGCAGAGCTAAGAAACCGTCGACCCGAGTTCGATTCCTGCTCACGGACAATACCAGTGACAATTATCTGAACCGGTCCTGGGCCTCCCCTCGGTGGACTCAGCCTCAAATGAGTACCTGGTGTGGTGTGGAAACTTCGCCACTAGGGAGACAAAGGTGGCCGGGCGTGGTGCTGGTCACACCACCGCCTCGTGTGCCGTGCTAACAGCACTTTCCACAAGAAGTCAGTTAAAGTTACACATGGGATCTTTGCCTTGGCAGGGATAAGTACAAAACACAGATCGTTACGATTACATCTCACCTTCCGAGGTGTTTGCGCATCATAAGGACAAGGACAGACGGCCAAGGCTACCTGAACGTGACCAATTTGAATGCTACTTTTTTGGCCGCTTTAGATGTTTGGCGGGATACCGTGCCCTCTAAAGTTTCTGTCTCACCTCTTACACCGGGGGATTTTTAATCATTGTCGAGCATGCTGGCCGGGCCCACAGCCGCTCGTCTCGCCCAGTGGCTGCACTGCGCACAAGCAAACTAAGCAAAAGCTGAGGACCCCCAAGTGGCTCGGGGTGGGGGGGGCTGGATTCATGATCAAATAAATATATACGTGTGCACCAAGCACCTGCTCAGATTAAAATCCGAATAAACATCACAGGACGATGATTTTGTCTGCATCTTGATTCTTCTTCTATCATGTCACTCGATTCTCTATTTTTATCGACATGTTTCTCATTTCACTGCCTTCCATGCATCTCTTTTATTCTTTTCCGTATCTCTTTATTTCTCTCATCGCACTACATCTCTATTTCCATCGACATTTCATCGCTTCGCTATATCCTCGTCTGTCATCTCACTCAGAGTTTATACTTTGAAAGCCACGCCACCCCCCACCCATGTCCACCCCTCTCCTTTAAAACAAATACGTACATATTCTTTGGATCTTTTGGTGAAGTCACGTAGATGGTTAAAAGGAAATAACAAAATACTACGACGTTTCGATCGTCATCAGGAGGACGATCGCTTGTGTTGCGATCGAAACGACGTAGTTTTTGGTTATTTTCTTTGAACCATCGACGTGACCTTACCGAAAGACCCGAAGAATATGAATTCCTACAGACACGAAAGCTTTAAGTAAAGATTTAAATATGTACATGTTCTTTTTTCTTCTGAGGGCCCCCAAATGAGCAATAACCACGGCTCGCTGCCCTGCGTTGGCTGCCCCGACCACGATTTCACGAAACGGAAGCTCGAATAATCTGTTTGTGTTCAAGTCGTGCGCGCACGCAACGCAGCGCGCAGGCGTGCGCCGAGTGTGAAAACATTATCAAGGCTTTCGGTGTGATGCATTCTGCATTGCACAATAATGATAGCCGGATGCTGTCTGACATGCTTTGTACTTGCGGGTGTGACGTGTGGCGAGCAATTTTGAGCAACGAACATCTGAACTACAACAGGCGAGGCTCTCCGTGTTAGCCCCGTCACGTGTGCGTATTCGCACAGTGTGTCGGGACAAATTGTCACGGTTTGCGTACAAAGTGAAACATCGTGTGGCACAAGAGGAATACCGTAGGGGTGGTGGGCAAACATAGCACCTCCAGTGCAGGTGCTGGGTAGATTGTTTACATCGCAGAACAGTGTGAGATGGGGATGGCATGGGGAGGCCTCCATTCAGCATTGGATTGATCATTTGCAGGTGATGATGAAAATGAGGGGTGGTCAAAAGGTTTTCAAATTGTCAGTACATATGCCACTTTGGAGAGATGTCATCTCCCTTTCCTGCTATGTAGGAGGTCATGGATTCGACGCCTGCTGTATATTTGGGGTTTGCATGTTCTTCCCGTGGTCACGTTGATTTTTGTTCGGGTCCTCTGGGTTTTCCCTCCACATGCAGTAAAAAGCGTTAAGATTATTTGGCTGCTATACATTTCCACATCATACGCCACTTCGTTGAGCTGTCATTTTGTGTCCAGATCGGTTCTAAAGAAGAGCTACATAGCTCAGTGGGCCTTACCTGGTAAAAACAACATAGTTTTTTGCTTTATTTGGTGATACTGCTGCATTAGTAGCGGTGCACGAGCACAAACAACAACAACAACAACACCTCAACACATCTAGTCAATCATGCTGTCTTTGAAAGAAAACGCATACAATAGACGACGTTTCGGGCAACGGCCCTTCTTATCAGCACATGGGGGAGGCGAGAGAGGTAGGGTAACGTGCAGCAATGTACGCGTACGGCCCTTTTTGTCTGTCGACTCCCGGACTTACGGCCTCCTCGTGCCGTCCGGGTCGTGGGGGGGGGGTATTTGATCATACTTCGCCACTCTGGTCCATGCAGGGTTGGTGAAGGCTGGGTGCGTAGGTGTGGGAGCGAAGAAGTCGAGGGCAACGGTGGATTTCACTGCACTGAGAAGTGGCACTTGTCGCCACATCATCACGGCACTGGCGTGCTTATACAAGCCTCAGTCGAAAATATACGCAACGTTTAAATACACAAACACATTCGTCCACAACACTGTGGACTCAAGCAGAAAAATACATATTTACAATAGTTTTTTTTGTAAATGCCCCTTCTTCACAGCACAGAAGGGCAATTGCCCAACACGTCAAAAGTATATTTTTTCTGTTTACGGCCACAGTATTATTGACGAATGTGTTGAAGTTTTTTTTGTATT
The DNA here is from genome assembly GCF_965212315.1 of Lampetra planeri. NCBI lineage: Eukaryota > Metazoa > Chordata > Hyperoartia > Petromyzontiformes > Petromyzontidae > Lampetra > Lampetra planeri. Next base: position 12,646,954 of record NC_136117.1, read on the forward strand.
GTGGTTAATTGTGCTTGTGCTTACGTAATCTGGTAAATGCAACAAGAGGCTGGTTTGCTTTTGTTCTTTCTAAAATAAGTTTGACTGTCACACAGAGGTTGTTTTTCCCCCCTGCATCTTCATAAATGTGATGTGACGGCTGTAAAAACGGAGAGGAATTAATATGCACCGCATTCAGTAAAAAAAATCCAATTATCTGTTCTCGTTAACAGCCAGTGATAAATATAAATGTATTCAATTAACGAAAAGTGCCCATCGCTTTTTCCAATTACAGCTGTGAGCATGGAAACCAATGTGTTACTCTGGCCCGTCAATCACACCGAGTCACACATTAGCATTCCATGCCTCATTTTTTTACGCGACACAATTAAAACGTTTGGAAATTGTTGTGGAAACCTAACGAGTAAAAGGGACATCGTTTTGGCACGCGGTGGGCAAAATTGACCAACACTTTCAAATTACATTATAGGGTGATTGACTTACAGCAGGAGGGCTGAGGTAATTCAATACTTAAAACGTTAAGCCCACTGTTTTTTTTTTTCTGAGATGCGTCCCCATTGCAGTGGAAATAATATCTAAACGGGTGGCTTAGTGGGTAAAACGAGCAGCTCCCAATGGTAAATGTGTGCGAGTTCCAGTCCTGCTTATGAATTTACTCAGCCCATCATTGCTTTGGGGTTGATAAAATGATTACCAATTCATAGGGAAGTCAGCAGTAGTTGTCCTAGGGTGGGACTGACCCCCTGCCATATGATCGTGTAATTTCCACCACTGGCTCAGCACCGCCTCAAGGCACATTACATCTCAGAAGAAAAACAGTGGGCTTGACGTTTCAAGTATTGAATAACCTAAGCCCTCCTGCAGTAAGTTGCAATCGAAACGTCGTATGCTATTATTTAATTTATTATTTTCTCTTTCTACGTGACTTTACCGAAAGAACCAAAGAGTAATTCCTGCAGTCACGAAAGCTCCAAGTAAAGTTTAAAATGTGCGGAATTTTATTAAAATGCAATTGTATAGGCGGCAATGGTATATGGCATGTTAAAACTAGAAAAGTTGTATGTTCAACCACTAAGCTCTTGAGAAGCCAAAATTATAAATAACAAAGAAAAAAAATCACCATTTTTTTCCATAAATTCTATCGTACAAAAGAAAAAAGATATAATGGGCTGAAATTTTGGGCAATGGCCTGTCTGAAGAGCAGTAGAAAGAGCGGACATAGAGAGTCGCTGCTTTTTCTAGTTGGAGATTGCACTTCACACTGTGAGGCCCTGAGAAAAATGGGCAATTACAATTTGGCTTTGTGTCGTGTCTAAATGCAAGCACATTTAAAAAAAAACTCCGTGTAAAACAGTGGCACATGTATTCGAGAGAAAAGCAGTCAGTCGTAATTAGAGAGGGGAAAACATCTAGGACTTGAGCCTCGACTTGAGCATGGAGTTGACAGCAGAGATGTCTGCAGAGAGGGAATTACAGAGTTTATGGGCAACATAGGAGAACAAGCAGACCTTCCAACTGAGCTAAGGTTGCCTTTAAAATTAACCTTTTTGAGTTTGCATTTGAATATACGTAGATATTGACTATCAAACTAAGCATTCCAAAGTAAAAAAAAAACGTGTATTGGCTTGAATGGATGATGGCCAATGGGTAAAAATTTATAATGGAGTGGCAGCCAAGGAATGGAACGTGTCTACTGAGGAGATGGAGATATGAAAAAAGTTCATGTACAGGAGCTTGGTGGATTGTGACATTGTCTGACAATTAGAGGTGGCGGTGGCAATTTGGGCAGGCTTTTATCCAGCAGTGGATGTATAGCATGGCTACTGACGATTGTGTATCCTTAGCTGCAATGGAACGATATAATACTGTACCTCACAGTGCATGTGACAACCAGCTACAGAATTTATAAAATAATAGTCCTTAAGTTTTTGCTCTCCCAAATGTTTAGGCTTGACACGTACTAGGCCTCAGGCCTGCTGCCTCAATAGCGGTGACACAGATGAACGACCACAAAAGCAGGGAACCCTGGGAATTTGCAAAGAGAAGCAGTGAGAGAAACACGGGATATGTCAAAGGGTGGCTTTGACCCCACCAAGAGGGATGGCAACCAGGGAGCAATAGAGTCTGAACTTGAGGCCTGCTCCCCTCTGCCTTAGACCAATAAAGTTGCATCCAATTTCAGCAGACACGTTGATATCTGTGCTGCTTACCGTCTCGTCTATGCATTGCGGTCCTCTACCTCTGGCACGCTTCCCTGTATATTTAAAATAGGGTGGTTTGTATTTCACGCATATACTGCTTACGTATAAAGTATATATATATTCTATTCAACGGACCACTGCCTTGCCATAGTTGACGAGGATCGAGAGGCTTGTAGGCCTGAGGAGTTGCACTGGATAGGGGCATCAGTACCAGTCGGGTTACAATATTTTGCCTTCATTAACACACACTGACCAGCGAGTTGAAGTATGGTCAACGCCCCCCACCGTGACCATAAATAAATACATTTACAGACAGCAAAGGTGCAGGCCTTCAGAGTTCAACTAATCTCAAATGACTCTGAGATTAGTTGAATTTGCCACGCGTCAAAGAAAAGTCCACATGAAGTGCAATCAATAGAAGCTCTTCACAAGCAGCGTGCTGTACACGCGTAAACACACACGTGTTTTTCACCCGACTGGCTTAAGTTGTAAAAAAAAAAAATCTGCACTACCACGTAGGTTGTCACGATCATGCTGGGTGGCTCTCCGACGTTTCTGAAGAAGCCCCCCAGCAATGTGGAGTGAAACGTCGAACATCATACTGCCGAGCACCCAAGCGGTAAGACCTGAAACACGCGGCCGGGGGGAGATGAATGATGTCTGCTTGCTTGCTGTTGAGAGACCAACAAAGATTTGTAGGGAATTACTTCCAAAGTGCTTCACCTGATGATGCTGGTTGTGGTCACCAGCGAAACGTCGAACTCAAATTATAAATGTTGTGGGTTTGTTGTCGAACATACCGGTGTGCTAAAGTCGTAACAAATTGCCAAGTGTTGTTCACGTGACAGACCTTACTCGTTGGCCGTGTTGGGCGGAGGTTGGTTAATGACATATTTACATTCACGCGATCGAACCAAAAAAACATGTTATCATGAACTTTTAACATGTCAAATGTAAATATGTGATTAATTTCCAGACCTTTATCAATCCACTGCTAGATTAACACATCCCCATGCCGTATTGGTCATTGAATGCACAGTATGTATGTCGAACTTCTTTCGCACCGTACGTAGCCAACCGTGCCGTAATCGAAGGTGCGCATTGGGTTCGTTCGACCATACTTCGCCGCTGCTCGTCAGTGTGGGTGGCTGAAAGGTCGGGGCAGCAGGGACGCACACTTAAATGTTTAATGGCATTGCGTGACGGACCGGACGCCTTCAGCAATTCGGTCAGTGGTCTGCCTCCTGCTGCTGCTGCAAGGGGATTTGCCCCCCTCCTGCCACCCATTGATTACAATTGTAAATAGTTCCCAAGAACTCACCGCGGGTCCCCGTTTAGCAGGTAATGTTTCACTGAGGCCCTTCATTTGCAGTGTGTCACTCCTAAACAAGATCGCAAGAGAAAAAAAAAAACGTGGGAAAGAACCATTCATTTCCCAGTAACTGATTGTGTTATCCACGGCTGACCGAAAGTGATTGGTTTTGGCTGGTAATTCCGCCGTATTGATCACGGTGGGTACGGGTTGGAGGCCGCAGTAATTTCCATCGGGAGGAGCTCATCTACAGAAGACTCCCCTCTCGAGCCCACCTCCTCCGTCCCCAGCGAGTATCCATCAATTACGTGTCCCCCCCCCCCCCCCCAAGTCTATCAACGCCCGTGTAGGTACAGCCAGGTCATCAGCCGTGGTTTCGTGTGCTGTAGTACTGGACGCTAAATATAACAGTGTTTGAAGCCCTTCTGTCAGTCCACTGCTGGATGAGGGCGGTGATTTGACCATACCTCACCGGGATGGTCACAGCGAGTCGGTGAAAGCGGGGAGCAGAGCACAGGAATGGGGAGCACAGAAGTGTGGTACCACAATGAGTTATTGTTGTACCACATGTGGGCAGTGTGGGTGAATGGGGGGAGGGGGGACTAATGACCGGTTCAGATGTTCATCCACTGATGTTGACCATGTGCGGGAATCGAACTCACGTTGCCGGGTTAATAGTGTAGCACCCTAACCACTGCGCCACCACTCCGCCAAACCCTCCAGATAACAATTTAGCACCTAAGGCAAAAGCTCTTGTGCAGTATTGCCTGCATATACTGGCATTTCAAAGTGATATCCATCACCGGTGTCTTTTGCTGCTCAATACATTGCTATCCGCTAATTGTATTTGGAGTTGTGTTTTTTTTCCTTAACTAAACAGTTGTGAAATATAGCGGTGCCATTAATCCTGCGTCTCCTCCCCACCCCGTGCCCCCCTGTTTGTTAATTAACTCTTGGCAAGGCTAGGTCTAATCGGTTGCTCCGGGGGTGTTTATTGTGAGCGTCGATATATTGCTCCAGCTGCCCCCACACACACATACCCGGACGTTTGTAGGACTGCCACAAAAAAAAAAAACACGCCGCTGTAAAATATTTGGACTCGATACAACAAGTTTTTATTCGTTAAGCAACGCGCACAGAGGTCAGAGCGCGTGTTGGCACAATCGAGGTTCTCGATTTAAAATCCAGGACAGCCGACCGTAATTAAAACGGCTGCTTAAGTGCGTGCGAGTTGACCGTCTTCTCATCACGGTCACCCAATTGCAACAAAACGATTGCGTTAAGTTTGGATCTGCACACCGGCGTTTGCGGTGGCTTGAGTTGTTGCTCCGGAGACCGGGAGACCCGTTGATCGATGTCCGGTCGCTGAGTTGACGGCACTTAAAATACTGCACTTAATTTGGCTGAAATTCCAGCTGACTCTCATGCGACAAATCGACGTTTAAAAAATATGGCGATCCGCCTGGCTGTCCGCATGATGGTGCTAGTTGAAATTACTGGCGAAACGTCGTACTCAGATTGTAAATGTTGTGGATTTGCTCTCCAACACACCGGTGTGCTGTACTAGCAGCGAATTGGCACGTTCTGTTTACGTGACAAACCCTTTTACTAATTGGCTGTGTCGGGTGGTGGCGGGTTTAACGACACATTTATATATTTACGCGATCAAACCCAACAGATCCCTTTCGTATGGGCAAAACAAAAATGATCATCGAGTGGTATCTCACTGTCGATCAGCAGAGGTCACCTTCGCTCATGTGTGGACATGTACGCATCAGCTTGTGGCTGCTTCTTAATCACATTCATCAAATACAAGGCGAGCGTGGAAACAAGCGTGAAGGTTCACGCTGCGCGTGTGTCTGCAGGCGGGGGGCGCGCTAACCGCTGCACTACGAAACCCGCAACCCGAGTCCTATTCCCGTTCACGGCCAACACAAGTGACGAGTTATTTGAACCGGTCCTGGGTCTCCCCTAGGTGGACTCAGCCTCAAATGAGTTCCTGGTGCGATGTGTTAACATCGCCACTAGGGAGACAGAGAGGCTACACGGGGGATCTTTGTCTTTGTGGCTGCAGGTTAGCATTGTTTTGCGCAGTCACGGAGGACATGACGGACCACTGGGAAACCAAAGAGTGAGAGCCAGGCGCTCATTCAACATTGTTCGTGCAATAGTTTAGATTTATCATGTGGACACAATTCTTATTGTGCCGATTTCTATTCAATCCCTTGCTGCAACCTTCTCTTATTTATTTTGCTATTGTCTCGAGTTCTGACCTGGTTAAACAAAATAACGTGAACTTGAAATCACTTTGTATGCATCGGAATGGCCTTGGTCTCGTCAGCCCTTCGGAAACAAAGGAGGGTTCCAACCCTGCACACAAACACACAAACAGATTGCGATAGGCTGTTGTGGAGGATTGTGGTGGGCAGCATAGGGCGCAGTTGCACAATCCATTGTTGTTCTGTGCTCTTGCGCTTCCACGATAAAATGTGTGTTTTTTTTACCAGATAAGGCCCACCGAGCTATATAGCTCTTTTTTTTAGAAATGACCTGGCCACAAATGACAACTCAACGAAGTGGCTTATCGTGTGTAAATGTACTGCAGCCAAACACTCTCAACGCGTGATTCTCAATGTGAAGGGAAAAACCGGAGGACCCTGATAAACATCCACGCGACCACGGGGATAACATGCAAACTCCTAATTTTACAGCAGGCGTCAGGGTCAGGATCGAGCCCACGACGTCCTGAATACCAGGCGAGGGAGTTAACATCTCTCCGTCGTCGCCAACCCACACTTGAGCAGTGTGGTGAATTATGGTCAAAAGCACCCCCGCGCCCCCAGCCCCCACGACACGCGAGACATAGGGAGGTCCCTCATCCTGGAGTGAGTGAACAAAAGGGTTGGGGCATGTGGATTACAGGCCGTTCCTCTTGCTAGCCAATTGGCCTCAATCGAATTACGGCAGTCTCCTGCATGCGCCGTTCGGTGCCACGGCGCTCGCGGAGGCAGGCAGGCAGGAAGCGTTCTCCCCCCGTCTGCTCGCGGCGAAACACGTCCATAAAAACGTACAAGGGTGGGGGGACGGGGGGGGGGCTTCATTGAAAAAATAACGCCACAACTGTGCGCTAAGTAGAATCCAATTCTGGAATTATATTCTTAGGTTTTTTCGGTAAAGTCACGTAGGTAAAACATCAAAATTAATGAAAATAAAATAAAATAAAATGAAAATAAAATAAAACAAAAATCACGACGTTTCGGAGGCAACACAAGTCTCCGTCATCAGGTGGGACCGTCACAGCCAGATTAGCTGCATCAAGTGAGCAGCCTCACTTGTGACGGTCCCACCTGATGACGGAGACTTGTGTTGCCTCCGAAACGTCGTGATTTTTGTTTTTATTTTATTTTATTTTCATTAATTTTGATGTTTTACCTACGTGACTTTACCGAAAAAACCTAAGAATATGATTCCTTGCAGTCACGAAAGCTTCAAATCTAGAATTCTGGAATTGTTTACAAGATTGCTGGTCGGTGGTGCATCTTGCCCCAATTCGCTCGACAATCTCAATGTATTCTCCCCCCCCCCCCATCAAATACGGGAGTAGGGGGCGGATGGTGGGGGGGACGGTGGTGGTTTTGTGGTGGGTGGGTGGGGGGCACACAGAAATGTCTCGGAGGAAAAAAAAAATGCAACAGGATGGCCCCGTGTGATGGATGGGCCCGCGCTCCCTCTAAACGGCTCCTCTCTCAATCAGCGTCAGCGACGGGCGTGTGCAGGTGCCGGGTGATAAACATTAAGCGAGTGCACGCCACTCGCGCGGGCACCTCCGATTCATCACCGCGCTTCTGCCGCGCTCCTAATTGTATCTCGCACGGACGCTGCCGACTTCTTTGCCGGCGGTCGGGGCGCAGAGGCGGTGTCCCGTGTCAACCCGTTTCCATCCTCGGCGCAGCGGTGTTTGTGTGCGTGGTAGTGGAGCGGTTAGCGCTACGCTGCGCTGCGATTCCCGCTCAAGGCCAACGCCAGTGATGATTATTTGAACCGGTTGTGGGCCCCCCTCGCCTAGGTCGACTCAGCCTCAAACGAGTACCTAGCGCGTAATGCAAACATCGCCACTGGGGAGACAAAGGCGGTCGGGCGTGATGCTGGCCACTCACCGCCTCGTGTACCGTTCCGGGCCTTCATTCCGGTGTTCGCTAACAGCACTTGCTCCTCCGAATAGCACGGCTGGCTACGTACGGTGCGAAAGAAGTTCAGCACATGACATCGTATGTAAAAAGGCGGTGTGGGGAGGGGGGTCTTTGCTGCTGTGACCTGCTACGTGCTGGGGTTGAACACAGCACAACATGCGAATGCGATGCCTTCATCCAGCAGTGCGCTGATGATAACAATAAGGCTCTAAGTTTCACACGTAGGCTTTTCCGAGCAGCAATAGTATTTGTAAGAGGTTGTTCTGGGTTAGATCGCGTAAATATATATGCGTCACTCTTTGTTTCTTTCGGGAAAGTCACGTGGAAAGAAAATAAATTAAATAATAGAATATAATACGACGTTTCGATTGAAACACAAGAAACCATCATCAGGTAGAACACAGAACATAGACACACATAGTGTGTCTATGTTGTGTGGCTTTCTGTGTGTCTCTGTGTTGTCTCTCTCTACTCGTGTGTCTGTCTGTGTGTCTCCGTGTCTGTGTTTTGTCTCTCTCAAATTTAGTTCTACCTGATGGGCGAGACGACAAAGGTTGCTCTGCTCGATCCGTGCCCCCAGCGAGAGCGGCGACCGCGGCCGTAACGACTGGAGAAGAGACGACAAAAACCGACCGCCGGGGAGCGAGTGACGGGAGTGACTCACTCATCCAACTACTCACTAACACACTCACTCATCCAACTACTCACTCACACACTCAGTGATCCAACCCACTCACTCATCCATCGACTCACTAACACACTCACTCATCCAACTACTCACTAACACACTCACTCATCCAACACACTCACTAACACACTCACTCATCCAACTACTCACTCACACACTCAGTGATCCAACCCACTCACTCATCCATCGACTCACTAACACACTCACTCATCCAACTACTCACTAACACACTCACTCATCCAACACACTCACTAACACACTCATTCATCCAACTACTCACGCTCACTCATCCAACACACTCACTAACACACTCACTCATCCAACCTACACACTAACACACTCACTCATTCAACACACTCACTAACACACTCACTCATCCAACCTACACACTAAGACACTCACTCATCCTAGCCACTCACTAACACACTCACTCATCCAACGACTCACTAACACACTCACTCATCCAACTACTCACTAACACACTCACTCATCCAACACACTCACTAACACACTCACTCATCCAACTACTCACTAACAGACTCACTCATCCAACTACTCACTCACACACTCAGTGATCCAACTACTCACACTCACTCATCCAACACACTCACTAACACACTCACTCATCCAACACACTCACTAACACACTCATTCATCCAACTACTCACACTCACTCATCCAACACACTCACTAACACACTCACTCATCCAACCTACACACTAACACACTCACTCATCCAACACACTCACTAACACACTCACTCATCCAACCTACACACTAACACACTCACTCATCCAACACACTCACTAACACACTCACTCATCCAACCTACACACTAAGACACTCACTCATCCTAGCCACTCACTAACACACTCACTCATCCATCTACTCACAAACACACTCACTCATCCAACGACTCACTAACACACTCACTCATCCAACTACTCACTAACACACTCACTCATCCAACAAACTCACTAACACACTCACTCATCCAACTACTCACTAACACACTCACTCATCCAACTACTCACTCACACACTCAGTGATCCAACTACTCACACTCACTCATCCAACACACTCACTAAGACACTCACTCATCCAACCTACACACTAACACACTCACTCATCCAACTACTCACTAACACACTCACTCATCCAACTACTCACTCACACACTCAGTGATCCAACTACTCACACTCACTCATCCAACACACTCACTAAGACACTCACTCATCCAACCTACACACTAACACACTCACTCATCCAACTACTCACGAACACACTCACTCATCCATCTACTCACTCACACACTCACTCATCCAACTACTCACTCACACTCTCACTCATCCAACCTACTCACCAACCCATCCTTGTGCACGCTGGGAGGCTCAAGGACACCCCGTGCACGCTGTGTGAATGCGGTGAACAACTTCAGACAAAGGGGACTGCTCGAGTGAGTAACTCCTCCACTGTGTTCATCTCCTCTGACGGGTGCCAGAGACTCGCTCCGTAGCTCCCTCGGCTCCCGACGTGATATCAAAAGTTAACATCAAACTTGAAATGCACGCTACTCCTCCATCCGACATCATCGTCATTGCTGAGAATTTATAATATTTGTCACGTTCTACTCGTCGGTCAGTCGGCACTCGACGTACTGATTCGGCTCTGCGATTCGCTCTCCGATGGCTTGCGTACGCAGTCTTTCTCCCAACTCATCCTCCTTTGTGCCGTTAATCCTCCTCCTCCTCCTTCGTGGCCACCCCCTCTACCTCCCGTTCGCGTCACACGGCAGCGCCGAGGCTCGCTGATGGCGATTTGAGTCCCCATCATTTCCCCGACGTGCCCGAACATCCCCACGGCGCGCCCAGCGTGGGGAGGTTTCTCGTCCAGCAGTGGATTGACACGAGTGGGGGGGGGGGGGCTCTGTGCGTGTACGTTTCGGCCAGTCAGGCAATCGGACAACCAGCCAGCGGTATTGATGTTCTCCACTCATTGCTCACGTTCACGAATCCCAAGAGGGGGTATCCTTGACAGGATATCATTTTCTTAGGTTTTTTTTCGGTAAAGTCACGTAGGTAAAAAATTATAATTAAAATTAATAAAAGGAAAATATAAATAAAATAAAAATCACGACGTTTCGGAGGCAACACAAGCTTCCGTCTTCAGGTGGAACCGTCACAGCACGATTGCTGACGGTTCCACCTGAAGACGGAAGCTTGTGTTGCCTCCGAAACGTCGTGATTTATTTTATTTTTTATTTTACTTTTATTAGTTTTAATTTTAATTTCTTTACCTATGTGACTTTACCGAAAAAACCTAAAAATATGAATCGTGATACATATGCATGCGTGATCTAAGTCTGTGGTTTGATGGTAGGTGCGATTGCAACAACAACAAAAGAGTAATGGCCTGCTGCTACGACTGTGGAAGAACGTCGATAATTATGCAAAGGAAGAAAATGCATTGGCACCTTTTTGAGTTCTCGTTTTCCTTTAAAAATCCAAAAACATTTCCGAGCACAGGCTGCAAGGCCCAAACGCCAAAAGTGGGCCAGCAGCAAACGGCACAGCTGTATCAAGTAAGAGAAATTCCAAGAAAACAGTCCTTGTATATATACTGGTTGAGGGTGGGAGGAGCCAAGGTAGGCCCTGGATATTATTATCGTGAGGTTCGGTGCGGCTGAAGCACGCTGTTAGAAATTATATCATTTAATCCTGACTGGGATCGGAACTCATGCTTTCACAAGGTGGGGGGGGGGGGGCAGCTGCTCTTACCGATCAGCTTGCATCCAATCCAGCTGACAAAGACGGGCACTTAATACAAATGGTTATAGTGGCAACCGTTTGACCCCAACACACCATTTCGCTAAATCATTGCATAATGTAACCGAGACCCGTGCCGCGGAACAAACGGAGATGCGTGGCGATTGCATCGTCATTGCAGTCGATCGGGCGCATCTGACACATTCGGCTGTGGTGACATGCTGGGGTCAACTTGGGGTTACGAGAAAACAGTCAAAAGTTTTTAGAGACGGCTTAATAGTCAATGGACGGACCCCGGTACCGGCATCATTACTCAAGCGCTGATCAATTAAACACCACTTAACAAACACCAGGTCACAACGCTGGGTTGCATGGACAGTATAAATTATCAATATAGATACAGTTTTGGATTTGAATTATCCTTTAAGCAAGTCGTCTTTTTCTTTACAGCATCGCTGTTTATAAAAGTGGACTGGAAAGATCACTGCCATGAATATATCACGATAATCATAACTTACACATGAGTCGCTCACAAGTGACGACATTACATTTATCCCCTCTATTTAAGACCGAAACAGGAGGACTTTTCCACAATTCGGCTGCCGCCTGATGTGGCTGGTTGTAATTCCCTGCGAAACGTCGTACTGGAATTGTGAATGTTATAGGTTGTACTCTCCAACAATGCGGAACTAGTAACTGATTGGCACGTTCTGTTTACATGACAAACCTTACTAATTGGCTGTGTCGGGAAGTGGTGGGGTTAATGGCACATTTATAAACTTGATTTGAAGCTTTCGTGACCGCGGGAATTACTCTTTGGTTCTTTCGGTAAAGTCACGTGGAAAGAAAATGAATTCAATAATAGAATACGACGTTTCGATTGCAACACAAGCAACCGTCACCAGGTAGAACTAAATTCGAGAGAGAGACAACACACAGACACGGAGACACAGAGACAGACACACGAGCAGAGAGAGAGACAACACAGAGACACAGAAAGACACACAACATAGACACACAGAGAGAGACACACAACATAGACACACTATGTGTGTCTATGTTGTGTGTTATACCTGATGATGGTTGCTTGTGTTGCAATCGAAACGTCGTCTTCTATTCTATTATTTTCATTTATTTTCTTTCCACGCGACTTTAACGAAAGAAACAAAGAGTGACGCATTTATATTTACGCGATCTAACCCACAACAACCTCTTACGGATAATATTGCTGCTCGGAAAAAGCCTACGTGTGAAACTTAGAGCCTTATTGTTATCATCAGTTCACTGCTGGATGAAGGCATCGCATTCGCATGTTGGTTGTTGGGGGTTGTTTGACCATACTTTACCACATCGGCGAAGCGGGGCACCCTGGCCTGCTTCGGATTATCACTCGCCACCGATGCTAGCAGTGACCGAGAATCGAACAAACCTTGCCACCCCTCTGCCCCTTTTGTACGTACCATATGGTGAACTTCTTCCGCACTGCACGTAACCAACCATGCAAATCAGAAATCCAGGTGCAACTACCGTCACGTGGCAGCTCATTGTCACGAGCACGAAAAACTTTCCCGTCCAAACCGTCGCTTTTTTCTCACGTGGTGTTGGGGACATTGCCGCTTTGGGATGCCCCGGTGGCGAGATGTTAACTCCCTCGCCTGGTATGCAGAAGGTCGCGTGTTCAATCCCGACCCTGTACGCCTGTATATTTGGAGTTTGCGTGTGTCTCTCTCCCCGTGGTCGCGTGGATTGTTCTCCTGGTCCTCTGGCTTTTTCCACCACATTTAGAAGCGTGCGTTTAGAGTATTTGGCTGCTATAACTTTCCACGTAATAAACCACTTTGTTGAAATATAATTTGTAGCCAGATCATTTCTAAAAAAATAGCTAATAGCTCAATGGGCTTTACCTGGTAAAGAAAATAGTTTCAGTTAAGTTTTTAGTTTATAAACCCAACCACATGGTTGGCTAAAATAAGGGAAAATACCAAAATAGCGAGTGGCATTCCAGGCAGGAAAGGGAACCGCGATCCAAATAGTTACCACCGAGGCTGCTTATTGAAAAGTGTACAGAATGTGCAAATTCATTATCCTTATGCTTCGCGGATTACACAAACGTCCTATTGTGATCCACACACAAACAAGCTGTGGGATAATTCGGGACAGGAGAGGCTTTCCAAGATGTATCATTCGTCTAATTTAGCAAGTCATTCGAAAGGCAGGAGATGGCATCAAGAACGGGCAGCTAAATTTACTAATTGGTTCAACGTTGGAAAGAGAGTTCGTCAAGGGATCTATGATGTATAATACATTTTAAGAGGCTTCAACAAAACTAGTATTATGATGTGGACGATAAGGGGAGTGCATTGGGGAAGGGAGCACCGAAGGAGACTGGTTAAAGGAGGGGATGATGAAACAGCGAGGCGAGCTGTAATGCTGAATGCAAAGAAAGGTTACGGTTGATGGATGAAGTTAATGCGGTAGAGGCACGAGTACGGAGAACAGATCGAAGCAGTGGTGCGATTTGTGTAGGGATCCGTGGATAAGTGAGCGTGCAAAAAAAACAGCGCTGAGAGAGACGCATGTTTGGAATCGCATTGAGAGACGGGAAGAGGAACACGTGGATTTGAGAACGTATACATTCTAGATTTGAAGCTTTCGTGACTGCAAGGATTCATACACTTAGATTTTTTCGGTAAAGTCACGTAGGTAAAAAATTATAAAATAAAATAATGATAAAGGAAAATGAATCAATTAAATCACGACGTTTCGGAGGCAACACAAGTCTCCGTCTTCAGGTGGGACCGTCACAGCTAAATTTGATACAGTAAATTTAGCTGTGACGGTCCCACCTGAAGACGGAGACTTGTGTTGTCTCCGAAACGTCGTGATGAAATTGATTTATTTTCATTTATTATTATTTAATTTTATAATTTTTACCTACGTGACTTTACCGAAAAAAACTAGGATTAACAACGTATGAACGCAGGTTAATGACATCATTCAAAGTATGACGAGAAGTAATCGGGCTCGGGCGGGAGGGTCGAACGGTCGACGGAATAATAACAACGGAGCTGCAGCCAAGGAATGGAACGCGTTGGGGAGTACGTCCACTGCGGAGAGCGGATAGGAGAGAGATGGAGCGATGAAATCAGTTTGTGTGTAGGAGCTCGGTGAGTGATTCAGCGCAAGGATGGCGAGATCGCGAGAGGTGGTGCCAGTCTCGATTTAAAGCTTTCGTGACTGCAGGGATTCATCTTCTTGGTTCTTTAAGTAAAGTCACGTAGAAGGGAAGTAATAAAATACTAAAAATAAAACATAATAAAATAGACACTGTCTCCCCGACAGACCTGGTCTTCACCTGAGCACGGCTGCTTGCGTTGTGGCCGAAACGTCGTGAGAATTATTTTATTATGTTTTATTTTTGTTATTTAATTACTTCCCTTCTACGTGACTTTACCGAAAGAACCAAGAAGAAGGTGGTGCCAGCTTTGGGAGGTCTTCATCCAGCAGTGTACTGACGACGACGACGACGATGATGGTGATGATGATCAAGAACAAGGGAGAGTGTGCTTCAGAGATTGGGAGGAGGCTAACAAAGGAAAGAGTGGGTCGAAGTGAAAACTGTTTAGAATGACCGCAGGCTACCCGACATGGCAAAACTTTTAGTTTTGCTCCGATCAGTCACTCTCCCGGTTGCCGCTTACGGTTGTGAAAGTTGGAGCTGACAGACAAAGTGATGGGAAGAAAATAGCGAGTTTTGAATTGTGATGCCATAGAACAGCGCTCGGAATACTAAGAGCAAAGAGAAAGAGAGAGAGAACTTGATTAAACGGGCGCTGTAAACATAGGATGTTCAAAAAGAAGTTGACGATATCAGCGTGAAGAAACTGTCATCTTCTGTTTTCTTTACATCCTGAGTAGGAGACGGGGCCCTGCCTGTAGAAAAATATATATATATATCCGGCGAGGAAGAGTTAAGGGAAGGAAATAATGAGGATGACCGGCCATGGGACGGCGAGATGCGATGAGCGGACAGGCGGGTGATGCCGATGGTGGAAGCTACGAGGAGGAGCGGGAGATCGGGACGGCTTGAAGCAACGCATGGCGGTCACAATGCTTCCACGAGCAATTACGCGATCGAAGATGAAGAAGACGACGATATGAACAGATGTGTTTTCCCACATTGCAATCGTGCACTTTGAAATGAAATCATGTATATTACGTTGGAGAGGACGTCCACTAAACTAATATATTACATTATTTTAATGTATATTTTAATGTAAATTACATATACATTAAGATAATGGTTGATACCCTCACGGACTACCGTTGTTCAGTATGCAGGGCGATCCATTTATGGATACCCCACTCAAATAACATGGAGCAATTATGGAGAGGCCAACCAATCGTGTTATATTCTCCCATCAATCGCAATAAACTTAATACATTTTATTTTTTTCTCTCTCCTCTGTGAGATACGGAGTCATCTCTTTCACAATGTGTCAGTCACATGTTGAGCAGCACGTGAGAGGGAGTATTAAAAAAATCAGTGGGGTGTCTAGAGATGGATCAGCCCATATAATACGATGCAGTTCAATACGCCGGCTTTCGCGACCAATATTATCCAACACAGATGTTTTTGAGTTAGATCGCGTAAATATAAATGTGTTTCTGGACCTGCCACCATCCGACAAAGCCGTTTAGTAAGGTTTATCACGTAAACAAAACGTGGCAATTCGTTATTAGTATAGGACAGTGGTGTGTTGGATAGCAAATCCCACAACATTTACAGTTCTAGTACCGTGACGTTTCGTGATGCAATTTATTTTATTTTATATATAGCGTCTGAATGCAACCGCATGAACAAAAACAAAACCATCGGACCGCGTTGCATGAGGGCCGGAGAAAAAAATCCGGAGGAAGTGTAAACATGGTGCAATTTTTGTTAAAGAGCGAGGGCATGCAATATGCATGCTTTGTGTTACGTGTCACAGAACGGGAATGTAGGCAGCGAGCTGCATTGACGGTGAGATATGAAACCGCATTGAAAGTGCCGTTAAGAAGCATTACAATCACCAAGGCTGCGCGCGGTGAGTAATGCGAACGTGTTCTGCTGCCGCATTGGGCACAAAATGATTTTACTTCTATCTGATGAAAGCTTGCATCTCGGATAATGCATCAAGGTGTAGAAATCAATTTCATTTGCAAGGCACGCGAAGGCGCAACAAAAAAAAAGCGAAATAAAGGTTTAAGAAATAAAAATAATAATAAATGCAAGGGCCCACCTCCGGTGTGCACATTTGGACGCTGTCCGAGCGGGAGGTGTTCTCCTGTCAGTACAGCGACTCGAACCCATCTCGAACCCAGACGCCCATCCCTGGCGACTTGATTCACCGGATCAATGAAGATTCTGCCCTGGGACTGGTTCGTAGCTGCCGTTGTGTGCAGCCCCCCCCCTGCCCACCTACCGCCCCCCACGCCCCCCCCCCCACCCGGGCCCTTCTTTCTCTTGCCATGGCAATACAGTTTCGATTTAAAGCTTTCGTGACTGCAGGGATTCATCTTCTTGGTTTTTTCATTCAGACGCTGTCTTTCCGACAGACCTGTTCTTCACCTGAGGACGGCTGCTTGCGTTGTGGCCGAAACGCCGTGAGAATTATTTTATTACGTTTTATTTTTATTATTTTATTATTTCCCTCCTACGTGACTTTACCGAAAGAACCAAGAAGATGGCAATACAGGTGAGGAGCCCTCTGGCGTCTCAGAGGGGGGGCTGGAGGTTGCCGGAGGGTGTTCATAATAATGTACATTTGTAAGGCGCATTTCGTCCGTAGATCCCAACGCGCCACCGTCTCATGCAATTCTACGCACGCTGAACATCTTTTGCATCGTCCTTAGCCGACCGTGCTCAATCGGAGGAGCGGAATGTAGGGAATAAATGGAACCTGCAGGCCAGAGATGAGCTTTCAAAGCACACTTAAATAGCTCTCACGACTGTCTCATTAACCAAAAAGGCAAAGCGTCTCATAGTCTGGGAGCTGCGTTGGCAAGAGCCGGATCACCCCCGCAACAGAGCCTTCAGAGAGGCGACCCAAAGATACCTGTTAAAGGCTAAATTCTTATTATCAAGTCATTGACTGTGTCGTGTCTTTTCCATGACCTCCCCAACGACCATTTAAACAAGGTGAGGCTACACTGCCCGGAGGTGTGATGACAGCTGCTCCCAGGAGGGGTCCTCAACAATCGTCCACACCGATCATGGTTTCCTGTGTCGTTACGTTTCAGGGTTGTGATGCAATTGGAGAAACGATTGTCCGATGAAAGTTTTGATGAATATAGCAGCCTCTAGTGGCCGCGGGGGTGATGTGAACGTTTTACATACGTCTACAAAATAGAAAAAAACATTGTATCCTACGGAATTCCATGATGTTTGTGTTGAACTTAAGAATAAATATGATTGAGGGCCTCCTTACACCACAACGCTTTTAATAACCCGAATATAATCAACCAGCTGCTGGCATAACATAAACCTTTACTCTGCCATGCCAACAATTTGACCTCGCTCTTTGGCGAATGGCCCAAGTTGCTTGCATAAAGCTCATCGACAACAACAGCAACAAAACCAAACTTAAATGCACGTTAAAAATGTTTAACAAATTAATTAATTCATCCGTTTGGTGAACGCCCGTACAACCGCTTCGCAAATCATTACATAATAATCCATATTTAATTTGACAGTGTTTTAACTTTCTCGATTTCCCCGTAAAAAAATAAAAAGCGCATCACCTCTAGGTGCCGTGACGGCACTCAAATTCGGCGCTAATGAAGCCGTGGCCATCTGCCAGCGCGCTCTGGGAAATCACGCGCCCGGCTTTGCACCCACTCGAAATCTTAAATCCGCCATCGCACGCGGCTGGGAATGCCTGGCACCGTGGCGGCATTGCGGAGGCGCAAGAAATCAATCGCAATCCAACTTTGGCCTGATCAGGGAACAAGTGTAAGTTATTGACGTGCCGCGCGACCGTGGATCATCGCGTCTCCAGGGGGGGGGTGAGGGTGGGGGGTGGGGGGTGTGTCTCTGTATCCAAGGGTTTCCGTGGCCCCACCGATAACCAGTCAGGGTGCTCCAAAGTCACGGACCATTCACTGCTGCGTCGGCGCTCAGAAAGTTTGCGAGGGGGCACTTCAGTTAAACTCAAAACCACATCGGCGCGATGCGCAGAGGCTCCACTATCGCGGCTGCGAGATAAACATCGGAGAGTGCGAGATGGATTGAACAAACACCAAGAGATTTTCGGCGGTACATCCCCCCTCCAGGAGGCAGGGTGGAGGGTGCAGAGGAAGTAGACACGTGTCCTGCGCTCCGTTGCGCCTTGTGCTGGTTGACCATCTATAACGAGGGCCGTTTGAAAGATGGAATACTTTTGTGGGCAAACTTTGGCGAAGGACCTCATTGTATAATTGTGGAGAGCCGCAATGCGAGTTCAAACTTCTACTACAGGCGGGCAAGTTGTCTTTGTCTGTGCAGCAGCCAACTCTAGCTTTCCATAGATAGATATATTCCCTTAAAAAACGTGACCAAACCAGGATGCCATATATTATATTTACACGTGTTGGCAACAGGTAATTTACTGTTCAACCCACTGATAGCAAAAGGGCCTCCAATGGAGGACGATCTAGAGAGAGAGAGTCCGTCTAGAGGTGATTTGGCCTCCTCATCCTCACTGGCCAGACATCCTGGAAGAGGTGGAAGTACCCACACTCCATGCCATTCATATGCGATCTGCTGATTGACTGTAGCGTATCCATGCGCACTGTTGGGTGGACAATTGGGAGGTGGCGGAGGGGATTGACCTGCCGATTGTTTCATCTGCCGTGCCGGGAGATCGAACCGGTGACCTGTGGATTGTCCGTCGTGCTAACCGCCACACCGTGGCAACATGTGTTGCGTAATGGTGAGCAGCAGCAAACTGATGCTTTATACAACAAAATAAACATTCTCCGAAACATTTATTTTCCAAGAAGCCAGATATTCAATTTGTTCTCAATGCCAACAGTTGAAAGTCCAGCCACGCCAACGGCCAAAAAAAGTTTAACTTTGAGGTAAATAATAAATTGAAAATAGATTACGCCAATTGAATTTCAATCTCTTCTTTGTATTCCCCACATTTGGTGGATGACACTAAATTGTATTGTTATCTGTGAGTGCATCCAGAAATGGCCCAGTTTGTTGCAGCAGATCGCATACCAAGGCAGGAGCCCTCTGCATATATGATAATAGGTTTTCCCCTTTTTTCTGGCAACAAAACAGGTGTTATGGTGTTAAAACAGCTTTCTTTTGATCCTCGTCTCAAACGGTGTTTTCTGTCTCTGGTGTGGGCCAATCAGTTTCGAGGACAATGCATATATTATCAGAGTATGTTTTTGTTTGCATTCTGACCACAAGCATTGTGGTTAATGCAGACATGATTCCTTGTAAAAGGTTTCAGTTTGATGTTTTAACATCGTAACACCTGCTTTGTTGCCAGAAAAAAAGGGGAAAAACCTATTCTCATGAAATTATATATTACGAAATGTTTTGTGAATAAATGTATTGTTAAAAATGAATATAGTAACTTATTTATAACAACACTGCCAACAGGTTCCTTTTGCATATATACAGTTTATATATTCATACACTCATACTCTTTAGTTCTTTCGGTAAAGTCAAGGTTTTCTCACCTGATGATGGACGCTTGTGTTGCGCCCGAAACGTCGTGATTTATTGTATTTTATAACTACGTGACTTTACCGAAAAAAACAAAGAAAATTGATTCCTGCAGTCACCAAAGCTTCAAATCAAGATATTCATACACTGTTTGGTCTATTGCATTCCAGTCCGCTTGCTGTCTGACATCTATACATATGTCTACACATAGGTGGAGATTAGTTATTTATTTATCCTCTGGAAACTGAGATGTCATTCGATTGACAAATGGCAACGCTAAATGACCGTGAAAATAGATTTCTCAATAAACGAGATTGGTCCCTCTTTAGAATGACCTCTTTGGCCAAGCGCATGTGATCACACTGTAATGATCGTTTCGGCTGTGAACTGTTCACAAACCCTTGACCCTCACTGTGAGCATAACGCATTAAATAGTCGTCAAACAAATTCGCGTGCACTTTGTGTGCACAGTGTGGACATGCTGCCGCGGTCAGGAGGAACCCTTGACATGCACTCTGCTTCAATTCCATCTCCTGGCACGGCTGCTATGTTTACACCCCCCCCCCCAAAAAAAAAAAAAAATTCTTATCTGTTTTAAAACTAAATTAATGTAAACATGGGTACATTACATTTTTGCAATGGCAAAACAAGAAATAACACCCACGCTCATATGTTCGATGAAACATTGCATGTTCAAATCATTCGAATTACAGCTGTCATCAGCGGCCATGAAATATCCGCTGTTGGATGTAGGCCTCCCACATTGCCACCATCCCTTTTTGTCCTGCGATGCTCTACTCCGTCTTGCTCCAGGCACATGTACCGATTTCATTGCTCCATCTCTACATTTCCCGTCCTCTCGGGCATGCTGTGAGAGAGTCTGAGATGGTTAATACTTTCACCATTTATCCTTTTTGCCTTTATTTCTCCAATCCAATTTTCTGAAAATATCTTCTCATCCCACTGTGAATAGCCTTGGAGGGAGTATATATTTTTTCCTGATTTTGTTACTGTATGCAATCTCGATGATGCTGTTTCTTTTCATATAAGATGGTTTTCATCATGTTTTTAAAACATATTTTTTATCAAGGCCTCGGTTTGTGAGCGTCATGATGGCTGCATCATTTTCCACTGAATTGACTGGCTTTTCGTCGTCGATGAAAGCCAGACAACAATATTGATAGTCAAAAGTAAATTAGGAAATCAACCAACCAACCCACGAGAAGAAATTGTCTCTTGAAAAAAGTTTTTTTTTACCTTTGACCACATATGACCCACTTGGTCAAATAATACTCGTTAGTTAGTTAAATGCATTATCGATCAAGTTCTAAACATGTTATGTTGATCGTTCTTGGTTTGAAATTGACTGTTTTACATTTTGTTGGGACTGAAAATCACATCAAAATGAAAAAAAAGTTGAGTATTTTTTTTTTACAAGAAAAATATTACAACGCAAACGTCGTTTTATCCCACCCTCCCCTCCACTTGAATAAATCAATAAGTGCTTAAGGAGATATTTCAATGTATTCGGTTTACAACGTGCCAGATTTGCATCACATTTATGTGTAAACACTGCAAACATATTAAAGCCAATTTTTATCCACAAAAACACAACACGCGTTATTGGCAAATATGAATACTGTGTTGATTTAGTGTCTCGTTTATATTATCTTAATAATAACATAAATTGAAGAACATATATACATATATATGGCCATTCTTAGAAAAACATGTGGCACAGGTCGTTTTAAAATGTTTATAAATAAGATGTAAGCATTGTTGGTTTTTTTAAATTGTGTTTTACTACAAAAGCAAACATTTTCGCATCATTATGAGCCATTAAACAGCAAGTTAGCTTTTAAATTTTTTGTCCAGTAAAGGTAACATGAAGCATTTATGCACTTTTTAAAACCACGGTTGAAATATATAATGAACAATCTTAAAGCCATTTCTTACCAAACACCATGAAAAAAGAAATCGGGATTTTTTTTACGTTGTATGTTGCGATGATCCTAAAGTTATCAAAGGGAATATACTGACGTGTCACCATCTTGAACCTGCTGACAATATATACGTCTCTAGGTTTTTTTCCTGCAACTGAACCACGATAACTTTAAAAAAAAACGGCATTGTGCAACCATCCTCTACTTCCTTCACCATTTAGCGCTCGATTGGACGGCCAATTCAAGACCGCGGTTACTTACGCTGGCGGACGTCTCCTTTCCCAACGGTGGAAATGCGACGACTGCGTGCCACCCATTCGGTCTGTTCGACTGCAGTGGTATCCTAGCACTGAACAGCGGTGCACGGTGACACAGCCTCACGGCGGCGGGGGCGACGGCTCATTCTAACGTCTGTTTAACCGCAACAAAGAGGTCCAAATCGTAAACTCATCACTCTGTTCTAAATGTTCTCCAAGAACACGCAATTTCTGTGCAATTACTCTGCCCGCCCTGGCTGAACTTTTACTGTCGTGCCAATTTCTTTGTCTTTTTGCAAGTGCGGGTCACTTACCCCCTAATATCGTGCACCAATCAAAGGCACCGAGTCTCTCCTGACTGCACAAACATCCTGGGTTCATGGCCCCACAAAATCATGGCACGTAATTGCACGCTAATTACCGGCTCCATATAATGGGGAAAGATGAAAATGTTCGGTGCAAGGCCACTCTGACCCCCCCCCCCCCCCAGCGTGCATTAGTGCTGTCTCTACTGCCCCACTCAGGAATCCGATTTTTCGAGAGAACGGCACCAATTGCTGATGAGAGCCATTTGTTTCCAGAACTCAGCGCCTGTCACTTGAAAAAAAAATATATTATACGCACACAGGTCAACGAGCACGAGGAAAATATATTAAGAGACTGTGTACGCATACTCTTAGTTCTTTCGGTCCCACCTGATGACGGAGACTTGTGTTGCCTCCGAAACGTCGTGATTTTTATTTTATTTTTATTAATTTTAATTTCATTTTTTACCTACGTGACTTTACCGAAAGAACTAAGAGTATGAATCCTTGCAGTCACGAAAGCTTCAAATCTAGAATGTGTACGCATAGTTTAGTGGTTTTGCTGTCCTTCCCCTACACATAGCCAACAACGATTAACCATTATTAACATGGTTGGCTACATATGGTGCAATACAAGTTCAATATACATTCAGTATACTGTCCACACACTTGTGTCTTAGGGTGTAGCCACACCGTGGAAGTTGGTGGCTGTCTTCAGATCGAATTGGTTCCCGGTGGCAATTGGAACCGGACATTTGCTCCCCCCCCCATACTTCTTCATGCATAAGAGGAGATTTTCGGTACTATAATTAAATGAAATCTCCTTAAATTCTGGCTACTGAATGTTGAGCAGACTGCTCGTGTGCTAGTGTAAATTTTTTATGTTACTTCATCAGCGTTAAAAAGTTTTCACGTCGCCTTGTTGAAGGTAGAAAAAAGCCCAGACTCAAAAATACCTTGATTTTTGTCTGGAATTTTGTGTGTGTCTCTTAGCCATTTAAAAAAAACATTTATATATTGGGAGTACCTGGACACCCAATGTGGCTGTGCTTCTGCTTGTGTCTGTGTTTGGGGAGCGGTGGCATATCGGTTAGCGCGCTACGCTACAAATCCGGTGACCCGAGTTCGATTCCCGCTAATGGCCAACACAAGGTAACGATCATCTGAACCGGTCCCTGGGCCTCCCTAGGTCGACTCGGCCTCAAATGAAGACCTGGTGTGGCGTGTTAAATATTGCCACTAGGGAGACAAAGGCGGTTGAGCGTGGTGCTGGCCACCCACCCCCTCATGTGCTATTCCGGCCTTCATAGCTGCTTGCTAACAGCACTTGCCCCAACAGTCCGTTAAGGCTATCTGGAGGATAATAAAAAAAAGAGAATATAACATAAATGCAGCAGCGCACCGTTGCTGTAGCTCTCCCAAACCATTTCGCGCAAGTTACAGAGTGTTGCTGCTAACTCAGCAAATGTGTTGCTAGATCTAGAAATGTTCTGGGTTTTCTGAGCAGGAAAATGTCATCAAAGTGACTAGCAAGAAAATCTGGCTACTTTCACTGCAGAAAAAATATGCAAATGTGGGCATATTCCAGGTATCGGCTAATCAAATTACTCTGAGTAATCCGAGGTAAATTATCTCCGGCATTTTTGACGACGTTAGAAGGCCTATCGAGTGACTTTCTGAGGTTCGTTGAGTGACTTTCTGCTCTACGGAGATGGCGACACTTGACGCAGACGGGGTTGTGAAATGTGCAAAAAGCCATCCGGCGATTTTCACAGCGGACCTGCAGTTCAAGAACGGCGGCGTGTGGGCCACAACTCTGGGAAATTTCAAACACACTGCCGTTGTTTTCCTTTCAACAGCTTTATATAAATGGTTGCTAGAGGATTTGTAGGATCAATTAGAAATACATGCGGCACGTGATTCTGCCAAGTGAAACCCATCAAAATTTGATTTGAAGCTTTCGTGACAGCAGGAATTACTCTTTGGTTCTTTCGGTACAGTTACGTATTATTTAATTTGTTTTCTTTCTACGTGACTTTACTGAAAGAACCAAAGAGTGAAACCCATCCGTTAATTCCAGGTTTTTTTCTCTCCAGTTTTTGTGATGCCTTTTTGAGTGCGATATATTTTTTAATGCCAAAAAACAACAACGTTATGATGAACAGAAATGTGTATTGAAATGTTTTCTTATTACCATTCTCATAATAAATCACAGTTTGGTGCCTGGCATTGCGTTAATATATCGAGTACCTCTGTTTGCATTACAAAACGGAAATTCTGCTGTCCGATAGTCTAATAGAAATTTTCTTCTACAAGCTCCTGTGTATCTGGCTCCGGTCTGACCTTCGGAAATCATGAGCCAAATCCGTAACACGGAGGCATTTTTCAATGGGAGACATGAAGCAACAGATCTGTGAAGTTAATGGGCTTCGCAGTGGCAATCCATTTTTTGCTGTCCATCAAGATGTAATGGACATTATTGATTTTAAAAAATAATCGTAATTATATATGTATACACATATAATCTACAGCTTTGTTTCAAGACAAAAGGCAATTAGGGCAACTGTCATTTGTGAAATCTGACGAACAGCTTGGCTTAGAGATAGGTGTATGCACATATATTATATCGATGAGCAGTAGATATTTTGACTAATTTATAATCCATTAACACCAAAACGGCAATGACACAGTCATTTCTGCTTCAAATAAAACATAAAAAACCAAGTAGAGCTATGCTGACAAATTGGGAAACGTGTAATTAAATGTCTCGGAACAGACTGATACAGTGAACTTGAATTATGCCAGGTCTGCGGAGGAGTATAAATGCCGATGGCATCAATGAAGGACGTTCAGCTAAAATACGCTTTCCCCTACCCTACAAGTGGTCAAAATAATCAATGACAGCATCGCAATGAATGAGGAGACTGTCGATGTGGATGAGGCTGGCGATGTGGATGGGGAGGCTGGCGATGTGGATGAGGGTTGGAAATGTACACAGAGAACGCGCGGGTGTTCAGTGCCACGGACTCATCCGAAGATGCGGTCAATTCGTTCACGACCAAAAAGAGCAGCACAATTGTAAAAATCGTCTCATTCTCTCGAATTTGTTCAATAATTGACACGCGAATTATGTTTTTTTT
This sequence comes from Lampetra planeri, assembly GCF_965212315.1. Taxonomy (NCBI): domain Eukaryota; kingdom Metazoa; phylum Chordata; class Hyperoartia; order Petromyzontiformes; family Petromyzontidae; genus Lampetra; species Lampetra planeri. The sequence continues at coordinate 12,672,459 of NC_136117.1, forward strand.
ATGTTACTGTGGCGCAGCGGTTTCTACACTGCACGGTGAACCCAATGACTTGAGTTTCATTTGTGCTCGTGACTAACCACTGCGTCAGCAACGAGTGATATCTCGTGCGATCATGGGTCACACTGACCAGCAGTGCTGACCAAGTACGGTCAAACGACCCCCTTGACCGCCATATGGACATCTGTGAACAGGAGCTTTATGGCTCTTTGGTTTCCTGCAGTATAAATAAATATTCTGAAGAACAAAATATATTCTGATATCCCGAGGCCTCCATCCAGCAATAGATTGACAAACGTCTGTAGATTATTATAGTTATCAAATTATTATGATTATATCATGAAAATAATATTTTTTGGCGTTCACTTTTTACGAACATACATTAGCCTATTAATATTTTTTTTATTACAGGCCCAGCAAAGAATTTTAACGTGCAAAAGTATACCCAAATGTATCTTTTTTTAAATAAATTCACATCATCATGTTATAGAAACTACCAAGCAGGCCCCGACGAGTTACTTTCTGCCTACAAAACCAAAGGGGACTGAAAGCACATGGGCGTGGACCTAGTGACGAATATAGATTCCCATTGGCATAACCTTTGTGCTGCCATGCAATGCGCCGACAAGAGTAAGGGACAACTTGGAGACAAAAAGGAGCTACTCTGACCGCTATGGTATGAGGCCGAGAGACAAGGAGCTACTCTAACCACTATGGTGTGCGGCTGAGAGAGAGAAGCTATATTCTTAGGTTTTTTCGGTAAAGTCACGTAGGTAAAAAATAAAAATTAATAAAAGTAAAATAAAAATAAAATAAAAATCACGACGTTTCGGAGGCAACACAAGCTTCCGTCTTCAGGTGGAACCGTCACAGCCCGACAGCTGTATCAAGTACAGCTGTCGGGCTGACGGTTCCGAAACGTCGTGATTTTTATTTTTATTTTACTTTTATTAATTTTAATTTTAATTTTTTACCTACGTGACTTTACCGAAAAAAACCTAAGAATATGAATCCTTGCAGTCACGAAAGCTTCAAATCTAGAGAGAAGCTACTCTGACCGCTATCGCTATGGTATGAGGCCGAGAGAGAAGGAGCTACTCTGACCGATATGGTATCTGGCTGCGAGAAAAAATAAAGCGAAAGGGAAGAGACAGGGCATCAGAAACTCCATCTTTGTGGTTGCCAGAAACATTTTACTTATCCTATTCTTCACAACATGTGATATGAACAAAACCCAACGTAATGGGCAAGCATTTTCGGGGCGGCAGTGCATTTATTTTGTGTCAGTTGTTCAACATCACAGAAGAACATGTGACGACCTTTGGACCTGTAATTTTCCATTCAGAAATGCTTTAACATCCATCACAGACAACCACCGCGTGTGCTGCTATATTTCCTTTTATATATACAGTACAGTGAATGTTTTTGGGGAGAAAATGCATAGCTATTGCAAAAAAAAAAAATTCTGAACGCTCCTAAACACTTGAAATGCGGTGGCTCCCGCGGTGTTACCTGACGAAGAGGGCGCCGAGTCCAAAGCATTTTCGTGCCATTTCATTTCAAAATTCACTGAAACTCTGCATGCCAGTGTCGTGGGTGTGCACGCTCCACAGTGGACAGCAGAGGTGTGGACTCGAGTCATGTGACTTGGACTCGAGTCAGACTCGAGTCATGAATTTGATGACTTGCGACTCGACTTGGACTTGCATAACAATGACTTTGTCCCACCTATGAGATGTGGACTCGAGTCATGTGACTTGGACTCGAGTCAGACTCGAGTCATGAATTTGATGACTTGCGACTCGACTTGGACTTGCATAACAATGACTTTGTCCCACCTCTGGTGGACAGATTCAGTGTTGTCTGTAATTTTCAAGTGTGGAAAATTCAGGGCAATGGCACTGGCACGCAAATGTCTTTGCCTTGAGAATAGCATCACAGGGACTTAAATGTACATTCTACATAAAACAACATGATCATGGCTTTTTTGTATCTAATTAATCGGTGATACTGCTGCGTCGGCAGTGGTGCACGAGCACAAATAACGAAACAACTCAACACGTTCTTCAATAACACTGTGGCCTGAAAAGGAAAAAATATGAAATGTGACGCTTGGAACAATGACACATTTTCATAGCACATCATTTATTTGCATAGGAAAGCCACGCTAAGTCTCAAAGATCCTTTTTTTGGGAGCCAGCTGAAAAATATCTTCATAGCCCATCGGATCCCTCCAGTATAAATACATATTCTGATTCTGATGTGGGCAGCTAGATGCAATAACCCTCTGCTGTACTGCCGTTACCCGGCTAGTTACCCCAGAATGTATCAATGACAAGAGGAATGTCACTGCTGACCACGTGTGTACAGACTCAGCAGGGCGGTTCCACGAAATTGGACATACGTTTCAGCACTTTAAAGACGTGGGTAATTATCAGCATAAATGTCTTATTACTGAAGCGCCTTTTGAGCTGTATGTACTGGACTTATATTGAACTTATTTCGCACCGTACGTATCCAACTGTGCTAATCGGAGGTGCGGGGGAGGGACAACAATCTAAACACAGATTTGAAGCTTTCGTGACTGCAAGGTTTCATATTCTTAGGTTTTTTCGGTAAAGTCACGTAGGTAAAAAATAAATACAATTTAAATTAATAAAAGTAAAATAAAAATGAAATAAAATTCACGACGTTTCGGAGGCAACACAAGTTTCCGTCTTCAGGTGGAACCGTTACAGCAAGATTGCTGTGACTTTACCGAAAAAACCTAAGAATATATAATCTAAACACAATTTACCACACAATCAGAACTGTAATGCATTATTCGTCCACATTTTTGAAAAGAGAGACATTGTCATGAAATAACGCGGTGGCGGACACACTCGAACAAACCAAATTCATCTCTGGGATGGCGATGGCGCGTCTAGTGTTGTGCATTTGTTCAAACGATTGATTTATTCCAGAACAAAAAAGGCCAACTTTTTACCAAACTGCAGATGATTACATTCAAAATTACTGTTAGGGTCACGTTGAAATGTTTGACTGCGAGATTGCCTAATTCATGGGACTACCCAGTAGCGTACACACCGACCACCGTAAGATATCCAGCGCAGTAGTTTACAGTGAGGTGCAAGCGTGGCAGGGGATCTATCAAATGGACAGGCTCAATGAGCAGACCAACAAAGTCATCTCTGTGTGCCATCCCCTCCCACTCCTCCGGCAGATCATCATCGGTCATCACCATCCGTCACGTTGCATTCATTTGCACCTTGTCTATTGAATGTGAATATTATTCAACGTTACTGCGGCCAATTAACCGCTTGACCCACCACCCCTCCTCCGCCCCCTTGCACCCCTCGCTATGAGCATCACCATTCTTCCCCTATCGCAGGCTCGGATGCAATCGCAAATCATGGAACGGATAAACGCGGCAGGAGACCGCAGCGGATTGGGGAAAAGGAATAGGGTGGGGGTTGGAGGGGGGGGGTACAGGGTTAAGAGAGGAGGTAAAGGTTGAGATTGCCCAGCGAAGGATAAAGCAAAAGAGGGAGAGCGGAAATAAACGCAACCGCACTTTTCTGGGGAATCGGTAACATTTAGCGGGACCGGGCGGGGGGGGGGGGCAAGTGGAGGATGAGATAAGGGAAAGGAAGAGATAAGGGAGCGCAGGAAAGGTTAACAACTGCGCCGAAAATCACACCCACGCCGCCCGCGCTTGGCCATCATTCGCGCTGCCCGGTCAATTCCATTAGAGAGGGCCCGTCTGCCGCCTTGGCCAAAGAAAAAGAGAAAAAGCATTGCCGGTTACGCCGATAATCTCCGTGGCCCCTCTTTATCCGGGAACATCCTTCCATTTGTCTCCCGTGTCACCCTGGGGTGGTTGGTAAAATACACTTCAGGAGTGGGGAGACATTGGGAGCACGCAAGTCACCGAGTTACTTATGGCCAATGAGGTTACCGCGGCAACGATGCGCTTATTGTGTGACCTTTTGCAGGTCACGGCCAGGTAATGAGCTCTATGAGCCTGCAGCAGCAATGATGTTGCCACTTGAAATCCAGGGATGTGAAGTATGGGGTCGATGGGTCATGCACGACATGGGGTCGTGGGCGTGCAAGGCAGCAACATCCATTGTTGTACTGTACCATGCTCCAATGTCTATGCTTCCCCATCATCAACAACCTGAATTAACCAGGATCTCATCCAGCAGTACATCGACGTAATGCATGTACATGTACATATTTAAACTTGAATATATGCCTTACTTTAAGTGGAGGTAAAAAGTTAGCGCCAATTATTTCTCGAATGGGAACGGATGCGGTGATGCTCAAGCGTTGCCTACAGCTTTCGGGCTTCGGTGGAAATTCCACATTTCTACAGCGGGATGAGTCGGTCCACAGAACAACCGCCCGTTGACTTCACCACAACAATGGCACTGGACCAACGTTTTGTGAGCACCCCCATCAGCGCCGCATGGATTAATTCCTTCTCTGCAAATGGGAGCGGAGGGCCTTAGAGCTGCCTTTTTTAATATAACGCCGTGATTAGATTTCATGGCAAGGAAAAAGCCGCGTAGTGTTACTAACAGATCGCGCCTGATGACCGATTAAACGCTCACTAAACCAAACGTCTCAGTCATGCACGCGCTACGCCAGCTAATTGCATTGCCAAATGTGTAATAATAACATTATTAATAAAGATGTACCGCTTGATGTTGTGGGACACAACATTTTCTTCCAGCCCTTCTTTTGCCACGCAAACTGCTCGACTTCAGAATTTTCCCTTCTTACATCGTTTTTTCCCCCAAGTTTCTATAACCTCACTCTGGTCAGGAAACACGCGAGTTCTTATTTTCCGCGCTATCATTTGTGCTCTCTCTGTCGCTGCATTTGGAAATCGCCCGCATTGGCACTATTTACAAAGTTCCTAAGACCGCGCTTGGGTTAAATGGCAAGTCGTTGTTCTTACGTGATGTACGGCGCTATCCTGAGCATCCCAAGATACCTGGCCGCCTGATGCTTTCCATTGTAGATCACCGTGGACTTGTGCTCAGCATCTGCAACAAAGAAACAAAGGCAGAATGTGACCTTGTGACCTTTGCTTCAAATAGGGCAAATTAGGTTTGCACTATACTCTGTAGGTTTTCACACTTGTCCTCTATAGGTATCCCCGATGCATATTCGGGTTGTCCGATGTTTCGACGGACCCACTGGGAGCCTGAAGAAGCTGCCAGTGTGAAGAGCGAAACGTCGGACAAGGTGCCCGTCACCACGCGGCACAACCGGAAAACGCGTCGGATCGCCGGATTCCGTTTGCACCGCTGTTTGGTTGCAAATATTACGGGGCCTCTGGGTTCGCAATGCGATACAGCGTGTGCGGGCAAACAAGGGCACGCGAATCATGGCTCGTAGTTTACAGGTCCGAGCAGCAACGCCAACGAGGTTTGTCTGGACACCAACGCGGACCACGGGGGGAGGCTGGTCAAAGCCGCGTTTTTTACGAAGCCGCTCGATGTTTTGCCATCGAGAGCAACTGGATTGCGATGGAAATGTTCCCAGCATGCCCCCTGCACTTCTGTTCTCCGCAGACAGAGCGCAACATCGGAGCATGGACACGGCCAGAATGAAAGCGACTCCGCCCACGGCAAATTGTTTTCGTGCGCGCACGTGTCTTAAATTGACAATGCTGCGTTTTATCTGAACGGCATAAGTTTGGGCAAAACCCATAGCGTGCGTCAATTGCCTTAAAGATGTACACAATATCTTACGCGATTAAATCGCAAAGGCCTTTAAACGTAAAGGTCAGGCGACGCATCCACATTTCACCCCCTCCCTCATTCATCCCCACTTGCCACTCCCACACCCCCCCCTCAGTGATTCGATTGAAAAACCTATTATTTCTTATTTTCTTTCTATATATATAAATTTGTATTATTGCTCGATTCCCCCCCCCTCTCTCACGCGTTTACTCCATTGCCACGAATGCGCGTGCGGCGTTTGATTTGCGATGTTGAGCAAGTGCCGCCTCGCAAATGCTCGACGTAACAGCACAGAAAGGGTAAACGTTGAAAAAAAAAAGTCAAACACTTCTCACAGTATACCAGCATTCTCTTCAACATTAACATGTACCAGTAATAAAGCTGTCAGACCGACCTTGACTTAATTCAAAACAATACGCTCTTAATTAAAATGTCACCGAGCGCAATTTGCATATTTTCATAAATGCAAATTGCCACACCTGTCCTGCAGATGACATAATAATTGTTTGCCGCGGGCAGCCGAGGCATTTCGGCAGCAAGATATTCTTGAGGGCACCACTTACCGAGCGGTCGGGTCTACGCATCCATTGAAAACTCATCAGATAACACGCTGGCATTCACTTTGACGTGATGTGGTATCCGCCAGTGATTTCACAGGGCTGTCACCGTTACTTCAATGGGCAACGGCGCCTCTCGGCATTCACAGCCCCGAACCAGATGTGCACGATCTGCGAGTGAAATACAATTCTTTCACCGGATCGTTGGGAGATCGTGGATTTGTCAATATCGTCTATGGGGGGGATGGGAGGGGGGATTGCCAAAGAGTGCCATCTAGTGGCGATCCCCGAAAGGCTCCCACAGTCTGATTCGATGAACTTCTCCGGCCTCTTCAAATTATTTGGGACTTTGTGACCTTTGGGACGCATCTTGTTGCTGCCGCTGCTGCTGCTGCTGCTCTCGCTGACATCAACGCATCACCGCCGTCAGGCAGGACTCCGTCCCGCGGCTGTGAGCGCACCGATGCAAAGAGCCACGCACAAACAGCTGGCGTTATTGACAAGGCAGCGTCACATTTGTTTTGTTACGTTTCTAAAGAAATACCATTATTCGTACGGCGCATTTACGACAAAGAAGACAATCCTCAGACGCTGTTGAGAGTGGAGCCACGTTTTCTTTTTGAGCTCACCAATCTGGAACCGTCCGCGGCACGAGAGCGGTACAAAGCAATCGCGTTGCCGCATGCTTAATCGGCGACGGATGCTGTGCTCCCTTCGAAGCGAGGTGTTGGGAACTCAATTTGCTCCCACGCGCCCACCTCCCCCCCCCCCCAACTAGTGTGCACCCCGCCTCATTAGGAACACTTGCACCTGAATCACGCGAGCCGCAATTGACTCGTGAGCAGGCTGCTGCTGCTGCTGCAGCTGCAGCTGTTGCTGCTGCTGCTACAGCTGCAGCTGCTGCTGTTGCTGCTGCTGCAGCTGCTGCTGCTGCTGCTGCTTTTGGCGCCTGCTGTCGCAGAAGATGCACGGCTCTGTCCAGTCCCGCATTCATCTTCGCCGGCTACGAACAAAGGAGATCAAGCGCCGGTGCCGAATGATGGGTTTTCATTGACGGCGGTCTGGGCCTCGTGTTTAATGCGAGAGAGGAGCGGGTTGCATTATTAGCTTAATGCAGTGTGCCATCATACATCATTCTCGAGGCACCGACAACACAATGGTGCTGGTATGGCTCGAAAGTAGAAATAATAGGACAAAAATATGAAGAAAAAAAATTACTGATGACATTTTTTATTGCTCAGGGAACGTGAGAGTGGGTGCCAAAAAAGCTGTTGCAATGACATTCACACCGGGTTCGAATCCAGGTATCAGCCGCCCTCAAGTTTGGTGGAGTTGGTGGTCTCAGGCTGCTCAGCAATGACTGCACACACAAAAAACTCGTAATTTTATGAAAGCAGAAGCCTCAATCCAGTGGTGGATTGAGAAAGAGCTGTAAATTATTATTGCCATTCTAGTTATTAACATTTACATGCTAACCATCATTACATTATTAATAAACGAATGCATGTGATAAGAAACAAAATTCAGTGTTTAATGTACAAAAAAAAAAGGGCAGTCATTCCAAAAATGAATACTGACAATTGTATGTTTTACAAAAACACATTTAAGTGCACACAAATGTGTGTTGTGCGTTCGTTTATAAGCAGCTCGGTAAGCAGCGCACACATCTGTGAAAAAGAGCTTAATGCCTCATCAGATTTCTCCAGGATACATAAATATTCAGGTTCTGGGTTGGTTCGCGTGCCGTCAGCCGTTGTTGCTTCGCTAGCCGGGAGCTTCTTCAGGAACCGAATGACGGTCGCAGGCAGAGTCAGAGAGGAACTCAAGACGCTTCCGGAGCGAAACATCGGACATCGCGCAGAGCAACACTGTCGCGCCAAACCTACGTGGCAGAGAGCAGGGAAGGTGCGACTGAGCTAATCCCAGCATGCACAGCGTCGAGAGGGGGCTGCGTGGTTGTCGAGGTGTCGTGTTTTTTAATGTTTGCCGGACACAGGTGATCACACTTTGTCTGATTTGCAGGTCTGGCTGGTGCTGCACAGTGGGATAGAGTGTGACTGTGGTTTTGATTCACCGGAGAGCCATTAGCGAATTCTCACAAGAGCAGATGTTCGATTCTAGATTTGAAGCTTTCGTGACTGCAATGATTCATATTCTTAGGTTTTTTCGGTAAAGTCACGTAGGTAAAACATTAAAATTAATGACTTTCATTAATTTTAATGTTTTACCTACGTGACTTTACTAATAGCAGATGTTCGGCCATTTCATGTGAAAATAAAATTTCGTACGACTTCCCATTAAAATAATCTTCAACATGCACTATTGTGATCATCATCCTCTTGATTTATTACAGGATGTTTGTCCAGCATTATGCTTATCATTCTGAAACCAAATGCAGTCCAAGGATTAACAATATATATAATAAAAAAAAATAGTGAACAATAACTGCAAAATGTAAGTTCGGCTTAATGAGAGGAAATGACCTGAGCTGGAAAGCAGGAAAACGTGTTGAGTTGAGACAACACATAGCTTGGTGACCGCCGCCTCACTGCCATCTGCGAGTCGCAAAGCAATAGACACTGAGGCAATACCAGAGGGTGTGTGTGTGCTAGAGTTAATGTTTGAACAAGGTGAGGAGAGAGGAAACGGGGATTGCAGGTCACCCATCATGCATGCAACGTGGCGAAGGGATGACAACTGCAGAAGCAAGATGACACAACAGATATATATTATTAATAAAATATTACCAATACAACTGTATGTTTCCAGGAACGCAGACACTGACATGAAAATGGAACAACAGCTGGTAGGTGCACCGCGGTGCGTGATTGGGAATGACACTGACAGACAGAAAAAGGAACACATGGGTGAGGAGACAAGTTCGAGACATCATATGGACTCTTCGTGAAAAGGCAGTGGGCCTTGGGGAGGACACGTCGCTTGAAGGCTTTCTGGATGGTGGTTGAGACTAACAATGGAGAGGTAGGCAAAGGAGAAAAACACGCCCGATATCACAAGAGATGGAGTGATGAAATCAGCTTGCGCGCAAGGAGATAAATGGATTGTTGCATCTGAAGGCCATGAGAGAGCAACAGCAGTGGATAGAGCATGGCTGCTCATGATGATCTGTGTCATATAGCAGCGGCTTGTTTTTAGTAATTTTCAGGACACCCAAGAGAATTTGCCAGTGATGAATACTCACCGCCGAAATTACTGTAAAACAAATGTAATAATGTCGTATTTGGTTAATGGAAACATTTAATATAAGATATTTCCATATTAAAAATCAGACACGTCCTAAAATATAATCTCATGATGTAATTAAGCAAATGTTCTTTTGAGTTAAAACATGCTACGCTATTTTAGTCTCTGTACTATTACCAGTTGCCGCTACACGCTAAAATATAACGCTTCTGACATGTTCAACAATCCATTATTCATTGATTTATATAAATAGCGGGATGGAGCAGTGGTGGACTGGTTCGCTCCACATACCCTCTGAGTTCAGTTTCATTACTGGCCATGGCTGACATGGGTGGCGAGTGATGCTTGAACCAGTTCTGGGTCTCCCCCCTTCAGCAAACCCCCCTTCCCACACACTGGCCATCGTGGTGAAGTATGATCAAGCAAATCTCTCATGAGCGACTCGGTACAGAAGAGGCCTTCACCTGGCAGGGGATTGACAAAGTGCTGTTCATGGTAACATTTTGTTATTGTACAAATGGTAACAATCTTCTGAGAGCCAACATATTTCTGCTAAGATGAAAAAACGGCAACAATAAAATAATTGAGTATAAGTAAAAACACCACGTCTTAGAAAACAACAAATATATATATATATTCTAGATTGGGAAAAGAATGAATAAAGGATAATTATAGGCAAAACAAAAACGTCTTCCTGGCTGCCATTAGTAGTTGAAGAAGCAGGCCTTTCCCTCTGTCATTATCAATCAATGATGAAGCAGAGCCGTTTGATGAATTATCCGGCTAATGGAATGTGTCATGAGGTTTGTCTGAATTTTAATCAGATGCCTGACAGATGCCTCCACAGCCCCTGACGCTGCATCACCAGCGAGTGCTCGCGACGCTCGCTGGCTATTAGCGCTTCAGTCACTGTTCTGGGGAGAATTTGGGAGAGTTTGTGTGGTTTTTTTTGTTACCTGCCTTGCGGAGAAAAGAAGAATGGAAAAAACCGTGAACATCTCGCAGATCGAAGTAAAAATGCTAAAAATGCAATTCGGCACGGTTTCGATCGGGCGCCGTTTCCCAAACTCCCAGGAATTTGCGGCAAATTACAATTTTATTCCTGTCCAAGACCAAAGTGATTACGGATAAAAGCCATTTAAATTACTCGCGGCTTCTATTTGTGCAATCACAAGAAGGCATGTAGCAGTAATTTGCTCAAAAGTACCGCACGCAGTAATGCCAGTGATGCGCTTCAAACGGCGAGCACATGACGACGGCGCGTCATCGTCTTCATTCCAGAGCCAAGAGAGCACGATTATAATCATTCAGATGGAACTGGTCACACACACACCACATCAGAATTGCATTCTATTTTACGAATGGGTTTATTTCAGGTTAGTCTTTTGGTCGCTTTTGTATCTCATATTACCTAGAGGTGGACCGATCCGACCCCCCCCCCCCACACTCACCACTGACATATTCATAAATTGTCACGATTCAGAGTCATAAGTCGATTTCAGAATTAACGTATTTATTTGCACACTGGTGGACAGTGCGAGCTCTGGGGCCCGCAGCGGCCATGCGCGAACACATAGCACGTGACGTCATCCTCGTCGTCACCGTCGTCGTCAGCCATGAACTATCCACTGCTGGATGAAGAACTCCCCACGCTGTCGAAAACGTTCATGGTCCCGCGATGCAACCCACCCATCGAGCGGCTGTCTGTTGTCGAGAACCTTTTCATCGTTCCTGTGCAGTGATTTAGAGTTTTTGTGAACCTGAAAAAATATAGTTTTGTTTTAAGTTGGTTTTTTTTTCTTGTTGGCGTTCCTGTGCAGTGGTTTAGAGTTTTTGCGAACCTGAAAAAATATAGTTTTGTTTTAAGTTTTTTTTTTCTTGTTGGCGTTCCTGTGCACTGTTTTAGAGTTTTTGTGAACCTGAAAAATAATAGTTTTGTATTAAGTTGTTTTTTTTTCTTGTTGGCGTTCCTGTGCAGTCATTTAGAGTTTTTGCGAACCTGAAAAAAAACATAATTTTGTTTTAAGTAGTTTTTTTCTTGTTGGAAGCGTAACCGTTACAAATCTCCTCTCACTCCAGTAGCCGGCAGGTTTTTCTTGCCTAGGGCATCAACACTGTGGCATGCATCAGTGGCAGAGGTGGGACAAAGTCATTGTTATGCAAGTCCAAGTCGAGTCGCAAGTCATCAAATTCATGACTCGAGTCTGACTCGAGTCCAAGTCACATGACTCGAGTCCACATCTCAGAGGTGGGACAAAGTCATTGTTATGCAAGTCCAAGTCGAGTCGCAAGTCATCAAATTCATGACTCGAGTCTGACTCGAGTCCAAGTCACATGACTCGAGTCCACACCTCTGATCAGTGGTGGGTACAGAACTTGCAGTGTAACAAAAATAATATTACTTGGGTCGACTTCATCTAATTTATTCATTTAAAATCCGTTCTCATCAATTTAATAATGGAGGATTTATTAGCTATGTTAAATGCATTAGCACTTGGCCGTGCGAAATGGATTATATTACATTGCAGGACCGTGAGAGGTGGCAGCAGCTTGGGAAGCACTTCGTCCAGCAGTGGATAGCTCATGGCTGATGATGCATGTATGTTGAACTTCTTTCGCACCTTACGTAGCCACCCGTGCTAATCGAAGGTGCGGGGTGATGATGATGATGATGAAGACTTAACTAGAACATCTCGGTAGCTGGATTGGATATTGCCCTATTATTCTGCTGAGCTGGGTATTGAACATTGGCGTAGCTATGAGGTGTGCATGGGGGGGGGGGGGAAACTCAACCGGGCTCCATGGGCCGGAGGCCAATCTGTACATCTATGCTAAAAAGCTTCATAGCTCATCAGATTCCTCCAGTCTAAAATATAGATTCTGAGTCAATCGCACTCCGCCAGAACAAGGCACTGCGGAAGGACTTGTTGCGTTTAGTGGTGTGGTCAAGACTGATGATGAGCATTATTGATGTTGCTATGGGCACATATGTTGCGTGGGCATTTGAATTAATTTCCAAATTGATCGGCCCAAGCGCCTGCATTGATGTGCATCTATTAATTTACGCACTTGCTTTCGTTGTTGTTGGAAGTCTTTCCCAGAATGTGTACAACAACAATAAATACAACCCCGCACCTTGTTGTGATGGTGTGAACTTTGTTTGAGAGTAGAACGCACATGGATTGTGGAATGACAAAGGAAATGATGATATTATCACTCCTCACTTGAGAACTGGGATTACACTTTTTAATATTAAAAAACCCAACGTGTATAAATATCCTAAAAAAAAGTGTCAACCAATTAGATTACCAAAATCCTTTGTTGGTTTTCATGCCAGCTTCTTCATCATTGTCATCATCAGCCGTGGTCAATCCACAGCTGGATGAAGGCCTCCCTAAGCTTCCGTCACCACCTCTCACAACTCTGCCATGTCATATTTCACCCAGCAACCAACCATACAAACCGGATTCCGTCGCTCCATCCTCCCAGCCGGTTTTCATCCTCCCAGATGCGCTAAGCTTGATAAAAAACAAGAAAATATAATTACCTAAAAAAAATCGAGTCAACTCTGTGTGTGTGATTTTTGTGGGTTTACAATACAATACCGCAAGTGTGCCACCCTTCCGAATTCAAATCACGTAAAACCCCCTTAGTTCCCCACAACGGCACAGCAGCACAGAATGCATGAAATATTAAGTGACTCCTTGGCCCAGAATCCTTCATCAGCCGCGGTGGAATCAATGCGAGCTTTGTACAATGGCACCGCGTCTCGCCTCTCTCTCTCAATTCTGAGATATTTTCTCCAGACCATTGATATTTAATATCCTTGGCAGAACTACTCGAGCAGTGTCATTTGCAAATATCTAATTCGGCGTGAGTGCCCTCGCACCGTTGGCTTTAAAATTGGCGGGATATGTCTATACGGGTAATTGCCGCCCTTCATTGGTGACAACTCATTAAGGGGGCGCTCTCCCGGATACAACTGCCCAAATAATCCGGCAGCCTTGGGCGTGCGTTTGGGTTACCTCATTCGTGTAAAAATGCAAAAACGAAAATGGCATCTTGGCAAAAAGGAAATGGTTAAATACGGGTTTTAATGAGCATCAGACACGTGTGTTTAAAACAGCAATAATCGACTTGTTTTAATAATGCTATAATTACTTGCAATATTTACCTCAGCCATAGTCAACATCATTGGTGAGTGATATCTGAACTAGAGCTGGGCCCTTACCATTTCACAAACATGCACTGACCAGTATTGTGGAGTTTGGTAAAAAAAAAACATGACTTACATGGCATGGGGAAGTCTTCATTCAGCAGTGAACTGACAAAGCGCTGTAAACTAATGCTTCGTTATTTTACTACTGGAGGGGAAAATAGTTTCCATTATTTACATTTACTCATTGTTATATTGTTAAAAAAACACGCTCATCATTCCGTGGAAAATGGAACAAATCTTGGCTTTCCCCTCATGAATAATGATACAGTAATAATTATTATGGTCCACAAGAGACTCGATTCACTCTCTCTCTCGTGGATAATAACTGGAATGAATATGATTTGCCAGTTTATTATTCTTCTCCTCCAGAGACCTGAGCTCTATGTAGTGGACATCAGGCCCGAATGATATATTTATAATTTTAATGTTATCATTTCCTCGTAGGCCCCCACCGGTTGATTTGTTCACATATCAGAATTGTTGCATCCGAGCCCTGTGGATCTGGCTCCTTGTTTCATTATTTGCGTAGACTTCAGAGAATTAATATAACCTTTCACAAAATCATCACATTTGACATTCTGGATAGATGATGAACACGGTAACCCGACCATCTCGACGTAATATCACAAACAATCACTGGTTTTGCATTTCGCTAGAGAGGTTACAAAATAAGGCATGAAAATATAGTGGCACTGCAGCAAAGGGTGTAGCGGTTGTTTGTTAGAGCATACATTTGAATGCTTTTGAAGGGTTTGCGTTTTTGCTCAATATCTACTAATGGGTTTACTTAGTCATCATATGCCAATGTAAAACTGTTCATCGAGAAATATTATTAAAATTAACCTTCTTTCAGGTCCCCATGGTTTACAGTGCAGTCTCAAACTATTATTCACTACATTTCTTTGTTATTAAGAAGGGTAATTGCCAGAAACATCACCTATTAAATATGTGTTTACTTTTAGGGGCAATGTTATGGATGAATGTGTTGATTTTGCTGCGTTTCGAAAGTTTACAGCTTGAAAGCGGCCTCTAATATCCGGCTTTTGTATTTAGTACTGCAGAGAAAAAAATATATAGTCAAATTGAGTTACTTGAGAGGATATACATTATCGTATATTTTTCTAAACACATTTAACATTTAAACAACAACACACAATCGGCTCATGAATGGCCTTTACGATCATTAGACCTTTCCACGCTCAAGGTACCACGCAAGAATAATTGAAATCATTACGGCAACCAAGTGGACTTGGAGCAGAAAGGCAAACATGACCATCGACTAACCGAGCACTTTTTTTTGTTGGCATGTCGTTATTGACGGCAGGCGTAATCCCTCGTGACAAACACGCGTCACCTCGCGGGCCGATGTGAAGTCTACGGCAAACGGTTGCTGTTCCATCAACATCTGTTTGCGAGGACCAGCGTATTCGCTAGAGATGCGAGGGAAAGCCTCGGCTGCTACTTAATTGGACGATTACATTGAAATAAATGTACTTGCCACTTTATGCACTCGCGCACGCACGCATCCACGCGCGCACATACGGACCCATGCACCTACCCACGTGCGCACACGCGCCACCCATGCACCCACCCACGCGCGCACACACGCACCACGCACCCACCCACGCGCGCACACACGCACCCATGCACCCACCCACGTGCGCACACGCGCCACCCATGCACCCACCCACGTGCGCACACGCGCCACCCATGCCCCCACCCACGCGCGCACACAAGCACCACGCACCCACCCACGCGCGCACACACGGACCACGCACCCACCCACGCGCGCACACACGCCAACCATGCACCCACCCACGTGCGCACGCGCGCCACCCATGCCCCCACCCACGTGCGCACACGCGCCACCCATGCCCCCACCCACACGCGCATACACGCACCACGCACCCACCCACGCGCGCACACACGCACCACGCACCCACCCACGCGCGCACACACGCCAACCATGCACCCACCCACGTGCGCACACGCGCCACCCATGCCCCCACCCACACGCGCATACACGCACCACGCACCCACCCACGCGCGCACACACGCACCACGCACCCACCCACGCGCGCACACACGCCAACCATGCACCCACCCACGTGCGCGCACACACGCACCCATGCACCCACCCACGTGCACCACCCATGCACCCACCCACGTGCGCACACGCGCCACCCATGCACCCACCCGCGCGCGTGTCTCCTTGGGCTGCGGCGTCGTTGGCACGCGTGTGGCGCAACGAGCGCGTTCGGAAAATTTGGTCGGGCGACTTAAATAACAACAACAAAACAATGCGGGGAGCGTCTCAAGCGAGCGCGGCAGGTGGAAATTTCGATACGACGCGCCCCGCATTAAGCAACGTCCCCGCAACGCGGGCTCTACTTCAACGGAGTCCGCCAGCGTGGAGTTCTGAGAAGAAAAAAGCAAATTGCAAGGGTCCATTCAATTTGCGAGCGATTTGGTTTTTCGTTGGATTGTAGAAACTCCTCGGCACGGTTTTCACAATTCAGTCAGGGAGGCGGCGGTGCCCTGCCAATACGTTTTGCTCGGCCTCAGCAATGAGTACGCTTGTGCCGATAACAGCCGAATGAAATTTCAACGACAGTATCCTACTACGCAAACCGAAATACGCTGCGTATGATAACAGAAAAAGTAACAGTTTGCAGGCGCAACTTGCGAGCAGCCTAAAGCTCTATACACTAAAACGACAACTGTTGGAAGCAGTGGTGCTGAGAATAATACACCGCGCTACGAATTCGTCGATCTGAGTTCACCAGTCACGCCCCTGGCTGACATCAGTGGCGAGTGATAGCAAAACCGACTCTGGTAAGCAGCCACAACCCACTTCACCAGCCCACGCTGGCCCCAGCATGGCGAAGCATGGCCAAACAAGCGCGATGACTGACACTATCGCACCTCCGATTAGCACGGTGGGCTACGAACGGTGGCGGAAGGAGTTGAACATAATAATTGTTTTTTTTTACCCTTCTATCTGGCAACAAAACTGACACCTTTTTACAAGGAGTCATGTTTGCATAGACCACAATACCTGCAGTCATAATGCAAACAAAAAACATAACTCTGATAATGTGCACTGTCCTTGAAGTTGATTGGTCCACACCCGAGACAGCTTTCCTTAAAGCCTAGTCTCACATGGGTTGGACCAGATGACGCCAAAACGCGCAAATGAGGTTCCAATGGAGTTGAACATACACACGGCATGAGGAGGCTTTTATTCAGCAGTGGATTGACCAAGGAGGGGGTAGGGGGGGGGGTTTGAAATGTATTATTAGTTTACATTATGAGACCTCCTTTGCCAGCAGCAAGATATAGTAATAGGTCTTTTTCCATTTTATCTGGCACCAAAACTGACACCTTTATACAAGGGATCATGTTTGCAATATCCACAACACAAGCAGTCAAAATGCAAACAAAATGATATGCACTGTCCTTGAAATTGATTGGTCCACACCCGAGACGGCTTTTTTTAGAGCCCAGTCTCAATTGGTTTCTTAGAGCCTAAGTCACCACTAGAGTACACCAGTTGAGGCTAGGCTCTAAGAAAAGCCGTCTCGGGTGTGGACCAACCAATTTCAAGGACAGTGCATATCATTATCAGAGTTGTCTCTTTTTGTATGCATTTTGACTGCTTGTGTTGTGGTTATTGCAAACATGATCCCTTGTATAAAAGGTGTCAGTTTTGGTGCCAGATAAAAGGGTAAAACCCTATTACTATAGTATAATTAGTTGTTTAAATCTCAACACGTTCTGTATACGTTATATAGTGTTCCCTAAACAAACGTGATTGTATTTGAAGTGCTGATGATGGCGGTGGCGATGGATGCTCCGAGGGAAAATATAATTAAATCTCCAGCTGAGAAGTTAACGTTTTAAAAACCCCGTGTGATAATGAATCAGTGGACATTCCTACGCGAAAGTCTATTCCCCGTTGGGCGTTAAGAGAAACTAATTACATGTTACGAAACGGCCGTGCGATCACTGCCCTTCCGCTAACGAACACATTGATTGCGATACACTCACATTGATCAATCAGTAATTACAGCAAAACTGTTTAATCAATGACTGAGCACTAATGTTTTAACAGTGAATTCAATTTTCCTCCAGCGAAAATTACGCGTGTTCAATGAGTGGTTTGGTCAGAAATGGTTGGGATGTGAGACGTCGTCATAAATAAAAGCCACGCTGACCAAAAATAGCCCCGTGGTTATTAGTACAAGTGAGTCAGAGTTGTGCGCGTTTAGGAAGATCGTGAGGGTGGCTCCAAGATTAACCTGTTCTCATTGTTCCAGACGGCCGTGAACGAATTAACAGGTCGCTACTAAAGGTTTACGGAGTGGCAGTGGCAAGGGCAAGAGCTGGTCACTTCACGTTCTGTATAAGTAACTGGCTATCACAGCTGCACAAAGCACTCTGGGTATTTCCAGGATGGTCATGAAGAGTCTGTCATATGCTGTGGTGCAGCAGCATTGCGTAATGACGTTTCTGGCTAAGGGAATGTTTAACTTCACAGGAGGTCAACCGTTCAGTGTCAAGTTGGAATTATCAGTTGCGTGTGCTTTTAATTGATTATGTGATTGTATGTACATCGTTTGCTACAATATGGATCTTAAAGATGGACGTTGATAAAGAAAATGGTACAAAAGCTCAAAGTGTGCAGAGAAGCATGGGAAATTACGTGCGAATCAGAAAGTGGAACACTGTTAACCCTTTCCCATTCCGATGACGTACGTGTACGTAATGGGAATGGAATCGGAAGAACACTGAAATGAAATAACTTTATCGGCACGTCTTCAGATTGAAAGACGGCAACAAAGCTCCCACAAGGCCGTGCGGGAGGGTGCGTGTAGCGCAGTTTGGTGCTAGCTATCATAGAGCGTGGTCGTGTCGCTATGGTTCTCTGATGTGAGTACAATGTCTTTCAAAACAGCGGCGCTACGCCTCTCTAAAATTAACGCTGAGCCGCTTACACGTTCCGAGATTCAGTGGCGAGCGGGTCACCCACACCCCACAACTTGCAGAAGTATCGGAACGCGAACGGGTTAAAAAAATAAAGCGGGGTTGGGCGTGACACATCGTTGGGAGGGTCAACGACCAATGGGCGAGACTAACGACGGAGTGGCAGCCGAAGCAGCGAACACGCCCGATATGCACGTCCACTGCAGAGATGGAGAAATCACGGTGCTATTTGGATTGTTACATAGTAGGATTTCTTTAGATCTGGTGATGACTTGGATAATTTTTCATCCAGCAGTGGATATATAATGGCTGATGAGATGGCTGTACGTATGCATATTCTCAAGCTTTGATTGCCTAATACATATATGGTGTGCACTGAAATAAGAAATGTATAATTTCCCTTTATTCCTCAATAATGAGTGATCTTTGATTTAGCTTCATATTTAATAAAAAACGTGCGTGGTTTCCTCCCCCTTACATTGAAGCTCACTGAAGAGAGCATTAGGTCCGGGTATCATTATTCTAATGCTTTCAGCAGCATCATCGTCATCATTATCACCCATGATCTATCCATCATCTAATGTCGCTGTTATCCACACAATGTTTTCTGAATATTGCACTGCAGAAGTAAGGGCACACACATAAACGGACTTTTTTTTTAAATACCATCTTCCATTTTCTGGTGACATAGTCATTATAGTGCCCAACAGAAAAAAAAACTACAGGAAATGATTGAATATCTTCATAAAACAAAGAGGTGCAAAGTCGGGCTCAAGATAAAATATAAACACAACATAAGTCATGTAAATTATGTATGCAAAATTACTGAATACGGCAAATCTGTTGGAGGGACACAACTGGAAAACACATTAAGAGTACTGTGCGTTTATGTCTGGCAGGATTGAATGCATTCTGGGATCCGATGACTCACTGCAACACGTTTGATCCACAGCAGTCGTGCGCACTGGCAACACATATGAGAGGGGGGCAAATGAATTTCCTGGCCAGATAACGAATTCAGAAGTTAGTTTTGTTTGCTAATTTAAGGCGAAACACCAATTTACTTGATCAACATATTCAACATTAAAAGGTAAAGGTGCAGCCCTGCAATTGCTTGCTCATATCACTGTGGCAGAAGCCGCCTCGGCTACAGAGACCTCTAGACAGCCCCTATTGGAGGGTCATTTGGCCTACTCTTCCACGCCTGCAGGACGTCTTGGAAAAGGTGGGAGTATCCAGTGTACCCCACCGCACATGACCTGCCGATTGATTGACCGTGGTGAAGCCATCTTTACCGCTGGATGGACGTCGGTTGAGGGTTTAAGAAACGTGCACCATTGTTGCAACTGCCGCGCCCTGAGATCAAACCGGTGGCCTTTGGGTGACAAGTCCAGTGTGCTTAACCAGACACCATTGCGGCATCTACATATTAAAACGTATCGTGACAAAGAAACGGATACTATAATTCATTGGATGCTGCTACGCGGTAGAGTAATAATGAATAACATGAAGGAATAGGGCAGCTGGTAAAATTAGTTTTTGTGGACCCGACAGCCCCCGTGGATGATGCACGTCAAATAGGGTAACGCATAAGAGTTTTTCTGCATTGAAGAAACATCTCCACGATTTCTGAGCCTCCAACACGCAACACCGCCGGGCCATCGAGTATCTCGAGTCAAAAAGGAAGATGCCTTCTGTCATCTCTTGTTTGCTGTGCTTGTCATTAGGGGGTCAAAGAGGCCTTCGGCATGAGCCGGTGCAGGTCCCTTGAGCACAATACATATTAAGGCACGTCAACAATTATCAAAGGGGCCTTTAACAAAGTGACGGAGCGGGGTAACACGCATCACTGGCTGATGCCACAAGTGTACGCGTTAATGTTCGCTCCACGGCTAGCATGCGAATTAATCAATTATCTACCCATTTGCAGAGCGAGGAAAGTATTGTGCTGCAAAACAGCAATGTGAGCATTTGTTGCGCAATGCAAATTTGTACGCGCGGGGATGCGGGTGGTGGTGAACCCAAAAAAATACGGACAGCTTTAGGCCGCAAATTGAATTAAGCTTTCGTTTGTGTGGAAATTTTTGTAAAATAATTACTTCTATTGAAACGCATTCAATACCGCGGACAACAGCACACATCACGGCCAAGAAAAAGCAATTTAAAGGCATTCCCTAGAGAACGGGATCTGGTTTGTGCCGTGTCCGCACCAGTTGAACTCACTCAGCATTGACACGGATCAGTTTAAACTCCGGACACGAGCAGCACGGAGTCTCGACCCGACCGAGGCTGCGCCTCATCTCGGAAGTTGCCCGTGCCCATCGGTACAGCGTTTTATTTTATACCATTAATATTGACCGCGCACGAAATTGTATAATTTGTTTTCATGTGTCGCAGAGTAAATAATTAAACGTTCACTTCGATATTGAATTGCATCGACTTCGTCCAGTTTAAATTGACGTTGAAACCATTTCTATACGGTTTCACGAGTAAAAGTCCGAATAAATATTTCGCAAAGTTTTTTTTGTTTTACCATATCGTACATTTTAAACTAAGTCGTGGGCCAATCGTGCAATAAGCTTCATGCGCAGAAGCTAGAATCAAGGCGATGCGGAACTCCCTGCTGTCAAATTATATCAGCCAAGACTTCCCGTGGAAGGTAGCGGTTAAATGTGGATAGTTCAAGTTCATTTATTGGGTATAGCCCTGTGAGCCATTCGGCTCTTGAATCGGGTGCAACCGCAACAACCAAAAACATGAACAAGAAAACATCTTAAAGTGACGATGTGACTAAGTGCAAATAGAAAATCCAAGAAAAGACAGCAAAACATTGCAGATAGCAAATGTCGAGAGTGTGCTCAAGCAACCCCTGGGAGACCAGCATTCAGCAGTGGATTAAATGAAGAGCTGTAAGTTCATATTTTTGTTTCCGTCGGAACAAATGTGCGCCTCCGAGGCTTGATTTGTCTTGTCCACGATGGCAATCCCACGGTTTGCCTTACCGCCCCGCGTGCCCTGTGCCGCCCTCGAAATCCCAATTTGCCCACGGGCAGCCGGGCGGTAAACAGGACACCCTGTTGATCGGCAGGCCCCAGGCAGGAAAGAGTCTGTCACAACAACCCGGCGCTCTATGACCCCCCCCCCACACAACAAAGCACCCAGCGCTGGCCATGAGATTCTGAGCGCACACACACACACACGAATACACGCACAGTATATATACAGGGAACAAGAGTTCAAAATAGCTTAGTGGAGACTTCCAATTGCGCCGCTCCGGCTTTTCAAGGCCAATTATCATCCGCCCGTGGGCTAGCCTTACTTTAGGATGTATGTTTTTTTTTTACGAAATGAAAAAGTTTGCCAGGATTGCAATAATGAGCCATCTCTTATGGGGTAGAGTTTATATTTTGAGGGCCAGAGTAAAGCAAGGGACGTGTAACATTTCGTTTCTTTTTTAACAGAGAGACGTTCAAGACAGCCGGCGCAACCGGTGTACGCAATGTTTGTGCTCTTTATACTCTTAGTTATTTCGGTAAAGTCACCATGTAGGTAAAAATATGAAATTAAAATTAATATAAGTAAAAATAAAATAATAAAATCACGACGTTTCGGAGGCAACACAAGTCTCCGTCATCAGGTGGGACCGTCACAGCCAGATTTGTTGCATCAAGTGAGGCAGGGATTCCAAGATGCAAGCTCTTAAATACAAGTTAAGGGGGAGGAGAGGGGGGGGCTTATCAAAATGTGGTAGCCAATGAATGGAACGTATCGGGAGAGGGCGGGGGGCGGGGCTCTTTGTCACCATCCCGCATTGCTTGGTGTTTTCCAAGATGACAATGTCTGCGCAAGGCTGACAGTGGAATTAAAATTAAGACGAGGCAATGAGTACATGAATAACGGGGCCAGCATTTGAGTAAGTGGTGGCTCGGCGAAGCCTACGGTAATTTCCCAGCCGCAGCGATAAGCAGTCACAAGTGATTCCTGACCTGGTCCTCACCACCACACACCTCCCTCTCCCTACCGCCACTCTTCCCCACACGACCCACTCCGCACCCCCCCCCCCCAACTCAATGCTCTGACCCCTGGCCACCTGACCATGTTTGTCATACAATATTAATAGTCAGGTAGTGGGGGCCAAATGTGGTTAGTGCCCTGCACTGTGAACCAGGTGACCTCAATTTGATTTTTTTGTGATGACTAATACAAGTGGTGAGATACATCTCAATCGATCCTGAGCAACCCCCCCCTCGCCCTCACCACTAACAACTTCCCCCCCACGACCAACTAGAATGGGAAAGTATGATCAATCAAGTCCCAGGCCTGACACGGCATGGGGTGCTCTTCATTAAGCGCAGGATTGAAATGGGGCTCTAAGTGATTGCTGATGGTGTTATTAAAAGGTCACGTGCTGTATCTCCAGTTCACATGTTTATCAGCAGCGCTTAAAGATGTGCCAAAGGGGAGCATCGCTACTCTGCGAGCCGATGACGGAGAGCTGCAGGTATGAGCACTGTTAAGACGACGGCTCCCACCACACGACCGGGAGCCCTCTGGCTCTCCCGGTGCCGCTCACAAAAGCGGACGTTGTTCATGGGCAGTCGCAGAGTGGAATGACTGCGGCAGATGGGCACCGATTACGCACGAAGGCTCGTAATTAATAAGGAATCCCACATTTAACAGATGGCGGTGTCTGCGTTTCTTTGCGAGCTACTTGGGGCGTTTCAATTGACCACGGCAACAAAAAAACGCCGGTTGATGGTGGGGGGTAGAGTTCCACTTCTCACACTTCAAATGTCGCCAATTATTTTCCAAAATGGCATATAAATGTATATATATATAAGCATTAAATGCATTAACATTCACGAAGTATTAACATTCTAACGGTGGCTGGCAGGACAAATATGAAAAAATAACATTTTTGGGAAGTATAATGAAGGAATTTGAGAACCCCTGAGTTAACTCCCTAGATTGTATACATTTATACAAAATGCAGCCTTTGTCAACAACACCCGGATAGCATATGATCGTCATATCTCAGAAACTAAGCAGTAGTTGAGCTTGCTTTGAATGGATGACCACCATGCACGGCAGGTTGCTATAGGCTGCTACGGGGCCTATGTGGGGAGCACCAGTGCAGCGATATCCATCGTTGTCCTGCACTTCTATGCTCCTGCGTCTATGCTTCCCGCTTCTACGAGCACGGTGAAGTATGGTCAAATAATCCCCACGACCCGCACAGCTTAGGAAAGCCATCATCCCACAGCGAAAGGGCTGTCCATGCAACGTACCATATAGTGGGGGCAAGACTTTGGTCATAACAGACACCGCTGGCGTGAACACTAATTCCACGCGTACAACAATGCACGCCTTTCGAATCCCGCATCATATTTGGCAATTCAAATCCACGTAATACCATCGTGACATATGCAATGGCATTAAGGTACCAGTTGAGGGCCCTGCGCATATCATTGTCATTGTTAAATGCCAAAAATGGCTCTAATTAATACCAATACCAGAAATGCCTGAATTAATACACAGTGCCACCTGGCTTGCACACCCTCCTCTGAGCGGAGGTCGCAGAGCATTTCTTATTTGCACATGAAAAGCTGTTTTGGAATTATGAAAAATTAAAACGGCATCTGGAATGTGCTCATTATATTTAATCATCACGATCACCAGTCAGGATCGATCCACTGCAGGATGAAGTCTTCCCAAATCCATCGCCATCCCAGAAAGTTGCAAACCATCCATCTGGCTACTGCACTCGAGCTGATCTAATTATCATTCCATCTCCGTGACGGATGGAGCGCAACATTTCACTTGGTGTTGGTATAGTTCATGTTGGATTTTTCTTTGTTGGGCTCGTGCCATCGTGTCATTTGCAGCGCTATCCATGCCCGAGTGGCAGCGCGTTCACCGCTTGTTTGCCGAGGTGCACGGTTAAATTCCATCGGCCGCCCTGGTTAATGCTGCAGGTTTATAAAAGCCAAACACGCTGCCGGTCATATGCACAGTGGACCTTAATGATCACCTGAAATAAAAAAAAATTGGCCAAGCGTGACAACGTAAAAGTTATAACATGCCAAATATGAAAATAACCTGCAATGTTACTGAAATTACCCTATTCGGAAAAAGCACAGCAACATCGCCCCCATCTGGTCGTGTATTTCAGGGTAATTACGGTCAAATAGAAGAAGAAAGAAAAAAACACGCATTGGAGCGGTGCTAAAATGCTGAGTTTAAGTAACAGACATGAATGCAAATGCTGTCACTGCTGAGGCTGTCTGACTGATTGCCTACAACACGCATAATGGCAGCGGGGCAAAGGTTAGGCATCTCCCAAGTAAGTGCCCATCACGCACGCGTATTCAACAGTCATCAGTTGGGATACAAATTCGCGCACTTTTAGTTTTCATCGTGTGCATAAATCAGCTCGGACACACAGATTGCTCCCCGTATGCCTCCCACATGTTTTTTTCAAGATATGTGCTGCTGCTTTGTAAGAAAAGTTCTAAAACGTAGCAGCACAGCGTGCTCGGTACGTTTCATTCTTTGTAAGATTTTGCATAGGACATTCGCAGATTCTACGATGCTCTAAAAAAAACAACAACAACAACAACCTCTTAACAGGTGAAGGCTACTAAAATGCACATGCATCTGCTATATTTTGTTTAATATTCTGGTGGTGGCATTCACAAGAGGCCACTATACAAATATGTTACACCATGCCATGCATCAATAATTACCCGTAGCCTCAATACCACCAGATCGTTGTCTAAATATGCGTAAGTCTACACAACGATGATGATCATTATGCATTTTCCTGATGATTCACGTTTTACACAGCTCCCCGAAATCTGTCAGCGTCAGACTGTTGACGCTTCTTAACGTATCACAAAGAATGCCTCTCCTTCTAAAGCAACAAACCGCATCGCCGTATGTGGTTGTCTGCTTGCCGATTCACAGCCAATTAGTAAGGTTTGTTGCGTAAACAAAACATGCCATTTCGTTACTAGTTCAGCACACCGGTGTTTGGAGAGTAAAACCCACAGCTTGTACAATTCGAGCATGACGTTTCGCCAGTAATTACAACTTACATCATCATGTGCATCTAGTATGTGCCTATTCTCTAGTCACCCCCACTCTCCTTACAGAGATATCCATAGACTTGCATACGGACCAATAGACTCACATACGCTTACATCATCCATAGACTTACAGAGAGACCCATACACTTACATGAAGACCCGTACACTTGAACACACATTCACGTACCTGCTCTGATTTCCCTTCTCCATCAACTGCCATTCCGTGCCTCATCTCTCGTTTCATCCACTGTCCTCGAATCGCGTTCCAATGCATCCTCACACCTCCGCTCACTCAGCTCGGCATCGGTGGCATCTGCATTGCACTTTTATTTCCGTGTTTTCAACGCATGCCCACGCCACATAATCCTAGCCTCCCTTACTTGCTGGACAATATTAGCAACCCTGGCATCCCCATCGATGTTAATATGCTCCTCGTGTCTTTTCGGTCAAAGCACGTGACAGACGCAACAAGGAACACGTGTTTATGTTTACATTTCTATCAGTTTTTGCCAAGCTAAACATGAGTCAATAATTGATGTGTGTAGTCTTCTGGAAAACAAAACAACCCATTATCTGGATGTTGTAGCGTTGCATCATTTTTCTGAATCGCATAGGCAGCGTGATGTCGTTTAATTGACAACAGATGTGTTCCTTGCCACGTGTTAGCTAATCAACTGTGAAAAATTCGTATCTGCGGCAAGCTGACAAAAGTAGCCCTAATTTTACTTAATTGACATACACTTGTTTGTTATTAAAAAATCAAACCGTTTTCATTGTCCGCAGCCAATTCATTTCATGGCATTAAGGCAATGTTTTCTTTAACCAAGGAGTGAACACATTTAAAAAAACTCCCTAATTATAAGTATGCCCTCGTTAACAACGTAAAGTAAACATTAATTGTTTTAGACAACGTAAAATGCAAATAGCGTTTTTTTAATTGGGTTGATTTTGTTGTTTATTTCCATTAGCTGGAAGAATATTGACAGTCAATGAATGATGCTGAAATCAATGTCTAATGATAACAAAACGATGTTTACAGTTGAATGTGTAAAGAATAGCCCATTATTACACCTTTCTTGACGGATCGGCTCATAAACATTTTTGTCATTCCGAGTCGAGCAATACAATGGCTTAAGCACAATCGATATCGAGGGCATTGCCTCGCATTTGCAGGCAATTATGCGTTCAATTATTTAAATCATCAGCGCGGCCATTAAATGACAAACGCAGGTGAGCAGGAGGTGACAAGCGGGAGGTGAGAAAGAGCTGCATGTGTTCTCTAGAAGATTAGAACCCCCTTCTTTTGTGCGATGTTTTTTTTCTACTGAAATAATGGGTATACAGTGACAAAACTACCCTCTCTCCTTGTGCTTTCACGAAGCCATTTCTCTGCCGCTGCTGCTGCTGCTGCTGCGGCTACCCGTGGTTCATAACGACGTGACCACTCACGAGAAAGGGGGACACACATCTCAAATACGCACGCACCAAAATTGGACAAAAAAAACCCCACGCTTTTGCCTAGCAACCGATCACCCTTCATTCCAGTTGGCACAAGGAATTACTCTGCGGCACGAGTAACCGACAGTGCTCAGCCGAGCCCATCAAAATTATGGCACGTCTTCCGCTCTCGTAAGAGAGTGCGGAAAGGTAAAGGTGCAGCCCTGCAACTTCTTGCTCACGCCACCGCTGGTGGAAGGGCTTCTACTCAAGACAGCTCGAGAAGAGCGCCTCTCTAGAGGGTGTTTTTGGTCCTACCCTTACACACTGACGTATTGGAGAAGGTGGGAGTGAGTACCCACACTTTACTCTTCCCCCCACCACACACGACATACCGATCGGCCGTGTTGTAACAATGTTTACTACTGGCTGAACGGAAGTGGGGATTAAACAAAATCCTGCCCATTATTTCAACTCGCTGCCCCAGGCTAACCCACGACTGCGTGACAGCGTCCCCAACAGAGCTTGTGTGTGTGTGTGTGGTGTTTAGCAGCGTATATGAATAAAAAAAAAGAAATCAGTGATTTCCGAACAATGCAGAAGCTTCTAAAATGTTAAGCTTCAGATTTCAATTGATTAGATGTGCTTACCACTCCGTGATGAATTGTGAATATGCCAGTGGAACACACGGTTTTTTTGACAAGCTAAATGCCAAGGCGCAAAGAGTGGTTCTTGGAAGCGAGTGTCAAGTGACTACACGAGACAATGATTAGTCAACTGTTCAAATTCTACAGCAAAATGCGCACCGGGGAATAGGGGGGGGGGGGAAGGGGGGGGGGACTAAAACTGAAATAAACAAAAACATAATTATAGTGAACGTTTAAATTAATTCATTAATCCACAACAAGCTGCCAGGTTTTGGCAAATACAACAATGCCATGCATCTGTGTGCGTTTATAATGTTTTTTTGTTTAAGCAAACAGAGAATACAATCTCTGGGCAATATATAATGTGTGCTGTTGCGCCGAACATCACACACACAAACAAGAGAGGACCCGGAGGCGAGAAAAGCAGATGGAGGAAGGACGGGTGAACGCGGCGGGTTAATCCAGGAGTTTTCCTCGAGTAAAGGTGTCATCTGTACGCTAATATCGCTCTCAATCCCCGCCCGTTCAGCCGGAGTCGTGAACAGATCTCGAGGGAATGCCTCTGCCTATTTTGAAAGTTTCACAACAAGGTCCAAATAAAAAAATAAAAAATAAAAACATAATAAAATAATTCTCACGACGTTTCGGCCACAACGCAAGCAGCCGTCCTCAGGTGGAAAACAGGTATGTCGAGAAGACAGAGTCTGAATGTCTTCTCGACAGACCTGCTCTCCACCTGAGGACGGCTGCTTGCGTTGTGGCCGAAACGTCGTGAGAATTAATTTATTATTCTTTATTTTTATTATTTTATTATTTCCATTCTACGTGACTTTACCGAAAGAACCAAGAAGATGAATCCCTGCAGTCATGAAAGCTTTAAATCGAAATTTAAGGTCCAAATACGCACGCATCGGGAGTGTCACGACTGGCACCTATCAATTGAATCCACCCCCGCCCCTTCTGTCTGCCCCCTCCTCCCCACACTTATTGATGCGTTGCGATTGACGTGTTTTTTTCGGTTCTTGAGTATGGCAATATATTCAGGAGCTACGGTCTGCTCGCCACGAGAGGGCTTCAGGAGGGAGTTTATGCAGTATTGCTATTCCTCCTCCTTTGAAGGAGAGCACACTCGAGTAATATTACCATGCGCTCCATGGCTTGAGTTCCATGACCACTGCGGCTTGTCTTTACAGTTTCCATTCATGAAGTAGATGCGCGCGTCCGCCTGTTGATGTTCTGATACGGTTAATGGCACGTGCTATATTTCATCGATTCACGTCACTCCCTGCAACCACTAGTTACATAAGAAAAGACTTGCATACATCTGCCGTGGGCTTAAAAAAAACATGAGAATTACTAACTGGCTTCTTGAGGTGACTCACACCCCATTCACACATCCCAAGTGTCGTAAGCGAAATGAAAAAAAAAACAGATTTAAATGCAGTCGCAGCTGGATCCATGCACACCTAATGATGAAAAAAGCACGGTTCCGAAATGAGCCAGCACATGGCTCACATTAACACTGGTGGGGAGGAAAAAGCGAAGGGGGAGAACGTGTCATGCAAGCGAACTCCTCTGGACGTGAGCACAGCTGGCCACAGTCGCACTCGGGGTCAACATCCCTCACCTTTCCGCCCGTGCCCGTCGTTGTGCAGAGTCGCTTGAGAGTGCTCTCCAACCGTCTTCGAGGGAGGTCGAAGCCAGGGGACCTCTGCTGTTGGGTCACCGATGAGGCGTTGGTTCTTTATCAGAATATGTATGTATGTCGCATGCGTCCCACAATTCCATCCACAATGGGTTGGGGTTCCGTTATTGAGCCCATGTTACTTATGCTCGTGCGGTGACATTGACGGGGCTAAGTATGGTTAGCATCAGGCCCCGTCACTCTTGTCTCTCCAGTGCTGATGTTGAGCCGATGACAGGTGAGTTGTTCTTGGGGAGGCTCAAGCGAGGTTTAAATCATCATTTCCACTGGTAGTCATTTGCCTGGTCGGTAATCAAACTCTGTGTCTAGGCTCAATGGACAGTGCGCTAGCCACCCACCGTACCACCATTTTTTCTAGTACACATTCCCGGGGTTTAGTTTAAATCACTCAATATTTTCCGGGTCACTGCGAGACTCGAAGAGGCCCAATTACTTTGGTGAGGGCCTTAGCGAGAGGTACACTGGACGTGGTGTACCAGGTGCAAAAATATTTCCCGAGTCACCAACCCAGCAGAAAATGAAGCAGTGCACAGTCCACATATTGTACCGTACGTTAACGCCGCACACACATACTTACAACACGGTACATCCTTTACAGGAACAAACAAAAAAATTGGCTGAATTATCTCGTCTGCCATGCAACTCTGTAATAGACTTTAATGGGGGAAAAAATCATTGCAAATGGGGGCCGTGGTAACTGGCACGGGATGATGACCTGTTCTATGCAAAGTGTGTGTCACATGAGACTTTAATGTCTGTGTGGGCTTCCGACACGACCACCGGCGTGCCGTCACTGCCGACGACAGCCAACACCTGTGGCATGTACACAACACATCATTAGCGTGAAAGGACTTGCGCAGAGCACACCTTTTGCTCTTTGCGACTATCGTCAGCGGCTTGCAACCCACACCGAGCCTGGTAAACCTTCCCCCGCCGATCGTTTCATATCTGAGTCGAATCTATGACGGCGTGACTATTATTGGACTTATATAAATAATTAATACGCCAAGGTGTCTCAAATAGCAATCCAATCAGACACAAGTTCCCCCTATGACTGTGTTTTTTTTTTACCACACGAGTCCGCAGCGAATTCACAAGACTTAGGTGAGGATATTCTCCAATGACTCTGTAGATTGCCCAATTAATTCACTGACATTTTTAATTCGCAAGCTGCCACCCAAAAAAAAATCAACAAAACAGCTTTCACCGGTCGCCTGCTTTACTATTAGAGAAACCATATGCACCTGCTTGCCTTGTGGCACGGGTATGACGACCACAACGTATCTCTCCACTCGAGTGAAAACAGACAGGGCTTGCGTGTAACAACACAACGCCTTCGACCACGACTCGTTGAGCAGTGCACTTATTCTAGATTTGAAGCTTTCGTGACTGCAAGGATACATATTCTTAGGTTTTTTCGGTAAAGTCAGGACCTCACAAAAATTATATTCAGGGCTTACCTTGGCTCCTCCCACCCTCAACCAGTATTTATACAAGGACTGTTTTCTTGGAATTTCTCTCACTTGATACAGCAGTCGTGCTGTGACGGTTCCACCTGAAGACGGAAGCTTGTGTTGCCTCCGAAACGTCGTGATTTTTATTTTATTTTTATTTTACTTTTATTAATTTTAATTTTTTACCTACGTAACTTTACCGAAAAAAACTAAGAGCAGTGCACTTATGCTGCACAGCGATACGACAATGCAGCGGTAGTAGTTATTATCGTATACAACAGAAATAAGAGTAGGTTTTACCATTGGTATTCAAACACCAAAAAGAAACCTTTTTGCAAGGAGGAATCAGGTTGCTGCATTAACCACACACACAGTACTTATGGTGAACATGCAAACACACATTATCTGGTAATAAATGGCATTGCGTTTGAAACTGATTGGCCTACACCAGAGACATGATCCTTCTTTAGAGCTTAGTCTCACCGGTGTCAGACCAGAGCACGCCAAAAGGCGAACAGGACAAAGACAATGCACCATACGAGCATGTATAGCTCGGGGTGAGTAGCTATACCATGGGGCTTATTTGCCAGTATCAAAGTATAAATAAATACGAATAGGTTTTACAATTTATGGCAATAAAACAGGCGATGTTACGATGCGCAAACACCAAATAGGTCGCCTTTTAGCAAATGAATCAAGTCTGCATTAACCACACGTACTTGTGGTGAATATGCAAACAAAAACATGCTCTGATAATAGATGCATTGCCTCTGAAGCTCTATGGCCTACACCAGAGACAGCCTTCTTCATGGCCTAGTCTCACCGGTGTCAGACCAGAGGATAACCCCATAGGGCGAACAGTACACGTGCCACAAGTAATGCGGACTTGATTCCTTGCAAAAAAAGTATTTATTTGTTTTTTGAACATCTCAACACCTCTTTGATTGCAAGAAAGGGTAAAGCCTATTTTTATTTTGTCATGCTTTGATGCTTGCAAAAAGGTCCAATTATATTACCCCATAATGTAGTAATTGTGGTTTTTTTCTGCTTACAATATATTGCAGTCATTCTAAATCCAGCCCCTCCCCCTCCCACACCACACACCATGTCGGTCATGGGGTTGTTTTTTTTTAACCACGCTTCGCCCACTCTGATCTGTGTGCGTTGGTGAAGGAGGTGTGAGGACAACGTCGCGGTTTACTTATCACTGGCCACTGACATTTTGGCCGTAGCTGAGAATCGAACGTGGCTTTGTCGGGTGCGCAAGAGCAGCGGTGCTAATCGCTGCGCCACAGTTCCGCCCAGTGCAGTTATTATGATGGTATTATCGCGTGACGCATTTGTCACGTTATAGAAATATCTATATACGTATTACAAGGTAAAGCAATAAACAAATAACTGGCCATTATCACCGTAATCAAATGGACTCTACGATAACACATTCCCGATTGATTCTACAATATATGGGTCATTACGCAGTGCATTGGCGACTGCCCGGGTCATTCGGGTTCCTTACCAACACCAATCACTTCCTCTCCCCCTTCTACTCATTGCCTGTGCATCTGCAACTTGTTTTGTTTTATTTCTACACAACTTTAGCAAAGATACTATTCTGGCACCATGCCGGGGCATTAACCACATCTGCCAAGGGCCCCCACCTGCTTTCGTCTAATTACCACAAACAGCGGAACCCTCTCAGCCTATTCCACAAGGCGATGCTTGGGCAGGGATCAATGTGATGAGAGAGAGGGCAGCGGGGAGAGGCACCTGAAAAGTGGAGATCCATCACCAAGCAATGATTAGTGATCCAGCAATCACTGCTTACGACCCAGTTATTCGCTCGCTACTACTGCTACCAACCATGTTTCTCTCCCCGCAACCTTCACTCCTTGATCCCTCCTGCCATGTTGAGCACTTGGTATGGCCATACTGTGTTGTATCATCCGTACTGTTTTCAAGCACCATGCAAAAATAACTCTCTCTCTCTCTCTGTCTTCCCTCGCAACGGCTCAACATTAGAATCCCCCACACCATCATCCCTTTTGCCCAAGTTCGTATAACGTCGCCCAAATCAAGAAATATATGAATTTTTATCCATTTAAACGTCTGTGCCGTTTGCTGCTGGCCCACTTTTGGGGTTTGGGCCTTGCAGCCTGTGCTCGGAAATGTTCTTGGATTTTAAAAGGAAAACGAGAACTCAAAAAGGTGCCAATGCATTTTCTTCCTTTGCATAATTATCGACGTTTTTTCCAAAGTCGTAGCAGCAGACCATTACTCTTTTGTTGTTGTTGCAATCGCACCTACCATCAAACCACAGACTTAGATCACGCATGCATATGTATCACGATTCATATTCTTAGGTTTTTTCGGTAAAGTCACGTAGGTAAAAAATTTAAATTAATAAAAGTAAAATAAAAATAAAATAAAAATCACGACGTTTCGGAGGCAACACAAGCTTCCGTCTTCAGGTGGAACCGTCAGCAATCGTGCTGTGACGGTTCCACCTGAAGACGGAAGCCTGTGTTGCCTCTGAAACGTCGTGATTTTTTATTTTATTTTTATTTTACTTTTATTAATTTTAATTTTAAGTTTTTTTACCTACGTGACTTTACCGAAAAAACCTAAGAATATGAATCCTCGCAGTCACGAAACCTTCAAATCTGTATCACGATTGCTTCTGTACCCTCCCCGCCACTATCGTATCATATTAAACTTGCATACAGATGCAGTGCTGAGGTTAAAAATGGATGGCAGCTTCCCCTTCCCAGTGTTACAATCGCATTAGGTACGCGTGATGGCACGTGCCTGTACTATCAGAGGCAATCATTGGTATACAGCGTACACTTGGGAGACTTTCAAAATCTCCCTGTGCTGTGAGGAGGCTGTATCGAGAGTTTGATAACCTATCTGTGCTGACTCTCAGTGTTATCTTCTGATTTCCATGGCGGGGTTTTATTTCGCCGCTGGGCACTTTGGTTATCTCTTACATGCAAAACGTTTAAATATAAATATATAGTACCGTGGACAAATTGGACAAATTTCGATTTACAGCTTTCGTGACTGCAGGGATTGGTATTCTTGGTTCTTTCGGTAAAGTCACGTAGAAGGGAAATAATAAAATAATAAAAATAAAACAATAAAATTTGCCCTCGTGCTGCTTTGCACATCTTGTAAATTAATCAGATGCAAACATTAATTTCCTCCTCTGCTTCACGTTGTTTGGTTTCCCTTTTTACATAAAAAACATTATTAACACCTTTAATTGCATTTGGTTGGGTCCTTAAAGTAATTGACCGTGAATATTGTTTTACGCGCAGCAATAACTCCCGATGATGGAAATAATTTCGCATGCACCACCATCACGAGGAGCTGGTGGAGAAATAACAACATTAATACCACCGAGAAGGCAATCTCTTCGCAAGGAGGCTAAATCAACTTTCGTCGACTCATCTACACATTTACAATAAAAAGCGTTTTATCACCGTCATCATTAAACGCACGAACCGCCTTGCGACAGACAGCATGCCACAATTATGGGTGCAGCGCTGTATCGATTAATCGATTAATATCCTTTCCTAGCGGTCTCATTCCGTGCAATGAAGGTGGCAACCCAGCACTATCTTGCTCACATCACTGCTGGTGGAAAGGGCCTTTGCCTAACGGAGCCCTAGAAAGTATTTGACCTACTCTTCTAGATGATAATTCGCTGTTCACTTCGGAATATTGACTGTTAACCATCACACCGCGGCAGCATCCCTACGAGCTTGATTCTAGTTAGGTGGTGGCTGTCGCAGCCTTTCCTACGTATACACAGAGGGTAGGGGAGCAGGTTGCGTGGTTGATACGTTGTGACTTTAAGAACACATTGCGAAGCCGCTGCCAAGCCACGGAGAGCCTGGGTTCGATTTCGGATGTCGACCAAACCGAGTTCTCAAGTGTGGCCAGTCCAACGCCTCAACCCGGTCACTCATAATTGCACACTTTATTTTGCGAAAAACCATCAACGACAATGAAAAATATCGGCTTTAAAGCCATGAATAGATATCGGTAGAGCGGTATGGGAAAGTGCAACCCCTCCCCCCTACTGTGTAGATGATAAAAATTCCCACGTGAACAATTGTTCTGGGGGAGAGGCATGCATGCATGTTGAACTTGCGTCACACCATACGTAGGCAACCGTGAGAATCGGTGGTGCGGGAGAGCGAGCACTGCTCTTGCTGGACTAACAGACTTTACGAATGCATTCTTCGTCGATATCACAATTGGGATACAATTGGCGGGGGTGGGAAATCCCCAAAACATTATTTCCATTCTCAGCCCTTTGTTAGTTATGGGTAATTAAAACTGCGCTATGTTCTACCACGTATCGCATTACAGCTCCTTGTGGGGTTGAAGATATTAAGAACTACAATTTGTTTCACAGCAGGTTTTTTTTTCCGCAACACAGAAAAATATAATTTACAATTCGAATTGTATGCATTGCAAATCATCCGAAATTACAGTAAATTGTTGGGTTTTTTTAGGCCAAAACTATAAACAGACAGCTTTAGGCGTGCGTCAAGGAGCAAAGCTGTGATAACACGTTCTAATTGCGCGTGCACACACACACACAAAATTATAAATGGAGAAACACGACCGAAAATAAATATTCCGTTAATCTAAATAATTAACACATTTAAATCAGAGGGTGGGGGGGAGAAATGAAACATTTACACACCTTCGCAGCCCAATCAAAATTTAATGACAAGCATTTCACAATGTCTAGCGCACTCGTGTGTGTGGCTTGATTGTTCGTTATACGCTCAATTGTCGCCTGATTGGCTTGAATAAATACCCCAAGGTGCACCACGACAATTGTGCATTTGAGTCGAGGAATCCTGTCATTGCCCACTTCTTCGCGCTAATGTACTGCGAACATAACGTCTACCGCAAACGGGGATTGCACCCTGCGAGTTTGTTTCAGCGCGATCTCCTCTGAGACGTTTGTCAGGATGGAGGTGACATAGAGGTCAGAGTGCAACGTGTTGGAATCGTGGCAGCCGCCATCCGAATAAGCCGGTGTTCTCAAGTGAAGTTAAGTTCGCCCACCAACATACTGCACGGAAAGAGAGAAACACATCACTTTTAATGTAGGTTGACTAAAATTCCAGCTCTTAGAATGTATACATAGGTTCGACTGTCAAGCGACCAAGCTCACTACCGTATCAAGACTCATTGGGATACTACTACATTGGCAGTGGTGGCCAACACATGAATATAAAAAAAAAACTCAAAACGTTCGACAATAACACTACCTGGAATATAGGCAACATTTTGATTACATGGATACTTTGGGGTCATACGAAGAAAGGCCATTGCCCGAAATATATTACATCATACAAGTTGTTTTCATCTCAAGGCAGCGTTATTGACGAATGTGTTCTTGAATGCTGAGCAGGCGGGAACGCGTTTTCCTTCGCCGTGTGGACCAGACACCACTTGAAACGATCTCAGAAGTGGCTCGGTGACATCCTCTTCCGCGGGCCGTTCTCCAACGCGGAGGATTGCAACGCCTCCTTGCGAGAGATCCGTCGGGATACTTTGTCTTGTGCCACGATTGCCGAGCGCACAGCTGGGACACAACTGGCGAAGCCAGTGATGGGCGGGGGACACGCGCTCATGCAAAATCCAAAATAGCCCTCTGCCGTCAAAGCCACCAGCAATATTTTCGCTGGCGTGTGTAAGTGCCTAAGCGCGCGGTGCGCTGACGGCGTGTGCATTATTTTGATTTGCTTAGCAGCGGCTTATTCGTCACAAAAAGCTAATTTAAAATGACATATTGTATATGTTGGTCTCCTCGCCAAAAAAAAACACTCTGCTGAGATAAATGGAGCATACGTGTGTGTGTAAGAAGCACATTTTCACGGAGAGATATGCATGCCTCCGGGAATCACTATTAGAGACGGACAGATAAAACACGTGAATCAGATGACACATTTGAGTTAGAGACGTGATTAAAACTGTTCGGAGGAATCAGCCGGCTTTGTAGGAATGCGTCCGGTAGAAGCGACGCTCGTTGATGGTCAAGACGAGCGACACGGTGGCAGCCAAGGAATGAAACGACATCCGAGAGGACGTCACCCCAGGAGACGGATCGATGAATCAGCTCAATCAGCTTCTGGGTGGTATTGTTGCACTGCGGGTAGATGGCGGCGGCTATGGGATGGGCCCTCATCCAGGAGTGGATTGACTCTGACTGATGGCGAAGAAACGTGCGGTTAGTTGCGCTGCGCTACTAACCCAGCGCTACTAACCCAGCGCTACTAACCCAGCGCTACTAACCCAGCGACCCGAGTTCGATTCCCGCTCACGGCCAACACCGGTGACGATTATCTGAACCGGTCCTGGGACTCCCCTAGGTCGACTCAGCCTCAAATGACTACCTGGTGCGGTGCGTAAAAGACATCGCCCCTAGGGATACAAAGGCGGCCGGGCGTGGTGCTGGTCACCCACCCCCTCGTGTGCCGTTCTGGCCTTCACAGGTGCTCGCTAACAGCACTTGCCCCAACAGTCTGTTAAGGTCATAAGAGTTTTTTTTTGTTAGATCGCGTAAATATACAAATGTGTCGTTAAAACCCGCCACCACCCGACACAACAAAAATAAACTATTATGGATGATATTGGTCGCGAAAGCCTACTACGTGTTGGTCTGTTAAGGCAATACGGGGGATCTTTGTTCTTTGTCTTTATTTGCTCCCCATTGCAAACAACCGAACCCCGTGAGTCATGGGCACATTGCAATATTCAAGTTAAAGTCGACGTATTCTAAACTTTGAATCATGGCGAGACGCACACCACGTGCTCCCGTCGTGCCCTCCGTCATCACGTGCCACGTTGCGCAATAATTAAGAGGAACCTTCGCCCCTTTGCCGCGGAAATTCTGCCCCCCCCCCCTTTTGTTTCGAATCCGAAACCGCTCCGTTTTCCCCTGGAGTTTGAGATAAAATATGAAACTGAAAATCTGCTGTCGCCACCCAAGGAGATCTTTATCCCGCTGAGAGCTCCCCGATTTCAACGCATACATTTACTCGAAAATGCGTACGTCTTTAAAAAAATGGTTTCATGAAATGCAGATTTAAACGTGTATATATTTTATACGGCTCTGTGGCGTGAAACGCACGCTGTTTGGCATATGACGTACGTTTCGAAAACACAACCGCGAAATCCTACAGACATTCTCGTAAAATATTCTCCGGCTTGTGACCATTCGAGTGTAAGTAACGTCACGTCGGTTAATACATTATTATAGGGTTGTTATTTGTTATTTCTACACTCGCGATAGAAGCATATACTTACTTGTGTGGGCGAAGATGTGTTATTTATTTATTTGATGAAATTATCAAAAGAAAATAACGTAATCATGTCAGATTTAATTGCAAAACGCAAACAAACAATACCAATGACACGGTACAAATGAGATATTAAAATATGTGATTACTGAAGCGTAACCACAACCCACAAATTGTAACAAAAATTATCACATCGCTTGACGAGGAAGGGAATGAAATGTTGTGCAGCTATTAAAAAGTGGAAATATTTAAGCTCCCTGAAATTAAACTTGATTTGAAGCTTTCGTGACTGCACGAAAGCTTTCGGTAAAGTCACGTAGCAAGAAAATAAATTAAATATTAGAATACGACGTTTCGATTGCAACACAAGCAGTCGTCATCAGGTGGAACAAAATTTGAGAGAGAGACAAAACACAGACACGGAGACACACGGACAGACACACACACAAGCAGGGAGACACAACACAGAGACACAGAGAGAGAGACACACACCATAGACACACAGAGTGTCTCTCTCTGCTTGTGTGTCTGTCTGTGTGTCTCTGTGCCTGTGTTTTGTCTCTCTCTCAAATTTAGTTCTACCTGATGACGATTGCTTGTGTTGCAATCGAAACGTCGTATTCTATTATTACATTTATTTTCTTTCTACGTGACTCCCTGAAATTCTGTGTTTAATAAAATTTCTACTTCCATGCAGGCATCACACCAGCCGGCGGGTGGTGAGTCCCATCGCCATCGTGCCATGGGACAGAGCATCCGTAGGGATATTTTGGTAGAGCAGTATAACCCGTCGTGCTAAAGAATGCCCCCCCCCCCCACCACCACGGAAGCGGATATCACAGAGCGAACTCTGAGAACACGGCTGCTTGGATTCTAAACCCAGGGCCTCATCAAAGATCAGTGCCCTGACCTTTGAATCTCCTGTCCACCTCAAATCACATTCGTCTCGACTTGTCCGCTCAACCAAGACACAGTCCACACATTAGCTCGGTGCAGTTAAAGGCTCAGGAAAACAGAAGACGCTGGGGGAACGGCTCCGCATCTGCGGAGGTGAAATTGGCCCACATCAGATGGTACATGCACACTCAGGTGTGTCGGGCGTAATTCAGACTTAAGACTTAAAAATAATAACACATTCCTGCGGAGGGAGCTGGTAGGAACGTTGGGTAGTTCGGTCAATGGCCAGGGTTAACGGCGGCGTGGTGTATTCCGCAAATATGCCCGACTGTGAGGGCGTGCACAAGCCGGCGTGAGTAGGTTAAACGTTGAGTTTTATAAGGGCACCACGGGGTGACCAGCCCCTCACCACCCAGCCCCACACCTCCCACCCCCCACCCAGCCCCACCCTCCCCACCCAGCCCCTCCCTACCCTCCCCACCCAGCCCCACCCTCCCCTCCCCACCTTCCCCTCCCCACCCAGCCCCTCCCTCCCCACCCAGCCCCTCCCTGCACGACAGACGGACACAATAATCCCCTGTGGGCTGGTGTAACCAGGAGGTTCCTACCAGTATTAACTAATTTGGCTGACAGACAGACAAGTAATGGATACTGGGCCTCTCTTTAAAATCTTTTTCGGGAATGCGCCGTGATTGGTGGCCCATAAATGTTAAAAGTTGCATCGTAGAATTATGGGGAGGGCTTATCCAGCAGTGGATTGATCGTGGCTGATGATGACGGTGACTTCATACGGCATTGGCAGTGGTCAATGCGATAGATGAGCTTGGTCAGGCTGACTTGTCAAAATGTTACTTAGATGTCTTCTGCATCTACATTGTCTATAATGATCCTATTTATATCGTTCCGGGTCGCCTTGACAAGGAGACATGCTGCCATGACGTAATGGCTAGCGCACTGGCCTTGCAATTCAGAGGTCGATGGTTTGATGTCCTGGTACAATGGTGCAAGAGTTTTACAATCCTGTGGGGTAAAGTGTGGGTCCTCCCACCTCTTCCAATACATCTGGCCAGCGTAAACGAGAAGACCTAAATTACCTCTAACACCCCCATCCAGTGGAGGCCAGCAGTAGCACGAGGAAGTAATTGCACGGTTGCACCTTTAACTTTTTTTTACCCGACTCGTACACAAAAAAAAATCAGAATCCCACTGCAGGAACGCCGTTCTCCACAGGACATCCACGGTTCATATCCACAAAACAGTACCCACTTTCTTAATACCCTGTAGGAATCTGAGAGACAGATGATAGGCTAACTTCAACCCCTAAACCTGGGACGTGGAGCTCGCTGCCCTGCGATTGCGAGCAACGAAACACGCACACAGCGCGCCCACACGGATGACCTAAATAACGCCACGGCATATGGGAGGGGCGGGGGGGGATTCTCATTTTAAACATTTCTCCGGCGACGAGACGGGCGGGAAAGGCTTTCTCGGAAGCTCAGCGTCGCTCGTAATCCCCGTCTCGGACACCACAACGCAGGTGCGATCGATGTGGAATCTCTCCCACCACCTCCCACACGGCCGATCTGCCTCAAAGGGAATTGCGCTGGCGCGGGGTTATGGCATTTCCTTATTTTTGGTTAATTGGAACATTCCGATGGCTCGGAGGCTCTGCCAGGCATTATGGAACCTGTTCCCATTTCCGATTATTATTATTGTTATTATTTTACCAGGTAAGGCCCACTGAGCTATTGTAAGGTTCTTTTTTCCAGAAGCGAATTTGCTATAAAAAATGATAACTCGACGAAGTGGCTTATCACGTGGACATTTATAGCGGCCAAATACTCAAAAAGTGGAGGGGGAGGGGGGAAACCGGAGGACCCGGAGGAAAAAAATATTCCACGCGACAACGGGGAGAACATGCAAACTCCAAATATACAGGCGTCACGGTGTGGGATCGAACCCATGCACCTCCTGTATACCAGGCGAGGCAGTTAACATCTCGCCACCGCGGAACCTGTACACACAAAGCAATCGGCATCTAGTGGCCCTGGGATAAGAACGGTGGAGATCGTCTTGGCCACAACACAAGCAGCCGTGAGAATTTAATTTTATTATGTTTTATTTTTATTATTTTATTTTTTCCCTTCTACGTGACTTTACCGAAAGAACCAAGACGATGAATCCCTGCAGTCACGAAAGCTTTAAATCGAAACGGTCGAGATGCTGCTGATGCCGTTGTTATTGTTGCTCGGAGGAGGTGCTGAGAAGGAAAAAGCGCACCCTGTTGTTTGTTCCCTGGCGTTTTCAAATATTCAACGAAATATTTGGTGGTGGTGGTGGTGCTGCTGCTTCGTTGGTGGAGGTGCACGAGTAAATAACATACAAAAAAACGAACACATTCGTCAATAACACTGCCTTCAATATATATAATAGGCGACGTTTTTTGGTAGTGGCCCATCTTCATTGGACGTGAAAAAAGTATCATTGCCTGAAATGTCACTGATTGTTATGTTTGACTTTTAAGGCAATGTTACCGATACAAGTCTTCGAGTTTTTTTACTTCTTTATTTGAGAATACGGTTATATCCAGGAGTAAAAAAAATGGAAATCACAATTGTACGTCATTAATGCATTATATTTTGACTTATTACAACAATTCAATACAAATCTAAGAGTCCTTCACAGCCCCCACTCATGGATGGACACAGCACCTCGCGGTGGCCGGGAGCAGTACACACACAACTCGCCAACCGATAGAGCCACGACCAGGAGTCGAACTCAGACATCTCCATCCCTTTGTTGAAGCAAATCTCGGGGACGCTCGATGGCTGCTTTACTGTAACCTCGATCCCACGTCTAATTATAAATTCGTCGTCTTATACACATCACAATTCATAGTAATCACTGCACCACTCACTGCTCCGACAAATACGCACGTTTCATGACTTTATAATAACGGATCGGAAGACCATTTGGAATATATAAATAACGTACGTTATATTTTTTCTTGCACGGATCTACATTTATTTTTCGCGCATTCGCTTAATATATATCCGCAATTTTATATATATATTATTTCTGCTCCTGAAAAAAATGCTTAAGCAAGCAATCTCTGGACCGGTTTTCGACCTACCAAGTCTCATCAGCAGCGCTCAGGCCGGTAAAACCCAACTTGCTTATGGGGTTGCCAGAGATTATAGATTCACCGAGGTTATACTACCTTCACCCCCCTCCCACCACCCCCCCCCCACACACACAGGGGATTTTGTGTGTTAACAATAAAGCATGCTCGAATAATTTTTGTCATCGCAGATATTGTATTGATCTGTGGTGAGATTTAAGACAGGACACCGGGGTTAATGCCCTCGCTATTTATCGAAGTCGAGCCTCGGGCATGTTTGATGTCCACGGAGAAGGCATCACCTCTCGGGTCCCACGTCTCATGGCGAATGCGGCGGCGGTGGCGGCGGCGTCTCTCGTGCAATGCACTCACCGCGACGCTTCTTCGGTTGGTGTCCGTTGAATTTTCTTTCTGACAACGAGACTTTCCCACCCACGTGACATTTATTCCGTCGCAAGAGATCACGCGGCCAGCGTCACAACGAGGTGCAGCGCTTCATTGATGCCTCGCGCGTAAAATTTATTCTAGATTTGAAGCTTTCGTGACTGCAAGGATTCATATTCTTAGGTTTTTTTCGGTAAAGTCACGTAGGTAAAACATCTAAATTAACAAAAATAATTTTGATGTTTAACCTACGTGACTTTACCGAAAAAACCTAAGAATACGTAAAATTTATGTTCAGCGGTCGGACGGCAAAGGCACGATTCACCCGGTCGAGCGGGTGGGATGAATTGCGTGCGGTTCGGGGTAACGATTCGATACTCGATTCTTATTTTGTCTCGTTTTTTTTTTGGGCCCGTCTCGTTTGCATCGTTTCTCACGTCGTTTCAATGTTTTTGATTGCTCCCGTTAGCCGAAATGTAACATTAGCATATTAATATCGTGAGCCATGGTCAACCCACTGCTGGATAAAGGCCTCACCAAGCTGTTGTCATCTGTACGTGCTGCTTCTGTATATCACATGTCATGATATTTAGCATATTTAAGATATGAATGCATACACAGCATCAATTGTGCATAGAGCATTTACTTCTTCTACATTCACGATTCGATGCACGCATTGTCGAACTTAAAAATCGACTTTTATTAATGAATCGATCCATCGCCACAAACCTCTTCAGCTCTGCCATTAGCTACACGTGCAACAAATGTGTAAGACAAAGCCACATGAACATTCCTCGTGATTAATGTTCGCCGTAAAACCCTTGAACTCATTGTTCTCTCGACAGAAATTACCCAAACACCACCTTGACTCTGCGAAAAAAAAAAGGTGGTGGTGGAAGGAATGTGTAATCTAAACAAGATTAAGCGTTTGGTAATGCTATAAAACAACCCTGCCTCAAAAATAGCTGGTGCTTTATTTTGGGTTATTTTTTCCGGTCCCAAGTTGTTAACCGACGACATCCACGCGCCTTCTTGCTCACAGCGCTCCTGCATGCGCGTGTGTGTGTGTGTGTGTTTCTTTTCACTTTGATAGGTGTTTACAAACGTGAGCCAACCAAGCCAGAAACAAGCTTCATTCATCACGGCTCGAAACGGACTGCCCGTCAACACGTGCCGGGGACCTTGTGCCGGTGCCTGCGACGAGATGGAGGGTGTATATATATATCGCTGTCTCTCTCGGCTTTTACTAAATCGCCGGGAAAGTCCCATCGCTCACGAATGTGATCAAAACTCCGAGTGGAAGCAGTGGGAGGGTGGTGGCGAGGGGAAGCGGGGGATGGAGGGGGAAATCTAAAATAAATACGGCCGCTACCTTATATCGTGTATCCCTTGCACTCACATCGGCCTGACTTTTCCTTCTAGAATGAAAAAATGAATCATTTTTTGTGCCAAATTAATAGGAACAGCCAAAGCACGTGTCGACATTTGGACGATGCCAGCGGTGAGTGGCAGTCTTTGAAAAGTCAACCTGTGCTAAAATATATCTGCTTGGATCCACCTGAAGGCCAGAGGCGTGGAGAGATGAGGCAGTAGAAATATTATCTAGAATGTTTTCTAAATGAACACTATTGCAAGGTTCTGTCCTGTCCGCTAAAAAATTGCACTCGTTTTTACAAAACAGCCGGGTGTAGCGGTGGCACATTGGTGCACACACTGTGCTATGAGCCCAGCGACCCCAGTGGGCAGTGATATCTGAACTAGACCTATGCACTCCCCCCCCCCCTCTCTCTCTGCTGCAACCCACAGTGACCGGCATCGTGAAGTTTCGTCAAATAACCCCATTTGGGGAAGGGCTTATCCAGCAGTTGATTAACAAAAGGGCTGTGATACACTATATATATTCTGCCATGTACAAAATTAAATGTATCAAATAAAGCAAATTATGTATGAAACGAGATCCAAATAGATTTATGTAGAAGATACTAAACATTCACAAATGACATACATTAGACTTTAACACCCTCATTTCAATTCATAGTCAAATAATCAAAATGAATTGAGGTTAAAGGTCGCTACTGAAAATTAAAATAATAAGTGTGAATGGCCATAAGGTTAACGTCCCATTCTTAAAACCTTTTGATTGATGCTCATGTATCAAGTCACTGAATTAATAAGCACCAG
The DNA here is from genome assembly GCF_965212315.1 of Lampetra planeri. Lineage (NCBI taxonomy): Eukaryota > Metazoa > Chordata > Hyperoartia > Petromyzontiformes > Petromyzontidae > Lampetra > Lampetra planeri. The sequence goes on from NC_136117.1 coordinate 12,717,420, forward strand.
CCACCAAACCAACACTAACCGTGAACAAAAAAAATGACTGTATAGCATGACTTCAATTTAAAAAAATGTATACGACTTATGTAGAAGATACTAAACATTCACATTGAGGTTATGGCGACTTGCAAAGTCAGATATAAATCTCTTTACCACTCCGATGATGTCGGACCTTAATAAGGCCTCCAATAAGCGACTGTGAGCCAACGTGGAGCCCACTACCCATGTGTTCCATCAAGCGGAGTGAGCGCATCAAGGGCCGCCGTGTTTTTGTAAAAAAAAAAACTTCGAACGCCCTCCCTCCTTAGCCTCCCCCAATCAGCTTTCGCTGACAGTTTAATCACCGGCTCTGGCTGCCGTGCGCGAGATAGACGAGTCAAATTAGGGCAAACACTTTGTCGCCGATGCAGAGCAATGGCACCGAGCGCGGCACAGTTGATGCGAAGATTAAGAGCATTTGCACATCACGCTGGAGAACCGAGTAATTTCGTGCAAAGTCGCCTTCCTCGCGCCAGACGTGGGTCGGGGATGGAGTCGTCTTCGCCGTTCTGCCGGTTCAAACTTTGTTTTTGGCCACGCGCGGCGCGCTTACGTTAATTGGAAGAAAATCATCGGGAGGAAACGTCTACTAGGCATCGACGCGCTGTACCCGTGAATGCGCACAAGGAAGATCATCGCGTGAATGTGTGTTTAAAAAAAAAAAACATGGTATTTAAAGTGAATACGATCGCGGAGTAAGGACTTCGCATTTTTTGCTGACGGAATGAAAACCCAAAGCATGAGGTTATTTTCAAACAGCCACTTAACGGATGATGAATAATACATGAGGTGTTCGGGCATGGTAAATCCACCACGCACACCATGCACTGCAATTCACTGTGCCAGAGGTATTGGATTTAAAAGGAAGAGTTACTCAGCCAGAAGTAGATGATGCGTAATGGTTCACAGATAACCATGTGGGTTATACGAACGATGCCCTAAAAGTAAAGTACATAATGACTCATTTTCTCAATGACTTGTATTGAGCTGAAACAAAATGGGATTCGTTGAAATGTCGTGAGCATCATGCGGTTTTTTTGACAAGATAAAATCCAGAGGTTACCTGGCCACACGCGACAGCTCATCGAAGTGATTTATCGCATGCGATCATTTATAGTGGCTGCCAAACAATCTTAAACGCATGCTCATAAATGTGGCGGTTAAAAAGCGGAGCACCTGGAAAAAAAATTCCACGCGACCACAGGGAGAGAACATGGGCCACTCCAAAATATGTGCAGGCATCAGGGTCGGGATCGAACCCACGCCCTCCTGCATGCTAGCCGAGACGCCCCCATTTCACCAGTCTGAATGCAGACTTTAAATTTCTTAAGAATTATGACAAGCATTACGTGTACAGCATTTTATAAGGAATCAATGCAAAGTTGTTACGAACAAAGTAGTAGGCATCACTTTTTTTAACTATCTGTCGTGTTTTCACGAAGGGTTAATGTCGATTCTGAAAAATGAAAACGAAAAACATTCATTTTAACGGTTTATGTCGTTACTACTTTTTGCACATTCTTTGCCGTGTTTATTAGACGTGTATTCATTGCAGTGAAACGCAAGAATCGATAACTTTACAGGTCCCTGAAAATGTCCCTGAAAATGTACTTGGATCCACACACGCACAGAATACAATGCTAGACTTGTAAACAAATGCAGCTGACATTCTGTACCAGCGGCTGTGTGAATAAGTGTGTAGTCACTGGACGAAGGCGAAACACATTCTTAGCCCGTTGTCATGTCATCCAACTGCTGCGCGAATGCCTTCCCATGATGCGTCAGTCGTGACAGAACATCCTGGACAATACCTGAAGACCCACTGACGTGTTTTAAATGGTGCATAAAGCATCGTTTTATAATTTTAATCAGTGCCCCTATTCTTACCAATAATCCACGATGCATCTGCTATATTTCCACTAATTCGTGGCAAAATCGCTTCCTTCCAATCTTGCACAGCGTTTTCACGGATATGCGGAGTTGAGCGGCACATTCATCCTATTATCGCGTATATCCGTGCATTTGTCGAGTAAATTCGTGGATGATAGAATCCACAATACGTCCCCCCCCCGGCACAATACCCATTACTTGAATGTAATATTATTATTAATAATAATTTACTTATGTTATCTAGAAAAGCCCTAGGACTCTTTTTCAGGAAGGTCTTTGTAAAGATGTTTTCAGCCAATCAATGACGAGTTGTGTTTCTGACACAAGCGGGGAAGAAACCGAAGGACCCGGAGCAAACCCACGCAGGAGAAGTGGGTAACAACAACACGTAACTCTCCGTACAAATGGAAACAGATGGCGATCGGTCCACTTGCAGTACCGCCTGCTCCTGGTGCGCCAGGGTATTGCACCTCGATGCCCACAAACATCTGTGTGATCCATCAACCCTAGCCTTCAACGGGTTGGATTAGAGGTGTGCGTAGCCACCAATGCTGCTGAGTTGCCAGATATTATGCGTACATATTGATTATGTGGATGCATAATTATGGACCTTTGTAATGTAGAAGAAGAAGAGAAAATATATTTATTTTTAATGCGGTTTCTTGTTTGATTTCCTTAGAAGAATTGTCCTTGGTTAATGCAAGCCGGCCCATTTTTAAAGAATCATTAACGAAGCCCAAGCGGAGGAGAGCTGTCTGTCACAGGGCGTGGGTCGTTATTTGTGTGGAAGTGGCAGTAGCTCATGGGAAAATAATGCGCCAGAGGCGACTATGAATAATACACAACTGACATGTGTGAAAAAGGGCTTCATAGCTCATCGGATTTGTCCAGGATAAATACAGATTCTCATTCACTCCTAACCCTAACACATCTGTACATGTTTTGTAATGTTTACTTCTGGCAGCGCTGCTCCAAATTCCGTATGATGATCGGGGTAATGATGACGATGGCAACTTTGGTCTAACATTTCTTTGGATTGTCATGATGACGATGACGGCATTGTTTGCCTACATTTATTTCGATGATGATGATGGTAGTGGTGATGATTAAGAATCCAGTGCTGGCGTCAACATTACTTTAGTTGATGGCACTAACATTCCCTACGATGTAAAAAGAAAATAAACCTCGATCAAATCTCAACCCTGAATCGTGATAATTCCGATTATTGGCGGGGGCAGTGCAATTGTTCCACCGCTAAAGTCTATAAAACAGATTTATGATGACAGATATCATAAAAAGTAGCACATCTATACTAAAAAAAAAACAACAAAAGTAGACAATTTAATAAAACCTCAGCTTTCGAATTAATTGGTGGCTTCATATTAATGGTGATAATAAATTAGAGGTTATGACAGCAGAAAGAAACAGTCATTCCACTTTTATAATCACACGGTCTTCAATATTCTCCATATTACCCTCCTCCCCTCCACGCACTCTCCTACCTCTCCCCTCTCATCTCACTCTACTCCCCTCCACGCACTTTCCTACCTCTCCCCTCTTATCTCACTCTACTCCCCTCCACGCACTCTCCTACCTCTCCGCTCTCATCTCACTCTACTCCACTCCACGCACTCTCCTACCTCTCCCCTCTCATCTCACTCTACTCCCCTCCACGCACTCTCCTACTTCTCCCCTCTGCTCCCCTCCACGCACTCTCCTGCCTCTCCCCTCTCACCTCACTATACTCCCCTCCACGCACTCTCCTGCCTCTCCCCTCTCACCTCACTATACTCCCCTCCACGCACTCTCCTACCTCTCCCCTCTCATCTCACTCTACTCCCCTCCACACACTCTCCTACCTCTCCCCTCTCATTTCACTCTACTCCTGTCCAAGCACTCTCCTACCTCTCCCCTCTCATCTCACTCTACTCCCCTCCACGCACTCTCCTACCTCTCCCCTCTCATCTCACCCTGCTCCTCTCAATGCGCTCTCCTCTCCAACAACAAAGTCTGTCGAAGCCCCCAGTCAACATTCGTTCGGTGCCAGGATACTGGTCAGTGCGGGCTGGTGAAGGCAGGGGGAGCAGAGACCGTGGCACCAAAGAAGTACAGCACAACAACGGACATTGCTGCACCATTCTGCTGCCCACCGCAGTCCGTACCAACCTGCTGTGTGGTGGCCCACACGGGAGCGCGCTAGGCGGGCTCACCCCCTCCCTGCCTTAAGCCTCCGAAATGGGACGAGATCGGATAATTCGAGGTGATTTGGGCGAAGGCCACGTGTTTATTATAACGCTGCAACTTTCCCTTCGCGTTTCGCGATGCGAAGTGGAAGAAAAAAAAACCCATCACCGCCTCCGAAAACATTCACTAATCACGCCTTGATATGCCGTATTATTTTTTTTGTTCCCGCAAGAAACGTTGCCATATTTCGTAAATTTAAAGGAACGAGTCATTCCCGCGATTATGAATTCATCTTCGCCCGCTAATCACGGGCTCGGAAATGGTTATTGATGCGGACAGGAGGCTTCCAGTCGCCGAGATTTCGCCTGCCAGGGGCAGATCAGAGTAGGAAAGCTGATGAAGCGATGTGACACGACACACCGTTATGCCCGAGCAGATGGCGGATAGGTTTTTGTTGTTGTTGTTGTTGCACACACGCGAGTGATTACGCCGCACTGGAGATTAGGGGGAATTTAATTGTGTATCTGAGCACAGTCAATTCTTACACGCCACACTGGCTGTATTCCACGTGCCGCTGGCAGGCAAAGGAGATGCCCCGGCTCCACGCCGCTCGACAGAAACAATATAATTAGCATTGGCCGTGATGATTGTTGATGTGGTCATCATCATCATGATTGTGATCAGGGTTTAACTTTCGATTTAAAGCTTTCGTGACTGCAGGGATTCATCTTCTTGGTTCTTTCGGGAAAGTCACGTAGAAGGGAAATAATAAAATAATAGAAAGAAAACATAATAAAATACAATTCTCACGACGTTTCGGCCACAACGCAAGCAGCCGTCCTCAGGTGAAGAACAGGCTGTCGGAAATACATTCAGACGCTGTCTTTCCGACAGCCCTGTTCTTCACCTGAGGACGGCTGCTTGCGTTGTGGCCGAAACGTCGTGATAATTGTATTTTATTATATTTAATTTTTATTATTTTATTATTTCCCTTCTACGTGACTTTACCGAAAGAACCAAGAAGGGTTTAACTTCTACAATTTTTTCAAAAGGGGTCAATGCCCCCCCCTCTCTCCCTTTGTGCGGCTCGGAATTTATTTATTTTATTTTATTTTCCAGAGTTCAGGCTCAAACAGCTCCGCCTGAAATGAATCCCTGTTCATGATTCGCCTCACTCACGATCATCACAATCCAAACGCAAACAAATCCATTATCATCACCGCTATCATTGCAACCTGAAGGCAGATAGACTATAATAATCATGAGCACCATCAGCAATCGGCAAGAGCATCGCTAACATCAGCAGCATGAGCAATAGCGTAGCTTTCAGATCAACAGTATAGTCATCAACATTAGCAGCAGCAAAAGCAGCATCTACATTAGCAGCAGCATTAGCAGCAGCAGCATCTCTCTCATAACACTCCGAAGGCACCATAAACCAAATTATGTTTTTCACAACATCAAATGCCCGCTGTTTTTGCAGTTCTAATACAATTCCAAGATAAACACAAACATACATTTATTTTATGTCCGTGTGTTGATCAACGCGTCTGCGATGCGCATTGTAATTGTATCGTGAGGAATTCTGAAGGTATTGCGATGCAAACAACATAATTATTTCTCAAATAAAACTAAAATTAAATCTGTCTTGAATCTGCAAAGAAGCTGGCTTTTAGGCTTGGGTACCCATCTGCAAAAAGGAAACTCTTATTTTCTTGTGAGATAATTGTCTGCTAATAGAATATGCACAGTGGTGGTGGTGGTGGCGGTGAAATAATTTATTCACAATGTTTGTTCCTGCAAAAATATGATTTGTCCAGAAATGTATTTGTTCTCTTTGTGATGCGTGACCAAACTCCGATTGTTTTTCAGGGCTTCGGATGGGACATTCAAACCAACCGCTGCCACCATTACATTTGCCCTGTCACATCCTTGATGTCAGTGCTAAACAGCCGTAATCACCACTGACGGCAGCCACGCAGCACTGCAATTAATACAACCAATTAGAAAATAATAATAACGTTCAACTTGGGACGTGCCGCGCAGTGTTCGCTCACTCTCAAAGAGAAGAGAATTACTCGGAGGCGCCAGGAACCACAAACAAGCAGGACAACAGCCACGCGGCGAGGCAGCGACAACAGTTGCCCAAGCTCTGCATTCCTCTACATATTGAGGTGCTATCAACCATTGAAAATCCACGGGTGGAGTGTGCTGGCGAGCAGGGATAGGATCGGAAGTTTATCAACATGTATGCGATTCACCAACCATTTCCTCCACAATGCTGGATCACAAGATTGCTCCAAGCACCATGAGATCAGTCGGAAAACTCATGCATGACTCATGGATCCTGCAAAGCGCTCCAACAAGCATCTGACCTCAGCAAATTTAACGCGCCAATTAAAACTACAAAACAACGCAATGACCACCATCGAATGGTAAGGGGGGGGGGCGCTGGAATGGAGTGTGACTTCACGCACGGTGACGTCATCACGGGAATGTGACGTCGACGCGGGCGTGTGACGTCATCGCACTGGCCGAGAAGGCTTAATTTATACATTATCATTGATTTTGATTTGCCAAAGTTTTGGGGGTAACGCTCTGGTCAACTTTCCCGGTTTGCTCCAAGTCAAGTCCCCAATAGAGACACAGATCTATATCAACGTTACATTTATATCGGGTCAATCTTTAGGGGAGTGCATCGTGACCCCATGCATGTCCACAGACAGACGGACAGACGTAGCTCATGAACGAACGCTTTCCCACCCTAATTGAAAAGCACAGACATGACAAAAAAAGGTCCGTCTCTGCACTTATACATAACAATAATAATGATAACTGTGAACTACGGTAAGAAACGCGAGTCCAGAAATATGTTATGAGCATGAGTCAAGCGCTTCACAGCATTAGCAGGCCGATGTGCACACCCACCTCCTTTATAAATTGAACATTTCAGACAAGCCACAGCGGTTGTGGCCATGTAAGCCAAACTATGGATCATGAAGTGAACCACTGTCGTCACGAGCTCCTTCAACGCAGGAGGAATAGCAAATCGACACAAACTCTCTCTCTCGTTAAGCCCTCTCGTGGCTTGCAGACCTGGACATCGGGACATTCAGCTCCCGAACATATTGCCACGCGCAAAAAAAACATTAAACACTCCGGAAAACTCAAAGTCTAATGCACGTAGAAAGATATTTTCTGTTCCGCCAAGAGACGAACTGTTATCTGTGCAATTAAAAATAACCGATGGGCAATCCAACGCAAGAACAGGTAATGAGTTGAGGAAAATTACGGGTAGGTACCTTAGTCCACAAGGCAGGTGTGTGTGTGTGCGCGCGCGCGTCTGACAGCTAATTGTTATCTCCTCAGTACATCACTTCAGCAACAACATCACCACCACCTGCGCATGAACACGTAATTGTCCTCTTTGGTAATGGCGAGTAATTTTGGAGGGGAAAAAAACTGGGCATAAACGTTTGTTGTTTCGGCAAAGTTCATGGAATATGCATGCCACTGCCAGTTTCTTGTTTTGACATTAGATTTTTTTACAAGTTATTATTGTTCGTAATAATACCGTTGGACGATAACAGGTACGGCTATTTTAGTGTACACAATCGACAGGAGGGGCAAGATCAATGGGTTTGCATAATGCACATGCATAATGTACGTTTATTACCATGCAAACAAACCGACCGGAAATGGTTGGCCCATAGATTGTAAATGTTGTGGCTTTGCTCTCCAACACACCGGTGTGCTGCACTAGTAACGAATTGGCACGTTCTGTTTACGTGAGAAACCCTCTTACTAATTGGCTGTGTTTCGGGTGGTTGGCGGGTTTAACGACACATTTATATTCATGCCATCTAACCCAAATGAACCCTCTATTATGGATAATATTGGTCACGAAAGCTTACGTGTTAAACGTTATTATTGTTGTTGAAGGAATGATCTCAAATTTGACACCTTTTGAGAAATTACACAATTTCATCAATATTTACCTGTTTGAACAAGCGGAGGATTTAAAAACATCGCCGGGTTTTATTTATCTTGTGCTGGCACCGCAACATGATTTTCAGATTCGTGAGGGCATATATACAAAGAATAGAGGACGCCCAAATCAAACTCTTTCAACGTTATTGACATACCAATCCATATTTTGGAGAGGGCCCTAAATAGAGGTCATGTTGATGAGTTTACCTAAGTGTATAAATATTACGAGTATTATCTTATCGATTACCTGTGATGCAGAGTCCTCCAATCTCTTGCACTCTAAACCACACGGGCTAAATATAAATGTAAAAAAGAATAAGTTTCATCCCTTCGTCAACCCATTTCCGAATGAAGGCGTCTTTGAGCTATATCGATGATGGGGACTGTTTGGCAATACTTCATGTTACTGGTGAGTGCAGTTGGGCTTATGTTGGCTGTGGCCAAGAATCAAATTCATGTCGCCAGGGCTCTTAGCTGAGTGCGCTAACTATTGCCCCAACATCCCTCCCTCCCCCACAATATATTTAAGTCAAATAATCTGTGCAAAAAGACACCAGGGAAGCTTGCATTATGTAGTTTCCCACTCAGTTGAATATCAGGCGTTACTAATGTGCCGTTTACATCAGTGACATTTCACAGTGATAAGGCAGACGGGTCACTCATTTCATCGACCAACGATTATTGACTTCCCCAAAAAGCCATTCGACCGACCCACAAGGGATGATGGGATGATGGGCTGATGGACTGATTCGACTCCCGGGCCGGAATTTGAACTCTTAACCTTCCGATTGTGAGCCATGCGATCTCCTGCTGCTCCACCAGCAGAATGATGTTTTGTACTACATTGGCAAAGGGATAGATACAATTGCCCAGGTGTGCTTGCTCACCTGGTAACCTGTGCCAGCTCGTAGGGATTCGTATGGCTCTTTTCTGGGAAAATTGTGGGAGACCAGGATGCACAAGAGTGGTAAAACAAAGCTCTGTGGGTGGGAGGTAAAGGTGCAGCCCTGCAATCGTTCACTCACGCCACTGCTAGCAGGTGCGAATACCCCGATCCGCGCAAATTGAAACTTAAAAAATTAACCCGTGAAAACAAAGTTTTTCACTATAAATCCTTTATATGCGTGGCATCGGTTTAATTTTATTATTCATTTCTGTTTTTTTTTTAGTAAGAGTTTCATTTTTATCACATTGGTATTTTAAATTAAATATGAAAAAAAAATTCCTAAAAAGTGGAACATTTTTGAAAACAAATTTCACGAAAATAAATTGTCACGCACAACGAGTCTGTGTGCAAAATGTCAGCACGATTGGATCACGGGAAGTGGGTTAAAAAACGACCGAAAGATTTGCACGGTCGTAAGTGTGCAAGCAAGCAAGCAAGTGAACTTAATATAAAGGATTTGAAAAGTGTCCAGTCGTCGACTGTGGTCTTCCAGAACAGACCATACAACGTATGACGACGCAATGAACCGATCCACAAATAAGAAGGAGACATTAAAGCGGTATATTCTGCTGCTTCTGGCACGGTTATCTGGCTTGATCACCTGAATGTGAAATCGTAGTTGTTGATCTGCATCTACATCAGCCATACGAAGGAAGAAGAAGACTGCGAGCAGGACATCCAATATTATCAGTATATCTATAAAAAATATATAGTTACCAGGTAACATCCACTGAGCTATATAAATATTTTTCAGAAGCGACTTGGCCACAAATGATAGCTTAACGACGTGGCTTATCACGTGGAAATCTATAGCAACACATGTTCTTAACGCGTGTAGATTCTAGATGTGGATGGAAAAACCGGAGGACCTGGACAAAAATCCACCCGATCACGGGGAGAGAGACACGCAAACGCCATATATATATTGCGATTTAAAGCTTTCGTGACTGCAGGGATTCATCTTCTTCTAGGTCTGTCGAGGCGACAGCGTCTAAATGAAACAGCACACGTGCTTGGAGAATATATATAAGCTGGGTTGGAAGGGGGGGAAAGAGCGCCTTGACAAAAGAATTTGCATATCAAAATTCTTGCATATTTAAATTATTTTATCAAGGCGCTCTTTCCCCCCCTTCCAACCCAGCTTATATATATATGCTCCAAGCACGTGTGCTGTTTCATTTAGACGTTGTCGCCTCGACAGACCTGGTTTTCACCTGAGGACGGCTGCTTGCGTTGTGGCCGAAACGTCGTGAGAATTATTTTATTATGTTTTATTTGTATTATTTTATTACTTCCCTTCTACGTGACTTTACCGAAAGAACCAAGAAGATATATATATATTGCGTTAGGGTTGGGATTGAACCCACGCCCTCCTTCATACAGGGTAAATAGAAGTATCACCATCATGAACAAAAATGGAAATAATTATAATTGTCATTCATACATAAAAAAAAACCTGCCGGAGTTTTTCTTATTATTATTGTTATTAATACATTTCCACAAGTACATATTTTATGTATGAAATATTCCCCAGAGAGGCAACTAATGATGCTCGCTGGAGGTCGTCTAACAAGGGGAAGAACACTTTGGAATATCTTTGGAGGATCTCAATCTCTGATGGAATGACAAAGCACACACACGGAGACGTGTTTCCAGGAAGCTAGACTTGGTCGGCTTACGCCTTAGCACAAACGCTACTTTTTTTACACACGCTGCAGACATCAAGGCATTAGACCGCTGGCGATGAGCCACCCGACCGTGTGGAGGCATGCACCATTAAAACGAGAGACGTTTCTACGGAACAGGACAAGAGCTCCTTGGCCAAGTCACCGAGAAGTAGACGTTAATTTATCGATTCCCCCCCCCCCCAAAAAAAACCTTTTAAAGATGAAATAACTTTGATCAGTGCGATAATAGCACGGTGCATACACGTTTGTGTTTTGCAAGCTCGTTGGACCAAACTTAACAATGTGGTACAAAATGTTATTTTCTTCTGTTGGCTACAATGAGAGAAAATAATGAATTCAGGTTTATCTTTTTGTAAGAATGTGCTATTGTTTCAACTGTATGTCATAGTGGTCACTTTGTATTGAGTGGCGATCGGTGGGGGCTACTCACGTGGCCTGTAATGCAGCACTGCGGGGGCGAGGGTTAGTGGATCACAAAATGATGCGGAACTCCCTTCCCGTGGGCATTGAGGTGCCCATACCCTGGCTCACCAATAGAATCCGTGACAGCAAAGTGCGGACTAATATCCTGTGCCCCTTCTGTACGGGATAGAGTGTTGTCCCCTCACACGCGTGGGTTTTCTCCGAGTGCTCCGGTTTCCTCCCACATGTACACTAATTAATTGGCTGACAACACCCTCAATTATAGACTGCAGACGTTGGAGAATTGTTAGCACTGTCTCACTGCCTGGCTGCCTTCCAGATTATTGGTGATTCCTCGGCGAACATGAGCTAAATGACGCGATATAAAAAACTAAACATTTTTATTCGAATCTTACCAAATAAAATCAGGGAAGAGGAGATTTCAGGAAGTGGAAAGAAGCTGGCATGGTATAACGGTTAGACTTGCAATGCAGAAGTTGTCGGTTCTATCTCCGAGCGCGGCAGTTTAATTAAGAGTGCGAGCTTCGAAGATCCCACCGCCTTTGTTTGCTCGGCAGTATACTGTAGATGGGTACACGACAGTGTCATAGATAGGCAGGTTGTGTGCGGTGGGGTGAAGTGTACGTCCACCCAACTCTTCGAAAACATCTGGCCTGTAAGTTCTAGAGCTTGCGCCAGTGACGGTCCTTCCACTAGCAGTGGCAGGAGCAAAAAATTGCAAGGCTGCGCCTTTATTTTTTTGAATGCAACCTTCAGGCTTAAGGGGGTGATGGTGAGCATTTACTCACGACCCCTGCGGGGTTGTTAACCTCTCACGTGGATGAAAAGCTCATGCAGATTGGCGTTTTGTGTCACGGTAACTCTAAAGTTTTTTTTGCAATTTGTGATAACATTTACCAGCTAAAATAAATTAATCAAATACAAACTTTTTCAAAAAAGAACAAAACCATGACATCACTTATGTTGAAGAAGATTAAACCGCTGCAAAAGAAAGTAATTATGCGATACATGATGCATATGAGCAAACGTGTAACACTCGTTTTCCAAAGTGCAAAACAGTGTAATGGAAATTAAATGTCGCATCGCTTTACATGTTCAGAAGCAAGTCAATCATTACAAAATACAATTGCCCTCTTTCATACACGTGCGTCCAGTAATAATAATTCGCACTCATAAGGCGCCTTTCGCAATGTCTCAAGGTGCCCTGAATCAAAAAGAGAAAGATAATACGTAAATAACTGAATGGCAAAAGACGAGGCAAAGAGGAACAAAATGAATATGGAAAAACATTTTTGAACGGAGAAGTTTTTAGCTTGGACTTAAAATCATCAACAGTCTGAGAAGCTGATCTCCAACAGTAGGGAGATCCACAAATGGGAGGGGGGTAGGAGGCAGTTCCATAACCGGGGAGCACCAGTAGGGAAATCCACTGTCAAGGGGGCACCAGTAGGGAGTTCCATACCCAAGGGGGCACTAGTAGGGAGTTTAACTGCCAGGGGTATCGCCCCAGTAAACGCTGGATCATCCCAAGAATGCAGCCGAAACCAAGGTTTGCATAAAAGGGCACAATCGGCAGACTTAAAGACGTTGCAGGGACATAAAATTGAATTACCTCCTGAACATAAAGTGGGGGTAGCCCTTGCAAGGCTTTAAATACAAGCTACAGGATCTTAAATTCCACTCGGCTAGAGACAGGGAGCCAATGCAACGACAGTCTGAGAAACGGGTAGCAATCTCTTATCTTGATATAATTTAAAAGCACACATTGGTGCGAGTATAGAATGAAATAAATGCCACGCAATATATAAACAGCGTATACACTTTGTCAGTGCTTGGGGGAAGAACAAAAAACAACGAAACAAAAAAACATGTAGTGGGTTTATCGCGAGAATCCATTTGACTTGTTTGCTAAAATGGAATAGAGCAGATGAAATTTCCTGTAAGCTCGAAAGGTCAAAGCAAAGGTCGGCTTGATGCATAAATGTGGCCCCTGCTTTTGACACGGACACAAAGAACAAACGAAAAATGACAAGTTACCCCGAAATATTGGTTTTCTGTAGAGCTAACACAAAAAGTAGGGATTTAACAATACATCACGGAAATATGCATTCGGAAGAAAGTTACTCTTTTCAATCTTCACACCTTTCCCAATCAACTGACAGGCTGACTGGTGGTGTGACGGCAAACTTGCCATTGACAGTGTTTGTCATTTCCACGGCTTTGCATCCCTGCTGCATGAGTTCGTGCTCGCTCGGATGTTTTGGAGATCGACAATTGGCAGGGCTGACCGTGCGCGAGCTGCGGAACGTCATAAATTCGCACCTTCACCAAGGAGATGTGCTGTGTTTTTTATTTTATGACACTGCCAATGGAACATTGACCCAACCATAGATTTATTCGGCAACCTCTGCACCTCCATTCAACCTCTATGGTGCATAAACTCACGGAACCACGGTGCATCCCACTGTGAACAGGGCAGCGGTGACAACACAACTATCCGTACCTACTCAACGGGAAACACGCAGAGATGGCATCCCACTCTGGCGGACGCAATTACCTGATAACGCTTCAGTGTAAAGCTCGCGGTCGTATCCTCAAATATGTCATCATGAAATGTATCACAAATTCTGCACGGCTCCCTGCAGCTATGCCACTTGCCAAACTCTCTTTCTGTCAATGTGCCCCTGAAGCAGAAGCATCTTAAAGGCACCTTAGTCTGGCTCTATGAGCCTCATACATTAACAATGAATCTCACCAAATATGCCTGCGTTAGGCTGTATCTATGAGCATAAGATATTAACATGGAGCTCTCCAAATCATGCCTTAACCTGGCTATATGTGCCTTGCACATGACCAACATGAACACTGGAACTCTAAGAATTCTAAAGGTGCCTTGTTTTGACTATGAACGCCCTCCATTAACAGTAAATCATAGGGCCCACATTCTTAGTCATGGCTTTGGCTCAATTGAGCTGGCTCAAAGCTACGCTTAACTTGAGCCAGCTCTGAGCATGAGCTGAGCCTGAGACGAGCCACAGCTGAGCGGCTCATGAGCCATTGGAAGCAGCTGAGTGGCTGTAACCTGAGCAGGGCCATGTAAGAGACCAAGCCAGAGCTGAGCTGTGATTAAGAATACTTCTCTGATTATCCTAAAGGTGCCTAAAGTACAGAATAATCATGATGCCTTTTATTTTTCCAGAAAAGCATCAATGAGTCCCAAATCGATACAGGATGGTCTTGCATCAATTGGAATGTTTGTCCAAGTCTATTAATGTGTGGTACACATCACGTGAGAACCCCTCCACACTTTGAGATGACACTCAAAGCTCAGCACAGTTGGATTCATATCCACTGCTGTACCACTATATCCTGTCTACCTCGCAGCCCAAGCATACAACACCTAGTATTCCCAGACAGTCTTACTTCCACAGAGTATCTGCTCGACCCGAGCTATTCTGATACTTGCATTGTGTCTGTACTGTTCGACTTGTGGCGTTCTCTGGTCTAACATTGGTGAGACAAGGCCATAGAGAAGGCTGCCAATCAGTTTCAAAGACAATGCATATATTGTATAATTATCAGAGCATGTTTGTTTTAATGTTTTGCCACATGTATGTGTCGTTAATGCAAACTTGATAGCTTGTAAAAGGCATCTATTTGGTGTTTGAAGAGCTTAACTCTTGCGTAGTGACATAGCGCCGACTGCTGTTCAGCAGCGTCAACTGTGGTGGACAGTGAGCGCACACGCCGTCGAGCACATACACGGTGTGTGTGCCGGCAGGGCGGAGGAACTGGGGCAAGGGTCACGGAAGACCTCATCTGGAAGCCCCTGGAACCGCTAGTGGGTTCGAGAAGGGAGGCGTGGCCAGGGTGGAGCCAGGCTGCGCTGAGGAGGATAAAAGCAGCGGAGAACAAGAGCTCCAGGCTGCCAGTTCTGGGAGTGGACTTGTCTCGTCATTGCTGTCGCATTCGCCGTCTTCGTTGCTGCCGCCTTCACTAGATCATAGTTGTTGGCTGTCTCGGGCGACGCCGTCAGTGTAACACGTTCAGGATTGCGTCTAGGCTAGGCTAGACGACTAGGGAGTGCATGAGGGCGAATCTGATGAAGTTGGAAACTGTGTGATATCTGAATAAAGAAGGTGCCTCCTTCAACTACCTCTTCTCCGACTTGTGCTACACTACATTTGTTGAAATTTCCAGAAAGGGTAAAACCTATTCTTATTATTTCATAATTTCCACAGAGTAGCTTCCGAAACCTAATGAGCTTGGGACACATTTATTCTGTTTTGGTCGGAAGTTGAATCCCAGCCAAAGTTTCCAATTAATTCGCGTAGGAAACTCAGCGACAAACCTGGGCTCAAAGTTCACGATGTCCCTTGAGCAAAGCACTCAAGGGACATCGGCGATAAATAAATACAGGGCACGAGAGACGGACACATCAGCGGAGATACATACAGTGCATTTAGCGATTGATTTATTTCTTCCTTTCTCTCAATTAAAAAAAAACACCTTGCGCGTTGATACGTCCGTGCATGTGTGTAGGTGAAAGATTTCGCGCTGAGATCCTCTTTGCGAAGCCCGGACAATAAAGTGCTTCCCAAGTGTCGTTGCAATGGGACCGGGAAAAAATGAGAAAATACAAAACTCGGCGAGGCTGCACAACGCACGCTGCCTGACGTGTAAGAAGGACCCTCATGCTCCTGTTCACGCCCCACCATACCCACCACTGGAAGCGAGAAAAATTATCAAATTAACCGGTAACACCGCGTGGAAATTGAGGTCAGGATGTAGCATCCCTTCCCATCAATGAAACATGGTGTTTGGCTCTTAGTGAATTTAGAAGAAGCGAAACGAAGGAGTGCTACATTCGATTTGACAAGACCACACTAATATCAATGTCTGCCACTTACCGCATTGCACGTGACGATTGCACGTGACGATTGCACGACCGCGATCGCTTTTGTTGCGTGTGTACTTTGCACGTTCTGCCTTCATTTTGCATGCTTTATATGTTCGGAGTTTGGGTTTTTTTAATCGTCATCAACCACCGAGGACATTTTGGATACTGGAATTTGTATAAGTTGCAGCATCGAGGAATGGCTCACATGTCGACGTATCGTGAGCCCTAACAGGCTAGTGGAGTAAATGTACACCCTTGTGGAAGAAAGGACATTTTTCCAGAGCACAATAAAAAATAATCGCTTGATGGATAGAAAAACGTAGTGTTAAAATAAAATGATTAATTCAAGGATTATGGCAGTCAGGGGTTTGGAGTTAATGTTTCTTATTATCTGACGTAAAAAAAGAAAATTGCTCCATTTTCAAGAAGCCGAACAGTTGATGCACAATTCAGAGCAAATCTTTCGAATTGCATTCACAGGTATCCGTCAGAATGACACATGTGCGCTCTCGATAAGGAATTTAACAAACAAAAGAATACGTCAATAAAAAACGACGCAATATAGTTTTTCAAGTGTTGTCTCTCACATGCCCGAGTGAAGATACGCCTCGCAATATGAACATATTATATTCGCGGCATTGCAGCGTTACCTCAGGACATTCTGTGCAAATCGGCAGCTGTAATAAAGGCATAATGCCCGCATTTCTTTCCATTTGAAGCAAATCTACGAATGCAAGTTTGTCTCCCCTCGCACTTATCACTCTCATTTCGCATCTCCTTATCTGCCTTAGCCCCTGCGTGCCATCCAACACGTGTAATAAAATCCATTACCGTCAACTGAGCGGTGAATAATAAAAATGGCCCACTGCAAGAAGGCTGTCCTATGAATTTAAATAATGGATAATGGTGAGCCTTATTAACTCGTACAACGAGTGTGCGCGTGCGAGCGCGAGGGACACGCGCATGGTCGCTCCGTTCTTGTCACATTCGCCCGTATATATGAGCATTATTTAAACTCGCATCCCACAAAGAACCGGTAACATTTAACAATAACGATGGAAGGGTAGAAATGGTGGGGCACCTTTGCTGCATTCGCACCAGAACCTGTAAGAAAATAATTTGCACGAAATCAATGGGCGTTTGTCAAACGGCAGATTAGGGCCTTTATAATATATATAAAAAATAATATATATATATAAAAATATCTTTACCAGCGGCAAATGTTTTCGTTTCTTGACTGCCTCCGATTGTCATGAAAAGGGTTTAGAGAAATCTATTAAAAAAACAGATAAGAGCTCGTGTATGCGTTATTGTTATTACTAGTATTGTTATTCTTCGTTGCATCGTTCGGAGTAACATCGGAGCCACGATACAATTGCGCGACACCCCGCCCCCCAAAAAAATCACGTACAAATGCAGATGAAATACAAGCGAGAAACTAAATCTGCCTGGGAACTCGTCAAGTTTCAAGTTTCATTTATTAGGTATAGCCCTGTGAGCCATTCGGCTCTTGAATCGGGTGCAACCGCAGCAAACAAAAAAACTAAAATATGAACAAGAAAACGATGCTGCCCTGGCTGCCCTGGCTGCCCCGGCTGCCCCTGCTGCCCCGGCTGTGGCTGTGTCTCGCTGCCGTTGTTGTTGATTGCCGGCACCCGGTGTGGTGTTGTGGTGTTTTGTTGTGGCGGGCTGGGTCACGGTTGTTGCACTCCATCCTCTCTCCCCCGTGTTTTCACGCCACATACCTCCACACCGCCCCAACCCCACTTCTACCCTAATTGAGTTCTTATTTTTCTGTAGAGCGTCTTGAGATATGGTTGCATTTAAATACTATACAAATTGAAAATCGTGTTGTTGTAATATGTATCGTGGGTTACCAGGGTTCTTGCAGAGATTCCACGCTGGCCACAGAAAACAATGTTTATGGTTCAATGCCGAGGCCAGAAGCATTTTCCATATCTTAGTGGCCATTAGCACCTGTAAAAATTTCCACGTACAAAAAGATTGTATGTAATACGAATATCATTCTGTAAAGCTACCGAGACTGTAAACATCAGCGATAAACGGATGTATTATTTCTTCTAAAGTATCAAATCATGTAAATAAGAACCTCAATTCACACCATAGTGAAGGAGTATGGTTATGAAATGAATGCATGATAAAAAATGTATTTTGCTTACGCTTAGCTTCATCCCTTGGCGCGTTTATTTATTTATTCCTTTATTCATCACAAAATATATATTCAACTGTAATATGCATGTATGTAATCTGGTGCAAGGTGCTTGTGCAAAGTGGCTGACCGTGCAGTTTCCGTTTGACGAGTGTCAATTTTGAGTTGATTATGTGGCGCACTGGATCGGCCCGGTGAAGGATGCGCTAGGCGAGAAATGTAGATTGTGGTTACAACACCAAAGGTAGGAATATTCTCAAACGGCAAAACATGCTGCGACATACACTTGCAGCTGAACTTAAGTTGTAACCATAACTCTACATTATGGACTAATTGCGACGAAAAAAGACACGCACACATGATGAATATAGTCTCATGTAAATTATGCATCATATAATTGGCCGCCATTTTGTCTTTCGTCGGTGGCTTAAATATTTAATTATAGTCCATAAAATCAATAAATGCCACATTATGCTTGATTTAATGATTTCACATTTGACATTCGTTCGAATGTGCATATAGAACGCGGTCAAAACCAGTTTCAAAGCATACATCGTGCAAACTGTGTGGGGCATCACAAGGGGACATGTGTACCTAATACGCGGGACATGCGAAGAAAAATAAGATGTCGTGAAGAGGTCCACGATGTGTAGGATGATCCTTCAAGTCAAATGGCAAACCTCATATCGTACAATAAGCTGTGCAAGAGGTCAGGGCACATATCGCTTAGTGCAGTAATTCAGAAGGGGCCAGCTCACTGGATCAGGACATACCCCTAGAATGCCTTATAAGATGTTTCTTAAGGTCACATTAGCCTTTGAGTCGGGAGAACCAGAAAAATAAAGTACACCCAGTGAAGGAACACCAAGATCTTGTTTATATGGACTGCTGGGACGTGTGTGGTATGGTTTTGTATTTGGCGACCTCGTCGAGAACACATCTGAATAAGGAAAATTTACCAGAACTCTGGCAAGTCATCCAGATAAACTCGTAAAGTGTTTATATTGTAGGCTTTCCGCGCATCTGATTAGCTACGTAAGGTGCAAAATAAGTTCAACGTAAATAAATATGAAAAGTATATATTTTTTATATTATTTAACATTATATATGACAATGATAATAACAATTAAAGCGATGAATAGCATTTTGTACTCAACAAATCCAGGTGAGTGGTGGTAACTTTGCTGCGATTCGATGCGAGCATTCCCACATTTTGACCCCACCCCACCCCCTGCCCCCAACAGAACAAAAATCACACGGCTTAATTTTTTGGTCCAGCAAAAGCCACGCGCAAAAACGAATTCTAGATCATTCAACCTGCAATTACCAGTGAGTGACACCGCAAAATAATGATTTAATTTGAACGGCAGGGTATGCTCCACGCCAAAAATTCGCGCGTGTCGTTCCGCGTTTCCCTCGCGGTGCGTTGGCTTGACGTCGCCATTCCGCCGGCCCTGTCAATAGCCTCACTGCTGGCAGGGGCGACGTGCCCCGAATACCAATAAAGCAAACGACGCGAGCGGGACGCGAAATGCGCAGCGTGTGGCCGTGTACGCCGCACACACGGTGCGCACACAATGCTACGCACCGGGGAAACTTTTGGTTGTTGCTGCTGCTTCCACCTCTAGAGACAGCTCGCGTTCGTTCATTTACATTGTTACCAGCTGTCAAAAAATGACACGCAAAAAAAAATCACTGACGATCTTTGAGGTTTGTGGGTCAGGCCCTAACTGCATACCATTAATCCATTTGCAATGCACCCATTTAGCAATTACCGCTGGGATTTCCATAATTGCTTTAATTACTAGTTAGAAAATATGGATGACATTAATAAATCAGAAATAGCAATTGAGATTTTTTTTTTTATTTCCATTGAATTTATGCGCTCGCCATTCCCAGCCATTGTTTAAATTATGCAGCCTCAATGCATACGAAATGTACCGGTGAGAACATCCAATCATTCATTTATTTCGTGCCATATTTTTTCGTTGCCACAGGCAGTTCTGACATGAAACGCTCTTGAAGCAGATATGGATCTCGGGATGATGCAGGCTCTCATCCCATCATCATCATCATCATAATGATCAGCCATGATCAATTCACTGCTGGATGAAAGCCTTCCCAAGCCCTAACCTCCTCTCGTGATTATGCAATGTACTCATACACCTGGCACCTGCTGTGCACATGTGCTGATTTCATCGCTCCATTTCCTCGGTGGACATCCTCTCAGGCACGTTCCCTTCCTTGGCTGCCTGCTACTCAATATTCTCACCCATAGCTCCAAGGCCTCGCGTGCTCGCCAAGTCAGGGACAAGGTAGCACAAAAACCACATTACTCTGCTTGCTTGGAGAAGCAATTCTCGAGAAATCCGAGCATCCACGTTTCATAAAAGCAAGGTACATAACTTCTTAATTGTACCAAAGTTTACCAATATTAAACGTACAAATGACACCTCTTACCAGTGGACATACTTAATACAATAAACTGCAATTTGAATTTGCATAGCATCTCAATGCAGCTGTGTCTCAAGGCTTTGTAAGAAAGAGTGGGACATGGCATCTGGAGGAATGGAGACGTAAATGTTTATTTTATAAAGAACAGAGACAGGCATTGGAAAATAGTAAGGTTTTGAGCGTAGACGTGAACGTGGGTAGGCAGTCTGCAGCATGAAAGGTTGAGGCAATGAGATTTTCCAGACGCTACGGACAGCAGAGGAGAAAAAGCGATCTCCCACTGAGCAAAAGGTTGACTGGCGGTTATGGCAAACATCCTTGGTTGGTGGAGTGGAGAGTGCATGGAGGGAGGAGCAGACAATGTAAGAGAGGAGACGGAAGGGAATACGTGTAGAGGAGCAGAGCGAGATGATATGGGAGAGGTCGGCAGGGGCGAGTCTATGTCCAGAATTCCCCTACTTACCCTTACCATCTCCAAGGACCTTGGAAATGGTGAGGGTAATATTGATATTGCTCTGGAATTGCATTGGGAGCCAGTGGTAGTGCTGAGAATATTCGAGGGATATGGTGTTGTTGGTAGGTGTGGGTGAAAAGTCTGGCAGTGACATTTTAGATCATCTGAACGAGTGTGCAGGTGAGAGATTTGTGGGAGTCTGTAGAGGCGAGTAAAGTAATAAAGTCGAGAAGCAATGAAGGCATGGATGAAGTTCTCAAGCAACAGCTGGGGTAAGGAGCTGGCAGATTGGGGAGGTATGTGGTCACGCAGAGTTGAGATGTTATCAACTTCTTGCCATAAAATCTCGCACGAGTATTTCACGACACAAAGCACTAGTATAGCTAGACGCTAGCACAATGCCTCAGCAGTAATCCTTACTTGAAGTCCATAGAACCTTGTAACAAAAACATAATTTACGAAGCGGCCTTCATCAACAACCCTTGTGAAATGACTTCACAGTCGCAACTATTGTTGTACGAATATCAACATTGTTTTATTTCAGAGCGGCAGTATTACTTGACCTGCCCTCAACTGACACTCGACTCGGACAGAGAGATTGTTATCTAGGCAGGTAAGAAGCCAACTGAACCACAGACCTTCTGGCATTCCTGAAAGCCACATCATAGAATTCGTTTGGTAGTTTGGCAGCAGATGGTGGTGTCCCAACAGAGGTGAGCGTTTTATTCACCGCGAATTTGTGCAAACTGGAATAGCGCGCATTTTTTTTCTTCTCTTGTTACATTCAGCGATACGTAGCAGAGCAGATGAGAGGCAATTTCCTCGCTGCTTATGCTGACACAAGCGATACTGCACCCCCGTCCCCCTTCTGCATCGGCGCCAAATTCACCCACATCATTTTTTTTCTCCACCCGCTTGTTTAAGGGGCACCGGGCCTTGTATTCTCGGCAGAGGTCCCCGGCTCCCATCGCAGGTGACAACTCTTCTGATTGGGAAACCTTTGCGAGGGAGAGAGAGAGAGAGAAAGAGAAAGAAAGGGAGAAATGGGAAAACAAGCCCACCCACCCCCTGCCTTCCACCCTCCCCACACAATCTCAGGCCACCACAAGCCTTCGAGGCCCACAGCAAAGGGCAACATCATCATCATCATCTCCGCACTCTCTGACAAAGGGAATAAGGCAACGCCGGCGGCGCTCGCCGAAGCACCGGACTGGAAAATGTACTGGGCTATTATGCGAGGCAAGTGAGCGTCAAGCTCGGAGAGTAACCTTTTGGCCAGTTGTCACACGCACCACTGCTAAGCATGTGACAACATGCCCACGTGATGGAGAAAAAGAGGGAGACGCAACTCCCCCGACCCCCCCCCCCCACCTTTAACAATTCACCGCCGTCGTCAAGCAGATTGTGTGCGACTTATGGGACACTTCTTGGACACGTGCACGTTGATTGTGCAGCAAGGGTAGGGGCCAGCAAGGAGGGGAATGGCCGAGTAATAACGTTTCTGTTCACCGTCGCTGAGCTTCTTGCCCTGGGGGGGTGCAGTCACACCTTGGAAAATGGTTGGTTGCCCGACTAGCGGATGGTTCCCCGGCTGTCATTGGGTCGATTCCAGACACGATCCGCGAAATTTCACAGCGGCATCGTCACGAATAAGACGAAATTCCCTGCGCTCAAATGCCAGTAAATCTGCGCAACCGCTGTGCATCTACAGATTTTCGCCGGTGGCGCAGTCAGTCGGCATTTGTGTCACCGCGTCGAAGGGAACAAAAAAACACTGCATACTGAACCCCAACCTTACAACCACCCCCACGTGATTTGTCGTCCAAAACATTGTGGGCATCTCTTGACCGTGCCTGAACATGTTTGTGTCGTGTGAGGGAAACCCACAATGCCCCACGCAATCACTAACTGTTTTTATTTTACAAGGTAAGGCCCACTGAGCTATATCGGTCTTTTTCAAAAGCGACCTGGCCACAAATGATAGCTCAACAAAGTGGCTTATCACGTGGATATATATGGCAGCCAAATACACTAAACGCGTAACGTTGATTTGAAATGTGGAGGAAAAATCCGGAGCGCCCGGAGAAAAAGCCACGCGACCACGGGGAGAACGCGCAAACTCCAAATATACAGCAGGCGTCAGGGTCAGGATCGATCCCATGACCTCCTGTAGACCAGGCGAGGTAGTTAACATCTCTCAGGATTATCGAATCCACGACCTCCTGCAGACCAGGCGAGGTAGTTAACATCTCTCAGGATTATCGAACCCACGACCTCCTGTATACCAGGCGAGGTAGTTAACATCTCTCAGGATTATCGAATCCACGACCTCCTGTAGACCAGGCGAGGTAGTTAACATCTTTCAGGATTATCGAGCCCACGACCTCCTGTATACCAGGCGAGGTAGTTAACATCTCTCAGGATTATCGAACCCACGACCTCCTGCAGACCAGGCGAGGTAGTTAACATCTCTCAGGATTATCGAATCCATGACCTCCTGTAGACCAGGCGAGGTAGTTAACATCTCTCAGGATTATCGATCCCATGACCTCCTGTAGACCAGGCGAGGTAGTTAACATCTTTCAGGATTATCGAATCCACGACCTCCTGTAGACCAGGCGAGGTAGTTAACATCTCTCAGGATTATCGAACCCACGACCTCCTGTAGACCAGGCGAGGTAGTTAACATCTCTCAGGATTATCGAACCCACGACCTCCTGTAGACCAGGCGAGGTAGTTAACATCTCTCAGGATTATCGAACCCACGACCTCCTGTAGACCAGGCGAGGTAGTTAACATCTCTCAGGATTATCGAATCCACGACCTCCTGTAGACCAGGCGAGGTAGTTAACATCTCTCAGGATTATCGAACCCACGACCTCCTGTAGACCAGGCGAGGTAGTTAACATCTCTCAGGATTATCGAACCCACGACCTCCTGTAGACCAGGCGAGGTAGTTAACATCTCTCAGGATTATCGAACCCACGACCTCCTGTAGACCAGGCGAGGTAGTTAACATCTCTCAGGATTATTGAATCCACGACCTCCTGTAGACCAGGCGAGGTAGTTAACATCTTTCAGGATTATCGAGCCCACGACCTCCTGTATACCAGGCGAGGTAGTTAACATCTCTCAGGATTATCGAACCCACGACCTCCTGCAGACCAGGCGAGGTAGTTAACATCTCTCAGGATTATCGAATCCATGACCTCCTGTAGACCAGGCGAGGTAGTTAACATCTCTCAGGATTATCGAACCCACGACCTCCTGTATACCAGGCGAGGTAGTTAACATCTTTCAGGATTATCGAGCCCACGACCTCCTGTATACCAGGCGAGGTAGTTAACATCTCTCAGGATTATCGAACCCACGACCTCCTGCAGACCAGGCGAGGTAGTTAACATCTCTCAGGATTATCGAATCCATGACCTCCTGTAGACCAGGCGAGGTAGTTAACATCTCTCAGGATTATCGAATCCATGACCTCCTGTATACCAGGCGAGGTAGTTAACATCTCTCAGGATTATCGAACCCACGACCTCCTGCAGACCAGGCGAGGTAGTTAACATCTCTCAGGATTATCGAATCCATGACCTCCTGTAGACCAGGCGAGGTAGTTAACATCTCTCAGGATTATCGAACCCACGACCTCCTGTATACCAGGCGAGGTAGTTAACATCTTTCAGGATTATCGAGCCCACGACCTCCTGTATACCAGGCGAGGTAGTTAACATCTCTCAGGATTATCGAACCCACGACCTCCTGCAGACCAGGCGAGGTAGTTAACATCTCTCAGGATTATCGAATCCATGACCTCCTGTAGACCAGGCGAGGTAGTTAACATCTCTCAGGATTATCGAACCCACGACCTCCTGTATACCAGGCGAGGTAGTTAACATCTCACCACCTTGGCCGCTGCCGTGCGCCTAATTCCAACCAACGTCGATGAGCGCCGCAGCGGCACTGTTTCTAGCGCGTGCTGGGGGGCGAAGGGGGGCGATGGGGGGGAGTGGGTGGGTTTAGGAGGGGGGGGGGGAGCTGCGTTGCTGGAGCCCCTCCTACGATCAATCGACGGGAATTTGCAACGGCAAAACGAGCGAGCACAGGTCACGCCGTGGCAGCAACGGGGACCGTCGTCGGTCGAGGAAAGCCACGCGCATCGCAACGCTCGCCGAGGTTCGCCGATAACAATGCCGAGGGAGAATGTCACGGCTCCGTGCGCTGACTTTGAAGTAACGTGTTCTTACGAGAGAGCACCCCCAAGGATGGCGCGTTTTTCTGATGGATGCAAATACATGTCGAACAAATCATACATTCATCATAACACGGTAACTATTTCGCAGATATATGTAGAAGAACAAAAAACACTTTAACTATTTCATTTGCATTTTCTTGGTTCTTTCGGTAAGGTCATGTAGAAGGGAAAAAATAACAGGATAAAAAAATGTAAAAAAAATACTGTTTTATATTTTTAATATTTTATTGTTTCCCTTCGACGTGACTTTACCGAAAGAACCAAGAATATGAATCCCTGCAGTCACGAAAGCTTTAAATCACAATTTATTTCATTTGCCTCAAGCATTTTTCGAGTGATTTTTGTATCTTGTTTTATTGTTACGTGCGTCCAAGTCGTCCTCATCACGTGTGTCTATCAGGTTTGCAGGCGAGCGCTTTACTCGTGGATTTGTAAACAATTCACAAGTGCTAAACGCAAGGGTCCTGCAGCCTCTCTCAGCACCTTCAAGTACCCGAGGAGACCATTGGAGGCATCTCGTTGTACACCATCCAAATTGGCTCTCCTACGGCTACTCCGCTCGTGCCGTGCGTTGTTCGGCATGAAGTGGGCTCGTGAAGAAGCTGTGGGGGGGGGGGGAGATCCTTGACTTGAAACACGTGGCAGTCGGGCAGCATTGCTTGAAGCAAAGCCTGCCGATGAGACACCGCACCTCCGATTATCACGGTTGGCTACGTACGCTGCGAAAGAAGTTCAACATACTGTACGTACATAGAGGCTTCCCCAGGACATGGAGCGAAACGTCGGACAATGTTGCCGAACAGCGCACCGTAACAACGCGACAACGCGTCAGAGAGTTGCCCAGAACGTCCGAAGCAGTAGTGACGTCTTCTTGGTTCTTTCGGTAAAGTCACGTAGAAGGGAAGTAATAAAATAATAAAAATAAAACATAATAAAATAATTCTCACGACGTTTCGGCCACAACGCAAGTAGCCGTCCTAGACAAAACAGGTCTGTCGAGGAGACAGAGTCTGTCTCCTCGACAGACCTGTTCTCCACCTGAGGACGGCTACTTGCGTTGTGGCCGAAACGTCGTGAGAATTATTATATTATGTTTTATTTTTATTATTTTATTACTTCCCTTCTACGTGACTTTACCGAAAGAACCAAGAAGATGAATCCCTGCAGTCACGAAAGCTTTAAATCGAAATTCAGTAGTAACGTCTCAATTGATCGGTCTCCTGTGCTGCTTGCAGAACATTACTGGACATTACAGGGATGTCAAAACATTACAGGAATGGTCCCAGACTCTGCAAGCATCCAGCTATGTTCGTGCTGGAAGATGTCGAGCATGACATCGATTGAAGTGTTCTGTATTCACACGTGGAAATCTGCAGCATCCTTGCAAAAATCTCCAGTAATGAGTTGAATCTGATTGCTAAAAAAAATAAGTCATGAAAGGAACGAGTAAAGGCGCATCCCTTGCAATAGTTTCGCTCACGCCGCTGCTGCCAGAAAGGGAGCTCTAGAGGGGGTCTCCAGACCTACTCCTCTATGTCGGGACCGACATCTTAGTAGGATGTGGGAGCAGTCACACTTTTCCCCTCTCATCTACTACATATTGATACTGGGGGGGATAGAAGCGATTGAAAGTGGGTCTGGGGGAGGTGGACGGGGTGCGCTTGAATAAAAGCGTTGAAATACGGTGGGTTTTTTTGGACGACTTTGCTGTTTTTTACAGGATTTTTCTGTTGCGTGTAGTCACTTTAAGATGTTTCTTGTTCATGTTTTTGTTTTATTGCGGTTGCACCCGAGTCAAGAGCCGCATGGCTCACAGGGTTATACCTAATAAATGAAACTGAAAAAACTGAAAATCGTCCAATGTCCAAAATAGAGTGGGGTTATTTTGAGGTCATATCTCGTAAATATAAATGTGCCGTTAAACCTGCCACCACCCGACAAAGCCAACGTGTAAGATTTGTCACGTAAGCAATAGGTTACCGGTTCAGCACGCCCGTGTGTTGGAGAGTAAACCCAGAACAACATTTCACAATTCGCCTACCGTGACGTTTCGCTGGTGATTACAACAACAACGAACACGTAGGCTTTCGCGACCAATATTATTCATAATCACCGTTTTTGGGTTTAGATCGCGAATTTCCCGATGATGCTGGATGCAATTACCAGCGAAACGGCGTACTAAAATTGTAAATGTTGTGGTTTCACGCTTCAACACACCGGTGGGCCAAAGCAGTAAACTATTTGTCTTTTGTCAACGTGACACTTTTTTACTGATTGGCCGTGTCGGGTGGTGGAGGGTTACGACTCATTTATAAATAACGCGATCTAAACCCAAAAACGGTGATTATGAACAACAACAAAAGCAATCAGCTTCGTCGGGCTACAGCCAGATTTGTGAAGAAAGTCCCCCTCGGAGGATTGAAGCCGATGCCATCACTCTGAGCCTACCAGGTGCGAATACGGAAGGTGCGGGTGAATGGTAGTGATATAAGTTACAATGGACGCGTGTTCATCGCCCGTTGTGTCAAGCCACCCATCAACCGGCGCAGAAGGAAACGAAACAGAATTCCGAGTCGGAGGGGGGCGATGGGGGCGACTCACCATTAAAACCCGGCTGTGCTTCACGCGGCCACGCCGAGGTTATCGTGTTGTGTAATCGCTCCTCTCTCTCTCTCTGTACACACGGAGCAAGCGAAATGACACCGACATTGTTTTCTCTCTCTTCCGATAAACGCTGTCGCGGCATTCATCTGCGGGCGCTCGCTGCTCGGGGTCGAGTCCCTTTGCCATTGTCTCGTTTTGCCAGTTGCCATCGTTCGCCGATGTATTTCTATTTTTTTTAAACGGATCGCTTCGTACGTTTTCAATCCCGGCACCTTGCCACAACCCCCCCCGCCACCACCTCCCCGAGTGAAGTGAAGACTGTGGTTGTTAATCCTCTTCTCACGCACGTTTAATTCGTATGCCCCGGTGACACGTGCGAAATACTTGCGGCGGGTACAGCTTTTCGGAGCCATCAGAATAGTTATACTGGGGAAATCCGATGAGCTATGAAGCTCTTTTCCATAAATGTTCAGCTATATATGTTCGTTACGTGAACGATATACATTGTGCGAAAACAAACTTCCAGCGAAGCCTAATTGAGCCGAAATATGTACAGTTTAACGGGTGACCTTTGCGGTTTATGACGGACGCGATTGCCACGGTGTCATGTTTGGAAGGTCGCCGGTTCGATCTCCCGGTGTGGCAGTTTAAACAATAGGAAGGTTTTCTTTTTATTTCCCCTGCCTCTGTCCATCTGGCAGTGTCGATGGGTTCACCACAGTCGACGAGGCAGACCGTGGGAGATTGGGGTAAAGTGTGGGTATCCCCGCTTCTTACCAGGGATCTGGCCAGCGTGGAAGAGAAGGCCAAAGTACCATCTATCGCGGGGGGGGAGGGGGGGACCGCTAGCACTCCATATAGTGGAGGCCCCTCTCATGAACAACAAATTAAAGTGGCTGCACCTTGCAGCCTTACCCTCCATTGTTGTTGGAACGTAATTCAGGCACGGTTTGTAAGAGTGGAAAAAGAAATAAAATTTCCGAGGGAGGGGAAAATAAGTCACCGATTTAAATGTTACCTTCCCGTAAGAAGAAGAAAAAGAGTTATTACGTCTCTGTCTGTAAGCGACGGATAGGATTTAAACGCGCGGGCGAGCAGTGTTCGTGCTGCCGCTCACAACAGCAGATTAGCAGGGCAGGGTGTGAACGCTAACCACAGATGGAATTCTATCTTATTCACGTCTGCGTTTGCAAAGTGGAAGCATTATATTTCCGAGGATTACGCGCGAATCACACAAACCACTCGCGGTAGAGCAACGTTGCACGTGACGCTCTTTACCCTTCCTCACAATTCAACTCGTATTCATCTTCTACGAAAGTGTGGTTCTTTTCTGACGCGTAATATCCCAATGTCCGACAAGATGCGTGCGTGCCACTTAATGGCCTGGTTCTGTCTTCACGCGAAAAAACGTAGTTTCAGAATGAAGGAGCGTGCGATGCCTTCCATTTTATTTTCCATCGAAAACAGCAACAGCAACAACAAAAAACGCATGTTTGAGTTTGTATTCATAACATTAGTGGGATGTATTCACGAGAAAACTCCTCTTATCTGCAACCTGATTACCATAAACTACTATTCTCGGTGGGAAGACAGTCTTCCTGTTAATTATCGACAATTTTTGAGTGAATTTGTGGATAATAAAATCCGAGATGTTCATCCCCCCCACATCACCGTGGATAATAAGGAGTTCTGCTGTGCCAGTATTTACTGTGCGTATTCATGTGGTCATGCAGTCGTTATCGTACTGCGCTTTGAACCCAGTATCCTAATTTCAATTCCCACCACGTCTCTAGCATCAGTGGCGACCAGCATCTAAACCATGTACTGGCACCTCCATCCACTAACCTGCACTGACCAGGATGGTGAAGTATGGCCAAAATAACCCCTAGGACTAAGGCACCAGGTAGTAAATTAACTCACCACTAATGTTATCAGTGGCCAGAAATCAAACTATTAAACGAAACTTATTGTTTTCTTATCAACTAAGGCCCACTGGGCTATACAGCTCTTTTTCAGAAGCGACCTGGCCACAAATGATAGCCTAAAGAAGTGGCTTATGTGCAAATGTACAGCGAACAAACACTTTGAACGCATGTTGATTCTAAATATGGAAGAAAACATCGGATGCGCCCAGAGGAAAAAGAAATCCAAACAACCACGGGGTGAGAGAACACGCAAGACTCCAAATATACAACAGGCGTAGCCAGGGTCGGCATCGAACCCAGGACCCTCCTTCGTACCAGGCGAAGGAGATTGTTTCCTCACGGCGCAGGATGGAGAACGTGCAGACCAGCGCACCCCAAGCCGTGCAACCGAACATTAACAACACACAGCCATCTCCAAGGTTGCGTGCGAATTAGCTGCAACCCATTTAAAATGTTCGCTCATTGAATGCGTGTCAGTTGCGTAAGAGCTCTCGCTTCTGCCATGCATAAAACTTGCTTCCCTTTGGAATTCGCGTGTATCAGCGATGTAGTACGCAGAAGCGCAACGTCGCCGCACGCTTATGCCCTCTGGGCTGTGAATCCCCTCGCCCCACCCCTCCCCTCCCGGCGCGCTCACTGCTAATGTAGCAGAGCAGCCAAACATCCGACAGCTCATTTTCGAGATGTGCAGTGGCACAAAAAACTAGCAACATGGTTTAATTAGGCAGTAAATAAGCCAGCAGTTTTTTAAGAAAATTACTAGTGGCATAAACATGGCGCGGTTACATGGGACTTGAAGGCCAAGCCGGTTTTAAAAAAAATCCACTTGGATTGTGTTTTAAAAAAAACACAAAACAAAAAATTGGATGATTGAAAATGTTCTCAACAATAAAAATCATAATTAAGGAAGTGATTCACCCAAGCTGACAATGCATAGACTCTATTAAAGCTATTCAAATGGCAATCCGAGCTGTTTTAAATAACAGTCTACGGCATAGATTGTCGTTATATTTTCGTTTTAATTTTACTTGTTGGCTTAACAGAGTAAATTAAGCACCGGGGCTCTTAACTTTTCATGTGAAACACGAACAGATTGCGCACGGCGAAAATTACCTGAATTTATATCCTCTTTTCAAGGATCATTACGTGCCCCCCCCCCCCCTCCACATATTTTAAAAGCCGCCTCAAAAGCTATACATTCATAAATCTGATTATATAGTGAGGTTGAGTCTTCATTTCAATTCCGTTAAATCTCTCAATGTAGCACAATTTAATATTTCGGTCACCATCATTCGCAATGCTCGTTTTTCACGCACTCATCTCTCAGTGGGCCCACACGCTCGCTCCAAACACGGCTTTATTGTTATCTTCATGATTCGGCTCATCTCCTCTACTGGCTGCGATGATTGTCGCCCACTTATGATGTGGCTCCTCAAAGATGTGGTTGGAGGATCACGCCGAGAGAGAGAGAGTTCAACAGAGGCATGGCACAACTGCATGTGAGGGGAAGAAATGAGAATGCTTAAATAGCAGGCAAGACAGAAAGCAGGTTGCTGATCTGTCCCCTCATATGCATGAGTTGTCCCTAGATTATATATTTTTCTCACACATTACAAAATATTCAAAAGGCAATTGACCACATGTCCTAAACAGAGCTCCCTGGAAGAGTCTTGAAGACTCATTGTGGTTTTTAAAAAGTGATCAAAAGGACTATTCTGATATTAATGTGAATGCGAATCAATCATAATGTAAAGCCCCTAGTCAATACGATGCGACTTGTCAATTCACTGCCTTACCTCGAGATGTCAGTCGCTAGTTTGACCATACTTCACTGATGTGAGCCGTGGCTGGAAACGAATCCAAGTCGCCAAGTTCATAGCGCTCTGCGTGAATCACTACAGCACTGCTCCCCACGACTATTATACTATTTTACATTATCACATACTAATGTGGTGGCTCCTTTGTCAATCCATTGCTGGATTAAGGCCTCCAACATGCTGTGTCTGTCGTGGATATTGTCAGACTATACTTCAACATGCTGCTCAGGGCGGGTTGGTGAAGGAGTCTATCTTGACCGGTTCAGATATTACGTTTTGCTGATGCTAGCACCTGTGGCCGTGAGTCGAACTTGCTACAACTCCCCCTATACCACACCACCAAAGATCACTCAATGTGTACATTGACTGAAATGTAATGTCAGAAATGTGTTCCAACCATTGGCTAAAATAGTTGATCGGTCATCGTGTTACGACAGCATTTGGTTATTTTAACTACAAACTTAAAGATCAGATAACTTTAGACAGAGGAGACTTTATGGTTTCAAGGCTTGTCGGATTTAATGCAAATCACTTTTAATTGTACGGATGGGGAAGCTAAAAAACCCCAATACCAAAACGCAGTGTGACAGTTTTTAGCTTAAGAAGCTGCATCATCTATTCAGCATTTCAGAGGCAATCATCACGAGCTTCAAATGTAGAAACAATGTTGACGTAATTAGAGTGTAGAGGTACGACGAAAAAAATTACATTGCTATGAGATTCCTAGCCCGAAGATGTATATTGCATTACCGAATTCGTCTAACCTAAATAAGAGTCCAGTTTATTTAAATGTATTATTATTATTCGCAGAACAGCTGTTCGTGTTCATGCCGATGTTCATGGAAAACGTGAGAAATAAAAAGTAATGAAATTCACAACGAATCATTTGTTGAAACATTTTCAAACTCAGCCTCGAGGTTGATGGGAGACTACTGCCACGGATTCACTTTGAGCACTGTGCCAATTTTGTACTTCCATGGTCATTGCTGCATTTCTAGACATGCGTAAGGGAGTGCAAGAGTTGCAACTGTGCTGAACTAGCGAACGTATTAATTTTTCTAACCGTGGCAGGCTACAATTTCCGCCGTGATTTGTTATGCTCGGGTATTTTCACGCAAGCCGGTTTATTTTTTGTTCGGCCCATTAACTTGAGCAAGTGGGCTGCATGGTGCGGTGGGTGCTGTGCCCCACAGCCAAAGGCTCAACGCCCCCCCCGCTTGAGTTCCGTATTGCGTTGTAATCACCGAGCCACACGCACACAATTGTAATCACCGCTCACCTACACCGACCGAATACCCTGTTGCGACATGCATCGAAACGCTTCTTATCTTCTAATATCCATGATAGAGGGAGGTTGTTTTTTTTATGACCGACGAAACGTCACGGTACTCAAATTGTAAATGTTGTGGGTTTACTCTCCATCACACAAGCGGTGGGTGCTGAACGACTAACGAATTGGCACGTTTTGTTTACATGACAAGACCCGACTCATTGCTTGTGTCGGGTTTGTGCTGGGTTTAACGACACATTTATATTCACGCGCTTTTGACCCCAAAACACACATCTCTATTAAATTGGTAGCAAAAGCCTACGTGTTAAACTGATGCTTCTTTCAATTCGGAGAAAAAAAAATTAATTCACCTGTAAGACATCTGGCCAGCAAGAGTTGGACCAAAATCCCACTGAACAGTGGCTTCTCATACGCTTAGGTTTTTTCGGTAAAGTCAGGTAGGTAAAATAATAATAATAATAAAATAATAAATGAAAATAACTCAACTCCGAAACGTCGTGATTTAATTGAGTTATTTTAATTTATTATTATTTTATTTTATTTTTATATATTTTTTTACCTACGTGACTTTACCGAACAAACCTAAGAGTATGAATCCTTGCGAGTCACGAAAGCTTCACATCTAGAACAGTGGCTTCTCAACAACTCCCTCGGGCAGAGGCAGGCACGCCAACGGCGACGTGAGCAGGCTGCTGCAGGTGCTGCGCCTTTACTTTGAACGTGCCAAACCGGCAGACGCGGATCACTGCCCCGCTTCACCGAACATCTGAACGCCGGTGAAGCCAACGGCTTCTCGTCATCATGGGACGGGGGGGGGGCAGAGGCTTGCCAGTCGGTTAGCCCCGTGGCAGCAGTGCCGGCAAAGCACACCAAGGCGAAGTGAGGTCTGTGCGACGTCCTCTTGCATGGAGAGTAATACTATTCCATTTATGTTATCGCTTTTCATCAAGTATCTCAAAGCGATGTACAGGGCACAGCAGCAGCAGCAGACGCTCAGCATGAAATGTATGATATTACAAATACATTTTAAGAATATATTTACTAAAGGAATGCATGCTGAACTTCTTAAGCACCGCACGTAGCCGACCGTGCTCATCGGACGTGCGGGTATAGTCGGGCGTACGATTTGTCAGCCATGCGGATGTGCGATGTCGTCTTCTTGGGTTCCATTAGCGTATGTTTGTATTGCTAACAATGATCAAGAAGTGAGCGCGATGTGGAACTTGGCAGACTCTGCCTGCTTTGCTTACAACCTTGATTACAGCTTCTCTCTCCCTCTAAGGACTCGGTAAAGCCTTAATCACCAAATGTCAGCTGATATAACATGCTACCACTGCTGCTGCTGCTGCTGCACTCATTCTTGTAAGAGATCACATTATAACACATGCCTACGGCCCTAAACTGGTTTCCCATCCACCCACCTGCACATCCACTGCTAAATATTTCTGAGCTTTTACAAAATGATTTACACCCCGAGTGTCAATCATCCACCTCTCGTCATCCCTTCCTGTTTCTCCTGCTCCTCGGTTAAATAAAACAATGCTAAATC
The DNA here is from genome assembly GCF_965212315.1 of Lampetra planeri. Classification (NCBI taxonomy): domain Eukaryota; kingdom Metazoa; phylum Chordata; class Hyperoartia; order Petromyzontiformes; family Petromyzontidae; genus Lampetra; species Lampetra planeri. The sequence goes on from NC_136117.1 coordinate 12,751,993, forward strand.
CACCACCTTTCAACAGCCACATGATGGCAAGTCAATTCTACTAAGTCTGCAATGGAATTCCTCTCGCTGTTTCACATCCGACTTTTGTGCCATTTAAATCAGAAATTTGGCCATTTATTTTCTTTGTCGCATACACTTGACGAACTTTTGTGCACTGCGGTCACCCATCCAAGCACTGTCTAGACTCAACCCTGCTTAACGTCAGAGATCTGATGAGATCGAGAGAATTTTGAGTGATTTGGTCAAAGGCCGTACATTTTTTGTTTATTACAGTTGCTGAGCACAGGGCCCAAAAGCTCAAAACGCAAAGCTACCAGCAACAAACAGCACGATTAAAGTGAGAACAAATAATATTTAAAACATTTCTTGGATGGCTCTGGGAAGAGAGGCGATGGGAGAAAATTCCAAAGCGGGGCAGTGCGAGGAATGAACTAGAAAGAGAAGTGTCTCGACCTGCAGGTTGCGTAGTTGAACACCGTAATGGATGAGACCAACCGGCCAGTGTGGTAGACCCAGTAGTGTAAATAATTACGCTGTAGAGAAAGTACCAGATTCTTGAAGCCACATTCCGTTGTGTTGTTATAATGTATGGGCAGCGTCGGGCATACGCACACCCACACTCAAACATGCAACGTGACGCAATCCCAAGAGGCTTCGGGGGATCATCAGCGGGGATGGCAAGCAGCTGGTGACCTTCCCAAAGAACGGGGCCCCCGGCTCTATGCTTAACGGCAACCGTGACTCGGCGTGGCTCCACGCGACACCTTTGAGCGATGAGCGCAACGAAAAGCCGTCGCTTTTGGACGGCCGAGCCGTGTTACGCAACGGCCGCCCGGCGCAGCGCCAGCCTCTTGCTCGAGGCCCCTCCACTTAATCCGAGTTTGCCGCTCGGTGCAAGTCGAAAAATTCTGAAGTCATTGATCGATATGTTCTTGTTCTGCACACAAGCACACCGGTGCGGCGTTCCGCACACGTCTTCCGCATCTCCGTTTCGTTTACGTTTCGTGTGCGAACAGTCAGCGTTTGTCAGATTTCAACACTGCTTCGTCTGAAGAGGAAATTCAACAGCTAGAAATACTATATATGTGCGGGCTAGAAACAAGTGATTTTTATACTCTGAACAAGATCTGGGCTATGTGATTATGATGTAAGTAATCAATTCGTATGGTGATGATTGGTTTGATGAATCGACTCCTCGGATAACACGAAAATAGTTGCAAAGGGTTTCACATCTGTTCAAACCACAGGTGCCTCTGGTCGGCGGGTGAGGCGCAAGGCTGGTGCCATCATATGTGGCGTCACACTGGGCACAGCTTGTAGGGCGTTGCCTGCCTTCAGAAGGTAGGACGTGGGATCGGCCGCTATTTTCAAAAGGACTCGAGTAATCGATCACGAAAGGTAGTCAATTACAGTTGTTTAGCTGACGAATCGAACTGACCAATCATCCCAGCTCTAATGTAGACACTGACCAAAAAAGGTGTCTTCCACAGCAACACATGGGCAGCAATCTCAGCATGTGTTGCATACCAAGATGACATCGCCATTCTCGCGGATGGTTCACACACAGCCTTGTGACGGCCACGAGATCAAAAGAGCGGAGATTGACATGTTTAATTTAGGCAGCCAGAAAGACAATAAAGGAAATGTCGAGTGGCTTCCTGCTGATCAGGGCTCGTCAGGATTGTCCTGGAAAGCCATCAGTGCCAACTGCTGCCATTGGTGCTTGAGATACTGGTGTTGAGGAGTTGTCCACCCACACATTGTGGAAATATTCGGCACAAGCTAAGGGCAGTATTCAGAAACAATGCCAGGACATATAGGAAAATATAACTGTACTTACCTTTGAGAGTGTCGGTGTCAGTGTGTGTGTGTGCTGCGTAACGAACAACAGCAACCCGGGTTCGATTCTCGCTCACGGCCAACACCAGTGACGATATTTTTAATCGGTCCTGGGCCTCCCCCTAGGTCGACTCAGCCTGAAATGAACACCTGGTGTGATGCGTAAACATCGCCACTGGGGAGACAAAGGTGGCTGGGTGCAGTGCTGGCCACCCATCCCCTGCGAGTGCCGTGTCGGCCTTCATAGGTGCTCGCTAACAGCACTTGCCCCAACAGTCTGTTAAGGCTATACGGGCCGTCTTCGTGCAAGACTCTCGTTCGTATGGGTCTCGTATGGGAAAGTTTCGCCAAGTTGCGATATTTATTCTTTTAATTTTGAAAATCCGGAGCGTTCAAAATGATAGAAGAAGAAAAAAAACTCCATGAATAAATGGGGGATGACATTCAGATAGGTCAGCAACCTAACACCACTGCGCTCCTCATGCAATTCTAAAGCTATTTGTTTTAAATGCCAGAGCGAGACATTAATTAACATGGACACCCGCCTCTGTATTACAGCACTGATTATGCGTGGTGGCGGCTAATCGGATTAAAAGGTTTATGAAAAGGGGGCATCTACCTGCCAGATGAGAAACAATCCCCCTCTCGCGGGCTTAACCATGATCCTTACTAGATCGAAAGACACTCATCACATATGTCCTTTTATATATATATACAAATATAGCAGAACAAGGGGAGAAAAGGCAAAAGATGTGATATTGATTGGGCTCATTCTCAGAGGTGAGAAGTGGATGAGGGGAGTTTCTGGAAGGGTCCGGGATGTTGGGAAAGATGCCCAGGGGCAGAGATGGAACGAAGCTGCTCTGACTACTTGAAGGAAGGAATGAACGTAGATTGAAGTAAAGAAGAAAGCTCACTATTGGAGAGGACTGGACCTAAAGCCTTGCGCCAGAGACCTGACACTGGGTACAGGCTGATACTATTAAAACTAAACACATTTTTACGTTTTATTTTACCAGGCAAGGCCCACTGAGCTAGTATATAGTTTTGTTATAGAAACAACCTGGCCACAATCGATTAGTCAAGGAAGTGGCTTATGTGGAAATGTGTTACAGCCAAATACTCTAAACGCATGTTGATTCTAAATGTGGAGGGGAAAACCGGAGTACCCAGAGAAAAATCCACGCGACCACGGGGAGAGAGACACGCAAACTCCAAATATACAGCAGGCTTCAGGGTTGAGATCGAACCCACAATCTCCTGCATACCAGGCGAGGTATTTACCAGTTTGCCAATGTTCCTACTTCAGATCAGAGGGATAGACAGGGCACGAGGAGATTGCCTCGTACTGCAGTCGGCTATAACACTTTAGGTCGCGTGGTTGTGAGAAAACTGAGACATTTTTATGAGAAAAGTCGACTCGTTCAAATTTTCCATTTTAAAACGAAAGCCGACTAGTAAACTACTTAATTGGGTAAAACCACCATAATGGAAGACTACGCTCATCTGTGAAACGTGGCACCTCCTGTGATAGCCTCGCTCTATAAGAAAGGCACGAATACCACAAATTGCTGCGCTAAATTATTTCTGTTAATAATAGTTTACGAATATTACCACTGCTTTTCCTCTAGCCGTGGTGGCAAGACGGGCATGTGGGACCCCAGTTGAACAGGACGCAATGCATGGGAACGCAGCGTTACGACACCATATCATGTTGGCCCTGGGCCTAAAGCCTTCTGGCGATTACTTTTCTTCTCATTATTTTCACAGTGGATTCTGGGATAGTGTGGAAACAATATTTGTCTGTCACAGCTAAACACGTCCTCCCCCCCCCCCCCCCCAATTTGCCCCAGGGCATATCAATCATTTGTTTTTATCAGTGTTGCTATTGCAGGAACAGAGAGAGAGAGAGAGCTGTGTGTTTCTTTCTCTGTGTTATCGACATTCCAAGTCACGTGTCATTAGCGATGTTGCACCACCGCGACTGTAGGCACGACTGTTCAAAACGCGTGCGGCTTGGCAAGACACATCACGCGTATGTTGAAAGTAATATGCAAGTCCTTTACAACTTTGCGAATGCATACTTTTGAAGTGACATCTGCAATCATATACAGTCCACGTGATGTATGTTTGAATCTTATTAATCTGTCCATTTGCTTCAAACTTCTGAGATCACTTTGTTAAATTTCACCCACTCCCTCTTTCAATTCCCCTCTTTTTTATCTCTCATATGTTTCAGATTAACAATCGACCATAACGGTTTTAATGACTGCAGTTACACAGACTTTGTTCTGAAATATCGCAAGACATGAGTAGATCGAAATTATAACAGGTCTTTAGAGAGTAGCTTCATACCGAATGAAATCAAATTTAACTCTGCGCAAGAGATGTAGGGACAAAAAAGAAACAAAATTCGATTTTACGGCTGTAAACTCGAGAACCCACGGAAAATGGTCGGGTCAAAGGTTAGGCCCTGCAGTTACTTGCTTACATCATTGATGTCAGGAAGCGTCTCCACTAGAGGGCGTAATAGAGCGCCCCTGTAGAGGGTAGTTTGGCATACTGTTTCAAACTGGCCAGAATTCTTGAAAGAGTGGGCAGGACGCACACTTCACCCACCACAAGCTGTGGGATTTGAGAAAATGTCGCCGTCGTCTTAACTGCCGCGCGTCGGGAGACCGAACCGGGCTGGCGACCCTCCGATTTGCAAGTCCAGTGCACTGCCTATTACGTGACATCAGCATCTCATTAAACCCTAGAGCCCGATATAGTAAGAAAGTATACGGTTCATTAAACACACTTCGCTGTTTTTTGGAGAAGTATTTTTCATTATGGTACAGGACCCCTGGTTTTGTTTTTGGTCATCTGTAATGCGTATTACGTTGTCAGCAGCGGACAGTTGTACTCCACTCCAACGGCCATGCTCCACCGCCTTCATCAACCCTCACTGACCAGCAATGCGGAAGTATGGTTAAAACACCCCCAAGACGTGCAAGGCATGGAGAGGCCCTCATCCAGCATTGGATCGAAGGAGGGCAGTGCATGTGCATATAATGCTTTGAAAAATAATGAGTTTTTTTTTCTTCTTCTTGTGATTAATAATTAACATCTCACAGTGGCGAGATGTCAGCTACCTTACCTGGTATACAGGAAGACGCGGGATTGACCTCGACCCTGACGCCTGCTGTATATTTGTAGTTTGCGTGTTCTCCCCGTGGTCACGTGGGTTTTTATCCGGGTCCTCCGCTTTTTCCATCCACATTTAGAAACACGCGTTTAGAGTGTTTGGCCGCGATACATTTCCACGCGACAAGCCACTTTGTTGAGCGATCATTTGTGATCAGGTCACTTCTGAAAAAGAGCTGCATAGCTCAGTGGGCCCTACCTGGTAAAATAAAGATATAATTTAAACTGGCACGTTTGTCCACGTGACAACTGTGATAATTGGCTGTGTCGGGTGGAAAAGGGGTGCATGACACACATTTTTTTTACGCCATCTGATCCAATAAATTAATTACGAATCATAATATTGGTCTGGAAAGCCCACGTGTTAAACATAAATTGTGAATCGTAACACACTGCAGATTTAATTCGCGTCTAAATGTACCTGCATTTCAAGACACTGTACAAAACGATTTCCTAGAAGGAGAATGGATATTTTTTAATAGACATTTTTAGCCACTTCGTAGAAAGGAGACAGTCATAGGCAGAAGAGAAGAGGCAGGTTCTGAGCCTGGATTTGTACAGGAGCAGGGAGTTGGCAGCACAGTTATAATATTTGAAAAGCTCATGAAACACAGATCAATGATATACAATACTAGCTAACCACTAGCGAGCTTTGCCCACTTTGTCTCAGCTTTACCATCGCACTTGATTCGCGAACAATGGGGACCACTTATATTTCAGTGTTCAGCACGAGACTAAAATAAATGTTGAATGCAAAAGGTGACCCCATGCCATTGGGTGAAACTTATCGTTCTGTACATTTTAATTGCCGAAAGTAGAAAATTGTCTTGTTTTTATTTGTGTAGTTAAACTACAGCCCAGCTCCCTAGCACTTCTTAGAACATCGTTAGAATTTCCATCAGCCCCCGCTCACACGCCTCACCACATATGCACATAAGCTCACGATCTACTGTGTACGAGGCTTCCACGAAAATCAACCTAAGGGTTCTGTATATAAAATCAAAATAAAAAGAGCGGATTGTTGCCCTCCACTCGAGTCGTAGTGATTTTCCGTGACATATTTAGGTCAAAGTTTGAGAGCTCGGGAGGGGGACATTTTTTCATGTCATGCTCCTTGATCAGAGAGGGCTTTCAAAGGAGAATGCAGGCCATAGCTGCAACGAAGCAAGCTAATTTTAAGCAGTTGTTTTCATCCATATAGCTTTGCTTTTTCTAGAGAGGTGGTGCATGATGGATATATTTTAACAAGCGATACGCTCGTACAGTTTGAAAACTTTCCGTGTCCTGTTTTTTTGACAATCCTAACTATAACATATTACGTGAAGGGCATCGGAGGTTAGAACAAGCAGCAAAATCCACTGCTGTATTGGACTTCTATTCTCACTAGATAATGCCACAGTCCATCGACTAATTCCCCCGTTAAGGTCGATACAAATTATTTGAGGACAGTTGCTTGGCAGATCGGTAAAAAATGTAAATGCATTATTGAAAGGATACGGGTCAGAAAAGGGAGGTTTTGAGCAGCACACATATAGTATTTGAAATGCTAACTACCAGCTTGGTGAAATATGGTAAAATGACCTGCATGACCCAGCAAGGTGTTGAGAGACTGATATCCACAATGGTTTGTACATGTGCATATACATCAGTTATTTATATGGGAAAAAAAAATCACATTTTCGAGGCATTGGACATTCCATCAATAAACACACTCCGTGGCATTATAGGTTGTAAGCGTCCTTATTTGCAGAGCTTATTGTTTGGATTTCACATGGTTGGCCGTTAATTTTGAAAATAATTTAACCAACAAGAAATAAAGCATAATCAGATGCATTCATTGGAAAATCCTTTTTGGGGCAATTGGGCTCTCATCGAACATCCCAATGAAAGCCATAAAAGCTGGAAAAATACGGCTTCTCATTCCGAACTCGGCACAGACAAAAAAAAAGTGCATGCCCGCTTAATCCCAGTTTTTGATGCCGTTAAAAACTTTACATGCAGGGGGAAGGATAGTTAATTTAAACTGGTGTGGGCTGAATTAGGTGACTGACATTTCAATTACTGTGTGCATCCCCCTGTGACTTCGGTGCCTGTGAGAATATTACGAACGACAGAGATTTAGCCTCTCTCCTTTTATCCGCACAATATAAGGAGGAGGGGAGGGGGTGGGAGGATCAAAACAGATCCTTTTTTTTTTGCTCGACGCCAATCTGAGCCATAGCACAGGCAAGTCAACGCCACGCTGTCCTGCTGACTTGGCCAGAGGGGCATGGCGCAAATCGGCTTGCCACCTGTCCTGGGTGTAACCCAGCTTAAATATACGCTCCAAGCCTGGGGTGTTTCATTCAGACGCTGTCTTCCCGACAGACCCGCTCTTCACCTGAGGACGGCTGCTTGCGTTGTGGCCGAAACGTCGTGAGAATTATTTTATTATGTTTTCTTTTCGTTATTTTATTATTTCCCTTCTACGTGACTTCACCGAAATAACCAAGAAGGTGTACCGATGATTGTTCCCCTTTTTGAGGCAGCTGTCCTTGAAAATCTGTAAAGTCTTCCCAGGACATTACAAGTCTTGGTTTTTTTTTGGGTCATTTGCATAATGTACTTATGCTGATGTATGTATGTTGAATATCTTTCACATCGTACGTAGCCAACCGTGCTAATCAGAGGTGCGGGGGAAGGACAACAAATAATAATGATACGCCACCCAAAACAAGCTATTTTACATGTGGTACCTCCCCTCTTCCGGTATCGAGAGATATTTTTCCCCATGATATTTCATCGTGTTCAATTCGCGTGGGAGATTTTCCTGGCAAACCTTTGACTCAAGGGCTTCCATGGCAGCTCTTTCCTCAAGGACTTAAGGTGGTACGATGCTAATTCGAGGTTCATCTTATCCAGCCTCGATCATTTATCTGTGACATGAGCCCCAAATTTTAACAGCCCCTTGCTGACGCCTCGCCACCCAAACACTACATTATTCTGCAATTCTGAACGCCGCTCATTAGTGACCTGTGCAAAATGAGGCAGACCGAGCGAAATCTCGCTCGTGGTGTCCAGCACATGTTTGTTATTGCTGTTACCGTTTGCATTTTTGGCTTCTTCAATTCTCACAGCCAACAAGCAGAATGGCGGGCGGCTTAAACACAGCGTGTTGGCACAGTAGGGAGGGGGCCATGTGATCGGATCTGCCAGTCATCAACGTTAACTCATAACACCTGGGTCTGTGCTGTGACCTCCTGCCAGCGAGCCCTCGACACTTCACATGGCCTCACAGTGCACCTAGCCGGGCACAAGCATTGTGCTGGCGTCACCGCCACTGAGACGCAAATGGTGGCTATTGTTGTTGGCGTTTTAAGCCTCAGGCAACCATCGATCAAATGGTGTGCTGTTAATATATGTACTCCATCATACTAAACAATACAATTTGGAAATTTATATATAAAGTATCCAGGTGAAACCACATCTCAAGGCACCATACAAAACAATGGAACAAAGGCAAACCACTGCTACAATGAATACTCTTGCATAAATGATAGACGTATTTTATCTTACGTAAACGTTCCAAATTTCATATTCCAAAGATGAACTTTGCCTCAAAGAAGAAATGTTACGTAAATATTACGATCGTAAAAGCAGAAACCTATCGTAAAAAACTGCACTGAAAAAAAAACTGGAAAAATCCTTTCCACCCTAAAAGCAATTTTGGTGAAATATCCCTAACTCAGCAAAGCAGAAACGCTTACAACGGCAAGTGACACGACTCGACATTCGGTCAGTGACCCCAAAGCAACCGGGGCTTGCAGTGTCATGGCATCACGCACTCAGAGGTGAGGCTAAAGGCGCAGCCCTGCAATTCCTTGTTCACGTCACTGCTGGCTGAAGGGCCTTGCACTAAAGGCAGTCTCCAGGGAGCCCCTCCAGAGCACATTGTTGGCCGACCCAACCCACACTTTTACTCCACCACACGCGACCTGCCGATGGACTAACCGTGGTGTACTTGTTTATACTACTCGTGGGGTTGACAGATGCGGGGGTGGGGGTTACGAAAGGACGCGCTCCATGGTTTCAGTTTAAGAGCAGGGAGATTGAACCAGAACCTTCTGGAATTGCACAAAAACTCTCGTATTGTCGCTGGGTTCATCGTGCAGTGCGTGAATCATTGCGCTGCTTCTCCCCGATCACAACATGTATTGTCATACTCTTTGGTTCTATCGGTAAAGTCACGTACGTAGAAAAATAAAATAAACCACGACGTTTCGGGCGCAACACAAGCGTCCATCATCAGGTGGGAAAGCATTGTCTGCTGCTGGGGCAGACTGTTTTAAAAGGTTTGAAATCGTCCTCATGATAACAACTTGCGCGAGACAATGCGGATTAAGAGCAGGTGGCAGCCCGTGCTGATTGTGGCATGGTCGTGATTGTGGCATGGTCGTGATTGTGGCATGGTCGTGATTGTGGCATGGTCGTGATTGTGGCATGGTGGTGATTGTGGCATGGTCGTGATTGTGGCATGGTGGTGATTGTGGCATGGTGGTGATTGTGGCATGGTGGTGATTGTGGCATGGTGGTGATTGTGGCATGGTGGTGATTGTGGCATGGTCGTGATTGTGGCATGGTCGTGATTGTGGCATGGTGGTGATTGTGGCATGGTCGTGATTATGGCATGGTCGTGATTGTGGCATGGTCGTGATTGTGGCATGGTCGTGATTGTGGCATGGTGGTGATTGTGGAATGGTCGTGATTGTGGCATGGTGGTGATTGTGGCATGGTGGTGATTGTGGCATGGTGGTGATTGCGGCATGGTCGTGATTGTGGCATGGTGCTGATTGTGGCATGGTGGTGATTGTGGCATGGTGGTGATTGTGGCATGGTGGTGATTGTGGCATGGTGCTGATTGTGGCATGGTGGTGATTGTGGCATGGTGGTGATTGTGGCATGGTGCTGATTGTGGCATGGTGGTGATTGTGGCATGGTCGTGATTGTGGCATGGTGGAGATTGTGGCATGGTCGTGATTGTGGCATGGTCGTGATTGTGGCATGGTCGTGATTGTGGCATGGTGGTGATTGTGGCATGGTCGTGATTGTGGCATGGTCGTGATTGTGGCATGGTGCTGATTGTGGCATGGTCGTGATTGTGGCATGGTCGTGATTGTGGCATGGTCGTGATTGTGGCATGGTCGTGATTGTGGCATGGTGGTGATTGTGGCATGGTCATGATTGTGGCTTGGTGGTGATTGTGGCATGGTGCTGATTGTGGCATGGTCGTGATTGTGGCATGGTCGTGATTGTGGCATGGTGGTGATTGTGGCATGGTCGTGATTGTGGCATGGTGCTGATTGTGGCATGGTGGTGATTGTGGAATGGTCGTGATTGTGGCATGGTGCTGATTGTGGCATGGTCGTGATTGTGGCATGGTGGTGATTGTGGCATGGTGGTGATTGTGGCATGGTGGTGATTGTGGCATGGTCGTGATTGTGGCATGGTCGTGATTGTGGCATGGTCGTGATTGTGGCATGGTGGTGATTGTGGCATGGTGGTGATTGTGGCATGGTGGTGATTGTGGCATGGTCGTGATTGTGGCATGGTGGTGATTGTGGCATGGTGGTGATTGTGGCATGGTGGTGATTGTGGCATGGTCGTGATTGTGGCATGGTCGTGATTGTGGCATGGTGGTGATTGTGGCATGGTCGTGATTGTGGCATGGTGCTGATTGTGGCATGGTGGTGATTGTGGCATGGTCGTGATTGTGGCATGGTGGTGATTGTGGCATGGTCGTGATTGTGGCATGGTGGTGATTGTGGCATGGTGGTGATTGTGGCATGGTCGTGATTGTGGCATTGTGCTGATTGTGGCATGGTCGTGATTGTGGCATGGTCGTTATTGTGGCATGGTGGTGATTGTGGCTTGGTGGTGATTGTGGCATGGTCGTGATTGTGGCATGGTGGTGATTGTGGCATGGTCGTGATTGTGGCATGGCCGTGATTGTGGCATGGTCGTGATTGTGGCATGGTGGTGATTGTGGCATGGTCGTGATTGTGGCATGGTGGTGATTGTGGCATGGTCGTGATTGTGGCATGGTCGTGATTGTGGCATGGCCGTGATTGTGGCATGGTCGTGATTGTGGCATGGTCGTGATTGTGGCATGGTCGTGATTGTGGCATGGTGCTGATTGTGGCATGGTGGTGATTGTGGCATGGTGGTGATTGTGGCATTGTCGTGATTGTGGCATGGTCGTGATTGTGGCATGGTCGTGATTGTGGCATGGTCGTGATTGTGGCATGGTGGTGATTGTGGCATGGTGGTGATTGTGGCATGGAGGTGATTGTGGCATGGTCGTGATTGTGGCATGGTCGTGATTGTGGCATGGTCGTGATTGTGGCATGGTCGTGATTGTGTCATGGTGGTGATTGTGGAATGGTGGTGATTGTGGCATGGTGGTGATTGTGGCATGGTCGTGATTGTGGCATGGTGGTGATTGTGGCATGGTCGTGATTGTGGCATGGTGGTGATTGTGGCTTGGTGGTGATTGTGGCATGGTGGTGATTGTGGCATGGTCGTGATTGTGGCATGGTCGTGATTTTCATCTGCGTCCGAGATTTCCAATGAGCCTGAGCAACACATCTTACACTGTAACAAGGGCACGTTAAGCGATTGAATCTCGCCTACTTAAATACTAATTATCAGTTTTTTACGGCATACAAATGTGCAGTGCATGCACGAGTAAATAAATTTGCACATTTTCCATCGTAGATGTTCGTGGTGTGTATTTGGTCGATAAAAGCTATCATTCTGATTTATTGAAAGTTTTCATGGATAGACCTGACCAAGAGGCATAAAAGCATCCAATGAATATTGCAACATGCTTAAATTTTGGCGAAGTTGAGTACTTTTAAAGTCAGGTTTTCGAATTACATATTAAATTGCTGAAAAATAAATCACTGCCGTTTAGAATAATAAAAAAAGAGAGTGCAAAACTGTGTAAAAAAAAACTTTGCGCAATTATTTGCTTTGAGAAATAGTTTTTTTTTGCATAACAGCTTACAACAAACCTTTTTAAGCCACCCGACAAACTAAATCAATTACATTTAAATTAGGCCGTTATTTTAATTCAGCGGCTCAATCACCAGCCTTTCGAAACAAAAGAGCGTCATTAACAGAGTGCAAAGCGGAGAGCCGCACCTCTGTCACCCGTATTGTAACAAATTCCATTCGAAATTAATTCCGGCAAAAAGGAGGCAATTAAAGTAATTAAATGCATTTAATAATTTCAAAACCTTTTTTCGCATTTTCCGCAACAAAGAAAGCGAGTTTTTAAGTGCAGGCTGCGCTGCAGAAACTCGACAGGAATCGAGAGTTTCTCACCGAGGGTCGATTTTTCTTGCCACGAGAAAACCACCGTCAGATATCGGGCACCTGGGGCGTTACCTGCCGCGCAAATTTCAGAGGCACCTGTGGCTCCGCCGCTGCCAGCTCGCACGGCTGCAGGCGACTTCCCTCCAGGACGTCGATCACAGATCCATGGGCGTCGTGCCCATCGATTCAAGGGCATTCAACCGGTTGTGTGTTTGTTATTTTTTTTATTTTGTTGGTGGGCACCATTGTGCCCAAAACTTGTCGACGTATGGCACGTTTTCCGGCCAGGAAAGCCGATTACACTTATTTTTTGTTTTTCTGAATAATCTTGCGTAAGGCAGACTAATGCATACGTTTTAAGGTAATTGCTCGTGTCCCTATTATTCCTGCGAAAATTAGCCTTCATACTATTTAAGGATGGTTCTATTTGCCCAATCAAGGTTTTATTCTTCCCACAAATACGACCTCTATTTTTCAGCTGTGACTTTCTGTCCCTTAAATAAAAGTAAATATTTCTGTACAGCAGCTTATGATGCCATCGCATTTAGATGCTATATATATTAAATATTACAGTTTCACGGCAAAAAAAAACATGCTTTAAAAGTAGCATATAGTCAGCCAAATTAACCCAATTACCACGAACTGTCTTAAATCTAATGTGACCAAAGGAAAAGCATTCAATAACTTGCTGTTGTATCCCCAAATCATTTTAATGCCACGGCATTTTGACCAATAATGGAAATATAAGGTGGCCGTTATTGGATTATTTTGTGCTATAAATCTTTAATTTGACACCAGTGACAAATATGTTGTTTGATTCACGTGTAATTCACACTTTATTGGCTTAATGTTAGCACATTAAACCGGTTTTGTAATATAACCCCCGTGTCTCAGTGTGTGTGTGCCCCATCATCACGGAAAATTATAATTTAAAAAATCTCCCCAAATGTCAGCATGTGAGGCTAGACAGCCCCATCGGCAGCGAATTACAAAGTTTAAACATCGATGTAAAAAAATGTCAACAGGCGGATGGTAAACATTCAGCTGGGACCCATTACAAATGCCTTCTGCATAATAAACACATTTATATTAACGCGATCTAACCCAAAACACCTTTATTATTAATAATACTGGTCGCGTAAGCATACGTGTTCAACTAAATATGCTCCCACCACCGACACTGTCTACAGCATCGGTATCTTCACCGCGATTGAATAAGATGCAGTTTAATTCAAAGCGGATCATGACCTTCCTTTTGGTATATGTACATATTAAAAAAAACATCGTAACAATAACATCAATAATTTTCAACTCTTTGTCAGTCGATTCCAGCATACGGGGTCTCCCCGTCGCATGTCATCATTATCACCATCATCTGTCCGGCGTCTTCAGAGGGCAGCTGCATTTAGAAACTCATCGTCAGCAGTCAATAATCAATCCGCTGCTGGATGAATCCCTTTCACAAGCCGCCACCGCCCTGTCATCAGGGCCTTGCGTCGTCACAGTCCCTCTGGCGCCTGCGCATGAGCCAATTTCATCGCGACGTTTCGGCCACGGACAGCCTCTTGGAACACTTCCCTCCCTCGGCTGCCGCACCATCGTTAGTCTTGACCACTGGCCATCGTCTCATCACGTGTCCTTCCCAGGCCGAATTATTTGTGTTACGTATGTATGTTGATCTTATTTCGCATCGTGCATAACCAACCGTGCTAATTGGAAGTTCTCAGCAGTCGATATGATTGAACGTGCGTGTGTTCTTTCATCAAACGTCTCCCTCTTCATTGTCTCTCAGTGTAATGCCAAGCATGAATCATCCGTGACTTCTTTGGAAGAAGCATGTGACCCAGTCTAACTCCTCTCCTAAAATGTATTTTGCTAATTTCTTAATAAAGAATCATGGGGAATTTAAAGGCCAACTAAGCACATGAGCAAGCTTGGTTTGGGAAAGTTTTCTCTATCATCGATAATATGTATACCATATTTAATTCTGCAAGGCCTTGTGAAAATCAACTACCATCATGCCGAGCCTTCATTGACAATGAAAAGACCCTCGGAAATTGATTCAGTCATCCCAATTTTTGGCAAATCATTACCTAAAAGATGTATTATGTATAAATAAATACTCTTTGGTTCTTTCGGTAAATACATATTTTGTAAACTGGGACAGCCATAAACAGATGATATTACACTTTGCAAACACAAATTTTCTTGTATTGTAATTCTACCAATGTGGAGCAGCTGTTCTTATGGTCTCATTCAAGAGCCGAGCAGAGGGATGTAAAAACACACCCTGCCCAAGAGAGACTCGCCTGTCTTTCTTGAAACTCTCTGTTTTGTCCGGAAGAATGTTTTTATTTGGACGTTCAATATAGCGGCCGGGAAAAACCATAGCGAGTACGTGGAAGAATCACGAACCCCCCCCCCCCCTCATAATCAATGACTGAATGCATTAGGCCCAATCTCAGCACTGGAGCATCTGCGTTATAAGCTCAGACACAAGGAAGAATACAGCACAAATCACGGGGGCCATTCTTCAACCTTAGACCGGTCTAAAATACCTGAACCTTAAACCGGTCTTAAATATCTGAACCTTAGACCGGTCTAAAATACCTGAACCTTAGACCAGTCTTAAATACCTGAACCTTAGACCGGTCTAAAATACCTGAACCTTAGACCGGTCTTAAATACCTGAACCTTAGACCGGTCTAAAATACCTGAACCTTAGACCGGTCTTAAATACCTGAACCTTAGACCGGTCTAAAATACCTGAACCTTAGACCAGTCTTAAATACCTGAACCTTAGACCGGTCTAAAATACCTGAACCTTAGACCGGTCTTAAATACCTGAACCTTAGACCGGTCTTAAATACCTGAACCTTAGACCGGTCTTAAATACCTGAACCTTAGACCGGTCTTAAATACCTGAACCTTAGACCGGTCTAAAATACCTGAACCTTAGACCAGTCTTTCACACCTTAACCTTAGACTGGTCTTAAATACCTGAACCTTAGACCGGTCTTAAATACCTGAACCTTAGACCGGTCTTAAATACCTGAACCTTAGACCGGTCTTAAATACCTGAACCTTAGACCGGGCTTAAATACCTGAACCTTAGACCGGTCTTAAATACCTGAACCTTAGACCGGTCTAAAATACCTGAACCTTAGACCGGACTTAAATACCTGAACCTTAGACCGGTCTAAAATACCTGAACCTTAGACCGGACTTAAATACCTGAACCTTAGACCGGTCTTAAATACCTGAACCTTAGACCAGTCTAAAATACCTGAACCTTAGACCAGTCTTTCACACCTTAACCTTAGACTGGTCTTAAATACCTGAACCTTAGACCGGTCTTAAATACCTGAACCTTAGACCGGTCTTAAATACCTGAACCTTAGGCCAGTCTTTCACACCTTAACCTTAGACTGGTCTTAAATACCTGAACCTTAGACCGGTCTTAAATACCTGAACCTTAGACCAGTCTTTCACACCTTAACCTCAGACTGGTCTTAAATACCTGAACCTTAGACTAGTCTTAAATACCTGAACCTTAGACTAGTATTAAATACCTGAACCTTAGACGAGTCTTAAATACCTGAACCCAGAACGACAATGACCAGCCAATCCCCCGCACTCCTAAAGAAAATCCCTTCCTCCCCCACCTGCTGTGATGAGCCCGGTGTGTCTGATGCCATCGATGCCCCTGGAACTACCGCCCCTGAACGTCAAAATGTTGCGATGTATTATGGCGAGGGAGGATGTCGAATCAAAAGAGAGATATATAAAAATAACGTTTTTTTTATGAAATCAGCAAAACACCATGTCATTTGTCATTGAAATTCAACAAATGAAGACTTACTCTCTCTACCACAGAGTGTTTTGTAAAAGATAAGGGCAACGTGATATTAGCAAAACGAACGAGTGGAAAGGCCTCCCACCCCAGATATTACTTTCCTGTTTGAATTTGCTCCAAAACTGATATTTCTGCAATGCTCATAACGTCTTATGAATAATTGACATGACAGTGTGGAAGTTGTCATCCATATTTCATACGTTCGTGTGGGTGTGCGTGCATGTAATTGTGGGGAGCGGGAGCAGTATTACGGTTAGCGCCACGCTGCGCTACGAAATCGGCAACCCGGGTTCAATTCCCGCTCATGGTCAACACCAGTGACGAGAATCTCAACCGGTCCTGGGCATCCCCTAGGTTGACTCAGCCTCAAATGAGTACTCAGTGCGGTGTGCAGTAAACGTCTCCACTCGGGGAGACAAAGGCGGCTGCGGCGTGCTGCTGGCCACCCACCCCTCTCGCCTGCCGTGCCGGCCTTCATAGGTGCTACTCGCTAACAGCACTTGCCCCAACAGCCTGTTGCAGGCTATACGGGGGGACCTTTGTCTTTGTAGCGGGGAGTAGTGATATTGTGATGAGCAAACCTGCTGCTATTTGATCCCCGCGATTCGGGTTCAATGCTCAGACATGCCGCACTGAGTTGCAATTCACCTCTCGCACTTGGCCCACTTTACGCCCCCCCACCCACCCAGCTTCTACTCGGTGCAATGTGCTCCGTTGGAAGTAATAAATACGCCAAATTGGCCGAAAGTACCACTCCCCACACCGCCCCCCCCCCCCTTAGTGTGCAGTGCGACAGCCTTAATAAGTGGTTGCTAACAGCACTTCCCCTGTCAAAGGCGCGCAGTGCCTAATTTTTTTTTAAATCATGCTGGTGTTATGCCCGACATTTCAAATCGCGTATATTTATTCGTGTTTTTGCAAAAAGACAGAACGGACAAAACGACTAAGGCGTTCTTTTGAACGCACGCTGGTCATTGAAATTTAAAATGCAATCACAGTGCGGCTATCTATAATGGAGGCTTTGGGTTTTATCGCGTAAATATGAATGTGTCGTTAAACCCGCCGCCACCCGACACAGCCAATTAGTAAGGTTCGCCACGTAAACAAATCATGCCAATTTGTGACTAGTTCAGCACACCGGTGTGTTGGAGAGTAAACCCACAACATTTACAATTCAAGTACGACGTTTCGCCAGTAATTACAACTAGCATCATCAGCGACAGCCAGAGTTGTGGAAAAATCATTCTGCTTTCGGCTTTAACGACACATGTATGTTCACGCGATCTAATCCCAAAACTACGATTATTGATAACATTGTTGAGCAGTACGGCTAAATGTAACATTTCAAACAATTAGCCAGGAGAACAAAACACCAACGCTGAGGGGGACATTTTTTATCAGTCGTACGACAAAATATTCTCAAAATTGTACACGCACACTGACATACGTAACATATACATATATACACAGCCTTCATTCTAGAGTTTAGCTATTCATCGAGTAACTACTGACTTACCGAGATGTGGACATTGGCTCAGAACAATTCTTGTACCGAGGAATTGTATCGCGGTCAGCCTTGGGTCAACAGCGAGTCACAGAACGAGGCAGCAGAGCTGGGGCTGCATTCCAGATTGTAGGGCGGCGGAGATGGCCCCGTTTTATCCTCCACTCCGATCATCTTCCGTGAGGTCACAGGTTTTTTTTTGTTGGCGAAGAAGCCCCATTGCACAACAAACTTCCCTCTAGACCCTAGTTTTTCATGGCTGTCTTGCGTTATTAATTCTGAAGTGCCAAACACGAACATTCGTCATGTCAACAACTTCAATATCCATCAATTGTGGGTGTGCCCGGGTTGGGGAGAAGGGGGGGGGGCAGTGGTTTACAAATGGAGATATTAATTAACATTTTACCACATGGCAATGATTGTAAGGGACGCATATATATGTTTCTATTAATGGCAGATGCCTATGTCGCGTCAGACCTCAGAGGCTAAGCAAAGTTGAGCCGAACAGTGCTTGGATGGGCGCCCACCATGCATGACAGGTCCCCTCCTCCACAGAGGCCCATCTTGACACCGCTGGTACCAGTCATCGGCAAGTCCACTCAGCTCCACATCCTCTTGTACCACATCACTCCATCTCTTCTCCAGCTCGTGCAGTGCCCGTTTAGCCCCCTCTATCCGGCCGAACGAAAGCTGTTTAGTCATTTGGTGGCTGGGCATGCGGGCTACATGACCTCCTCCCACGTGTGTAAATGCTCACTCATCGGCTGAAAACATCTTAATGTGTAGAGAACTGCAGAGCGATTGATGGCATTGCCGGCTCAGCGTCTGGCAGCTTTCCCGCTTGCCTGTGGTTCCTTCTCAGCGATTTTGAGATGCAATTTTCACGAACGACAACGCGATATAAAATTAATCCGAATTTTTTTTTTATCCAGCCGAGTCCAGCGACCCCAAAAATTATTTCCGCTCCCGGCACACCACATCGATTGCTGTGGCTTTGAGTCACCTGCCCATCTCCTGCAGTCTCCCGTCGACCCAGACCATATTCGGAAGCCCCTTGTACTTGTTATCGGAACACCGACAACAACAAATAAGACTAGGCCGCGCTACCACGAGCGTTCACGTTCCATTTACCTGCTGAGAAGGGCTGGCTGACCCCTTGGATGAACTCTGAACTATGACCACTGTATGCTGAGGAACAGTTGTGTACGATCACACGTTTGCTTATTGTATTATGTTGAGCAATGGCGATAGGCGTCACAGCAAAAAACAATATCTGCAAAACGGAGCAACAAATTAATAAGGCCACGGTTTTAACCTTTCCGCCTCTCGCAGCGTTACTTGCACTCAGCTCTGCAATAAAAGGTGTCAGAGGACATAACCACGACCATCAGGTTTGTCGCAAACAGTTAAAGAGCAGATGCAGTTAGGAGGGTTGGGTGTTTCATGAACGGGCGTGGGTATGACAAATCCTCAAAAAAAATTGTTTCACGTTTTTTTATTTCGATTTCGGTTAAAAGCCACGCGATGCACTTTTATTTGGAGACACCAACAATAAAACGCTCGCTGAACACCGCGCCGATGCATTGGCTCGGCATTGTTGCACCATACAAACATACGTATCCACACGTGCCATGACTAATGGAACCCAGCCAAGGCTATGCATACCATCAAATGGTAATGCAAACAACCACCGTGGGATGAAAATCCTGCAATGGTTTCGTTCAGCCAGCCAGCCATCCAGCCAGCAGCAGCAGCAGCTTACTTCATGCACGATCCGTAGAGCTATGAATTTACATTGGCATCGTTGTTGCATTTCAATGAATTGGAATGCTGCCATTGGATAACGCCACTGGACTTTGCAAATCAAGTGGCTGCAATCTGGCACGGCAGTTGAAACATTGGGGCGCGTTTCTTAAGTCAAACGCACCCCCCGCCCCCCGTCTTGCCCTGATCGTCTATCAGCATGTCCGCGTGTGGTGGATTAAAAATGTTGGTACCCACCGACCCGTTCAAGGACATCTGGCCAGAGTGAGAGAGTAGGCGAAAATGTCATCTCGCGGAGTTTTCTAGAGCCGTCTCTAGTGGAGGCCCTTCTGCCAGCAAGGGTGAGATAAAAAAAATTGCAGGGCTGCACTTTTACCTATTTTTTTAAGTGAAATTATTTGCCGGAGTTTTGTTTTGATGTTTAACAACAACAACAAAAACGTTGGTTAACAAATTAATTCCCAGGTTATTGTATGCATGTATGTGAGTTTGGTTGTAGCGGTTTAGCGCACTGGTGCTGTGAACTTGGTGGCCTGAGTTCAATTCCCGGCCATGATTAACACCAATGGTGAATACTATCTAATCCAGTACTGTGCTTAATCGAACTTACACCAACCTTAATCAAGTACCAGGCGCAGTCGAGATACACGGGCAGCCGGGTACAGTACCACACCGCACCCTCGTGCACTGTGCTGGCCTTAATAAGTGCTCACTAACAGCACTTGTCCCAACCCTCTATTAAGGCCATATGGGGGATCGTTGTCTTTGTGTATGTGTGTGTGCATGAGTTTGCATGGATGTGTGCAATAGGTCTTTTTTGCTGCAATAAATGTCATCCTTATCCTTTATTAACAGAGTAACATTAATTTGCAAGTCGAGTGACATTTTAAAATTAGGAATTATAATTTGGAATTACTCATTAATGTGCAATCATGGCCTTCACGTTCTGAATGTTGCCTTTAAAACGAATAAAAGTGACCCTCAAAATAAAGTAATACATCGATTAAATGTATAATGTTAGCACGGTCATTGGGTTACTGCATTTGCGACCATCAAATAACACATGCGGTATTTTCACTTCGCCTTTGGCCATGTGAAAAGCATCGAAGTGGTAGCATCGATGGTTGACATTGCACAGCCGTAACCCTACCACAGTCACCCTGGGCTATCCCAGACGTGCACAGCACTACTAACGACTGCTGTCAGAACCTCAGCCCCCACGTGTAATATCACGACTTTGCCGTGTGAATCCTCTTATCCGTGGGGGGAAATGATTGTAATACATTAGACTGCGGATATAATCAGAGTCGTGGGAAATAGGGCCACAGATAAGAGGAGTTTCGTATATCTCGTCTTCATCATTGGATATGGTAAATCCACTACTGGATGAAGGCCGCATCAAGCCGCCACTATCTCTCACAATCCTGCATCGTAACAATCCACCGAACACCTTCCACGCGAGCTCACCGTACCGCTCCATCTCCTCCGCCGATGTCCCCTGGGGCACGTTTTGTGATTTTTTTTTTTAGACCAACGCATCGTATTTTCGACGTCCCTAGTTCATGAAGGGGGCCCCGACACTTGCGACTCGCGATGACAAATCGACAAGAGGGGGCCTCTTACGCCGCGAAGAACTGCACGGGAAGAACTCTGAGATCAAGATAAGCATCATAAACCGCTCTCCGACAGTGATCAAGTGCCGTCGGACAAGGCGGGGCGGTGTGGCGCCCAAAAAAACCCTCGCAAATTCGCGAGGCTCACAAGCCGACCGTTCCCGGCTGCGAGCGGAGCCAAGCCACCCTCGCCTGTCGGGCCGCACGCTATCCGCCGCGAATCAATATCCGTGACAAAATCAATAGCAATATCTCAGGTGTCCTTTAACGAGGGTCTGCATTCTGTGTTACGGCCTTGGCAGCTGCCCAGGCTAGAAGTGGGACATTTATCTTCCGCTCCCAGCCAGACAAAAGAGCCCTCCCCAGTGCCATTTGAGGCTGGGCCACAATGTATTAAGTCTCTCTTTTTGCAATCCCTGTTCGTGCAGGCTACCGGTTTTAGATACAGCTAAGAGGTAATGTCTGCAATGAACTTGAAATTTCCATTTATTCCTTCCTCTTGCCAACACTCTGCTCCATAAAAATTGGTACCAACTTCGCATTTAGGGTTTTGCGAATTTCTGGGACGACGCATGCCATTGTTTTACAAAAAATGTACATGTGAAAATAGTAAGTGAAGCAAGTATACAATTTACAATGGCAGCTGTATACGAAACACAAAGTTTTGTTGGTTCATAATGCTACATATTGGCGAATAACGAGTCATGAGATCGAATCAACGATTTGCAATTGTACAATGGGTTCATGTGAACTCTAGCAATCACTAGTGGCCGCTACATTCACCACAATGTAAGAAAAAATTATCAAATCGCGATCTCGAATTGTGACGGGGGGGGCGAGGGAGGGGGGGCATTGTTACCTCCCCCGGCCTCAATCATTGACAAGACGACTCAAACATTTAACGAGATGATTTTTGTTTCCAGATTAAATGGTGCAGCTCTTCAATCACGACTCGCCAGCATCCCTGCTGCTCTCAGAACAGCCACCACGAGAGAGGGCTCAACAAGAGGACCCCCGCCCCCCCGGCCCTTTGAGGGCATTTGGCCTACTCTTCCGCGCTGGCCAGACGGCTGAAAAGCACCGCACACTCGCGACCTTGCCGACTGGAGAGCTGAGGGTGAACAATGATGGGTGGACAGAGGGCCCAGGGAGGGGAGATCAAACTGGTGGCCTCTGGATCGCTAGTCCGGTGCGCTGACCACTACGCCACGGCAGAAAACTTTATTGATACATATTTTTTTCTTCTAAAGTTATATTTATCTATTTAAAAAGTCACATCTGCATTTTAAAGTGAGCAGTTTCGTGCGTGTGTCAAAAGGTATTCGTCTCCAAAATCTCACGCTGATTCTTTCCGGTCCACGGACAGAGAAACCATTATCAACAACGGGGGTGGGGGGGGCGGTATTTGATCCCATAATTTCACAATCACAAAATAAACTATTTAAATTGTAATTTCTTAATCATTGTACAACTATAATTCCAGTTATTTTATAATGCTGTGTCTTCGTTTATTTTTTTACGTTTTACGGCAAAAGTCCATGCGAAACTGTCGGTATCGTTCACCCCCGTTAATTGAGTGGTACATTCCGAACAGCCCATACGCTACAGTGAGCAAAGGGGCCCATCCATTGAATGCGTAGGTATGGAGGGGGGAGGTTAACCCAAACGCGTACGCTTGCGTATGGGGGGGGGGGGTCGGGAGTCAACTGACAATGTACGCATAGGAAACGGGGGGGGGGGGGGGGTAAAGCCTCGGTAATAATTTGTCTACATTGGCCTTCAAATGAGTTAGATAATCCGGCGGTGGACTATCTGTTTGCTTAAACACGTTAATATTATTAATCCTTGGTCGTTTCTGCTTGGATTAAATATCTGCCGTTCTATAGGATTCTGGGGGTGCGTCAAGCGAACGTACGCAGGTCGGGGGGGGGGGTGTAAAAAGTCCGCCTGAAGACGAGATATACGAACCTCCTCTTATCTGTGGCCCTATTTTGACAGAATCTTGCGTACCTACTAAATGGATGGCCCCAAAGTGGATCTAAGCAGATGGCGGTAACGCCATTTATTATTACAGATGTAAAAAAAGAAGTCATCATTGGACTGACGTATATTAGAATCAAAGTACTGTCTGTATTTATACTGCAGGACGAATCCGAAGAGCTATGAAGCTCTTTTGACATGTCCAGTAGGGGCGGGTAAGGGGCCAGACATTTGTGACGATGTGTGACGAGGGGGGGGGGGTGTGTTTGAGAAATGTGACGTCACATCAAAATGCGCAACTTTAAATAAATATAAACAACACGTTCTACTTAATTAAATAGACTTTTTAATAAATGTTTTCTCCTATATCAGAGTGCAGCGCCACATTAAATACGCACTACAATGACAATAGTTTAAAGCGATTTGATGCATGTTTTATTTGGGGGGAGGGGGGGGCAGAACTTTGTGACGTCATTTGAGGGGGTTCTGCCTTTTCGTGACGCCGTGTGACGAGGGGGGGGTCAAAAACCGTCCAAAATCGCGTGACGTCATTTATGGCCGGCCCCTAAGAACGTTGCAACAGCAAAGAGTACAGACACATGATATTAGTGCAAGTACATGTAAGATGAACATATCACTCAAACATCTCTCTAAAAAGAGCTAGTCGTTTCGTGGGTGATGTTCAGCAGTCCCTTTACCCCCAAGAGTGAGTTTTTGAACACGTTGTTGACACTCACTGGAATGACCCCCCCCTCACAGGCTATGTCTGAAAGTTGTAGCGCCAATCGTGTCGATTCCAAACATCAATGGCGAGCAAGGCCTCCTGCAATGGGACCAGACTTCGAATCGGACAATTAACAAGAAATGTCATTGATGCGATGATGACGACTGGCACTCTCTCTCTCTGCATGGGAAAACAACCGCGTCGTTCCTCGCATTACAATGATCAGCAACGAATGCAGCCTTCCGTTCCCCCCAGACAGTTTTTAGTTTTTTTGCTCAAGGACAATGACACGTGGCATTGTCAAGAATTACGTCAAGATCGAATGCCGCCGTAGTAATTGAAGACCCAATGTGTTCAGAAGATGATGGAGTTGTATACGAAAAATGTTGCATACAAACAGCTCTTTACTAGGCAGCGATTATACATTGTGTTTCGGTTTTGGAATTATTACGTTTAATGAAATAATTTCTGCATACTGTTACACACAGATCACAAAACCCATCATATCCATATTCACGCATGAACAACCTCATCCATTGGGTCTGGGTAACGCCCCCCCCCTCCCAGCTAACATAATATAAATGTAAACAAGGCTGAATATTTCGATTTAAAGCTAGCTTTCGTGACTGCGGGGATTCATCTTCTTGGTTCTTTCGTTAAAGTCACGTGACTTTACCGAAAGAACCAAGAAGAAGGCTGAGGATATTTTTGTATTTTATTTTTAATTTTTACGTGCGTTTGTATATTGAACTTCTTTTGCACCGTACATGCTGCTCGGAGGTGCTCACCTCGCTGGCACTTCTAAAACGCACGTCACGAGTTGCGATTTAAATCGAGCGACCTAAGCCACTGACCTCGGTAAATTCTGCACTCCAAACGAGACGCATGACAACATTCTACGATGATACTTAACGCCAAAAACCCTTCAGAACGGCAACGCTCATCCCTTACCTATGGAATTCTCCTCAAATCTTCGCACAGATCGTCCTGCAGATGAAAGGAAGACACGTTGACATGCACATACAGGGCCCGGGTGTTTTTTTTTCTTTTCCCAAAGCCGACATAAATAATTCAAACTGTTTTCACACTCGAAGTTTGTGCGATCGCTGTGGTTCAGCAGAACGTAAAACATGATTGTACTCCGCGGCATTTCAGAAATAACAGTAATTAGAACGTGTTTGTCCCAAGTTCTCTTTATAAGTATTTCATTAACGAGTGCGTTCTTAAAACATGGAACATTTCACAGAAATGTTCGGGAGATCAATGCATATATGGGCACGGCAAGCAGAGGGTTTCAATCACCTTAATAGTTTGATTACCAACAATAAAAATCAAACCATCAGTGTGGCGAGTGATAAGCTGGACAAGTTGCATACTGACGGGCGAGCTGAAATACATGGTCCAATAACTCCGTGACTGACATGGGAAGGCCTTCATCCAACAGTGGATTGACGAAGGGCTATACATTAATGATGAGGACTCGGTTTACAAGACTCACTGTTTCGTCTCACCCATGCTGTGCTTGACCATCACACGTGTGCAGGTCACAACAACACACTCACTCACCGAGACAAAAAACAAAGATCCCCCCTCCCCCCCCCCCCTCGTATAGCTTGAATGGACTGTAGGGGCAAGTGCTGTTTGCGAGCACCTAGAAAGGCCGGCATGGCCCATGAGGAGGTGGGTGGCCAACACCGCGCCCGGCCGCCTTTGTCTCCCCAGTGGCGATATTTTTACACAACGCAACAGTGTATCGGTTAAGGCTGAGTCGACCTAGTGGAAACCAAGGGACGGTTCAAATAAGCATTACTGGTGTTAGCCGTGAGCAGGAATTAAACTCGGATTCGAACTCGGGTTCGATTCCTGCTCACCAGGTTCGTTGTGCAGCGTGTTAACCCCTACACTACCACAAAACAACACACTCAGCTCCACAATCACCCACACACACACACTCAGCTCCACAATCACCCACACACAACAACAACCGCCATTCGCCACTAAGTGGCGGTGACGTTACCACGACGCTTGTGCCAAGCCATGTGCACCTTGAGGCCACGTGAAGTGTCGAAAGCCCGCTGGCAGGAGGTCACGGGACAGACCCAGGTGCCACGGGTCGACTGACTGAGATAACCGAAATGACTGGCTGATGACCCACACACACCTCCACAATCACCCACACACACACTCACCTCCATAATCACCCACACACACACTCTCACCTACACAATCACCCACACACACACTCACCAACTCACTCGCCACACTGCAGGTCACATCTCTTCACTTTCGGCGTCTTCCCTCGCGCTGATCTACCGTGAAATTCCCTCCTCCCGTCGTTTCCTTTCCAAAAGCTGTACTAATAATCGTACTCGATTTAAGAATCGTGTTGCTCTCTGATATATTACAACTTTGGTCGTGCCGTTTGATGCAGACCGCCTTTAGGCCTGTGCTCAATTACTTGTTGTATGTGTCTGATCTTTTCAGTCACAGCTTGGTAATATGCACCGATTGAAAACGTTCTCCGTTCGGCAATGCTGGTATAATTTGTGTCATGAAGACAGCATTAATGACAACAGTTTGTTCATTAATCTTCAGGTCCGTGCATATCAGTTTAATTACAATTACTCTAAAACCCACCTCCTGGCGAACATTAACAACAAGACAAATGTGGAGTGTGACACTTTTGAAGGTTTGCTTGATCGGAAAGGGCCTGTAAAATCACGGGGCCACATTTGTAAAATTGCAATCAAAACAGTGAATGTCAGTATCTCCTCAGATGTCCATTAATAACCTCACCGACCATTTTTGTTGTTTGTGTCCACAATGAACGTTGCCAGCTCCCCACGCAGCCAAGCGGTGAGCAGCCGCTAAGTGCTCAAAGCAAGTGCTCCAAGTTGATTATATATATGCCTTCATAAGATGGTCAACTTTTAAATAGCTGGGACAATGGACAGAGGGGGGGGGGGGTGGTTGTTGTGTATATAAAAAAAAACGATGAATATTGCAAAACAGATGTAAATTACGCCCAAATAAATTAGATTGCGTTCATCTGCTATTGAATGAAGGCACATGTATTTATTTATTTCACCTTTATTTAACCAGGTAAAAAAACCCTTGAGGTTGAACACCTCTTTTGCGAGGGGGACCTGGCAAGAAGTCAGCAAAAATAAATCACAACACACATACATACACCGCACACACAAACAACAAGAACAACAACCGCCATTCGCCACTAAGTAGCGGTGATGTCACCACGACGCTTGTGCCAGGCCATGTGCACGTTGAGGCCACGTGAAGTGTCGAACGCCCGCTGGCGGGAGGTCACGGGGCAGACCCAGGTGCAATGGGTCGACTGACTGAGATGACTGGCTGATGCACCACCTGTGCCCCCCTACTGTGCCAACTTGCTGTGAGCAGCAATTACCAGATTATCGGCATACATAACGTGGTTGACCAAGGGGGAGCCATCCCTTGACCGCACCCGGGCATCGATCAGCCTCCCATTGTATCTGTACCAGATGGAAATTCCTCCGGCACAGCCATCAAATATGTTAAATAATGTGGGAGCCAGAGGACATCCCTGTCTCACCCCAAGGTGAACAGGGAATGGCTTCGACTCCCGTCACGTAATTTTACCCGGGCCCACGCACCATCGTGAAGGTCCTTAATGATCGTGAGCAGAGGGTCAGGGACTCCGAAAGCACGAATAATAACCCAGAGCTCATGCCTACTGATGGTATAATAGGCCTTGATCAGGTCAATAAAGCAGAGATGTAGGTTTTGTTGGAATTCCCTCCACCTCTGCTGTAGCAGATGGACAGAAAATATGGCATCTGTGCAGGACCGCCCTTTCCTGAAACTGCATTGGGGCTCCGCAAGCATCTCCTCAGCATGCCTGGCAAGGCGATGTTGAATAATCTTTGCCAGGACCTTTCCCGGCACACTGAGAAGTTAGATGCCCCTGTAGTTGTTACAGTCTGTGCGGTTCCCCTTCTTAAAGAGGGAGACCACAAGGGCATCCTTCCAATCCTGCGGAACCCGTCCAGTGGTTCAGACTGTTGTTATGATGTTATGTAGGGCAGTCTGTGCACAAACGCCACCCTCCCTCAGCATTTCGCTTGGGAGATCATCTCTGTCCGGTGCCTTTCCTGGTCTCAGACTCTGGATCGCCTTCAGTACTTCCTCAACAGATGGTGCATCAGCCAGCCACTCACAAGGGGTGATTTCTACCAAAATTTGAGACACCGCAGCCTCAGCAGGGTCATCCCCACTTTGTCCCACGATGTTTTCCAGGCTGAGGGATTTCCCCTCCCCCAGGACCTCACAGAATTGCTCAGCAAATCTGCAAACCTGTTCCTGGGGGTCAGAGATTGGATCACCGTTCTTTCCCCTAATGATGGTAATAGGTGTGGCGCTGCAGGTTACTTTTGATGGAGTTAAATATCGATTTGTGATCGCGAGCCATTGAGGCAGACTCCATCTCCTCAGCACCCATCCTTGCAACGCCTCACGGCTCTCCGAACCTCCGAGCGAAGGCTGCGGTAAGCCTCCTCATTCTCTGACGTGGGATGCTGTAGACGATGAGAGTGGGCCTGTCGCTTTTTCTCAGTCAGCCTGAACACCTCCTGTCAGCCAGGGTCTCTGGGGAGGTCTGGACCCTGTACCCAAAGCAACCATTGCAGCTGCATGAGCCACAGTCCTAAACCTCGCCTATTTCCCCCTCGACATCTGGAGGAGTGGGAGACGATGCCAACCCCAGCCGCAAGCGATTATGAAAACACATACACACACATACACAAACAATACGAAACAGTACAATACAACAATTAAAAACAATTACAATGGTCAATTACATTTTCATTTATCAGAGCTTTGAAATCAGACATTGATATCCTCTTCTGCAGTTTTTAAATAGTTTGTAATTCATTCCAGAACCAAGGAGCATTCGGAACTGTTAAAGAGAGCACTGGCTGTAGGGTTGTGATGTTTGTGTTAGCTGTGAACAACGATATGTAGGGCACATGCCAAGTCCTGCCTTACACACAAATATGTACCAGTGTTTCAGCCTTCTGGTGTGAAGGGTAGACCGCCTCAACATGTTATATAATTCGTAATGGTGAGTCAGTAACCTTGCATTATTAATGAGCCCAGGTGCTCATGGTATACGTGGAATTGAGGAGGTGTGGCGTCCACTTGTTTTTTTTTAAGTGATTCTTTAACTGCCAACGTGTTCGAAGCCGCATGGGCCCTGGGGTCAATGGCCCCTGACAAGTGAGGAGCAGCAAATAATTGAAGCGGTGGTGGCGCACGTGAAGATAGTTTACTTCTCTTTCAGGAGGCGCGGATAATGCACAATCCAAATAATCCACCCGTAGATTAAAATGAAAAAAGTGAACTGTACTAAGTAAAATATTAAATCACCACGTCTCTTCTTTTTAATCTTCACATTGAAGAGTTTAATGGTCGTTTCTCTGTCACTAAAGCATGGTGTTTGATATGTGCTTTTCCCAAGCTACTTAGCTTATCCTACACTCGCAATCTTAAACCCCTAATCATCGAGATTGCCCGCTTAAAATGCTTTTATTTCATAATTACCTTCTTATCATAATCAGTTTCTTCACATCAATCGCATTTTCTGTATCCAAAGGTTTTTTATTTTGTGAAACGCACTTAGTTATTTTGGCACTGAACGTCAATGCTCCATTATTTAATCTCAAATACTGTAGATAATGCTCACCCGTGTCCCCGTAAATTTCCATCTAACTCCACATTACCCCGATCCATTCCCATAAAAAAAGTACTGTACTCTGTGGCCAAGTTAATTAGCTCACTGTGGTCACGTGATAAAATGTCTGGCATTTCTCTGATAGAGGCACTCTGGTAGTTTAGGCAATGCGCAGACCAAGCACAAATCTTAGGGCCCCAAGCAGCTCAAAGGGAAATTCAAATTTCAACTCCATTTCAAATCCTGATAAATGCAACAAGCTATTTAACATAACATAATACTTTCATCTCGAACTTGCCTTCATGCCTCCTTCTCTCATCTCACTACATTCCGATTTTTTATCAATTTCTTATCTCTGTACTTATTTCGTGTCTATATCTCCTGTGCTATGTATCACTCCGATGTAATACATTCTGAGAGGGACCTCACGGAGACAATTCTGCTCGGGACCTCCAAAACACGCCAGCACCACCACTGGACCACCACCTCGCGCAGAGCGACGTAACGATGCCTGAGAGAATTCACCGACTCGCTCACCGCAATCGCTTCGTGCCTGAGGCTTGATCATCGTGGTGAGATGGACTTTCTCCCGGCCCTAGTGGCGTAGCTATGGAGTGTGCAGGCAGTGCAACTGCGCCAGGGCACAGGGGCGGGGCTACGAAGGAGGGACGGGAAGGGGGCGAGAGTTGGAAAGAGTACCCCTATTTCAATCATCGTGGCAGGGACTATGCCTACCACACCTCAACACAGTCAGGCCCATGGCCGCGCCACATAGCCCACGGACAGTTACGGTGCGTTGCAAATGCTGCTTCCTCGTCATCGATCATTATCTACTATGATCGATGCACTGCTAGATGAAGGCCTTCCAAATGTACCCCCAACTCTGACGAGCTTGCGATGCGTCAATCCGCCGAGCTAAACTACGCAACGAGCTAATTTCATTGCCCCATTCCTGAGGTGGACATTCTCTCGCGTGCATTCTTTCCCTCGTCAGCAACTCGCATAAGCCACGTGTCCTGCCCGTGAGGTCATATACACGGACGAACACGTTCTTTGGCCGTTTATTTCATAATTTTCATCTTGGTTCACTTTCAATAACTGCCCAAGGCAGACAAGATAATCAGATTACGTTTATCTTTTTGGTTCTTTCGGTAAAGTCACGTAAAAGGGAAGTAATAAAATAATAAAAATAAAACATAATAAAATAATATAATAAAATAGTATAATATAATTCTCACTATTTTTTATTATTTTATTTTTTACTTCCCTTCTACGTGACTTTACCGAAAGAACCAAGAAGATGAATCCCTGCAGTCACGAAAGCTTTAAATCGAAATTCAGATTACGTTTGTTCCAGAGAGCAGTTTGCGATCGCGAGATTGAAAGTTCAAATCCCAGTCGGGGGTCGACTCAGCCAATCATCCCGCAATATTCCGTCACGTGACCACCGCTTTGTGGGGCTATCAGTCAACAGCGAGCATGCGCACCTCCGATTAGGACGCTTGGCTACGTACGGTGTGAAAGAAGTTCAACGCACACGTATATACATATGGGATGACTTGCCCACAACGTAGGAACGTGGAATTCCCATCACAGCATGTTCCATGCTCGATTGTTAACCTGTTCGAATGTGATTGTAATTTAACCATCAGGAAATCATCTCAAGGCGGGAGAGCTACTTGTAATCCTCTTGCAAACGGATTGTTACAGCATGATTATGCATTCTCGCATATTATTTGCTAATAGCCGCTTACTTTTGACGAAAGAAATCCAATTATCCCTCATAAACCATTAAACACTCGTAATGTGCTTTAATCCACACGTACAGAATGCGTGCAGCGATAAGCTGAAAATAAACATTTCAGTGATAGTTTGGGTGCAAAAATGCTACCTCGGATGCCATTGATATCGTTAACAAGTACGAGTGCAATCACTAGTGTCGTTGTTAACGATGTAAACGAAAACATTACGTTGCATATAGGACGTCTTCCGAGAAATTTGGAGCTAAATCAAATCAGTGCATATGCAGGTACGAGGCGGATTGCGACTTCACAGGATCGTGAGAAATGGTGGTAGCCTTTACATAGCAGTGGATTGACCATGGCTGCTGATGATAACAGTGCAAACAGTGAGGCCCCAGGTGGATCAGTAATGCTTGGTTATCAGAACTCATGTTGTAACCGAATTTACACATGCAGTGGTTTAAACATATTCCTGCGGAGGGAGCTGGTAGGAACGTTGGGTTGCTCGGTCAATGGCCAGGAACAACGGCGGCGTGGTGTATTCCGCAAATATGCCCGACTGTGAGGGCAAGCACAAGCCGGCGTGAGTAGGTTAAACGTTGAGTTTTATAAGGGCACCACGGGGTGACCAGCCCCTCCTCACCCAGCCCTACCCTCCCACCCCCCACCCAGCCCCACCCTCCCCACCCAGCCCCACCCCACCCTCCCCACCCTCCCTTCCCCACCCAGCCACTCCCTCCCCACCCAGCCCCTCCTTGCACGACGGACGGACACAATAATCCCCTATGGGCTGGTGTAACCAGGAGGTTTCTACCAGTACCACTCAGCTACCATTGCCCCGTGCACATACAGATGATATATACTGTATACGCATTATCACACAGTGTATACGTGTATACAACCAGCGTGGTGAAGTATGGTCAAACAACCATTAGTTTAGCCATCTGGTAATCCGCGTGTCAAAAGCGTCGTCGCAAATGTAACAAAATGTACGAGCGAGAATATTTGTTATTTCTTAGAGGACCTCACCCCTCCACCCCCTCCCCCATTAAACGAAAAAGTGTTCCTTTCTGCCAGCGAGCTGGAAGGCTTCTCTCGGGTGGATTCTCTCCGCGTCAACACCCAGTGCGACCGACACGAGCGCGTTAACAAGGGGGGGGGGGGGCGCATGGAGAAGGAAGCAGTCGCAATCGATCTTCATTCGCGGCAGGCTGGAGGGGGTTGCTGCTGCTGCTGACACGCATTGGTGCCTTTGCGTGCCACTCAGCAAGCTGCCACCCCCCCAGCCCCCCGCTTGGTGTCTCTTTATCACCACCACAATTCCAAGGAAAACAACAACAACAACAACACCAACACAAAACAGTATCTTGATTGTATAAGTGCTTGCTAAGGACAGTGCTGAAACACAGCAACAACAAAGAAAGTGTCGTGGATGAAGACAAAGCAACACACGATTTAGACAAATGGCTGCCTGGCTGGCCGAATGGACACGTTCAAAGGATGTGCGGGCTACTAGTCTAAATTTAAATACACGAGCACACATATATATATACGAATAAACAACAGACATTAACACATCAAGAAAGCCAAAGTTCCCCTGAATAGCCTTTAACAAACTGTTGGGAAAAGTGTTGTTTGCAAGAACCTATGAAGGCCAGTAGGGCACATGAGGCGGTCGAGTGGCCAAGATCACACCCGGCCACCTTTGTCTCCCGTTTGCTGCTCTTTACACACCGTACGAGGTACTCATTTAAGGCGGAGTTGACCTAAGGGAGGGCCCCAGGACCGGTTCAGATATTCGCCACTTTTTATTGGCAAGTCGGGGCGACAGGTTATTGTAGCGCAATGCGCCAACCACTACACTACCCCGACAAAGCACTCAAGAAAAAAGTCCTAACAAGTGCATCTTCTTGGTTCTTTAGGTAAAGTCACGTAGAAGGGAGATAATAAAATAATAATTGTATTATTGTATTATTTTATTATGTTTTAATTTATTTTTAATATTTTATTATCTCCTTTCTACGTGACTTTACCGAAAGAACCAAGAAGATGAATCCCTGCAGTCACGAAAGCTATAAATCGTAATAAAAAATGTATTTTATCTTTTTATTTACCTAACATACTTACACTTGCAATTGCGCCAACCAGCAACATATTGTCGGGCATATTTTGTCAAATATTGTGGTGAAGTATGTACAATCAGCCTTGAAGACTTGATATAGCAACGGGGGGGAGGTCTCAGTCATTCAAGCCGTCGGATTAACATAGGCTTGTAAATTATAATATTGATTTAATAAGAGACCCTTGTCGATCCATACTACTTGTTTTAATTAGCTAGCATTCATTAATTAAGATGCAGAGGATGCAGCTCACCGAGCGGTTGATATGCCTGAGAAAAGAATGTTTTGCAAAACACATTAATTTATGTTTTAAAAATCCTGACCAGATATGGATGTCGAAATTTTAAGATTACATCTTTAATTAAATACCCGTTCTTAAAAAAATATGTTACGATTAAAAAATGGAGAACGAATGTTGTCACATTGTAAAAAAAAAAACGATTCACAACGTGATATTACATTCATTGCACAGAGTAAATTATACTGATCACAAAAATATAAAATACATAATTCAGCAGCTCATAAATTTTTCACCCTAGATCGCTCCTGTCTTGTGACATATAATCCACTTTCTGGCTGCAAGCAGGAATAGTAGTGGCTGCGTATAATCTCGGATTGCTTTAAAGGACACACAGTAGACCAGTAGCCTATTGTAAAAAAAAGGATTACTGGTTCTGAGACTCTGAAACCGGTAACCGTTTCCAAGTGGTGCATTGTTACTACTCACGAAGTCAATTATCGGCACGCGCGACGATGTACAAACGGCACGGCAGCGGCCGGAGTCAACAATTGTCGCTGTCTTTCCGACAGACCTGTTCTTCACCTGAGGACGGCTGCTTGCGTTGTGGCCGAAACGTCGTGAGAATTGTATTTTATTATGTTTTATTTTTATTATTTTATTATTTCCCTTCTACGTGACTTTACCGAAAGAACCAAGAAGATGAATCCCTGCAGTCACTAAAACTTTAAATCGAAATTTAATTGTGGGTATATAAAGGTGCAGCCCTGCAATTGCCCGATTGTCCACGCCACTACTACCACAAGGGCCTCGGTCAGAAGTAGCTCAAGAGGGCACTTTTAGCAGACTCTTCCACGCTTACAGGCAAGTCCAACTCAGTTGTATACATCAGCGCCATTCACACAAGGCCTCACAGCGCTTTAAAACTCAATCTCATTGGCAAGAAAAAAAAAACCTTTAACATTTAAACTTAGAGGACTTGACGTCTTTGAAGGGGGTGGGACGTACCCACGCTTTACCCCACCACACACGATTTACTGTGGTGAACTCACTCACTGCTGGGTGGATGGAGGACGTGGGGCAGGCTGCGACGGGGGGAGAACGCAGGATTTAAGAAACGTGCTACCTTCTTGGTTCTTTCGGTAAAGTCATGTAGAATGGAAATAATAAAATAATAAAAGTAAACATAATAAAATAATTCTCACGACGTTTCGGCCACATTATTTCCATTCTACGTGACTTTACCGAAAGAACCAAGAAGATGAATCCCTGCAGTCACGAAAGCTTTAAATCGAAAACTTGCTACCGTTGTCTCAACTGACACGCCGGGAGAGTGAATCTAACCGCGGCCACCTCTGTACGAATGTTGAAATTCTTTCGCACCGTACGTATCCAACTGTGCTATATCGGAGGTGCGCGATTGCAAGTCTGGTGTGCTGACTCATTCTACCGCAGAAGCCTCCCCCCCCTCAGGAGCAACATTCTACCGTAGAAATGTAGAATTTCGAATTTTTTCACTCGGGACAGCCAGCGGTGGTGAAAGCCACCGAAAAAAAAAATCCTCGTTTGAGCGGGCACACATTTTTACGAGACTTGCATCCGCGTTGCTTAGGCTGACAAAGTCATGATAGTTGGGTGTGGGGGGTAGATATGAAGAGGAACAACTCACCGCCGCGAGAGTTTTGTTGCGTATTTGATGCGGCAGATGCGGTAATGGCGTGGAAAGAGTTTTGTGTTGTTGTTGCTGTGGATTTGTGATATCCACGTTCATTTTGGCTGTGCCCGCCTTCTAGCCGGGGACTGCTTTGTGCCGCAATTAATTATGCCCGAGTGGAAAGCGTGGATAATTGTGGTAATTACTTAACTTGAGCATTCAAAATACTGCTGTCAAAAAAAACTGTTATAACAACAGATATACTTACGTCTCGTGTGTGCAGCGTTTTACTTGTCGTGGCAAACGAACACTCGCTAATCCATCGAGCACACCAGTTTTCACAAGCTATCAATTCTGAATGCACATTGCACGCAAATTGCCGAAAAGCCGTTCAACTCTTGCATGATGGAACTGATGAGCAAATCTGTAATATGTCGAGAGAGAAAAACACATCGGAGCAGAGAAATAGTTTAAGCCGGATAAAACACAAAAACAACTGCTGATGGTTTTCACACAGTGCACAAAGGCTGAGTGCTTTTAATACATGTTTGTGTGATGACCCGATGGTATGTTGTGATAAAGAATTAAATAACCCAGCTTCCATTCCGTAGCAAATTAAAATGTACGTCTCTTAATCACTACATTACAGGATGTCTCCCTCTTGCCATGGCCGGTTCGTGGAAGTTCGTTGACTATACTTCACCAGTGCGTGTTTGTGGTCGGTCACATTTGTTCAATTAATTAACGGTGACTTAAGACGGAATGTGCGCAATGCAGTTCTCTAGGAATTCGTGGTTTTGCATATCCGATTCAGGCCGAGAGGGTTTTGTGTCGAAGCCCACCCACGCCTACGTGCGAATGGGACAAAACGTGTTTTTACGAACACAGAGCCACTACTCCCCGTGCTCATGGACATATATGTTGCTTTCTTTTGTTCCGTGACCGGCATTCACATGACAACATTGAAGTTCACCGGTTCGCTCCCGTTGGTCTCGCAGCAACAGCCGAGTAATTTAAATCCCAATGTGGCTTTGATTCCCCAAACACGTTGTGAATGACTCTCTGTGTATTGCTTGCCAAATCATAATGTGTTTGGGGGGGGGGGAATGAGGATGATTTGTTTGTGTGTGTGTGTTTGTTTGGCAAACATTAATTCCAGCAACACAAAGCAAACAGCACCCACACCTTAGACTACAGCTAAGCAAACGCTGCTGTACACGACCGTTGCGGTCAGCGAGCGCAATCAGTGCGTTCCTTCCCCCGCGTGCGGCAGGCACGAGCATTTTCACGGACACATCTTCACAGGACGACAAGATGAATAACAGTCCAGCTATTATGGTAGGTTTTTACCCTTTTAACTGGTACAAAACTGACACCTTTATTCAAGGCATCATGTTTGCAATGGGTAAAAACCTACCATTATATTTTGCCACTGGTAAAAGAGATCTCATAGTGTTAACAGTCCAGCTATTTCGATTCAAAGCTTTCGTGACTGCAGGGATTCATCTTCTTGGTTCTGTCGGCCTGTCGGGGAGACAGCGTCTGAATGAAACACCACCACGCTTGGAGCGTAAACAGACCTGGTCTTCACCTGAGGACGGCTGCTTGCGTTGTGGCTGAAACGTCGTGAAAATTATTTGATTATGTTTTATTTTTATTATTTTATTATTTTCCTTTTACGTGACTTTACCGAAAGAACCAAGAAGATGAGTCCAGCCATTCTCAATCCACCAATAAAAAGCAGTAATTCTCAAGATGTTTGTATGCCCCCCACCCCCCGGTCTGCTGAGGCTATACGTTTGGGCGCATGTGGTTGGGGCCGGGGGTCTTTGTTTTTGTGTAATTTTATTGACACGCGGAGCACAAGTTTGATGTGCATCTTACTTTCGGGAGAATGCGAGTGTGTTCTTTGGGTTTGTGGCGATGCGGTAAGCGCGCTGCGCTATACGAATCCAGCGACCCGAGTTCGATTCCCGCTCACGGTTAACGCCAGTGACGAATACCTGAACCGGTCCTGGGCCTCCCCTAGGTCGACTCAGCCTCAAATGAGTACCTGGCGCGGTGTGTAAACATCGTCACTGGAGAGGCAAAGGCGGTCGGGCGTGGTGCTGGCCACCTACCCCCTCGTGTGCCGTGCCGACCGTCATAGGTGCTCGCTAACAGCACTTGCCCCAACAGTCTGTTAAGGCTATACGGGGGGGATCTTTGTCTTTGTCGCCACAATGTGACACAGCACAGTATCCATGGCAGGGTCTGGGCTCCCCCCCTCCCACCCTTCTGCAAGGGCTTGGAGGTGTGGTGGGCATGACCCATGAGTGGAGAATTGCCGCACCAATGCTTGAAGACCTCCACACCACCATTTCCGTCAAAGGCGGGTATATGACCATACTTCACCATGTTAATCAGTGTGGGTTGGTGAAGTGAGGGAGGGATGGACGGAGAGCATGAACCAGCTTCATTATCATTTGCCACTGATGTTAGCCGTGCCGCGACATCGAACTCGGACCGGAGGGGTTTATAGCGGGGTGAACTATAAGCACCGTATGTGAGTGATCGTAATGCACATGTTTTCAAAATGAAATGGGTTGTGTTCCATGCTTGGATTATGCAGAAACTTTACTTTTAAACTGGTGTTAACATTTATATATGTGAACATATGGCAGGCACAGATGGACTCCCAACATTATATTAAAGTTTATATGTGCGTAATAAGCCTGAAACAGTAAACACACACATGGTGTATGGAAAATACAAATTCTCCTTACAAGAAATTACCGTTCTAGATTCTGTGCATTTTGCATTCTACCGAATTTTAAAACAATGCACATGTACAGCCCTTTGTCGATCCACTGCTGGATGAAAGTTGCCTCCAATGCCGTGCGAACCGTGGGGGGTTATTTGACCATACTTCACCAACCCACTTCGACGAGTTAGGTGAAGGTGGGGAACATTGGGGTGGGAGTGTAGAATATGGTACAATTATGGGGTTTGTTGCAATGCCCTCTACGGCCCACCACGTAGCCCCGCAGCAGCCTATAACTAAACTCTAATATTTTTTTTTATTTTACCAGGTAATGCTCATTGAGCTCTATAACATCCCTGCTGTGCATGGTGGTTGGCCATCCCAGCAAAATCCATGCTTAATTCGGTTAGTTTTGGCACGAGTTTCGTGTAAACAATATTCTTTTTAATACTATTGTAAGTTTGCACGTTTCCTCCCCGCAGTGGATGTCCTGTGGCTGCCACGACTACCAACGGCCTTGGGCTGTGGTCATCTTTGTAAAATACCTAGGTCGGTCAATGAGGCATTTCCAGCTGCAATAAAGTCTGCAGTCTAAAAATCGTGCGAAGCTTCCCTGATCTGAAATTGGACACATTTAGGCCATGGGCCAGAGCAGAAATTGGTATCACCTAAATTAGGACCGATTTTTTTTTGTATATATATAAGTGAATTAGCCTGAATACCCAATCTTTAAAAATGGTAATTCACTGTTAAAGGGCAGAAAAAAAAACTTTTAAACAACTAAAGTGATGCCAACCCAGGTCATACCAACGAGTGAAATACAGTGTATGGAATGGGTTCACGGACTAATTACGAGTGATTTGTCCAAAGACTTTAAAGTGACAGGTTAAACAGAGCTCAAAACGTGTTTCTTTTTCTGTCACTAACAGGTAAGAAAAGACCTTGGTGTTTAAGCCGACTGGCCTTCTACAATAAATATAGGCGAGGTTGTGTGGCGGAGTAGATAACAAATGCATGTGGACAACGATAACATGACAAGGTC
Organism: Lampetra planeri; assembly: GCF_965212315.1. Taxonomy (NCBI): domain Eukaryota; kingdom Metazoa; phylum Chordata; class Hyperoartia; order Petromyzontiformes; family Petromyzontidae; genus Lampetra; species Lampetra planeri. The sequence continues at coordinate 12,791,079 of NC_136117.1, forward strand.
CAAGATACAAAAATGTTATCATATTGGAAAGTAACATAGCCGTCTGCCGAAGGAAGAACGTGTTATCAGTGCGTATTACTTACTGTGACAGATGGCTCAGAAACATGGCGCTTCAGGAAATATACAGAAGAAGCAAAAAACCGTGAAGTTCCCAAAGAAACGTGGAGAGATGCGTGCTTGGAATCGCATTGAGACAGAAATAGCATCACATCGATTAGAGAAAACACTCAGGCTAATAACATCATTAAATCTATTAAGATAGGTAAGTCCGTTTGGGCAGGACACTGCGCTAGGAGGGAAGATGGCCAAAGAATGGAACACGTAAGAGAGGACATCCATCGATGAGATTGAGCGATGAAAGCAGTTGATGTGTGGGTGCTATGTAGATTGTTAGGTCATAGGGTGAGATTATCCAGCAGTGGGTTGACCATGGCTGATGATGATGATGACAGTCAAATTGTCTGAGTCAGTCAGTGCCCTGTAAGTCCACAATGTCAGATGTTGTGAGCTCACTGTAGTGCAATAATTCATCAGCTTTGGAAACTTTTGAATACATGCCGTGAGTTATTATGCAGATTGTCTGGCTGCAGTCAATTACACAGTGAACCATTTACAGATACCCCACGTATTGCTACCAACTCTCTTACTCCTGAATAAGCGATTGGACATTGTGAAAGCGATGGCTCAGTATCCTGCGGTCTTACGGACAAGAGTGGGGGGGGGGCGAAATATATTTAATGAGTTGCATTGAGAGTTTAGTAAGAGTCGTCCTGAGGCTCTTATTAAACTTCTCCGTATTAATTTAGTGGCGGTAAATGCTTCACCATGTGAATCAAATATCACTGCAGTGATTTCGTCCCCCCCCCCCCTCCAATTTATTCAAAAGAACATTGAACAGTGGTAGGTTTTCGCCACTAAAATTAATAACTTAAATAGCTACCATGTACTGTCAAAAATTCGCTTTGAACTGCAGATTAAAATTGCAAGAAGTCTCGTACTCATAACACTGCACTCAACACGTTATTATATCTGGTTCATACTCGTAGGATTTTTCGGTAAAGTCACGTAGGTAAAAAAATAGAATTACTATTAATAAAATAAATAATATAAATTTAATAACAAATCACGACGTTTCGGAGGCAACACAAGTCTCTGTCATCAGGTGGGACTGTCACAGCTAGATTTACTGTATCAAGTGAGGCAGAGATTCCAAGATACAAGTTCTTAAATACAAGTTAAGGGGGGAAGAGGGGGGGGCTTGGAATCTCTGCCTCACTTGATACAGTAAATCTAGCTGTGACGGTCCCACCTGATGACGGAGACTTGTGTTGCCTCCGAAACGTCGTTATTTCTATTATTACTTTTATTAATTTAAATTTTATTATTTTACCTACGTGACTTTACCGAAAAAACCTAAGAGTATGAATCCTTGCAGTCACGAAAGCTTCAAATCTAGAATTATATCTGGTATTAAAGTCCACACATTTGTACTCGTTGGTTCTTTAGGTAAAGTCACGTAGGTAGAAAAATAAAATTAAACAAAAAATTATATTAAATATATTATTATTTTTATGATTATATTATTTAATTTTTCTACCTACGTGACTTTACCGAACGAACCAAAGAGTATGAATTCCTGCAGTCACGAAAGCTTCAAATCAAGATTCCACACATTTGGTAAGTGGTGATTTTTGTGAAAAAATGTACTCTAAACAAACAACTTAAAATCACATGTCAATACACTACTGGATATCCGTAGTGCTGCGCGAGTGATGAGCGTTTTTTGACCACCTATAATTTCACCACGCTAAACACATTCCTGCGGAGGGAGCTGGTAGGAACGTTGGGTTGCTTGGTCAATGGCCAGGGTCAACGGCGGCGTGGTGTATTCCGCAAATATGGCCGACTGAGGGCGGGCACAAGCCGAAATTAGTAGGTTAAACGTTGAGTTTTATAAGGGCACCACTGGGTGACCAGCACCTCCACACCCAGCTCCACCCCTCCCACCCTTCACCCAGCCCCATACTCCCCACCCAGCCCCTCCCCACCCTCTCCACCCAGCCCCACCCCTCCCATTTTTGGATTCACGACGGACGGACGGATACAATAATCCCCTGTGGGCTGGTGGAACCAGGTGGTTCCTACCAGTATCAGTGCACGTTGGTGAAGAGGATGGGGAGGGTGCCACGACTGGTTGATAGCCAGTACCGCTCGCAGCCACCATCACAAATGCCAATGCTGGCCACGCACGTGACCTGCAGCAATCCATCATTGTGGCGGCGAGGGTTAGTGGATCGCCAAACTCCCTTCCCGTTGGCGTCGCGGAGGTGCCGTGCCCTGCCAGGGAAAGGCATTAGAGCAAAGTGCGCACTAGAATCATCTGTCCCATCTGTAGGAGATGTTACCCTCTCGCACGCGCGTGGGCTTTTTTCCCTGGATGCTCCGTTTCGCACCCCCCCCCCACCCCCCCACACACACATCGAAAACATCTTAATCTATAGAGAACTGCAGAGCTTGGGCGATTTTCGGCGACGGCTCACCACCTTGGCTGCTGTTATTCAGCTTGGTCCTGGTTGCTCAGCGATTGCGCGATGCAATTCGCGCGAACGATGACGCGATATTAATGTTGAAATAAGTATAACCCGTAAAAACAAAGTTTTTCACTATAAATCCTTTATATGCGTGGCACCGAACTTAATATAAAGGATTTAAAAAATATATATTCGCCTGTGGAGGACGCGGGGATCGATCCCGCGACCTTTGGCATGGGAAGCGAGGGCGCTACCAACTGCGCTACTCCGCCACGGCCTGTGGATGGGTTACGCTCTGGGCTCTTACACTGTGACGTTCAGCCAAAGCCATGAATGAGTTCTATTTGAATATATGTAAAAAAAAAAATTTTTGCCTAAAAGTGTAAAATTTTGGGAATTTTTTTTCACGATCATTAATTGTCTCGCACAACGAGGCTGTGTGGAAAATGTCAGCTCGATTGGATCACGGGAAGTGGGTTAAAAAACGACCGAAAGATTTGCATGGTCATAAGCAAGCAAGCACGCACGCAAGCAAGCAAGCAAGCGAACTTAATATAAAGGATTTAAAAACACCAAGCTCAGCCGTGGCCGAGAATCCAACTCGGGGTCCGTGCTTCACAGCGCAGTGCGCCCACCGCTGCACCAACACAATCTCCGAGCACACCATCCGATAAACCGCGGCGCGCCTTCTTAATTATTTCAAATCCACTTACGCTCCGGGTTTTTTTTTTACGAGCGCGGAGAAACCGCCAGGTTTTCGGAAACACTGGTCCCTGCAGTGACCCTGCGAGCCAATTACAATGATGTAGCACTGTCTGCCGTGCCACCGTGGCCGTGATTCACAAAGCCACACGGACACCAAAGAGCCCCCCCCTCTCTCGCTTCCCCCCCCACCACCACCCCCGCTTGCCCCCCCCCCCCCCCCACCGGCAGAAAAACACAGCCACAGCATTAAACAAACCCCATTAGAGATGCCGGCTATATTTGTCCTGGGATTTGAATAGAAATCCCCCCCACCCCCCCGAGCGTTCATTTACCTGTTGCGAATAAAGACGAGCACTGCTTGTCGAGGCCCGCGTGGAATGAACATTTTCCTGGAACGAACATGCATTGCACGTGCAGCACCTGCCAACCCGACTGATTTGAGCGGTACGCCGTCCAATTTTGAACCATTTTAAGAACGCGCCGACTTTTATTTTCCAAATAAAATGTCATCACTTCATTAAGTTTTGGTGATGTTTTTTTATTTATTTGTGACACAAAGTGTGCGTTTACAAAAGTCTGAAGGCCACCGCGAAGCGCAGTGGTGGCGCAGTGGTTCGTGTACGGCATTCTGAATCTGACAAGTCGGGTTCAATTTCAAGTCACGGCTAACATCAGCGATGAGTGATAATCAACATTCCACCCGCTCTTCCCCATCAGTTACGGAGCAGCGTGGTGCAGTGTGTTCAAACAAACTCCACGACCCAAGCGGGTAGGGAGAGGAATCGCCCAGCAGTGGATTGAAAAGGAGCCTTCATTTGAATTGCAAAGTAATAGCACCAACTCCTGCAACGAAACGCATGCACTGCACAAAGCCTCGTTTCGTTTCACGGATACATTCTTCACCAGAGTGTTCACACTCTTAATTCACCACCCATTCAATTATACGGCCCATATGATTAGGCTTATCTCGTTAATGTATCGCGCACATCCCATTTAATTTCACTTGCGAGCACCACCCGAAACTGGTGGTCATTGGGCCGACGACTTGTGCGTCCCCGACGCGACGCAGCACGACTCATTGCGAGCGGGTGCTTCCGTGAAGGCCACCGGCTGCACGTGTAACGAATGCAACCATCGGCAAAAGCAGCTCACGTCTACAATGAGCTACTTTGACAACCGCATAGCTCTGCTCGTACAGGCCGTTCTCCTACATAACGCGCGGTTTCATAACGCGAATTGGCTATAACGAGATGGATGTATTAGGGAACGCATTTTTTTTTAAAATAACGCGCATGCGAATTGGATATAACGCGAAAAAGTGAACGGAACTGAGTCGCGCGAGCAGTAATAAGACGCTGTACACAGCTGCCTCGGCGTAGCATCGCACTGCTCGACACTTCGCGATGCTACCCACGCGCCCCAGGCTTTGTTCAGTCTGCGTACGCGTCTCACTCGGCATTTCGGACTATGCTTCCCCCTGCATTATACATCATTTATTATGACGCGCTATAGAACGGACTGTACACACTTGCCCGTTATGCTACCCTAAATTGGGTGTAACCGCCACGACGGGAGAGGGATACGGTTCGAAACACATTGTAGCTAGCGGCTGGGATTGCACGTACCCGGCACAAAGCAGGTGGGTGCGCTTTCATGAACGCCAGACGTATTGAACAGCCATCGGCGCATCGATCGAATGTAAACTGTTGAAGTTCGTGATCCGCGTTCAGAATCGCACGCGGAGAAGAATCAATGCGCTCTTATGTTGCATCGTGTGGGGATTTGGATGGAGTGCCGTAAGTTGGTGGTTAGCCCGCCGCGGACATGAACCCGGTGACCCGAGCTTGATTCCGGGGCCACGGCTAACATCCGTGGCGAGCGATAACACCACCGGTGTTGTTCGCCTTCGCTAACCCGCGCTGACCCACGTGATTATTGATACCATTTTCATCCACTCCCCCACCCCACCCCACACGACCAGGGGTGGGCATCCTGTGTTTCCAGAGCGCCATGCGGCCCCACTAGAAGCACGTGCTTCGTCACGTTACTGTCAATAAGCACCACCCGTCCCGTCCTCAAAAGAAAATGGTTCTTCTTGTTATTTTGGTTGCCGACGCCTGCCCAAGACCAACGCGGCGTAGGGAGGCATTCGTCCAGCAGTGGGTTGACAACATTGTCAGGTCATAATATTTCATACCTGCCAACCCCTTCTCAGTGCCTACCTTATTAGAGACCAATTCAGACTTTATTGGTCACCCCCGTGCCCTTATAAATATCAACGTTCAGCCTGCAAAGTCCCATCACCATGGAGAAACACAAACAAATAGACAACAATTTTATGATTTGCCCTTATTGAAACGGCTGTACGCCGTATGGACCTGCAAACTCAATTGCCCTGTATAAGAATACGGGTAAACCGTGTGGGTTGACAGGTGTGATAGTTTCATATGTTGCACGGAATGCTTTGTATTAGATCAAAGGATCGTGAGAGATGGCAACGGCTTAGGGAGTCCATCTAGGAGTTGGATAGATCATGATGGCTGATGATGAGTGCGTTCTTGTGAGCACTGCATCCACTAGAGGTCGCTAATTTCACCACTGCGTCAATGCAAGAATCGATTCTGGAAATCGAATTGCAATTCTGATTTATTGGCAATTCATCAAACCACTGGGTTTGTGGTGTGGGCACTGGAGCGAAAATCATGACACCTCTCTATTCATTCATATGCATAGATGTGCACATTTGTTAGAGGCAAATCGAATTACGCCGTATATTAACTGCTGACATTAATATTCGTATTCTCATAGAGCCAATCAAATTGGTTGGTGAGCACTTCCATGAAGACTCTAAATGAGTCTGGCGTGCATGTTTATTTTGTATTGATCCTAGACGAACTAAATATTCGCCACCGCTGGAAAATGCATTTTAGCAATGTACACTAATAATCACCACAACTGTGCAATTAACCAAGCCTTTCATCCACTGCTAAGTTTGCAAGAATAACGTGACCAACGCAGATTGGCTGCACCATCGGCACAACACGTGGGGCAGTAAATAATCCTTATTTATGGACACGGGATGAGTGAAAGTACTTTTTTTATAATTAAAATAAGCTTAACACCAAACTCATCGGACATGCCGAAACAACTTTGTGTTCTGCAACGCCTAGCACCGACGCAATCATCAACTACTTTGATGAATATTTGCTTGAGTAGTTTATTTTTATTTTTTTATTTTTGCCACAACCTCAATAAACAATGAGTTTTGATGCCCATGCAAGTTTAAGACGCACGCCTTGCGCAGTGCAGTGCCTGCGTGCGTTTATTTACTGAATTGCGTGCAATGCTTTGACGGTGCGAGAGCGCATGAGCTCCATTTACATTAAATAATCTCACTAACCTGCATCCGTTCATTGCCTTAGAACAACCCATTAATTGTATACCTCGCGGCGTCGCCCATTCTGCCACTGCTACTCCGTGCCACCCAGCCACGACCACTACCCCTATCACTACCTCAACCCCAATCACTACCCCTATCACTACCGCAAGCTCCATCACAACCTCTATCACTACCCCAACCCCAATCACTACCCCTATTACTTTCCCGACTGCCACTCTCTGCCTCCGCCTCCCAGCTACGATCAGGCCAATCCCTACCACCAATGTTCGGAGTAAGACTCCTTATTAAGAAGGCACATGAGCTATGCGCTTATACATCTAAATAGAAAACGAATTTCTCTACAACTGCTCCGATTATCGCGGTTGTTGACGTTTCGGTGGGTAAGGAGTTCAACACTCAAGACATACAGATCCCTCTGTAATCACTCACCCCTTTTTCTCTGTCACCAGAACTACAGCACCACTTTTAATAACCCCACTCTTTATCATCTCAACCACTGTCATCTTAGGTACAATTTAATAATAGTTGTAACATGTCTTGGAATAAGGTGCTGCTTATTCAAGCCCACTGCTTGATGCAGCAGGCGATTGGCAAAGGGCTATACTACAAATATTGCGCATGATGTTAATTCCGAATCAATTAATCAACGGTGTCCGCACATTCCTTGTACGTGTTGCAGCGCCTTCGAACCTTATTACAGCATCCGACTTTGGCAAATGGCCAGCGCCGAAAGGAATTACAAGGCAGGGTTATTTATTTATTTGCTAGGAATTACAGACAAAATGTAGCCGGATGAAATATGCAGGCAGCCGCCAAAAGCAGTTGTCACGAATGCATTATCTGGTGAAATAGTGTGGCAGCAGCAGCGGCAGCAGCAGCAGCAGGGCTTGGTTGAATGCCGCCCTGCTGCCGGGGCAGAGAATGACTTCGACTGTTCATGGCGCCCTTTGTACTCACGGAGCCAATTTGGGAGCGCCGCTGTTTCGTACAAGCGTGGAGGGGGGGGACTGCGGGGGGGGAGCTGCGGGGGGGGGAGTTGGGGGGGAGCTGCGGGGGGGAGGAGCTGCGGGGGGGGGGCTGCTGGGGGGGGGGGAGCTGCGGGGGGGGAGCTGCGGGGGGGGGGGGAGCTGCGGGGGGGGGGAGCTGCGGGGGGGGAGGAGCTGCGGGGGGGGGGGGAGCTGGGGGGGGGAGCTGCGGGGGGGGGAGCTGCGGGGGGGGGGAGCTGCGGGGGGGGGGAGCTGCGGGGGGGGGAAGCTGCGGGGAGGGGGGTGCTGCGGGGGGGGGGGGGAGCTGCGGGGGGGGGGGGGGAGCTGCGGGGGGGGGGAGAAGTGCGGGGGGGGGGATGCGGGGGGGGAGCTGCGCGGGGGGGGGGGGGGGTGCTGCGGGGGGGTGGGGAGTAAATTCGGAGCTGCCCGGGTCCGTGGCGAGCTTCGCACGGCTCCACAGCTTGTGTGGCCGTGCAGTGTTGCTTCGTAACGGCGGGCCCGAACGAATGCAAAGTGGAATCAGAATCTTAATTTTAGAACCAGAATCAGAATGTTGATTTATCGATCCTGCGAAGCGAGCGAAGCAACGGCAGCAGCAGCAAAACAGCATCCGACGACAAGCTGGAAGGAGCGATCGTAATGACTAAACCGCACATGTGGGACATGCGAGTGCGCGTACTCTTGTTCAGCAGTGCTTATGAAAGAGAGGGAACCCCATTATAGTCCTATGGGTCAGAGCAGAAATTGGTATCACCTAAAAAAGGTATCACATCTTAAGTCGCAAAGATGTATTTACATACTCTTTGGGTCTTTCGCTAAAGTCACGTGGTTAAATAAGACGGGAATTTAAGAGTGGATAAGAGGGGGGATTTAAGAGTAGGAATCATTGAGAACCCCAACTCCTTCCAAGTGGTTATCACGTAATTCACCTTTTATTGAAAATTAAATAGGTGGCCACCAAAGTTACGCCACCCTCCGATGGTACCGACCAAGCGGCACATCCGAGCTGGGCCTATGGACTAATGCGCGATGACCCTGCTCCAACCAGAATTAGTTTCAACTGCAAGTGCCACGTTAGTTGTTTCTGTCCGCTTAGCAATATGAGCCGTTGTGCCCCTGTTTCGTAACCGTGATCAATGAAGAAAACTCCTCCTCCCCGTCCTCACGACCAACTTCTTCCGCAGCGCAGTGTTCCGTAATTTCTAATCGTCAGGGTAGGTGAAGCGAGTTGTCGATTATTTTGCACAAGAATTGAAAAGATTTTCTACTCACAACAAGAGGTGGAATGGGGTGGGTCGCGCTCGCGGAGTTGAGAAACATCGGTCTACTTTGTTTTTGATTTGTTCGTCTTTCCCCCCCCCCCCCAATGTTATTCTAATTCGCGCTCTCAAGCATCACATTGTTAGACGAAGAATCCAATTGGAGAAGTCCAGCAATTCGTATAAAACGGCCCACTGAAGCGGATATCACAGAGCTAACTCTGAGACCCCTTCAAGTAACCTCAGGTCTACACAGTAGGGGGTGGAGGCAGCATTTACCCACCTGCACTGCCACTGGGAGCAATACTAAATTAAATCACGACGTTTCGGAGGGAACACAAGCTTCCGTCTTCAGGTGGAACCGTTACAGCCAAATTCACTGTGATAAGTGAATTTCACTGTGATAAGTGAGTTTGGATGTAACGGTTCCACCCGAAAACGGAAGCTTGTGTTCCCTCCGAAACGTCGTGATTTAATTTAGTTGTTTTTTCACTTATTTACTTTTTTACATACGTGACTTTACCGAAAAACCCAAAGAGCATGAATCCTTGCAGTCACGAAAACTTCAAATCTAGAACTGGAGCAATGTTTGTTGTATGACATTCCTCATTATCAGAGCTGGAGTTTAGCCAACTTAAGGGCAACAATGATCCGAGCCATCCCACTACCACCACCACCTCAGAAACAGTTGTAAACTATTTTTTTTCTTAAATGTCCGCACAAACTCTCTCTGACTAATTTATACAAATGTTATCCCGCCGCGCGAACAATGCCCGCCAGTTCATTTAGCACGTGGACTCATTATTTGTTCCATATTGGCAGGACATTGAGTCTTAATTTAACGCCATTGTTTGTGAACACGCTCCGCTGCTTGGCCACTTTATATACCGTTGTTCCACGCGCATGCCTTTAAATATTTAAGCAGGGAGGCAATTGCTGCTTGGCTTCGAATTAAACACGGCCAATGCGCACGTTGGTTGCAGTGAACTGCAGTGCGCATTCGATTTGCAGGACACACAACGGAGCCTTTTGTCGTGGCGCGTCACGCCTTAATGCGGAGCGTTGGAAGCAGAGTGTTTATAGATCGCAACCCATTCGGTGAAACTTCCAAATCCGCTGGGCTCGGAGATGACCAGGAGATGGAAGTGCATGCAGGGAGTGCGCGCACAGACACATCTGTGCTCTCCCGTGAGCGTCACGCTGACACGACATACACGTGGTTTCGTCTTCGTAGACTCCCTCCGCTTTCTCCCACAAACAAAATATATCCGCAAGGAAAATTTGTCCATACATCCCAATGTAGGACTCCCATGGAAAAGGGTCTGGATACTCATTGAGGTTTCGCTGACGCTATTATACTGCACCGTGCGGATTGCTAAGAGAAACAGGTGCCCTTTGATGCATCGGTTATATGTATTACCATCTATTCACGCGAAACCTCTAATAGGCCTACACAACGCCTTTGATCATCAGTAATTACAATCAGCTGCGCAGACATCTGCCAATGCAGCCACACCTATCCATCCGCTTCTCTTGGTCAATAGTGTGAATCCGCGCGTGCTCGTCGACGAAATGGAGCTCAGAGGCTCCATATGCGTCGTTCGAAATTGATCGCCCAATTTCTACGGGTAATTCCCTCGCTCGTCCATTTTGTTGTTGGTGTTGTTGTATTTTACCAGAGACTTCATCGGCCACGTGTGGCAGGTGGACTCGTGTACCAAAGTGAGCAACCTCTTTTCTTATCAGCGGGGACCGGTTCTCGTGTTTACGAGAGGTTAGCGGTCACAACGACCGCGTGGCTCAAGGGGGTTTGAGTGCGGAGCCAAATACCGCTGAGATTATTTGGTTTTGAATTCCAGGTTTTTGCAGCCGCCCTCATTTAAAACCAGGTTCCCAAGTGTTGTGAGTTTGGTGGTCTCATCACAGTTCGCGAACGGCTGCAACACGAGTTGGAGGCATTTCAGCTACGATAATTAAACTATTGTATGGTTGCCATGTAATGAACGTGTCTCTGTAACGGAGCGTGTGGCCTAGTGCCGCGGCCCGAGTGTGTGGATAGACATGGACAGTTGAAGGGAACTCTGATGTGGTTCTATATATCCGTTCCACGAGCCATTTCCTAGTGCAGGGTGATTCACTGCCCGTCCGTGAGTTCCAAATGGACGCCGCGTCTCGCGTACGCATGCACGCGCGTACGGTGCGAAAGAAGTTAAACATGCGTGCATGCGCAAGAGATAATTTCCCTCCCATTTTAACTTCTCTCGCGCGCACGTGACACCACTCCACCACGCAGTCGCTCTCACTCTCGCCCCTCGTGCTCCGCGTCTCTTAGTAAATGTCAGTCGCGGCTCAATTCAGCAACATCAACAACAACAAAAGAGGGCGCGAATAGGGACCCGTGAATGTGTTAAGCAAATCGTTCAATTTGCATAGATTCTAAAGCCAATTGTAGCATTCTGTGCCACAGTAATTTTAAAAATTTCCGTCCGGCGTTCTCACGCGCCCAATGAAATAAATCGACGTCGTAAAAAATATTGCTGCGTGCACATTTTATTAAAATCTAAAATATGTGCTTCCCAATTTCGCGATATTAGAAGCCTGGGCAAATGCATGCCCGAGGGCAGTGTTCCCCCCGCCCCCACTCCAGTCCTCGCGACGACCTCGCGCGCCGCCTTATCGTGATTGCCAATCTTTACCATTCCGTATGCAAATGTAGTCCGTGGTGCGCACGGCGCACGCCTCGGGATGTTGGCGATCGTCGAAAGCTGTTCCGGGCAAAGGGGAACGACGACTGGAGTTGAGAAAGACTTCCCCGATGTTAGATATAACCACTGCACCATCTGCTCCCCGCTGAAATCATGTTGTGCCTTGATAGCTCGTTAAATGCCGATCCTTTGGTGGCAAGTGGGACGGGGAAAGGGAGGGCGTGAGCTCATGTCCTTTGCTTATTTGGAGCCATTGGTAGAAAATCATCGTTCCTCTGCCCCGGGACCAATCAGAACGAGGCGACCGCTGTCGACTTCGCACCAAGTGGTGGTGCAGTGCCCCCAGGTGCGCCTCGTCTCGCCAACTCCAGAGGTGATGGCCTCAGTTGGCCGTGGCAAGGGCTGAAGCCAAGTATTAACCTCGTGGTTATAAAGACACTGGCACGTTTTTTTTGTTTTGGTCCGTTACGTTGACGAATCAACGTAAACATTATTTATGACGCATTCTTTTTCGTTGTCGAATACTGTACACAGTGTCCACCCAACAGTATGCCTCCTGAAGGCAGGGAACCCCTTTACAAGCCACAACCCAGCCTGGCTAATAAGCCCTTCATGTCGTAACGGCGCGCGTGAGATCAGAGGCGAGGAATTATTCCCAATATTTCCGCGTGGACAGATTAGTCGGGTTTGTCGACACCAGCAATTGGGTAGAATAATCGACGATTTTAATGCATCGGATCTGGTGAAGTTGGCCATCCCATCGTGTTACGAGGATACTGCAACGAAATAAACAATGGAACATGATCGTCGTCACCACAAGATGGAGAGGTTGCGACGGTCAATTGCATCGCCCCGTAATTATGCGCGCTTGTGTCACCCAGAAAAAAAAAACACAAGACAAATCCCTTTCATAATAAAGGTTTTTTTCGATTAGATCGCTTAAGAATAAATGTTGTATATTCTTGGTTCTTTCGGTAAAGTCACGTAGAAGGGAAATAATAAAATAATAGAAATATAAAACAATAAAAAAAATATTTTAATTATTCTATTATTTCCCTTCTACGTGACTTTACCGAAAGAACCAAGAATACGAATCCCTGCAGTCACGAAAGCTTTAAATAAAAATAAAAATGTTGTGTCATAACCCTCCACCACCCGGGATTTGTCCCGTAAACAAAACGCCAATTAGTTACTACTTCAGCCCACCGCTGTGTTGGAGAGTAAATCCACAACATTTACAATTTGAGTAGAACGACGTTTCGCTGGTAATTACATCAGCCAGCATCATCGGGTGATTTGCCAGAATAGTGAAAGCATCCACCTGCTTCCGGTCTTAAAGACAAATCCCCCCCCGCCCCCCCATCAGATATGCAGTAAACACCGCCGCTTTCATTAACTGCTTGCTAATGACTGCGACCAGCCCTGCGAGGTCAAATGTACTTAGTGTTTAATCCTCACCAGCGGCTTATCAGCCAAAATGTGCTGACGCGCTCGTTCCCCCTCCCCCTCCCCACCTTGCACTCTGCGAAAGTAAAGTAATTAAGTAATTTCACGTGCATCCGTGCTAATGTGTTGACGACAAGTCAGCGCGCCCAAAGCGATCGGCGCGAAAACACCAACGGGTGCACGCAAAACGCGCTCGCGTGTGCTCTAAGTCAAAGCGCCGGGCTCATGCGACCGCTCTGCCCGCTGCGTCAGTCTGCAGGTGCGTGCAGCACACTCGGACTGAGAAGATGAGACGTGTGTTGTAATTACCACGCGCACGGGATGGGGGGGATGGATAGCTATCATTCCACGTAGCTCAGCCACACGGCACCCATCTGTAAGTGAAATGGGGGCGCGTTCAACATATATGACCGTGTTTTTTGTTTGTTACGCACAAAGCGGTGGGGGTGTGGGGGAGTAGGCGTGCGGTGGTAATCACACCGCACGATGAACTCGGTCTGCCTGGATTGCGCAGAGATAAGTGATTTAGTTTTGTAACGGCAACGAATGCTCTGAATTGACAACCTCGCTTCTTTAGGCGTTCGACGAGCGCTGTCTGTCGGCTGATGAATTCCTCTGGTGCCGACGTTCAGTCGTCTGGATGGGCTGTGGTCCACTGTTTGTTCCGCACCACGTTGGCAGGTGGAACTCTCTCCCTCTTTAATCTTCCGCTTGTGAACTCGATGAGCCGAGTACTCTGCTTGCCCATATATATATATGTTGAACTTCTTTGGTAAGATACGTGGCCAACCGTGCTAATAGGAGGTGCGGGGGAATGACAACGAAGCTAAACACAGTGTCGATGTAAAAGTGCATAGCTGCAGTGGTTTCCTAATATCGGGAGAAAGAGCATTCCAGACGGCCGCAGAAGCGCGTCTTAAAGCGTGCAACGCGGTGACCGTGCATTGTTCGATGACTAACACCAATGGCGAATGATATCTGAACCACACCTGCCCGAAGCACCTCATGCTGCCCCCAATTCCCCAACCACCACTGACCAACGCGGCCAAGTGTGGTTGTGTGCCAACACAAACCCCGCATAGTTGACACAGCGCGGAGAGACCTTGATCCAGCAATGGGTTTAACAAGGGCTGTAAATTATTCTATTTATGATATTCACAAATACGCTTGACCCATGTAAAGTAACGGAGCTTGTTGTTGGAATATTCCCCATTGATTAGTGCCGGATACCTCCCACTTGGCCGCAACACAGTGCAGGGCTTCAAGGGAAAAGGTCATGGATCATTTATTCAAAGGGCATAATATCCGTAAAGTGCTTCCCTCCCATTTGAAAATACAATTCTTCGGGTTAATTGGTTGTGTCTAGAATTTCTGCAATTTCATTTTACCGCTTTGGAGACAGATGGATTACAAAATGTTTAAAAAGCGCCCTTCGCGATCGAGGCATGGAATTGGGCTTTTAAAATGCCAGACATTTAGAGCGCCGTTTAAAACACGTGCTAGTTAGAACCGTGAACGCTGAGCGATGCCCAGAATACTGACCACGCAAGACACAGGGACACAGGTGTCGATATCCAATTATATCAACCAGATGTTCATTGTACGTATTTAAACGTCAATTATATGCACAGTGTGTATATATATACACACACACGTAACGTTAATTGTGTGAGTATTGCGCATTGATAAACGTGTGGACGAATGAGTCACGGCCCCAGTGTGAACCGTGCACCACCGAGTCTCGTTGGTCTGTCTGTGACCCTCACCGAGACCACGCGGGTGGCACTCGTCACGTCAAATTGTCGGAGTTGGGTAGTGCGCCCTCACGCCGCGATTACACAAATCCCATCACGCTCACCGACGCGGAGTGAAAACCTCGGTGGGCTCTGTCCAGTGCGATGGTCTCGTTTTATTTGTGTGCGTTTGGGTGATACGTTTACCTGTCTTGCACTATCGTGTTTTTGTATCGTGCGTTTGTTGTAACGTTGTTACACCGTGCCCCTACTGGACATCTGTGAAAACCGAGCTTTACAGCTCATCGGATTCCTCCTCCAGTATAAATAAATATTCTGATTCTGAACATGCACACGCAACCTATCGTAACCGGATAACCACATCCGTCACACAAGGACACGTAAGCTTCGAAATGGTGAAGCAAAAACACGAGCTTTTCTTTAACACGTAGCCTTTCGCGACCAATATTATTATTAATAATATTATTATTACGGGCGAACTTTTCTGATTCCACACAAGGCGCTTGTCCACGAGACAAACACATTCTGTGCTCTCAGGTGCGTGCGGGGGGGGGGCAGCGGTGGTGGTGTAGTTGGTAGCACTCAGCCCCACCCACTGCCACCTGAGTTCAATTCCTGGCCATGGCTAACACCTGTGCTTATGTATGGTAAACCAACCCACAAGGCCAACGAGGTGTGGGGGGAGACCGTGATCCAGCGGTGGATTGACAAAGAGTTGTAAATAAATCAAGAACAGAGCAGGATTGGTCGTCGACTCTTCCTACTTCACCGAACTGCTCTCACCGATTGTGGTGAAGTATGGTCGTACAACCCCCATTGTTATGACTAGGAATCGAGGACGGGATGTAAATTGTGATTAATTATTATGTACCTCGCACCAGAAGTTGGCTTTCACCTTCTAGGCATGGGTAAGGAAAATCGTTTTTTCAAGAACCATTCCACACATATGGCTGAACACTCTCACATGGCAGATGCACGTGAGTGTTAAAACTTACAATCGCACGGTAGGGTTTTTGATTAATTAACAATTGAGCTCAAGTGGGTTTAATTAAGCTTTGGGGGAACGTAATAACAACAGCCGATTTTGAAGGAAGATGAAATATCACTGCGACGGGCAATTACACGAAGCTTCTGTTAACTCGATTGCTTCATTGCTAGTTGTATTGTAGTAATTGCGTTCTCTGCTCACTTTTTTATTGTAGTAATAAAAACATAAATTTTTTACCCCATGAAAAATAAGAATATTTTCAATACGGCACTTTTGAAGTGAAGCAAATTGTGCTTTCTATACTCTTTGGTTCTTTCGGTAAAGTCACGTAGGTATAAAATAAAATAAATCACGACGTTTCGGGCGCAACACAAGCGTCCATCATCAGGTGGGAAAGCATGGTCTGCTGCTGAGGCTGACTGTTTTAAAAGGTTTTAAATGGGTGTAGCTCAAGGGTCATAAAGAAGTGGCCGGGGCTAGTGATGTTAACGTGATAAATTAGGATGTAACTGTAAGATAGGAGAGCGGCCTCCTAGACGAGGGCACGGAAATGGCTATGTTAATGTGAGGGATTAGCATGATGTTAATGTGAGAAATTAGAGGGCACGGAAGTGGCTATGTTAATGTGAGGGATTAGCATGATGTTAATGTGAAAAATTAGAGGGCACGGAAGTGGCTATGTTAATGTGAGAGATTAGCATGATGTTAATGTGAGAAATTAGAGGGCACGGAAGTGGCTATGTTAATATGAGAGATTAGCATGATGTTAATGTGAGAAATTAGAGGGCACGCAAGTGGCTATGTTAATGTGAGAGATTAGCACGATGTTAATGTGAGAAATTAGAGGGCACGGAAGTGGCTATGTTAATGTGAGGGATTAGCATGATGTTAATGTGAAAAATTAGAGGGCACGGAAGTGGCTATGTTAATGTGAGGGATTAGCATGATGTTAATGTGAGAAATTAGAGGGCACGCAAGTGGCTATGTTAATATGAGAGATTAGCATGATGTTAATGTGAGAACTTAGAGGGCACGCAAGTGGCTATGTTAATGTGAGAGATTAGCATGATGTTAATGTGAGAACTTAGAGGGCACGCAAGTGGCTATGTTAATGTGAGAAATCAGAAATGTAACTGTAGAAAAGAGGGAGAAGAAGAGCGGCCTCCTCGACGAGGGAGTGCAACCCAACGGGTGCAATCCAAGGGGCCTGTGAGTATGATGAGAGTGCAATCCAAAGGACATGTGAGCATGAGAGATCTAAGAGAGAGGCATAGAGAGAGGGAGAGAGACACAAAGTGTCGAAATAACAGCTGACATATGCAGGTTGGATGGAAACATCACAGTCAGTTAAGACTGTGCTTTCTACTTCACTGGAAAACGCCCGATCCATCTGCACTCTGTGGCCTCATTAACTAATGCTACTGAGCATTCTGATTTGGACCATTCTGGTGGCAGGAGCTCTGCAATGCGAACAGAGACTGCCTAGCGCTGGCCAACCTGACATCATCATCATCAGCATCATCCTCCAGTCCTGCGAAGCAACAATCCATCCAGTGCCAGCGCACGAACTTATTCCCAAAATTATGAACTTGACGGATCAAGTTGGGTTTTTTTTACTCTTGATTTCTCTATTGTTGTTTCTGCTATGATCTCTATTTGCTTCATGGTTTAGGGTACTTTATTTTTTCATGTTATTATCCATCATAGGTTCTCAGCTGGGAAAACAAAATCAACTGTCATTCATTTCCAGCCTGCTGCTGCCATGCGGAATGTTTATACAAAACTAATTCTGCGTGTGCCAATGCACGGCTCTGCACCCCAACTTCATAAACGATGCATGCAAATTGTTTACCAAATTTACATATCAACTGAAGCTAGTTTTCCATGTGAATAGTGGGGCGGGAGGGGGATGGAAAGGGTTGGCGGGGGGGGGGGGGCAATACTGGCTGACTTGCAGGCTGAAACGTGAAGGGTTGAATGTGCGAGATCATCAACCTGTTTAGTCTCGGTGCTGCGAGCCACGTCGCCGTGCCAGACTCCTCCAAGTCCGCACTCTGCTTCCACCACGCGCGCCGTGCCTACCAATTTGACTTCTAGTTATAACAAGAAGCACATCACTTATTTGACGTGCAATATGTTGGGATAGAGACACTGCAAACAATTAACAGGACTGAGTATACACACGCAAAAATATATATATACTTTTAAACATGTATTCTACTCAAGCCCAAGGCATGATAGTAATGCTAATAATGACACAATATTTGCAGACCTTTGTCAATCCACTGCTGGATGAAAGGCCTCCCAATGCAGTAACAGTCATGGGGTCTGTTTTACCACAACTTCACCACGCTGGTAAGTGCGGGTTGGTGAAGCGGGGGCCTCGGAAACGTGGCAGATAGCACCGCCACCGATTACAGCCGTGGCTGGATGCTGCCAAATTCACAGCGCGATGCACGAACCACTGTAGACGTATATTTACATTTGCACGTGTTTCCATTTTTTTCCCCTTCGAAATAGGTGCATTTCGGAGCCGGTGAAAGATAATATGGCAAACATTTCCTTTTTATTCGTAAAAGTGAAGTGATTTCCACCACCTCTTACAGTGATTGGAAATAGAGTGGCTGTTCGTCGACCATCACACTCCGTCAAACGCATATTGCGCTGACCCCGTGCTCGGAATTCACGTCCGGGTGGTGAACGTTGTGTCGAGAAGAAAGGCCCGGCGGTGTTGGTGGTTCAGGAGCGGTTTGAGAATTTTGAAAACCCCAACTGCCCTCCTTGCGGCGAGAACTAAATTAGAATTTCAGGATTTGGCGCGCGCGCACAGCCGCAATTAAACATCGTAAAATACCGACGGGCAAATGGCCGTCACGTGACGGGCAAAGGGCCCTCACCACCGCAAGGAAAGCGAGGAGATTCTCGCACGAGACGGAATTCGCGAGCGTCGTTCACCTCCGGCGGAGAATTGAGCCATCTCGACAGCCTTGCCAGTGCAATTACCGCAATCCGTCCACGATGTATGCAGCCGCCTTACATTTGTCCACTCTCATTTGGGGTAACGTCCCTCGTTCTAAAACGGAGCGCGCTGCAGAGCGCCTCGGAGTCGAGTGAATGAACCGCCGCTGGCTGACGACGGCTCGAGAACGGGCCCGAGTCATCGCAGCGACTCGGAGGCACGCCGAGGCGACTTGAAGTTCCTCGGAGAGCCGCTTCATTTATTTTTCTTGGTTCTTTCGGTAAAGTCACGTGACTTTACCGAAAGAACCAAGAAGATGAATCCCTGCAGTCACGAAAGCTTTAAATCGAAATTTATTTTGCATTCTTCTCGTGCAGCTATAGCTCTGACATGTATGTCTATCTGTTAACAGACATGCATTATATATATACACCATTATCAGATTTCTGTTTAAAAAAGGAAATAAACGGACAGAGTTTTCTTTCGTCTCTTTGTGTAAAAAATGAAACGTGATTTTAGTCCCATCAGCCAAATGGCCTTCAAGATAATATTACCCAGGAGCGATTGTTGAAGCAGGCACACTCTGGACTGGCTTTTATATTCTGGGTCTCATCAAAATTCACCGACCTCTCTCTCTAGTGTAAGCCTCAATGGAGAGTCGATGTCCATGACATTAGATGCCTTTCCACCTTCTCTGATCTTGAGCGCCTCTCCTGGAGACCAACTGCTCACATTGTCCCATCAATCGAGCAACTTCTTAACTCCCCTTCAATTGATCTCAAATTAAATTATAAAAATTTATTTTACCAGGTAAGGCCCACTGAGCTATGTAGCTCTTTTTCAAAAGCGACCTGGCCACAGATGACAGCTCAACGAAGTGGCTTATGACGTGGATATTTACAGCAGCCGAAGACTCGAAACGCACTTTGATTCTAAATGTGGAGGGAAAAACCGAAGGAGCCGGAGGAAAATCCACGTGACCGCGGAGAGAACACGCAAACTCTAAATATACAGCAGGCCTCGGGGTTGGGATAGAAGCCACGACCTCCAGTATACCAGGCGAGGTAGTTAACATCTCGCTACTGTGGTGCCCCACTAACGAATCACGTGACTCCTGCTGGTCGGTGTCAGGGCATGTCCCGCATACCCCCACCCTCACCTCCTCGTCAGATTTACCAGAAATGTCTGCTTGCATCCATTGCCATCGGCAAAGCCACGATAGAGCACAGGCATTGCATGAATCCAATCTCGTTTAGAGCAACGTTTACAACAGTTTATAGGTGGATTTGGAAAAAAAAATCGGGAGACAGAAATAAAAATGGATAAAAAAAAACATCACTTAGTCCCAGTGTCACCAGGACACACACACACACATTGTTTATTTATGAAATCCTCCCCTAAAGCCAACACAAGCAGCTTGTAGCCTTCCTACATGTATGTATGTATGTTGAACTTATTTCGCACCGTTCGGTTGGCTCCGTATGGTGCTAAAGAAGTCCAAAATATATTTGTTACCCCCCCACCACCCTCCTCCTCCGTTGTTCCACAGCCCTCTCGCGTGTTTATTTTAACATAAGTTCAGCCATCCCTGCAAAATTCCAACGGTGAGCTCTTTAAATAAGGACACAAGCAACCCGTAACGCCGGGGCCGCGTGGGTTTATTTTTGGATTCTAGATTTGAAGCTTCCGTGACTGCAAGGATTCATACTCTTAGGTTTTTTTCGGTAAAGTCACGTAGGTAAAAAAAAAAAATATGAAAAAAGGAAATAATAATAGAAATTATTTATTATTTTATTCATATTATTATTTCCATTTTTTTTGTTGGAATTGTACCACGCGTGGGAAATGTGAACAAAGATAATCTAAATATATATTTTAAAAAGACATCAACTAGTATGCGACATACAGCCCCTTACGGTTGCTGCAACGAGACGCCAATGATCCTTCGGTAAAACGGTGACAGAATTTAACTCCCGAAATCCGCGGCGCAAAACGGTCAACGCCCAAGCGCGGTTCGTCTTGGTTCGGCTTCGTCGCGAGTCGGACGCTGGCCGATGGCTGAGGCGCGTGCGTGGCACAGAGCGCACAGGTGCGGGTCGGGTGGCGAACGCGGATTTAAGCGCTCGAGTTATGGCGCAAGAGCCGTAGCACGGCAACATCGACTAGTCCCTCGATGGAAGTCTCCAGCAGCAACTGTCCCTCGGTGGAAGTCTCCAGGTAAATTCGGGTCCCGCTCGAGCGCTCGCGAAGGGGCATCTCATTTGCGTTACAGTACCGCTAATGAGGTTAAAAGGATGAACACATTTCATCCGGTTTTAAAAGAACATGAGAGAGAAACAGAGAGAGAGAGAGCGGGCCCGTTGACGGGTTTGAGAGTTGTCGCTAGCCGCGTGCCAATATCCGTGGCCCAGGAGTTATCAAACTCGCAAGTTTACTTGAGCCGAGCTCATTATATGAATTCACTAACTGTGACAGATTCATCGCTCGCGTTTTTGGCACAACAGCAACGCCGATGTGCCGAGAGTATTGCCCCTTGACGATGATGTTATTAGTCGTGATATTACACATTCACAACAATGTTGTATGAATTGGGGCATTTAATCATGCATCGATTGCTTTTTTGCGAATTGTATGACTTTGAATTCCAGAAGCTAATGTTACGTGAAGCTTATGGAGGATAATAAAGTGCACAGACATAAAACTGATTTGAACAAGTGCGAACAAGATGGTAACAACGAGACGAAAGGGAACTTATTCTGGAATCAAAGCACCTCCGACTAGCACGGTTGACTACGTACGGTGCGAAAGAAGTTCAACAAACATACATACACAAGGCGTGACCTGTGAATGATGACAATTCGTAAAGTCACATGCCCGGCAAAATAATAATCACTGGCCAGGTGCACGCGAATGGCAATAGATCGTGCGGCCAACAATCGGAAGATGGCAAAATTCACGTCGCTTTCAGGGCTCCACGTGGCCCTTCATCCCCTCACTGTCTATAGACTAAGTAGAACGTTGTAAGAAGTCAACAATGGTCGCGCTGTGGGGGTGGTATGAACGAAGCTTCGGTTAGCACTTCTGCATAATTATTCAACGTTGTGTGTTCGTCAGCACCACTGGCTGCCCGTGTACAGAAACGAAGGGAGTTCTGCACATGTGTTCATTCATTTTATTGACCACGATGCTCCACGGCCGTGATGATGAGTGGTTGTACTCGGCGTGTACTTGCTCCCATTATAGGACCGTGGAATTTCCAGCTCTATGATGTGAACAAGGGGATGAGCACGACCTCATGTTCGCTTGAGCAGGAAGCACCGCCTTCACGCTACCGTGGACTAGTTTAGCACGTTCGCTACGTACGGTGCGAAAGACGTTCAACATACGTACTCAACCAGGGTGGTTACGAGGCCACGGCGCCGCGCATTGAACAGCACTTGTACTATGGGTGTGCAGCACAGGTGCTGTTAATCCTTGACGAGTACGCAGGAGCCCCTGGGTTCAATCCCTGACCCTGACGATTTCTGTATATTTTGAGTGCGTGTGTAGTCTCTCTCTCGCGTAGATTACTTTATTATTTATTGCGGCCCTCCGGTTTTGCCCTCCACATTTAGAAACGTGCGTTCAGATTATTTAGCTGCCACTATAAGTTCCCACGTTTGATGGTCAAGCAGTTTGGTGAGCTCTCGTGTGGCGTGGTCACCTTTGGAAAAGAGCTAATAACTCAGTGGGCTTCACCTGGTAAACAAAATTGTTTCGGTTGTTTACGTCAGCGCGGGTTGGTGGCCAAAGCTACGAGTTGGGGGCCTCCTTGCCAACGGAGCGCCCCTACAGCTTTAAATGTTCGAGACCGTGCGCGTAATGATTGACGCGATTAGGCAAGATGACCCGTGATATCCAATAGCCCCCAAGGTGCGACCGTGCGAGACAAATCAAATATTGGGGGTCTCCACCTGACCGATTGCTGGCACTCCACTGGCCGATGATAACGTAGTCACTACGCCACATTGGCGAGAGCACAAATGTGGAAAGCGTTAGGAGCGCGGAGTACTTACGACAAATGGATGTTTTTCTGCATCGATTGAACGCGAGCAGGCTACCCCATGATTAGGGGGTCCAATCAGCAAAGCGTCCGCGCCTCGTCGCCCTCTCTCCGTCCAAGGGGTGTGCTTTGTGGGCCTTTTCATTTGTGTTGGCACCGTCCCAGCGCAACGGCGGTGGAGAAAGCGAGCGAGTGCCAGAGGTCGCAACCGGGTACCCGATACCCGTACCCTACCCGATACCTGGCTACCCGTACCCGGCCGGGTACGGGTACTCGTTTTCGACCCTGGTGCGGCCGGGTACGGGTATGCCGTGAGTCACTGGTGAGTAACCGTTTGTCACTCATTTCCCAACGTCTTGTCTCTTCTCACAATTCAAGTTCCTAGAATCAACCCACCCGCGCCTGCAACATGGCTTCAGGTCGCAATCAGGTACCCGATACCCGTACCCTATCCGTACCCGGCCGGATACGGGTAGGGTACGGGTACGGCCGGGTACGGGTACCCGTTTGCGACCCTGGTGCGGCCGGGTACGGGTACGGGTAAGGAATCAAAACCCGTTTGCGACCTCTGGCGAGCGAGCGAGCACCCCGTTTCGCAACTGCGCGTGTAAAGTGCAATGACGAACCTCAAGGATTCTGCGACGGGCGGGTCCGCTCTCTGCGCCTTCAATGCCGGCAGACTGTGAGACATTTTTTCGTTTGTCTTGTTCGGCTGATGATCCAGGGAGAGCGGTTATAGCCGCGAGTTTGAACGGAGATTTGTGTCGGCGTTTGGGGAGGCGTTGAGAAGGCGTGAATTGATGCGGATAAAAAAAAGCACCGCCTTTACCGTCAACCAACCCACCCAGCCACCCCACACGCATCTGCCCGGCAACTCTCTACCGCGACTCTCCTGCCCCCCCTCCCATCACCTCGTCCCGGCGGAAATAATGTAGCCGATTAATAGGCAATTAAAGGCAGCTCACGTGTGGAACGTGCTGCATTAACTGTAGAGCCGTCGCCCTTTGCAACGCAGCTACACGCGCAATCGGCGGCGAGTTTGTGGCAGCAGAAACAACAACAACATCAACCGCCATTCGCCACTAAGTGGCGGTGACGTTACCACGGCGCTTGTGCCAGGCTAGGTGCACTTTGAGCCCACGTGAAGTGTCGAACGCCCGCTGACAAAGAGGTCACGGGACAGACCCAGGTGCCATGGGGTTGACCGACTAAGATGACTGGCAGATGCACCCACCTGTACCGGCTACTGTGCCACCTCTGCTGTGTTTTAACCACCCGGCGCTCCGCACGTTGTTACACATCGGTGCAAAATATGCAACGCAATTGACCATATTCATCTCTATATATGCCGCACGCCGTTCGATTAACATACACTTCGCGTCGATTCACAAGCGCAATGTGAAGAGAGATGCAGCCATCGCTCGCATTATCATCAACTCAACTGCCTGGGAATATCAGGAGGTATAGGACATGTAATTGTTTTATCTTACCAGGTAAGGCCAACTGAGCGATTTCGTTTTTTTTCAGAAGCGGCCTGACCACAAATGATAGCCCAACGAAGTGGCTTATCACGTGGAAATGTAGAGCAGACAAATACTCTAACCGCATTATTCTAACTGTGGAGAGAAAAATCCACGCGACCACGGGGAGAAGGACACGCACACTCCAAATACAGAAGCACCGTCATGATCGGGATCAAACCCACGACCTCCTGTATACCAGGCGAGGTAATTAACATCTCCTAGCCACCACCACGATCATGATGAGAGGGACACACGCAAACTCCAAATATACAGGCATGGTCAGGGTCGGGATCGAACCCACGATCTCCTGTATACCAGGCGAGGTAGTTAACATCTCCTAGCCACAACGATGATGATGAGAGAGAGACACGCATACTCCAAATATCCAGGCATGGTCAGGGTCGGGATCAAACCCACCGACCTCCTGTATACCTGGCGAGGTAGTTAACATCTCCTAGCCACCACGATGATGATGAGAGAGAGACACGCAAACTCCAAATATACAGGCATGGTCAGGGTCGGGAACGAACCCACGACCTCCTGTATACCAGGCGAGGTAATTAACATCTCCTAGCCACCACCACGATCATGATGAGAGGAACACACGCAAACTCCAAATATACAGGCATGGTCAGGGTCGGGATCGAACCCACAATCTCCTGTATATCAGGCGAGGTAGTTAACATCTCCTAGCCACCACGATGATAATGAGAGAGAGACACGCAAACTCCAAATATACAGGCATGGCCAGGGTCGGGAACGAACCCACGACCTCCTGTATACCAGGCGAGGTAGTTAACATCTCATCACCGAAGCGCCCAGCAGCGTCAGCCGCAATTATCATTAGCCGCCTGGGACCATCCTCCCAGTTGCCTGTGCAGATTCCCCTGCTCCTCCGCCGGGGTTGCCCGAGTTAACGAGTACCCACGACGCGTCACTACGGGGGGCGGGGGGGGGTCACGTGGCCCGAGGGGACTGCTGCTTAATTGGAGTCCCCTTCATTCGGGTGCTGGGACGCACGCACACAGCAGGTGACGTCACGATGGAGCCCAGTCATGGTTGTGATGTATGTGTGTGCTTTATTGTGTTGACCCATATTCGTTTTTTTTCGGGGTCAGGCCACGTCGTAGCGCTATGCCAACATTCATGTCTGTCCACAGGAGACCCTGGTTAATTTGTAGTTATTTTTTAATGTGAAAGCATTCTCTTTTTTTACTCAATTGCATTATCGGTGTCACGTCACGAAGTGTCTATTCGGAACTCCCTTGTATCACAGAAAATACCCCGTGGAACCAGACTTCACAGAAATACGTGTGAGCTCCCTTTAAGTGACCTCATTTATATGCACTGTCGACCCTGCTGTCGGGATGTTTATCGCATGGAATTCACGGCAATTTTTTTTTTATTCTAAGAGCTGGAAGTCTCCCCAAGTTAACTGAAAATGAAACAAATTTAATATGCTTCAGTGCTGTCATCAGTGCACTTCCGATTAGCACGGTTGCCTACGTACGGTGCGAAAGAAGCTCGACAACCAGTGACTGGGCCGAGACCATCAACTTATAATACTTAAAACTCCCGTTTAATAAAATAGTTACTAGAACCCAGATTCAAGCCCAGGATCTCGGTGTGTGCCAGCTCAATGCTGTGACCTCTTGAGCCACTGCCTTTTTTCAGTTTCAAAAAAAAAATCGCGTCTTTTCGGATTTCACACGTTCGTCTCAACCGTGTGTACTCGGGACAGGCAGGGCATTGACACGCAAAGCGCTTCACCCGCTGCATGACGCCGATCCAATTCCTCATTTCACACGTAGTACGCTTTCGCGGCCAATATTATCCATCAAAGAGGTTTTTGGGTCAGATCGCGTAAATGTGACTGTAGATGAACTCGGTGTTTTGGGTTTGCTCTCCAATACACCGGTGTGCTGTACTCGTAACTAATTGGCACATTTTGTTCACGTGACAAATCTTACAAATTGGCTGTGCAGGGTGGTGGCTGGTAGTGAGGACACGTTTATATTGACGCGGTCTAACCCAAAAACACCCTCCATTGTGGGCAATTCCTCGTGTCCCACAACGTCACGCGCGTTCACCCCGAAGCGCTGGCCAGCAGAATGCCGCGCGATGTGAGAGAATGTGTATCGCCCCGACTGAGCGTGCACTCATTGGCTGGCGCCCTTTGACTTTTCCCGAACGGAGAAGGCCCCGTGCTGAATGTAAAGATGGTTCACACCGTAGCTCGGTGGAAAGGCGAGTGGTTGCTAGGTTGTTGGATGGCTCAGAGAGGGAAGGACGGGGGTGAGGGGGGGGCATAATGCCATGTCAAGAGCATTGAGCCGGCACTGCTGATACCCTGGGTTTGAGTCCCAGCAGCCATCCGTGAATAATCCGGGTCCTTGAGTTGATGGCCTCAGCACAGTCACCAATGACTGCACACACAACCCCCCCCCCCACCCCCCATCGTATCAGCAGCTTTGGTTATTCATTTTATTCAGCTTACTCCGGTTGTGGGAATACAGAAAGAGGAGGGTGACGTGCAATGAACTTTGAACGGCATAAAAGAGGCGGGTAGAAGGGGCTTGCGAGTTAGTACAGGGACACGATATTCTGGGGTTGTTATCTGACAAGGTTGGCGCGCTGCTTGCTGCCACAGTTCTGAGTGATCGTGCCGGCGAGTCGGTGGCAATGTGATTTGTGAAATGAACAGAGAAATAGCGCGTCTGGTTAAATTGCCTGAATTGCGCGCTCAATCTCATCAGATCTCGGAGTCTAAGCAGGCGAGAGCCTGGATGGTGCTTGGATGGATGACAACGGTGACACAACAGGGCACCTACGGGGCTACGTGGTGAGCAGTAAAGTGCAGTGGCAGCAAAATCCCGGCGTCTGCTCGAGTCGTCCACGCGGCCACGTCTCTGCTCCCCACAGCGTCACCAACCGACGACTGACCAGCGCGGTGAAGTATGGTCAAAAAACCCCGTCCGCCGCCCCCCTCCCACCAACCCCCGACTATCTCTGCACGGTACGGGAAAGGGGCTGCACGACGCGGCACGTGACGGATTGTAGCCAATTACAGACCGTGACAATTACGGTGGCCCTGAACATCATCAACGCTTCACGCACAGCACGAGACGCCAATGGTGACGGCTTACAGAGGACCCCACGTGGTTGTATGTGGGGAGGCCCTTATCCAGCAATGGATTGGGGGGTGGGGAAGCTGCTGTCAGAAGCAAATTAAAGAACGATTAATAATTCGCTTAACGCAGCCAACCGACCGGCTCCCCAGTGCTGCCCTGCTGATCTTCAAGCGCCCACGGAGACCCCTCGGCCTGGGACACGGTGGGGTGGCAGGGCAAGCTCCCCCACTCGATTAGCACGGTTGGCTACGTATGGTGCGAAAGAAGTTCAACGCATACACACTGCGCGGGGTGCCGCAGGAAAGACCGCAAACAGCTATCGACGTTTCGGCAGCGACCGATTGAATTGCCGCAATTAAAGCGGCCTCGGTATACCCAAAGCAGCGTGTCAATGGCTTTAGAGAGTACGGTGGAGATAAGATGGTGGGGGGGCGGGCGTGGTGGCGAGATGTTAATCTCCCTCGCCTGCTATGCAGGAGTGCGTGGGTTGGATCCAGTGCCGGATTAAGTTCGTGCGGGGCCTTTAGCACATGCTATAAAGGGGCCATAAATAAAATAAAACATAAATATTAAAACACAAATTTTGAACTTGAATAGTAAAGTAATTGTATGTTTTCATTTTTCATTACGGCCAGATAATACGACAAATCGCTAACCTTAAACACACAGTCGTTCATCAAAATTGAAGGCAGTATAGTACTATAGTAATAGAGCAAGTGCAGAATCACTCAACTGGAATTGATAGCTTGAAAGCATTTAGCGAGGAGCCCTTGAAGGTGTGGGGCCCGTAGCTACTACATGTGTAGCTACTTTTGCTACGAGCATAATCCGCCACTGGTTGGATCCAGATCCAGACCCTGACGATGCCCGTTGCATATTTGGATCTCGTATCTCTCGCTATCTCTTTCCCCCGTGGTGGACGCGTTTTGCTCTCAACTATTTCGAACGGTGTGTTGAGATTATTTGGCTTCAAATATAAATTCCCACGTACGATAAGGTCGCCTCTCAAACAGAGCGCATAGCTCAGCCGCCTTTACCTGGTTTAATTAAGAATATAATAATGTTCACATGCTGAGAGGTGAGCTTATACCGCTGCATAAGCTGAATGCAATTATGATGCAATTGTGATCTGTTAATTGGTTCTCGCTGGCTGGTGAACGGCGATCGAATCACGCAGGGAGGGTGGCAGGGGCTTTAATTTGTCACTCAGCATTTCACGGAACGCCGCTAGGCAGCCTTGGAGGAGGGATTATCGGCATAAGGCACTACAACTAGAATAGGAGTTAAGCCTATCCATACATAGCCTGTATTATAATGCTGTGTTGTTGTACGCTGTAGTCCTATTAGCCTGCGAACTGGTTCATGTGATGAAGAAAACATGAAGTGCCAAATTAACTCATTGAGCAATGATCTGGGCTGCTCCAGCTGAAATTAAACACTAGATGGTGGTGATGGTAAGATGATGAAAGTGTGGATACCATCCTGCCATGCATTTATATATTGCCCTGCGTCAATCCACTGCTGGATGAAGGCCTATCTGTTTGGCCGTATTGTACAACGTGGTCCATATGTCATGTGACCCCCTCTCCCCCAATTAATTGATTCCTAATTTTTTATTCATTTCTTATTCATTTCTGTTTTCACACCCATTGTATACAACAATATTACGTTTTAGACAATTCAATGGGGGTCATCTGGACCACCTTGTACATCGAAAGAGTCAGTGCATGTTGGTGAAGGGGGCTGGGAGGGGCACAACTGCTTCATATGTCACTCGCCACTGATGTGAGCCACGGATGGGAATTTAACTCGGGCTGCCAGGTTGATAGTGGTGCGCGGAGCGCTAGAGATCCCATCTAGAGGATCGTTATTAGATACATGTGAACACAGGACAAGTAAACCCGTAAAAACAAAGTTTTTCACTATAAATCCTGTATATGCGTGGCGGCTAGAGTCCTCTCGTCCTCTGGCTTGAGATGGCTGCCACCTATGCGTCAGATGATTGTGTGCCACCATTAAGCAATTGGTAATTAAATATTTAATTTGTTTTCCCTAAACAGTGTAACATTTTTGATTTTTTTTCACGAAAATTAATTGTCACACACAACGAGTCTGTGTGGAAAATGTCAGCTCGATTGGATCACGGGAAGTGGGTTAAAAAACGACCGAAAAATTTGCACGGTCGTAGGCAAGCAAGCGAACTTAATATAAAGGATTTAAATATATATTCGCCTGTGGAGGACGCGGGGATCGATCCCGCGACCTTTGGCATGGGAAGCGAGGGCGCTACCAACTGCGCTACTCCGCCACGGCCTGCGGAGGGGTTACGCTCTGGGCTCTTACACTCTGACGTTCAGCCAAAGCCATGAATGCGTTCTATTTGAATATATGTAAAATAAATTTTTTTTGCCTAAAAAGTGTAAAATTTTGGGAATTTTTTTTCACGAACAATAATTGTCTGGCACAACGAGTCTGTGTGGAAAATGTCAGCTCGATTGGATCACGGGAAGTGGGTTAAAAAACGACCGAAAGATTTGCACGGTCCTAAGCAAGCAAGCACGCGAACTTTATATAAAGGATTTAAAAATAAACAAAAATAACCCCATTTTTGGTTTGTAACATCCAAATGCCATTGTGCACGTGCATATGTTGTGTTCATTACTTTATGACATAGCAACGATCTGATGTAAGCACACTCGCGGTAAGTGTATAGTCTCATTTTGTAGAGTACGTGAAAACCCTTGAGTGGAATGGTCCCCTTGTTTTGTGGGTTCTTACGCCAGTCGCCACACAGCAGCAGGAAACAACCTCACGGATATTCAGTGGCTGTCACTGTTTTTCTCATCTCATTCTCGCCGCACATCACAAACAATTTCTTGTACCTATCGAGGTGCTCGCCGCAATCTCTCAAGATCCTCGTGTACGAATTGCACGTGGTCGGGATTGAATGTGATGTATAATGGTGCAAACTCTGTCGCACAGCTGCAACGGATTCAACACACCCCCCCACGTGGCTCCAGACTCACATTACCGGAGGCCCAGGCAACTGCGCGTTCGCTCTCTCTCTCTCTCTCTCGTTGTGGCTGCTGATGTGCAGTAGCGTGCACGTGGTTCGCATGGGCCCCTATTGCAAGAAACGAAATGGGGCCCCACTTCTCGAAGGCCCCCCCCCCCCCGCGCGCCCCGCCCCCCACTCTTTTCGCAGGTGCAGTTGCATCGCCTGCGCACTCAAACAGCTGTGCCAGTAACTGATGACGCATGAGATTAATATGCGACAGCCCTAATCATGAGCGTGCTTCGATACACGTGAGAAAAGTGTCACGGACAGAAATCGGAGCATGCTTTGCATCTCCAGATGACATCACTATTATTGGTGAAAATTCATTACGTAACATGATGATCTACAACAGTATGTATTGAATGCCCGAGAATACGTTATGCAGATTATAATGTATTGTATATTAAATGGGCTTGAATAGGTTATGCAGTAAATAATGTATATCAAATGAACGAGATATGTTATGCAGTGCAGTACTCTATACTCTATATTAAATGCAATGGGATGTTAAGCAGTATATAATGTATATTAATTGCACTAGGATGCATAAATCATTACGTCTATCAAATGCACGAGAAATACTTTATGCGTATATAATGCATATTAATTGCACTAGAATACATTATGCAGAATATGTCTATCAAATGCACGAGAATGCGTTATGCAGTACGGAATATAATGTAAATGAATTGCACTAGTTACGTTACACACTATATCATGTCTATTAATTGCACTATGATAAATGATGTAGCATATCACGTATATTGAATGCCCTCGGGTACATTATGCCGTATACCGTATAATTTCCATCAAATGCACTAGAATATGTCATGCAATATATAATGTCGATGAAATGCACTACAACACGTCATGCAGTATACAATATCTATCACATACACTGGAATGCATTACGCAGTATCTACAAGCACTGTATGTTAAATGAAATATTGATACATCAGAGCAACAAACAACACGTCTGTGCCTACCTGGGCACCGATTTATCAAACCACGTCTAGGACACACCTGCTGGCTGACGCGTGGGAAACTGTCCCGGGTGAGAACGAGAAGACACCCTGAAGTTTCGCAACGGCAGCGGTGCCTCAAGTCCCCGCGGGCATCGCTGGCGGTCCGAGGGAAGCGCGTGGCTGCCCCCTTGCTGTGTCACTGCTCCCCCCACCTCCACCACCGCGTCCCCCTGATG
Source organism: Lampetra planeri (assembly GCF_965212315.1). NCBI lineage: Eukaryota > Metazoa > Chordata > Hyperoartia > Petromyzontiformes > Petromyzontidae > Lampetra > Lampetra planeri. Next base: position 12,822,767 of record NC_136117.1, read on the forward strand.
TCCGAGGCATCCAGGAGGACACGCAATGTGGGAGAGGTGGGGGGCGAAATCGATGTCGTTTTCCTATTGGGTTTTTATCACACAATCAGCTATCATAAAATGTCAGAATGGCCATCGATCTCGTGTGCTTTTAAACCTCCACGTGGTGTGTGTCACGTTTTAAGTATTTACACGCGCCGAGTGAACGCAATATACGCGTTGTGTGGACGTGGCGGTCACACGGTCAGAGGTTGTCGGTTTCGTATTTTTTAACAAGACGAATTGCATTATGAAAGCTGACCAGCCAGAAGATGTTAGTACTATCGTGGCTTCTTAAATGCATCTGTGCGGATCTTTGGCCAATATCCCGTTCGTGTGCGTCGTGGAATTTCTCCGGTCCCTACGCGTGCGTTCATCCCACGCGCCACACGCTTGTGAATAGAATCGGCCAAACATCCCAGTGCAGCACCCTCATCAAAATCAACCTCGAGACTCGGTCGCACTCACCGTGCGTGGTGGATTAACAAAAGGGACCGTGGAAATAATTATCAAATTGTTCAATGCTATGGCCCGCATTCAAATCGTAACACGTATCGAGCACCTGTGATTTGATTACTTGCGGAACATCAATGTGGTTCTATTGTTAGTCTTTAACCGCCTTCCTCTGCATTGTACGCGCACGTCTAAGCCACGGAATGCACTATTATCACAATGTGTCCATTAACGGCACGCACGCAAACGTTCAACAACAACAACAAAAAACCCCGCACGCTCTGTTCTTTATTTAAAAAGATTCGCGACAATAAAATTCCTAAATTCCACATTACACTAAGCGCGCTCGTTAAGAACGCATATCAGCGTCATGCGTCATGCGTGTGCTCCCCTCCACATCCCCTACACACCTCCCCATCCACAACCCCTCCTCCTAACCCAACCGTGGAGAGAGAGAGAGAGAGAGCGCGCACGAGAGGGAGGAGGGAGGGGGGAGAGACAGAGAGAGAGTGGAAACCCTGGCATCAGTACCGTGTGAGCATCGCGTCCGTTCGTCCACAGCTGCTCCCGCTGCAGCTACTGCCGCTGTGAAGGCGTCCGTCTCAAGTCCGTTCCGAGAGGAAGATAAAGACGGACGGGGACGGGGAGGAGGGGGGCCCTCTCCCAAACCAAAAGGGGGAGCAGTAGCGTGGGGTTCTCTTCCTTCTTTGTGCCGCTCTCACGGTCACACGGATACCGCGATGCCGACGTGGGTGTGCATTCGTCTCGCTCCCGTGGAATATCGCGTCTCGGCTCGTGGCTCTTTGCGCACATGTAACGGTAAGGGCGGAGGTCTCCCCGCAAGGCGAGGCGCTGCTTTTAATTATTGCCGCCGAGCACCTTTGCGCATTCGTGAACATCGTGCGTGTGCGTTGGGTTTGTTTTTTTGACCATGTCCTAATAATATTGGCAGCCTGAATGAATGCGCCAGATTCCGCCGTATGGTTTAAATATAAGCATGGGCTGAGCCTGGTTACTACTTGGATGGGTGACTGCAATGGAATGCTTGGTGTTGCGATGTTGGGCTGTGATGTGGCCTACGGTGCAGGCAGTAGATACTTGAATTCATCTGTGCTGAGCTTTTCAACATTGCACCGTCGTATGCCTCCGTTTCCTCCGGGTGCTCGGTTCGTCTCCCGCATCAAGCCACGCATTAATTCATGGAGTCTCCGCGTGAAGCTTTTCCTGGTTTATTATTCAAATGACCATTTCTAGTATCTTCCGAGGCGCCCTTTCAAACTATGTGAATATATATAGGATTTACGCAATTAGCTGGACGTGGGATTCGTTGTGAATTGAGAACCTGCGCTTAATAATCGGACAGAGAAGAGGTTAGCGCTCGACAATTAGACAATTGTTATTTCTTCGGGAGGTGTCAGATTCTTCCGCAGCGTCTGTGACCACTTGAATTCATTCCACGAGCGCGTTCAGAAGCGAGCGGGTCAGCGCTATACAAACCAGCGTGGTTCTCATCAACGCAACAACAACAACAAAAACTCAGGACTCACCGAATCTACAATCGCGAGCGTTCTCTGGCCGAACATTTACTTAACAGCGAATTGCTGCTGGCGTGAACATTGCGACGGGGAAGCAGCGATGGGCATTGCACTCTAACAAAAAAAAAATACGGGCAGTTGAGGACCAATACAAAAAAAATGACTTCTCTGTTGTTATTCTTAGTCAATTTACACGGGTTACTGCCTTAATTGACGGGGCAGCCCGTCTGAGATATTCAGGCAGTCAATATGAATGTTTGCGTAGTCTATAGCCTCACTGGAACGTTGGCGTATCCCTATATAACCTGAATCATTACAGGTAATGTGGCTGCATTTTGAGAGCGTCGCACAAGATTATAGCTGGGAGGAGAACTCTCAATCAGGCAGAGACTCCAGCTATACAGCTGTACGACATGAATCTACGGAGTCGAGAAGGCAATTTATAACCGAAAAATGTCCATGCAGTGAAACCATTTACATTCAAGGGGTAACTCTCACAGTCAGCGCTCCATCTCGCTCGCTCTCCTGAGCCACTTAGCACGGAGAGCATGGTTCGATTCCATCCACCCACCGACCACCACCACGCAAATTTCTGCGAGGAATTACCAAAAGTGCGCAAGGCACGTTAAAGTCCCATCGACGTCATCGATCGTCAGATCGATCCAACTGTCCAGACAGTGGTAACACTTCCCAAAATCGCAAATTTTCAGTTCACCCGAAATAAAATAAAATAAATCAAAGTATACCTCTAACCCTAGCCACGGGTCACCGCTCTTCATTGCAAGAGCGATAATGAATCTCAATGGAGTCTCTCACATGACCCAATAAAGCGCATCGATCGATCAATCAGGAAATCACGAGAGGAGGACGCGTTGTCGCCTGGCCACGGCCGCAGTTTCCTCGCCAGCATCTCCACCCAACAAGAGCCCAGACGCCGAGGATGACCGCTCGGCAAAAACTGCGCGGTCGCACGAAATTTTATTCAATCTCCGCCGTCTCCACGTGCTCGGACGGAGACTGCAGGGATGGCTGCGGCGTCAGCGCGTTCGGAGGCGTTTGATGGAACACAACGCTTCGGTCATCCCGAGCCGTTTACACGAGGGGGTTTTTTGCCAGGCTGTGGGCAATCAGGCACACGCGTAAACTATCGATTTCCATCGCGTCTCAGGGTACATCGGTGCGGCTCAAGGAGCCCCTGGACTCGGTGTTACATTTGAACAACAACAAACGGGTGGCTTCATCTCCGGATATTGCTTTTATAGAGCAGGGATGTTTATTTTGTATCTGCAGCCTCAAATAATAATACTCTCATATCCATGTTCTTTATATACCCAAGATCGCGTCACCGAGTCTCAAGACCTGCTTCAGGAGGGTCCTGCAAGGGGGGTGTTTTGGCCAGTTACATGCGCGAGCGTTTTAGCAATTAGCAGGAAATTGGAAGTACACGAAGCAAACATAGCTTTCTGTGCGCAAAGCTCCGCACGGATGTATTCAATAATCCATGAATGTGCTGCCATTTGCTGACCACCTCTCACCCCCAGCCATCAAAACGCGCACGTCAGTTACCCACAACGCAGCCAGTCTCCTATCCACGGTACTAACCAGGCTCAAGTCCTGCTTAGCTTCCGAGATCTGGCGAGATCGGACGCATTCGGGGCGAGTTGGCCGTTGGGCAATCCCTAATTAAAAAAAAGAAAAACGTGCGTCGTCGCATTAATGGAGGGTAAGACGTTGCGTGGTGTTTGTGAGCACGCACCTCCGCTGTGCACACACTGACCGTGTTGTTCTTTGATGCGTCCGTGCATGCGCATTCTATGACATCCAATATGCACGGCTCAATTACCGGCGTGCGTGTACATACGAACAACAACATCCCACGTACAATCGTGACTTCAAGCTTTCGTGACAGCAGGAATTCATATTATTTGAGTCAATAATAACCCAAATAATATGATCGTCCCACGTGTCGTGTGCTGTAGCCGTGTTAAAGCCAGGCCATGATATCCTTCTTGTTGTGTGATGCCACCACAGTGCACTCCCGTGCAGTATCGGGCACATGATGACAGTGACATGGCCCAGTCGATAGCCCTTGCGAGGTCCTGCACGCCACCCACAGCTCCTCTCGGAGTCGACAGTCCACCAGAACCCAAGTTACAAGTCCGTTGAGGTCACGCCTTTCTCTGCTGCTCCCTTTCAACGTGCACCGACAGTGGCATAGGCAGGGTTCAGGGCGAGTTCCAGGTAGCGGCCGTCTCGTAAAGGAATGATATAGTGACGATTTCAATCAGCCGCACAATCATAAAACCACATGTGGGTTTGTGTCGCAAAGACCCCCCCCCCCCCCGTATAGCCTTCATCAGACTGCTGGGGCAAGTGCCGTTCGCGAGCACTGTAAAAGCGTAACACGACACATTAGAAAGTGGGTGGCCAGCACCACGCCTAGCCGCCTTTGTCTCCCTAGTGGCGATGTTCACACACAGCGCCGGATACTCACTTAAGGGTGAGCCAACATAGGGGAGGCCCTTCACAGTCTCGGTCCAGATTTTAATTTCGTCAATCCACTGCTCAACGATGGGGCCTGCCCACGCGTGCAGATCGTGGAGGTGAGCGAGGGCTGGTGAGAACGGACAGCATGGACGTGGGAACAATAGACGTGCAGTACAACAGGAGACGTTTCTGCATTGCCCTCTGTTGCCCACTAAGCAGCCTATAGCAACCTGGTGTGCATGGGGAACGCCCATCGAAGCAATTATGCAAGCTCATCTCTGCTCATCTTCCGAGCTTCAGGCCATATCGGGAGCATCACGGGTGATGCGGCCACATAACTGTTCTCGGGACATATTGGTGGTGCATCTCCACGTGTGAATGGAGCGCATCATTCAGACCGGAATATAGTGGTGCAGATGCATGTCGTGACTTGGCTCACATGCCCCAGTCAACGACGACTAGTTTATTTATTACCTTCATTATTGATCATTATTATTTAATCAGGTCTCCCTTCCATAGGAGAAAGTGATCTCAACGAGCTTTAATTTCCGGTTCAAATATCTCCGTCTGCTACCAATATGGAGATGCTCAAACTAAAGCCTACATAGGATGGGCGATGCTTGCGGGCTACCTAAATAACATCAATGTACTGTTTACTATCTCATAACACAGTTGTCCTTCATGGATCTTGGTACAGGGGATACAATAGAGCACCCCCCCCCCCCCCCCTGGCCAATCCTATAGACAAGATCCCTCTGCCTCCACCGTGACACGACGGGTCCCTTGAAACTGAAAACGAAACTAAACCGTTCTTTTTTCATACCAAGCAAGGGCCACTGAGCTATAGAGCTGTTTTTTTCTGAAGCGACCTATCCACAAATGATAGCCCAATGAAGTGGCTCATCATATGGACATTTATATCAGCCAAATACTATAAACGCACGTTTGATTCTAACCGTGGAGGGAAAACCCGGAAAAAAATCCACACGACCACGGGGAGAGAACATGCAAACTCCAGGGTCGAAATCGAACCCACGACATCCTGTATACCAGGCGAGGTAGTCAACATCTCGCCACCATGGCGCCCCTTGCAGGCAGTACAGCAGTGCGAATGCACTAAGCTGACGCCAATGTTGTTTGCCCGTTCGTGGAAGCGATGTCGAGGCCATGCAAAGGGGGCCGTGCATATTTCCGAGCATCCGTATGCGGCGGCCGTGTGAGCAGCGGCAGTCGTGCCGCACGCTCGCTCACGCTTGCCGAGCGCGTCCACGGAGTGGTGTGACACCGGCGCATTGACGCCGTGGCCCCGTGTGATTCTATTGCCACATTCAAACAAACAAACAAAAAACAAACGGGGCGCTGTCCAGCTTCAGCGCGCGCTGAATCAGCCTCGGCAGGCGCGATGACGCAGCCGTGTCGAACGGACTGACGGCCGCCGTGGTTTTGGAAGGTGATGGATATTGCACACGCAAGCCAGCTTACGGTGCACTCGGAATCCGATTGCGCGCTCCAAATTAAGCAACGTTGCGAGATTGGACTCGACTTGCATGCGCCCTTCGTGTTCGGTTATACAGTGTCTTCATTTAGGCAACTGCATCGTTTACGCAGCTGCGCAATCCGCAAATACGGGAGGCTGTGTGCGTTGAGGTGTTTTCGGACGATTGGTGAGTGATTACATATGTAGAGGAAAGCGGAGCGCCCGGCCGAAACCCCCGCGCGTGCGAGGGGGTAACCCTCTATCCCTTACGGATGAGACCAACGGAGATTAGGCCGCACTTTGCTCTACCGCCTTCTCCTGGCGAGCCAGGGTACGGGCAGCTTCGTGACTTCCACGGGAAAGGGAGTTTTACGACACCATCTGTGTGTGATCCACCACCCCTCTCTGCTGCCTCCACAGTGCATGCATCACCGTCCAACTCCCGGCTGTTTGTGCTTTCTTGTGTTTTTATTACATGTCTTTATTTGTTTACTTATATGTGATTGTTCTTGGTAGTAGGGGTTTCCTTTGGTTAGTCGTGGCTGCATATGGCATTTGGCCCGTATATATATACATGAAATTAATGTAGAGAGTTATGGCATGCTATCAACACCAATGACGTCGTATAAAAATGAAAGTATTGCACTGTTAATGTAGACCGGGACTTCCCTTTGGTGTGGGTTGGCGAGTTGGTCGGGCATGGTGGATGGGCGGTGGGTATAGAACCGGTTCAGGTATCACCAGCCACTCGTTCAGGTATCACCACCCACTCTGGTTCAGGTATCACCAGCCACTCGGGTTCAGGTATCACCAGCCACTCGGGTCCAGGTATCACCAGCCACTCGGGTTCAGGTATCACCAGCCACTCGGGTTCAGGTATCACCAGCCACTCGGGTCCAGGTATCACCAGCCACTCGGGTTCAGGTATCACCACCCACTCGGGTTCAGGTATCACCAGCCACTAGGGTTCAGGTATCACCAGCCACTAGGGTTCAGGTATCACTAGCCACTGGGGTTCAGGTATCACCACCCACTCGGGTTCAGGCATCACCAGCCACTAGGGTTCAGGTATCACCAGCCACTAAGTAAATGCATCGATTAATGCAGATTGTATCGGATCACGATACAGGCGTTGAATCGCGTGCTAATATGCGATGTCTATCGCCTTACAATGCATGGTACCGTACACACAAATAACTGCATGGAGTATTGCTACGAGACCCGTTGTTTTGTTGTTCGATTCCTTCATCGCATTCCACAACACTTAATGGAATCGCCGTGGCGGTGAAGGGTGAGGGGCCCGCTACTCCATAACCAGACCGAACATAGCAGGCGACTTCGTATCAGTGACGCCGGTCCCGCAGTCTGATTTCAAGCGAACACAGCAGCCCTGTTGTAATTCAATTGCGCGTTAAACGAACGCGGTCCCCGTGGAATTCAATTGCATGCGAATAAACATGACCCTTGCAAGCATCACGCTACAGCCCACAAGCATTACCATGCAATCGCCTAAAAATACACGCGTGACGATATCAGTGGTTGATCCAGGAAGAAGTGTGAAGCCTGTGTAAGCTACCCCCCCCCACCCCATTCCACCCTTGAGACACCGAAGCTTGATATTTTATTGATTTTTACAAGGGACAATACACCTACCAACATTGCATGTTTATTATTAATAATGTATGGCTCTGAAAAAAAAATCTTGTAACTCTGGTAGATTGCACCCATCCCCGCCTCCTCCTCTAGGGACGTCTCGAGATCCACCCCTTCCCCACCCACACCGTGGATCCAATCGCCGGCAATGACACAGATTTCGTGGCCAGATCTAGGAAGCTAAGCAGGAATTTTTTTTGAGACTGGCAAATGCATCACCACTCCCCCCCCCCACACAAACACACATTGTTGTGCTGTACTTCTACGCTTCCCGTTTTTACCACTCACCGTACTGAACAGCGCGTGAAGCATGGCAAATAATGGCCACGAACCGGGGCCTTCATCCATCCAAGCAGAGGGTTCATTCATAGCAGCACTGATTTATATGCGCAGGCACCCTGAGCATACATTTTGTAAGGTAGGGGGAGAAAGCCTGCTTTGCTCACGCAACATGTTAACCCATGAAGTAAAAATATTTCTTCGTCGACACTGCGCACACCCACGGTCGCCGTCTCGTGCAAGTTTGAAGCTTCCTTGATGATAAAAGACGTTAAAGTCACGGTCAGGAGCAAGCTGCAACCACACTGCCTCTGTCCCTACCAGCGCAGTACGTTCGTGACGTCAGACGAGTTGGGGCTCCGCGGTTAGCGATGTTAATTGCGTCGCCTGGTATACAGGAGGTCGTGGGTTCGATCCCAACCTTAACGACTGTATATTGGAGTTTGCGTGTCTCTCTCCCCGTGGATTTTTCTACGGGTCCTCCTGTTATTGCTTCCACATTTAGAATCAACATCACGCGTTCAGAGTATTTGGCTGTTGTATATTCCCACACTATAATCCACTTTTTTGAGCTATCATTTGCGGCCAGGTCACTTCTGAAAAATATCGATATAGCTCAATGGGTCTTACCTGGCGAAAAAAAATAGTTGTAAATACTTTAGCTTTAGAGTGCCATACAAATTATCTCCTGACCATTACTTTCAAGTAAACGTCCCCCTCTCAGTCCTTAACCACTCGTACGAGACACCAGTAACTAACGCGTTACCTGCAGGAGCTGTTTGTTTTGAACTGCTCCCTGCATGCAGGCGCGCGAACCTATTAAACCACCGCCGTCATCCCGTTAACAGTACTGCTGAATAAGTCTATTTCGTGACCATAATCCTGAATCGAATCCCGAGGGACAGATTCATTTAGCGGCGTCTTTACAATTGTGGCCTGTATTGTTCGTGGAGGGGGTGGTGGGGTGGTGGTGGCGCAGTGATTAGCGGACAGCACTGCAGCAAGTACGTACACAGCCGGGCGATCTAAGTTCCATTCCCGGCCACGACTTGGAAATCATGGGGTAATGATTAATTCGCCATCCACTCGCAGGTTTGGCGATACCATTAGTTAATGCTAGTTAATGTTAACCCTATTTAATGTTTACCATAACTCTGGCCATATATTCCTACACACGTGCTTTTGAGCTCATGAGAATCGCGATTAATCGATTAGTCGATGCATCGTTATACCCGTGGTGAGTGATATCAAATGAGTCTCAAAGACAAATTTTTTCAGGAGAGCCTCACTTTGCGATGTGTGACCAAGGCTCTTTTAATCAGTGGCACCGTGTGGGAGGAAACCAGAGTAGACCGACACACACACACGAGGGGGTAACTCTCAAATCACCGCACGGACAGATTCACAAGAATCCATTGCTCTACTTCGCATCTCCTGGCCACTTCGCAGCCCGTGTTCTCTGCTAGACTACCCACCCACGCACCAACCCAGTACACACCTGTTCAGCTTCAGAGATCTGAAGAAATCGGGTGCATTCGGAGCAATTTTGTGGCACTTTTTTGAAGCGAATTGTAACGGACACAGTAAATGACTCCCCCCTTTTAGAGCACCATGGGAATACCGTGACGGGTCGCAGCGCGCCGTATTTACGGGCCGATGGCTCAAATTGTAACGTTATGACCTGCCCCTACTGGACATCTGTGAAAAAGTGCTTTATAGCTCATCGGATTCCTCCAGGATAAATATTCTATGAACTATATTTTTTCGAAATCTAAACTATGAACTCTTTTTATTTTACCAGGTAAGGCCCACTGACCTCTATAGCTCTTATTTCAGAAGCGACAGGGCCACAAATGATTGCTCAATGAAGTGGCAAGTCACGTGCAAATGTTACAGCAGCCAAGTAATCTAAACCAATGTTTTAAAATGTGGAGGGAAAACCCAGAGGACTCTGCGAAAAACCCACGTGTCCACGGAGAGAGAGAAACATGTAAACTCCAAATATACATGAGTCCGGTTCGGGATCGAACCCACGACCTCCTGTACACCAGGCGAGGTAGTTAACATATGATAGCCACCGCGATTCTAACACGTGACAAATCCCCCACCCGATGATTGCGCTATAAAAAAAAAACGAGCAACCGCGCCTCTCTCCCCACATAATTTGCAGGTGTGAAAATTCCGTGCATTGCCAAGCGCGATAATGAGCCTCGGTGGGATGTGACGCGCACTAACAAAATACAATCAATCAAAACAAACGGCGCACTCGAGGCGGACACCACGATGGTAATTGCCCCAAATGGCTATCGACAAGCCGCGTCCAGCGGTATGAACACCACCCGCTGTCACGTTTCTGTTTGTTTAGGTATTAATACAAGGCTTGCATCGTATTCAGAAAATACAGCTAATATCTCACAATGCTTACATTGATATTTATTGCAGAGCAAGATTACCCCCGTCTTGCTGTAAGTGGTGATACTAAGAGACCCGGCCTGGAGACCGTTTAACAAACGAAGTAACGTGCATTTACTGCGGGTATTTCGGGAAAAAATTCCACCCAAAAAAAAGTACATAAAATATTAATTCACGACCGACGTAATAACGAGTTGTCGTAAATGGAGCTAACGTACATCCGGGGTACGCCTGTAGTTGAAAGGAAAGACGTGTTAAACTCTGGGGAGACATGATGAGAGGAGACAATGAACAACACGTGTTCGCGTCGAGGGAGGGCACTTACCAAGAATAACGATAGCCGACAAGCAGCCGGCCTATGACCAAATCACACAGCATGTGCTCCCTCTCGCGTCAGATCTCGGAAGCTAAGCAGGTTTTGAGCCTGGATAGTGCTTGGTTGGAGGAGCACGGTGTACAGACGGCTTTAGTCGTAAACGGCCTGTGACCGGAAAATCCATTATTGTACTGTGCGTCTGTAGCTCCCCACGCTTCGCCAACTTGCGAATCACCAGGGTGGTGAAGTATGGTCAAATAACGTCCACGGCCAGTATGGTGTGGGGAGCTCCTCATCCAGCAGTGAAGAGACAAACAGAGCTGTACGTCTGCTTGCTTCAAACTTTAACATCTAGATTTTGTTGAAAAATCTGTAGAACTGTTTTTGTTACGTGTGTTAGTTTGTTGTCCTTCCCCCGCACCTCCAATTAGCGTGGCTGGCTACGTAATAAATTCAACATAACTACACACAAACCAGCGTACTGCGCGACAAAAACGCGAGTTTATTATTCATTTAGCGTGTCTGACACTGCTGATGAGGGCCCAGACGGATGAAGCCGGCAGCTGCAGAGTGTGCGTATTTAAACAAACGCTGCTTGGTTAACGCACGTTTGTAAGGCCGATAGACTGACACATTTGCTGACTATGCTGTTGACTGCATCCCTTTCTGGTGACACGGAGAGGGAGACGGTTTAATTTATAAAGCGGAGTTAATTTTTCTTTTTTGCATCTAAATCGCACGAATGCCCATGCAGGTCCATAATCTGCTCTGGAATGGAGCCGTGACAAACGGCAATGGTGCGCAACGTGCTGGAAAGAACATCCCCCTAGTTCATCATCATCATCAGCAGCAGCAGTCTTGGTCAATTCACTGCTGGTTGACGGCCTCCCCAAGCCTCCACCAACAGCCGGTAGTGGACTCCATTCACTAACAGATCTGTAAATCTTACGTTGCAGCTCGTGCACTGCGCTATGAACCCGGCGACCTAAGTTCGATCCCCGCTCACGACCAACATCAGTGGCGAATATCCGAACCCGATCTTGCGCGCCTCCCCCATATCGACTCAAGCCTTAAAGGATCATCTGGTGCTGTGTGTAAAGACAAGCACTGGGGAGATAAAGACGGCCGGGCGTGGTGGTTGCTATACCACCCAACTCCTCCTTACACCGTGGCGGCTTTCATAGGAACTCGCAAACAAGCACTTGCCCCACCAGTCGATGGAAGCTATACTGGGGATCTTTGTCTTTTTGTATACAGCTTCCAGAAAGATCGACTCGCGATGTGGATAATTTGTGGACGAGGGCGCCAAGGCGAGGGGAGGCGATGATCGGAGAGTATCAACAACAATAACAACAATAACAACGTTAGCGGATTTTACGCATTATAAGACGCGCTTGTTTCCCTTGCAGTTGAAGCACACGAAGGATGTGCACCTTGTCAGCCGATGGGCGCAAGATCACATTTGTACAACTTGCCGTATGTTGACATCGAACCACGTGTTACTTTGGGCACGTCTTGCTTTGCTAGTGCGTCCTATAAACCGTACGACGCGGTCTACATTGACGTTAAGCGAAGAGGGTTATGAATCTCTCGGCCCTTGTAATAGGTCCACGTGTCAGCGGAGCCAGCGGCGAACGCAAGGGCAGTGGATGTTGTCTCTCCCCACGCCGTGCGGGGGTTTATTTCAGCATACTTCACCACGCTGCTGGTTCAGTGCAGGTTTGGGAAAAGTTAAAAATCATCGGCGCGGAAGTGCGAGTTGTACGAAACAATTGGATGTTGCGATGCTGGACCTGCCCACCACGTAGCCACACGGCCCGATTTAACAACCTGCTCGTGTGCATGGTGATTACCTATACAAGCGCTATCCAGACTCAACCTTGCTAGCTTCCACGATCTTACGGTCTCTGACACATTCTGGGTAATGTTGGTATTCATTGCTATTTGTTACTGAGGGTCCTGCATCGGAACGTTTGGTCATTTTCGCCACGCTAGCCAGTGCGGGTTGCTACAGGACAGGGAGCATAGCTGTGGGAGCATAGAAGTACAGGACAACAACGGCATTGTCTGCATTGCCATCTGCTGTCCACGAAGCAGCCCCCGCAGTTTGCAGCCTATAACACGTGGCATGCATGGCGATCGTCCATCCAACGACTATCCAGGCTCAACTCCGCTTAGCTTCCGATATTCGGCGCACGAGGGGCGATATAGTTACACGTACTCGGATTTTAAGGAAGACTTCATCCAACCGTGAATGGAAACATGTGTGTGTCGACGCATTCGCTTCACATACGGTGCATGTCCGCGCAGTACCATTGGGGAAACCGGTCATTCCTGGCGCTCTCAGTGCCAATGGTAATCAATTTCCGGCGCTCAGCACCTCGAAAGGATGTCCAAATACTCACAACGGATACAACATAATTGTGTGTGCACCGTTGCTATCGACTGATTGAGTGTATTAGTGGTTATGTTTGTGTGTGCGCGCATTTGTCTGTGTGACCACGTGTCCGTCTCCGATGTGTGTGACACATTCGATGTGTGTGACACATTCGATTAGGTTTGGCGGATCGTAGAGAGCAAGCCTGCCATAGCGCGCCTTGTCTAAGAAATAGCCCCCTTGTGAGCCACCGGGGTGACGGTTCGATTCCCTGCTGCAACCAACCGCCACGTGACATGAAATGTGAGTAATTCACAAAGTGCCGCCACCGCTGTACGGTAGACAATAAAGATAATAATGACGCCCGTCGCATAGCCAACCGAACGGGCAGTTAATTACGTGCCGGCTTCATAACCCACATACCACACGTGCAGATGAACCCTTTTGCTTGGTGACCGCCACCACTGCGTAAACAGATGTTACAGAGGTAGCGAATCTCACTAGCCTGTACTCGTGACTGGTGGCGTAATGGTTAGCGCACTCCCCTGTGAACTTGGTAAACCTGAGTTCGATCCCTGGCCCAGGCTAAAATAAGCGGCGAGTGATATTTGAACTGTTCTCGGGTCTCACCCTCGGTCGGTCGAGTGCCAGGTGCAGTGTGTGAAACATCACCACTGGGGTGGCAAAGGTGGCGGCCGGGCTTGGTGACGCCGACTCTTACACGGGTGCTCACTAACAGGAAGGAATGGGACATTTTCGACAGAGCTCCCCACCGGTGGAGATGGAGCAATGAAAATCAGCTCAAGTGCAGAATCGCAGCGGATGAACGCGGATCGGGGATACCTTCGGCCAGCAGCGGGAATGACCATTGTTGATGAAAGCACTTGCCCCTCAAGTCTGCGAAGGCTATACGGGGGGATCTTTGTCTTCGATGTGTGGTGAGCGGTAGCGTCTCAGACCTTGTGAAGCTGCGTGTCCCTGGCGATGCGGGTAGCGGCAGCACGGTGGTTGGGGCACTGCGCTCCAATCTCGGCGACCGCAGTTCGATTCGCGCTCATCTCAAGTGCCGGTGACGATTATCTTGAACCGGTCCTAGGCCTGCCCGAGGACGACTCTGTCTCAAACGAGTACTCGGTGCAATGCGCAAACATCGTCACTTGGGGAGACAAAGGCGGCCGGGGCTGTTGCTAGACACCCACCACCCCCCCCCCCTCGTGTGCCGTACCGACCTTCATAGGTGCTGGCTAACAGCACTTGCAGCCCCAACAGTCTGTTCAGGCGATACGGTGGATCTCTGTCTTTTGTATGCGTGTGCGTGTGTGTACAAACGTGACTGGACTGCCACGGGACAATCGCTAATAAGGCGGTTGTAAGCGAGCGAAGCTTGCGCATACAACAACACCACCGCGCGAGCCTATAGGGATCGATCCACAGGGACCCCATGGTTCAATACATTAGACGGTCTCATCTCTGCTGCTCGTCTGGAACTTCAAGGTCGCCAAACGAGCCCGCAGTTTGTGGACGGGAATTGTCGGGGTGGGTGGGTGGGTGGGCGGGAGGCGGGCGGGCGGGGTGGGTGGGTGGGTGGGCGGGAGACGGGCGGGGTGGGTGGGTGGGTGGGCGGGAGGCGGGCGGGGTGGGTGGGTGGGCGGGAGGCGGGCGGGCGGGGTGGGTGGGTGGGCGGGAGGCGGGCGGGGTGGGTGGGTGGGTGGGCGGGAGGCGGGCGGGCGGGGTGGGTGGGGGGGTATCCCATTAAACCCCTAGGCGCGCCGTGTTTCTTGCAAGTCGGTTGCTCGGCTGAGATAATCAGGTTTGGTTTGCGCATGGGAAGCACGATTACACACACACACAACAACAACAAAAGCACACAAACATCCTCCGCCATTTAGCCCAGCACTCAGAGCGCAGAGAGGGGTGGGGGGGGGGCAGCATCTTGAGCGAGCATTTATCAACAACGCGGGCACGACAGCGTGGTGAGGTCACCACCACCAACACCACCACCACCACCACGTCCAACCGCCTCTGTCTTCCCGTTCACCGATGCTCGCTCTGCACCTGGGCGGGTGGTCATTGAAGGCCGAGTTGACCGAAGAGAGCGTGGCATTTTGTATAAAAAAAAAAATTAAACAACGTTGGCATTCTCGCCCGGCGTAGGAAGCATCCCTGGATTATTTTGCGCATCACAAGCAACGCTGCTGCTCATTTAACCGGCACGCAAACATCCCTCCGCTCAGTCGTCTCGCGGGACGACGCGCTGTTTGTTGCTGGCCGTGTGGTCGCAGGCAGGGCGCACGAGACGCGGGTTGCGCTGGAGGATTTCAATGTCCGGAGCGCTCGTCTGTCTCGGCAGAGAGCCGGGATGGGCGGCCGCGAGACGTGCCGTCTTCACGCTACATTAATTATTTGATTTGCGAGATGATGGCGTTGAAAACACACCGCGGGGGGTGACGCCGATGCGATGGGGATATGGGGAGGGGGCGAAGGGGGGAGGGGTGGAGATCGATGACGCGGGAGATCTCGACCCGCCCGTGTCGCGCTCTGTGGCCTCCGTCGCGACTCCATTCGCAGCCCCCTGGCCCGGTCATTAGTGGGGCCCATCCGCCGCTGGTACGTGTAGCCATCGAGTGTGCAGGCGGTGCAGCTGCGCCGGGGGAGGCACCCCGCAGGCCGGACAGACATGGGCTGTGACGGAGGATGGAGTGGGTGGTACAATTGCACCGGGGCAACGGGAATTCATTGATTGCCCCAGGGCCAATTCCGGCCGAGCACAAACTCCTCGCCGTAACGTTACAATCAAGCCCCAGACCTTACATCTCATGTTCCCGTTGTGCGATTTCCTTCCGTTAGTTTCATATATTGACGCCAGTAAAATACACGGGAGAGAAAAAGCGACAGTGCTCCCCACCTCTTCTAAGACGTTTTAGCCAGAGTGGAAGAGTAGGCCACAAGTGCCCTCTGAGAGTGGCGGCTCTTTGGTGTGTGGGCCAGTGTTCTTCATTGGCAGGCTCGCGGGCCACTGGCAGCCCATGGTGGCCTTGACATGCGGTCCCTGACAATACACAAATGTGAAAACGCCCCCATCATAAGCGCACGTAAACAATGTTATATTTGACCAGGTTATGTCCGATGGTCACAAATGCAAATCTAGATTGGCTTATCCTGTGGAATGCTGTCAAACCCAATGGTTTAAAAAGGTGTGGCGACCCTCACACTGATGATGTCTTATCGGCGAAAGTGCCCCCCCGCCGCTCTGAAAATGAGTGAACACCACTGGTATAGGCCGTTTCACGAGCCCAGCAGTTGCGTAAGCAAGCAATTGCAGGGCGGCTACACATCTACCGCTTACACAACTCACTTCTCCCCTTGCAAGAGAGACTTTTGGTGGTTTTCCAACGGTCTGGTTTTTTAGACGAAGCATATGCAGCTTGTTGGCTGGACAGCGCCCGGCGGCAGGCGGCTTTTCCGCAGCTGCGTGGAGGGGGCCCGGGGAGACTGCCCCGATTCGCCGTTCTCGAGGGAGCAGGCTCTGCTTGTGGATTCCTGCGGCCCGCCGGCGAACCAGATGATTCTGTCTTCTTGGTTCTTTCGGTAAAGTCACGTAGAATGGAAATAATAAAATAATAAAAATAAAACATTAAATAATTCTCACGACGTTTCGGCCACAACGCAAGCAGCCGTCCTCAGGTGGAGAGCAGGTCTGTCGAGTAGACAGAGTCTGAATGACACACTCCAGGCTTGGAGCGACTATTTAAGCTGGGACGGAGGGGGGAAGGGCGCCTTGACAAAATAATTTGCATATCAAGAGGAATTTAGCATATTTATGGGAAATGCAGATATGCGATAAGTCACTACTTGTGAGATGATTCTGCTCTACGTTGCACCACCGCGATGTTTTGCAGAGGGCAACCACGACCCAGGCTCGCGGCAAATACATTGATGCGCGAGTGCTGAGGAGAAATCCATGGAGAAACCCGCAGGTGATTATTGCACCGAACTCGCTGGTTGAATCGGCGAGCGTCGTTCTGGGATATTTTCATTTCGCAACGGCTCACTTTGTTTGTATCCTCGCTTACACACACCCCCGCACCCCAACGCCCCATACGAGGGTCCACCTGCCTTGCAAAGAAGAGATATTTAACTGAATGGGTCCTATACCCCGTGGCGAACAAAAACAAACTCAAGCAAATGACTCGTCTGCGTTCCGGCCGCACTGAGCACAGCTGTTGTTCGCGGTGCTGTTATTAGACAGACAGAAATCGTTAAAATTGCATGAAGAGCGCTACTCCAACCCCGTTCCTCTGTAGCCTCGTCCGGTCACGTAGCAGGATATATTTATTCTTCTTCTTGTAAACGACATTGCAGCGCACATTGCTTTGCTGTCTCTCCACCACCCCTCCACCGCTCAACCAACCAACCACCCACTCACCCTCCCTTCCTCCCTCCCCCATCCCACTCCTCGCCAACCAGGCTCCCGTGGAGTGTGTGACTTCACAGTTTATTACCTGCAGTTTTAAACGTGGGGATTTCAGACGACGCCAACCAAGTGCGCCAGTAATTATTTCAGGAATTTCTTTTTTTCATGAACGCCCTTTCCTTTGTCCGAGGGTGGGGGGGGGGAGTTGTGAATAAAATGCGTCAGACGCAGCCTCTCACATACACTTATCTCTCGTCTCGCTCTCTCAAAGGCACAGATCCCTCGTGTAGCCTGAACAGAGCGTCGGGGGCAAGCGCTGTTAGCGGCACCCATGACGGCCAACACGGCAGACGATGCGGTGGGGTGGCCAGAACCGCGCCCGACCGCCTTTGTCTCCCCAGTGTTTACACACCGCACCAGGTACTAAATTGAGGCTGAGCCGACCGAGGGGCTGCCCAGGACCGGTTTAGATCTTGTCGCTGGTGTTGGTCGTGAGTGGCAATTGAACTCGGGTCGCCGGGTTCGTAGCACAGCGTGTGGCTAACCACTGCACCACCGCTCCCCACGCACGAATGATTGAATGCGAGGGACACGATGTAATATCTGGAATGTCCTTACATTGGAGCTCTTTAAAGTAGGCGATATTGTGAGTAGAGCTATAGGGCTACCATCGCCTAAACAAACCTCGCCCCCCGCCTCCCGCCCCCTCACCACGCATCAACACTGCTCGGGGCAGAGCATCAATCCAGGCTGCTGCTGCTGCTCCGTCAGTGAACCGCGGCTACAGCAGGCGCATGGACCGCGACTCCACGTGGTTCATTCACTGTGTAACAAAAAAAAATGTTCCCGGGTAATACGTGTTATTTCCTAGTTGCGTATGCCTCACAAGTACAGAAATTGCTATTATTCCCCACAAACTTGGCTTTTGTGACCAGGACCGTAATATTTTGAAATGTGTCTATTTTCAATGAGAAAACGTGGTGTGCATTTGTATCATTCCTTCACGTTCTGTTCAGGTCAGTTCATTTATTAGGTATAGCCCTGTGAGCCATGCGGCTCTTGAATCGAGTGCAACCGCAACAAACAAAAACATGAACAAGCAACATCTTAAAGTGACTACGCGCAACAGAAAAATCCAGGAAAAAACAGCAAAGTCTTCCAAAAAAAGCACCGTATATCAACGCTGTGTGCAAAACCCCCAGTGGTCACAAAAGCAAAGTTTGTGGGGAGTAATAGCCATTTTCTACACTTTCGAGGCATTAGAAATTAGAAAAGAACACTTATTACCCAGGAAAAAAAATCGTGTTACATAGTGAAGTGTTAACGATGGCGCTTGCCACTCCACTACGTTGCGCCCGCCCTCGTCAGATATTGGAAGATAAATAAAGCTTTGAGCCTGGTTGGTACTTGGATGGAAGACTTCCTGGGAATACCAGGAGATATAGAAAACTAAATAAAATATGTTTTTTTTTTATTTTACTAAGCCCGCTGAGCTTCATAGCTCCTTTTTCAGAAGCGACCTGGCCACAAACGATTGCTCAATGAAGTCGCTTATCGTCGTGTGGGAAAATTAAAGAAGCCAAAATACTCGAATCGGTTTGGACTGTGAGGGAGGTGGCCAGGGAATGGCAGGTCAGCAATGGGTATTCTTGAATCTATCTGTGCGGGGTGTGCATCAAAGTTCAAAGTTTATTTATTAGGTATAGCCCTGTGAGCCATTCGGCTCTTGAATCGGGTGCAACCGCAACAAACAAAAAAACATGAACAAGAAAACATCTTAAAGTGACTATGTGCAAACAGAAAATCCAAGAAAAGACAGCAAAATATTGCAGAAAAATCACCGTACACCAACACTGTGCAAATATCCCAGTGGGATGCAAGTCAAACAACAACAACCACAAAACAACTTAGATTTAGGCCATCAGTCTAACTATGTATCACAACAAACAAACATGGCCAAACCAAAAAACTTTTCGAAAATCACCAAAATAAAGCCATTAAAGCAATGAAACAGTGGTCATAGGAACTGTGACCGAATTTTCACAATAAACGACGTGAACAACATGTACTACCAAACTCTGCAGCATCGCCTCCTCGTACACTATTGGGCTGGGGTGGAGGGTTTTATCGCGGTTCTCTGTTTACCTTTCACATTTGACAACTAACTCCTGAACGTCATTGGGCCGAACGTGCTTGACGCGGGACCCCTCGCCTGTGACGTTTGTCACGAGGTTCGACGCGCAGCACCTCTTCCGGGTGAACACCGCGTCGTCCACCAGCGTTGCCCACGCGTGTCCCAAGGCCTCTTGCAAGTGACGGGACAGATTTATATTGGTGTCGCACGCAAACAAAAATGCAGTGAAACACCGGTGTACGTTGAACTTCGTTCGCACCGTACGTAACCAACCGTGCTATTCGGAGGTATCGAGGGGGGAGGTAAAAAGTAAACACAACAACAACAACAAGTTCTAAAGAAATTAGTTTGTTACAGGGAAGTCAAAGCTCTCCCTCCCCTCTGCTTGAGGCAACTCCACTCCAGTAGCATGACGAGCGTGCGGGCAGTCAGGGGGTGCCTGTCCCCCCCTTCCCCTGGTGGCAAAAGCTACGAGTCGGGCCCCCCTTGATAAACAGCATGAGATTTGTTTTCAACGACGGTGTCAAAGAAGATGAAGTACCCCGACAGAGTTGTCGCTTCGAGGCCGTTAGCGCAACGATTTGATTAGGAAAGTTGGAGCCGCGCCATACAGCCTTGGTACGAGCGTGCGGGACGACATTAGGGCCCCACCTGACCGATCGCCACAGCTCCACCCCTGTCCTGTCTGGTTGACTTGGGGAGCAGAAAGGACAGGGTCCATCCTCTGCGTGTTTATTTGGCCATTGCACACATCCTTATTCAGATGCACCGTCTCAACGCTCGCCGCATGAAACTCGGGAGGGCTCGGCTACGTTCACCGCAGTGGGCATCCTGAAATCTGAGTCGCTATGTCATGGAAGCTATGCTGGTAATGTGCACCGTCTACCGCCGCTGCCACTGATGTATCTCGGGCGCTCTATGTAGACATCCGTGAGTGATTGATGAAAATTCTAATGATGTTCTGTAAGGGATGGGAATCTGAAATTCGGTACGAATATAATGGAGCCTACCGTGATTTATGACTAAAATCTATAAATGACAAGGAGCCCAATCATTAGAGGGAAAAAAAGCCGTGCGCTGTCCGGAAAACCACAAGTTTTGAACAACACACAGACACGTGCACGAACAGCACTCCGACTCGTGCATTGTGGGAAAAAAACATCAACAGTTGTTGATCACCATGTGATCGACTCACAGCAGCAACAGCAGAGAGACAGCCACAGACTGCTTTCATCCTCATCAGTACAAGATAGTCACCAATGCTCACTGCTGCAAAATCTGCCTCTAACAATCATATAATTTGAAAAAAGGCCAAAACTTGCAAATGTGGGCACTAGAAAATTGGTAGAGGGCGGGGGAACATTTTTTTTTACATTTTATTCTCAAACCTAGTTCGACCAAAGTTTGCCTCTACATATTTTGAAGGGTACTTACATCCAAATGACGCATACTACTGTATTACACCCACTCATCATTTCAAGCACGGCAGTTATTGTTGGAAGAGTGTGACGCTCAAGGCAAAATCAAGAGCTGGCAACGTTCACAACCTGTAACTACTCCTACATGCAAGCAGCACTTAGCATGGCATAGATCACTTTGGCGTGAGTGGTTCCCAGAAATGGGTAGGACCTGACGGTGGTGGTTGTGGCTCTGTGTTGGGCAGGCGATAAAGTCAGCCCCGTGTTTTCCAGTTTCGGATGATGATGCGTCGTGGAGGTGTACTCATTGGTCATTAAAACCCACATGCGATATGTGGTGGTCGTGGTGATGATGATGATGATACCAACAATGCGCGCGCCCGTCAACTGGTGTAATTGGCAAACGATGAAGCCACTGCCGGCATGTCCCGGTTTCAATTTTGGGTCTCTATGTGGAGTCTGTGGGACCGTTCGAGTCTACCCATCTCTACTGTACGCGAGTTATTTTGGGCCTCTATGTAGGTCTATGAATCTCCGAGTGAGTTTATGGGTCTCTACGGAGGTCTATGAATCGTTGTGCGAGTTTATAGGCCTCTATGTGAAAAATCCCGCATGACGAAGCCCCTTCTAGCGCATTCCAGTTTCTGAAAAACTTCACCCTCTGCACGCTATCGCCGGAGATCGGGAAACCCCGAGGTCAACATCGTTGCCTGGAACCACGAGCTGCCACTGGGAGCTTGTTACCAGCCTCACACAGCAGAGCAGTGGGCGATAAAGAAGAGGCCATCTGCTCCGCGATTTTGGGTGGGATAATGAGCCTTTCCCAATATCTCCAGATGTTGTGGCGCCAGGGTGGCGAGATGTTGACTCCCTCTCCTGGTATGCAGGAGGTCGTGGGTTCGATCCCAACCCTGACGCCTGCTGTATATTTGGAGTTTGCGTGTTCTCACTCCTCGTAGTCGCGTGGATTTTTCTCCGGGTGCTCCGGTTTTCCCCTCCACATTAAAAATCAACATGCGTTTAGGATAATTGCCTGTTATAAATAGCCACATGATAAGCCACTTCGCTGAGCTATCATTTGTGTCCAGGTCGCTTCTCAAAAGGAGCTATATAGCTGAGTGGGCCTTACCTGGTAAGATTTAACAAACATGTTTAGTGTTTAAGTTTAAATATTTTAACTCCAACCCAAACCCTAACTTTATTCCTTAGACCAAAACATTAACCGCCCATCCCTCCCCATTATTATTATTGCATAGTGAAATATTATAATTAAGAGACACATGGGTTATCACAGTTTTGATATTATATCGAGCAGCATATATGTATACAAATTCTGAAAAAACGATAAACCAAAGATCAAAACACAGAACCAAATGTTGGGCGGACAACCCACAGTCATGCGCCGTTGTGCATCCCGCAGCCTTTAACCCCTCGCCAGGAGGATCTTCGTGCAAAATGCAAAGCTGCAGAGATAGCCTGCAGCTCACAAAACTGTGCAGGGCTGCGAAAAGAGGAAGGGATGGGTCACATTTAATTTGAATGCATCTCGAAGGCCCGTGCAAGTTACACTGCGCGTGCGTCGAGCAGAGGCGATAAATTAATTCCCGTGAGAAGGGGGGCCATGGTGCGCCAACGACACACGCGCGCGCGACACACACGCGCGCGACACACGCGCACGCGACACGCGCGCGCGGCGATGGGCACGCGGTAGTGGGCCTCGGAGCTCAACCTGCGAGCCACCTTGCACCCCGCCCCCCGACCCCCCTCACCCTATCTTAGCACTCTGCTTCGGCCTGCAGCAGACGCAGATAACTAAATAAATAAATAAACCCACCGTTATACTCATAAATACATTCATGTTGACTGCAGCAATACATTTTTTTATATATTTTTTTTTTATTCCAGAGGCTGAAGATTTATAGGTTATGAAAAAAAGAGCGTATGAATAATGACCCTCACGCCGCAATAATTTAGCGTAAACTCGTAGCTGGGTACCAATCTAAGAATATATATATACGGACCGTCTTGGGATAATATATTCGTCTTACTAATTTGCAGCGCGGAGTGGAGGTGTACGTACGGTGGTTAGCGTGCCCCGCCAACGACCCTGCCAACCGGAATTGATTCCCGTACACGGCTGACATCAGTGGCGAGTGCTCTCTGAGCCGGTGTCGGCCGATTGGGCCCTCTTTCGGCGTGGTGACTTGCGTGCGCGGTGAGCCCTTTCATCCCAAGAGTGGACTGACAAGGGGCCGTAAGCGCAATTCCTTGACACATTTGCATCGCTATTTACATTTCGCTGGCACGCCTCGAGCCCTTGGGTCGACTTGACACGCGCGGAGTGGCAAAAAAATGACGAGGAACAACGGGGCCACGTGAAACTTGTGACATTAAGCATCCGTAGAGCGGCATGGAAATCCACTGGGGGGAAATGCCACCATTAACATAACCATAATGTGCCACGCTTGCACGGATATTAATGTCGAATATCCCCGGCAAGCTGAGCATGTCGCAACATTTTACAAGATTTATATTGACGTTCCGTTTCCGTTCAACTCTGACTGATGTCATGCGTATGAGCGCCGTATTATCGACCTTGCTGTTTAAATAGCATGAATGGTATGTGGAGAGGGGGGGGGGATTGCTCAGTGACTTTCCTGACTAACTTACACATCTCCAGTTGGCGGTTTCGTTCCGATTTCGCGCACGTGCACATTGGCGGTCACAATTTGCCTCGGGAAGAGCCTCGCAAAGTCTCGAGACGTTTTCGAGAAGGTTCCGCATTGAAATGTTTGACCCGCTCCACGAATGAGAATTTGGCTTCACGTGCAAAGGAAATTCGGGCAGCCCGGACAAACCCCCACCCGAACCCGGGAGGTAACGCAGCGCTGGAACCGATCGATTTAGAAATAATTTGTAAGCCCGTTGCTTAGCCAACTCGTAGAGCACGCCTGCATTCTCCCAGTAATGACAACTCTCCACTTGGATGGCTTCAAAGATGCATCCATATTGGGCACATTCGGCGCCATTTGGGCTTTACCAAGGCGAGTGTGGACCTGGGTATGCCGCAACGCATTAATTCCAAATAAAAACTAAATCTCAACCGCCCACGCAAAGGAACAACCCTGTCCCCATCCACACCCCGGCATTTGTGGGTCCTTCGCGCGATTAATCACAGGGCCTCGTGTCTTGCTGTTGTTGTGGTCGTCACCGTCGTGCCAGGCGCAGACAAGAGGCTGGGAACAGGAGCCCCGGTGAGCCGCGACGAAGCGATCGTTACAGCGGGGCGCCGTCGCGGTGTCTAAGAGAGAGAGGCCGTTTGCCATCCGTTTCTGGCGGCTCCGGCTGTAAGCGAGCCGGGAGATAGGCGCCACTTCATCTTCGCTGTCCAGGAGCCCGCGGACGTACAGACGGAAGACATCGACCCGAAGAGTTCTGAACGTTCACTCCCTCGCTCTTGCTCTCTCTCTCTGCGTCTCTCTCTCTCTGGCAGCGCTTGCTAGCCTAGCTGGCGAATGGCTTAATTATGCATTTGGTATCAACGCGTATTCGCCCGGCGAGCTCACGCTGGGTGCTTTGCCAATTTGGTGGAAGAAATTTAGTTGAGTGTTTAAAATAATAGACGTATATATTTACACTGTATAGGTAATCAAGTTCGCTTTCCCAATAGAATATCGGTACCACTTCGTAAGGGTTGGGGTAGTTTAAACGTTTGTTAAAAACAAACTTAACGAGCACGCATTGAATGTTTGAAACAATGTTCGCACACCGTGGCCAGTATTAAAAGTTGTCGCGCAGCATGCTCCCATTTTAAGGGCACGAATGCCACTGCCTTCCTTATCCTGCAATCCGTCTTTTCTCTTGTTTTCGGTGTTGAAATGATAGCCGTTTGCGGACGAAACGAGAGTATAAAACGTGGCTGACCCCCAGGGCTCACGTGCCTTAAACACCCCCCCCTCGCACCTTGAGACATGGAGACGTAGGCACATTAAGAGTGAAAACAAAAAAATAAAAGCTACAAACTAAAAAATATATATACGAGGAGCCAAAGACTTGAAGGTGCAGGGAAGCAGAGAAGCTGCGTGATTTATACACGCGGCCAGCCCGAGATAGCTTTAGAGTGGCGAGGGAAGAAGTGATTCTCGAAGCCATTTACAAAGAGACAGCACGAGTGGCGCTGAGCGAGCGGGCGATCGAGGGGCAGTGTAGGAGGGAGCGGTGGGGCCATGCCACCCCCCAGTGGCAGGCGGAGATGGGTCTTCGCGGGACCCTCGACCTCTGCCACCCTGCGACTAAAGCCCCTTCCGGGCGCACGGACCCATGCGGGAACGCTGACAAACGCGACGGTCGCCGCCTCTCTCGTAACGACGACGACGGCGGCGCTGCTGCTGCTGACTGCGATTCTGACGGCGACGGCCCTCGGCCCCGGCGGGACGTCCCAGGAGCAGCGAGTCCTGGCGCACTCGATCCGCCTCGACGGGGACATCACGCTGGGCGCGCTCTTCCCCGTGCACGCGCGGGGCGACCGCGGTGCCATGTGCGGCGCCCTGAAGATGGAGAAGGGCATCCACCGGCTGGAGGCGATGCTCTACGCCCTCGACACCATCAACGCCGACCCGCGCATCCTGCCAAACGTGACGCTGGGCGCGCGCGTGCTGGACACGTGCTCGCGCGACACCTACGCGCTCGAGCAGTCGCTCACCTTCGTGCAGGCGCTCATCGAGAAGGACACGGCGGACGTGCGGTGCACCAACAACGCGCAGCCGATCTTCGCCAAGCCCGAGAAGGTGGTGGGCGTCATCGGCGCCGCTGGCAGCTCCGTGTCCATCATGGTCGCCAACATCCTGCGCCTCTTCAAGGTCGGTGGTGGTTGTGGTGGTAGTGGTTGTTGTGGTGGTGGTGGTTGTGGTGGTGGCAGTGGTGGTAGTGGTGGTTGGTTGTGGTTGGTTGTGGTTGTAGTGGTGGTTGTGGTGGTGGTTGTGTGGCGACCCGTGTTCGATTCCCGCTCACGGCCAACACCAGTGACGATTATCTTAACGGGTCCTTGGCCTCCCCTAGGTCGACTCAGCCTCAAACGAATACCTGGTGCGGTGCGTCAACATCGCCACTGGGGAGACAAAGGCGGCCTGGCGTGGTGCCGGCCACTAACCCCCTCGTGTGCCGTGCCAGCCTTAATTAGTGTTCGTTAAGAGCACTTGCCCCAACAGTATGTTAAGGCTATACGGAGGATATTTGTCTTTACCTTCGGTGGTGGTTGCGGTGGCTGTGGTGGCGTTGTGGCCGAGTCTGGCCGGGTCTCGCCACCGCTGGCTACCCCCGCCCAGGTAGTGGAGATTCTCGAGCCCAGTAAACATGGGTGGGGTGTTGTTGTCACCTCTGAAGCGCCAAAGTGCAGGACCATTTCGAGGGGAGGGCTGCTGGATGAGGGCCTCCCCCATCCAGCAGTGGATTGACAAAAGGCTGTGCGCATAACATGACCACCCTTTTTGATTTAAAGCTTTCGTGACTGCAGGGATTCATATTCTTGGTTCTTTCGGTAAAGTCACGTAGAAGGGAAATAATAAAATAATATAAATATAAAACAATAAAATTCTCACGACGTTTCGACTGCAACACAAGCATTCTCACGACGTGAAATCCACAGCAAGAAAATGTTTCTTGCTGTGGATTTCACACCTGATGACGATTGCTTGTGTTGCAGTCGAAACGTCGTGAGACTTTTTATTGTTTTATATTTGTATTATTTTATTATTTCCCTTCTACGTGACTTTACCGAAAGAACCAAGAATATGACCACCCTTGCCAGGTGAGGCTGATTGCGTCCAGGGTTACCATGGGGATGTCATCATTGAGTCTGTATCTTTTTATTTTGATGTCCCAGGTTGTGCGAACGTGTCCAGGATGGTTGTTGCACAGGAGACCGGGAGATCGTTAATCGATGTTCGGTCGCCGTGTTCATTGCATTAGTCGTGATTTCTCACTGAACAGAGTGGGCCACGTGAAGGCTGCAATTTTCCACTCCATGTAAATGAATTGCTGTTGCTCTACATCAGCAACAGCGATAGGAAGAAGAAGAAGCGAGCACAGCACTGCAGTAAACGTGTCAGGGAGCAGACGTCACAGGCCTTCCCCACCCCGTGTCCACCCTGTGTCCACCCCGTGTCCCCCTCTCTCTCTCGTCGCTTTATCCGCGAGCGTGCGTACTGGGTGTAAATTCCCTTCGACACGCGGGGCTGAATCCGACACCGCGAGCTCGCGTAACCCGGCCAGCCGCAGCATCGCTCAGGCTTACGATAAAAAAAAACTATGCACACTCCAGAATAAAGGAGGGGGTTTTGTTTTGGGTTACATCGTGGAAATATAAATATGTCGTCAATAACCCTCCACCACTACCCGACAGAGCCAATTAGTAAGGTTTGTCACGTAAACAAAACGTGGCAATTAGTTATTGCTCCAGCACACCGGTGCGTTGGAGAGCAAAAAACAACATTTACAATTTGAGTTCGAAGTTTCGCTGGCGATAACAACAACCAGCTTCATCAGGCGGTAGCCAGAATTGTGAAAAAGTATTCCTGTTTTGGTCTTAAATAGAGGAATAAATGTGATGTCATCACTGTGAGCCTTGTTATATTCATGCGATCTAACCAAAAAAACTTTATTATGGATATTGGGCACGAAAGCCTACGTGTTAAACTGACTATACGCACTGTACACAATTGTATTTTTATTTCACAAGGTAAGGCCCGCTGAGCTATTAAGCTCTTTTTCAGAAGCGACCTGGCCACAAATGATAGCTCAACGAAGTGGCTTGCCACGTGGAAATTGATCGCAGCTAAATACTCTTCTAAATATGGAGCAAATAAACAGAGGACCCGGAGAAAAATCCACGCCACCACGGGGAGAACACGCAAACTCGAAATATACAACAGGCGTCAGGGTCGGAATCAAACCCACGATCTCCCGCATACCAGGCGATGGAGTTAACATCTCGCCACCGTGGCGCCAGAAACAAAAACGTCTCTCAGTGCAGTGGCGAATCCGAGGGACGGGAGACGACTACCCACCCACTCACCCTTTAGACCACGCACTTTGGGATTTAATTTAGATTTCCCAGAGAAGATACTTTGGATATTTAGTCTTTTGGGGGGTGTTTAGGGCCCACATGGGAAGTTTCCTCTGCTTCAGCGGATTTGACCTCGTTATTAAAGTCAATTATATGACAGCCGCATGGGTGTGAAATCATTATTTCTAGATTTGAAGCTTTCATGACTGCAAGGATTCATATTCTTAGGTTTTTTTCCGGTAAAGTCACGTAGGTAAAAAATTTAAATTTATAAAAGTAGAATAAAATAAAAAATAAAAGAAAAATCACGACGTTTCGGAGGCAACACAAGCTTCCGTCTTCAGGTGGAACCGTCACAGCACGATAGCTGTATCAGCTATCGTGCTGTAACTTTACCGAGAAAAAACCTAAGAATATGAAATCATTATATTCGTTGTCTTGTTCAGCATGTTTGTTTTGGAGTCACGTTACATCTTGTAGGTAGGAGGATGCTAATTTACATTGTTTTGCCTCTTTCATGCATTTCCTGTTCCAAATACACCCCATACCTTCTATCTCTCTTACGTCTCTTTTGGAAGCATCTCTTAAATGTATGTTCTGAATGTCCAATGATACATCTTATATGTGTGCTATGAACCATTGCCAGAAATATTACCTACCAAGTGTTTTTTTTTGTTATTCCTTTGGGGCAGAGCTATTCATGAATGTGTTGATTTTTGTTGTTGTTGTTGTTTATACTTGCGCACCACTGCCAATGCGGTATTAGGGAATTTGCCTTTGCACGTGTTCTGAATACATCTTTGCCTCTGTGTCACATCTCTCCGCTGCCTGCGCGCGTCTCTGCCATCTTCACTCTCGCAGCGCTATTCCATCCAATTCCTGTCCTCTGATTCTGTCGATGGCTCGCAGCTCTCAACGCTGTTACTCACTCAAGCCCTCAATGCCAATCCCTAGTGCACTATTGGGGCGCAGCGTCCGAACTAGGGGGCCTTGAGGTTATACAATATATGAGCAGCAACCTCGCGCGAGCCTGTAATGAGCCATTCAGCTGCCAAAATCCTGCCAACTCAGCCTCGCCGATTTTGCACGGTTGGCTACGTACGGCGCAAAAGAAGTTCTACGCACGTACAACTAGTTAGAGATGGGTCAAATACATATATATAACACCCTGCAGATTGCGTTAGACAATGCAGCGACTGGCGTTGCTGACGTTCAGAGGCTGCCGGCTGCCCGTGATTCACGTAGATTCTTAATGTCGCGATACTTTGCACCGGAATCGCGCGCGTGCGTGAGCATCGACGCCGTCGGAATGAAACGTGGAGTGCGTTTTTTGGGGGTTTTCAAGGCGAACGACCCCAGGGCGTTAGCGGCCACTGTCCTCACAGCAGTGTCTAAAACAAATAACGACTCGATCAAATTGTGACCCTGAATCATGCGAGGTTGGGGGAGAGGGTGGGGGGGGGGCAATAGTTACCACCCCCCCCCACCCCCGTCTCTGGTCCGTCATTGTAAAGGTAACACGGGCACACCATTTTCATATCAGGCGTCGCGTTGTTATTCGCATTCAAATAACTACCAGACCGTTCTCGCTTGGTAATTAGCGTGTAGCAATCTGAACCCGGGAATAATTAAAACACAAGCTCGTTCGGGCGGCATGGAGACGCAGCCATGCACAATCACGTGGCGTGTGACGACGATGCAAATCACCCACGACAGCTGGCATTTCGACTGTGCACATCCAAGCGTAAACATTAATCTGGCCAAACGTCTTCGGTTGTTGTTGTTATTAGGGAAAGGCCAAGAAGCGGCTTTTGTCAACACGGCTTCGACGTTTTATTGTAATGCTTTGTGTATTTACACGCGTCGCAAAACAAGCGCTCCGTTAAGACGCGCTGTGCCCCCGGTGTCGGATCACCGCCGCATTCGACTCGCTATCGCAAATCACATCAAATCAGCGTAACATCTCGGCAGTGTGCACTGAGCAGGATAGAACGGAGGGGCTCTGGCTTCCGAGTGATGCCATACTGTTGTGAGGGATTGGCCCTAACCTCTTGTTGGTTCTTTCGGTAAAGTCACGTAGAATGGAAATAATAAAATAATAAAAATAAAACATAATAAAATATTTCTCAAGACGTCTCGGCCACAACGCAAGTAGCCGTCCTCAGGTGGAGAACAGGTCTGTCGACGTTTCGGCCACAACGCAAGTAGCCGTCCTCAGGTGGAGAACAGGTCTGTCGAGGAGAGGAGACAGACCTGTTCTCCACCTGAGGACGGCTACTTGCGTTGTGGCCGAAACGTCTTGAGAAATATTTTATTATGTTTTATTTTTATTATTTTATTATTTCCATTCGACGTGACTTTACCGAAAGAACCAAGAAGATGAATCTCTGCAGTCACGAAAGCTTTAAATCGTGGCCCTAACCTGTTTCTCACACTGCGATTGATCACAATGCACCTTGGCACCCTGACTTTCCTCACAAAGCAGGTTATGCTGCTTGTCTCCTCTGTCAATGTAACGTCCGTTACATTAATGCCTATGCGGTTTGTTGTCCATTCCCCGATAGTGTTATAATATTTCATAAATTATATGTTGTATATATATAAATACTCGTTGGTTCTTTCGGTATAGTCACGTAGGTACAAAAAATAAAATAAATTATTTTTTATTTTATTTTAAAATAAAAAATAAAATCAATTTAAATAAAATAAAATTATTTTATTTTTTATACCTACGTGACTTTACCGAAAAATCCAAAGAGTATGGCTCCCTGCACTCACGAAAACTTCAAATCTAGATTGTATATATATACACAAAAAAGGGCATTGGTCTTGCGGGGCAGACGCACCACAGCGGGTACACACTTCTGGTTGGGTTGGCATGGGGAGGGGGGTGGCGCCACAAGACATTTTTCAAATGCCAATTGTCGTTTGTGATATGTGGGACATCAGCAGAGGACTTGGGTTACTTAAGATTCGAAAGATTCTCGGAGTTAAGTGTTAAAGCACCTGTGGCTGTGAAAGCCCAACAAAGGTACCCTAACAACATTAAATAAATGCTCGTGGACAATATATTTCAAGGTCATTAAAATGTGTACGAGTGCTTGAGAAACTGCAAAGCTGGCTCTGGGCAGTGCATGGGAGTAATTCAGTTTAATACCAGACCAATTTCAGTCCTGATCTGACTTGTGTCAGTCCTTGAGCCCTTCGTCGTAATCATTTTTACGGAGTTCTGCATATTTAGCCTTTAGTCTTGCACCTCCACCTATTTTTTAAACTGTCTTCTTCATCAACATGTCTTTTTGTGGCATCAGACAATGTACGATCTGATTTCCCACCCTTTGCCCTCGCTTCCAATGCATTGCCCATGATGACGCGAGTTATCTCGGCAAGGGTGTCCAAACGGTCAAGTGTGCCCACATTGGTCGATGAGGTCAAAAGGATCGATGGGGTCACAAAAAGCATTTGGACCTCACATAAATCCAATCCGCGTTATTGTATTGTCACGCCGGCCTGTCACGCTCGTTCACCCCTCCCCCCGCTCCCCCCCGGACGCGTCGTGCAGATACCGCAGATCAGCTACGCTTCGACAGCGCCCGAGCTGAGCGACAACACGAGGTACGACTACTTCTCGCGGGTGGTGCCCCCGGACTCGTACCAGGCACAGGCCATGGTGGAGATCGTGAACGCCCTGGGCTGGAACTACGTGAGCACCGTGGCCGCCAACGACAACTACGGCGAGAGCGGCATCGAGTACTTCTCCCGCTTCGCCCGCGACACCGGTGAGCGCGCCGGGAGCCAGCGACGCGCGGCGCTCCGTCGGGATGGGATGCTCTCGACAATCTTTTTAGTTTTTTTTCTTCTTTTTCTTCTTCTTAATCTTGGTTCTTTCGGTAAAGTCATGTAGAAGGGAAATCATAAAATATAAAAAGTACAACATAATAAAATGAAATTCTCACGACGTTTCGGCCACAACGCAAGCAGCCGTCCTCAGGTGAAGAAACAGAGCTGTCGGAAAGACAGTGTCTTAAGTCTCTTAAGACGCTGTTAAGACTCTTTCCGACAGCTCTGTGGCCGAAACGTCGTGAGAATTTCATTTGATTATGTTTTATTTTTTATATTTTATTATTTCCCTTCTACGTGACTTTACCGAAAAAAACAAGAATATGAATCCCTGCAGTCACGAAAGCTTCAAATCTAGAAATATCAAAGTACTGTTTGGTTCTTTCGGTAAAGTCACGTAGAAAGAAAATAAATAATATAATATAATACGACGTATCGATTGCAACACAAGCAATCGTCATCAGGTAAAACTAAATTTAAGAGAGAGACAAAACACAGACAGGGAGACACACAGACAGACACACAAGCAGAGAGAGACAACACAGAGACACACAGAGAGAAACACACAACATCGACACACAGAGACCCAATTTAGTTCTACCTGATGACGATTGCTTGTGTTGCAATCGAAACGTCGTATTCTTTTATTTAATTTATTTTCTTTCTAAAGTACATAGCTGCCGATTTTTCAACGCTCAATACACACTTGGGCATTACAGACAGAATATTAATTGAAAAATATGTTTATATTTAAAGTTTTTTGTCCATTGAACAAAAAAGGTTTAGCAAACGTTGTTAAGAAATGCTGCATTTAATTTGTTCCTACAGTACGCATCAGTAAACCAGTGTGGGCTCCAGAAACAATTTACCGTTTTAATTATAGCCGACAAATTGATTTCAAATATGCATTGTGTCTCCCACGTAAACCGTGGAAACAAATCAAACAACTATTAATTGCCCTTCTCTCATTAATGGGCGCGTCTAAGTTTCATTTCAAGGCAACACAGATTTCGCAAACAATCTCGATCGCGTACAAAATGTGCCCAAGTTGGTGGGGGGCTCTTCGTAACCGACGTAGCGACGAGCCCGAGACATCTGAGCCAGTGAGTCGTCGACCCCGCGTAAGAATATCGCAACACCTGGCGTGGGACTGCGACTTTTATTCCTCCCCCCCCACCTCGCTCGAATTTACGACTCTGAACGGTCATTCCTCCTTATTACCCTCCTCCCCACCTCCGAGCGTAAATCACGACACTAATGAAATTTACTGCGAGCGGGGCGTTCGGTGCACGTTCTATAGTGTCCACCCCCGCAAAAGAATGATGTGCTTCCCCCCCCCACCACCACCACCAGTGATATTTTATGGATGTAACAAACAAAAAAAAGGCTGTAAATTTTATTTAAAAGAAAAAATCTCATGCTGGAGAGGGTGTGGTGGGGGGGGGTCTCTTGCAAATGGCTCGGCAAATGGTCCTCACCTCTGTTGAGCTACCGGAATAACGCATATAAAAAAACACGGTGTAAAAAATATAACCGTATAAAAATAAACTCGGTGTGTGATAACAGTTGTTGCAACAACAAAGGGCAAGGAGATATACACCTCCACCGAAGCTATTTATGACGATCCCAGAGTACATTTTATGGAAAATCGGAGAAAGAAAAAGCTTAAACACACAAGTGTTGACAATAACCACCTTACATTCGCTGATAACAACAAAGAAGGTTGCAAAGTAGGCCTCGAGATAAAAAAAAAACAATGAGCGAAACAAAACTCGTATGCAAACCAGCTCGTCGCGGTACGCGTTGTGCTCAAGATGATAACGGGCAGAATTATCTTGCGTAATGTCAGGGTCCACACCAAACGATGCCACCCTTTGTGTTGGTTGCGAACAGCGTGATGCCAATGTCTTTGCGCTGATCCCTTTGTGCTGAAAGCTCGGGTTTGATTAAGCGCTCCTGGAGGCACCTCGAACACCTTTGCGTGAGTGCAATCACACGAGAAACATAAAACCTATACTTAAGAAACCAGAATGAGTTATTTTTTTATGAACTCCAATGATTCACGCAGTGCAAATTGTGTCGGTGCACCTCTCAAAAGCTATTTATGATACTTAAGGATTTCATAAACGCACGCTTAAGTAATTGAGGTAAATGAGCTCATATTTGCGCGTGGTTTTTCTTCACTTTACAACTTGCCCTCGTTTCCAAAGTTTGTCAAATATTTTGCAAACAGTTTACAAACGTATCTCACTGAACAGTCTTCAAAATAATGCTTTACCGCTGATGCATCCGTAGTCGTTCGCCACGCAAACTAAAACACCCACTGTGTTCAGGAACTAATGTAACAAGCAAACGGTTCCCACACTGCAGAGGCAACAACATTAACAAGTTTCAAGTTTCATTTATTAGGTATAGCCCTGTGAGCCATTCGGCTCTTGAATCGGGTGCAACCGCAACAAACAAACAAAACAAAAACATGAACAAGAAAACATCTTAAAGTGACTATGTGCAAACAGAAAATCCAAGAAAAGACAGCAAAATATTGCAGAAAAAAAGCACCGTACACCAACGCTGTGTGCAAAAATCCCAGTGGGATGCAAGTCAAACAACAACAACAACCACAAGACAACTTAGATTAAGGCCATCAGTCTAACTCTGTACTACAACAAACAAACATGGCCAAACCGAAAAACTTTTCAAAAATCACCAAAATAAAGCCATAAAAGCAATGAAACAGTGATCATAGGAACTTGACCGAATTTTCACAATAAACGACGAAAAAAACATGTGCCTCCAAACCCTGCAGCCATAGCTGGCTGCATGAGTCACTCCACAACAGCAGGAGCATCAGTCGGAGTGTCAACATTTGACATCAAGGTACACGACTGGCGGCTGGGGCGGTACACGGTGATCACTGTGAACCCGACACGAAAGAGTTTGAGTCCCGTCTGTGGCTAACGTCAGCGAGTGATGTCTGAACCCCGTGCTGGAATCTCTCACCTTCACTCAGCCACACTGACCGCCGTGTTAAACTGTTATCACCGACACAGCATGGATATATTTAAATGACTGTAAATTATGAACTTTTATGACATGCATAGCGAAGTTGCGTGATTCTTTTTTGATTAGAACAGTTTCCAATTAAGTTCTCCAACTTGTTTTTTTTTCCCCGCAACTTTTTTTTAAGTGCAGCGCTTAATAATTCCCTGATGCAACGGGCACGTAACTAACGTCGGCTTTAATTGCAATAAAAAAAAGTAATTTCACGAGGAAATATAACTGGGAAACAAGTACATCATCAAGGGATTACGTTAGAGTTTCATGACCAAATCTGGTTGTTTTGTGTTCTTCTTCAACTTGATCACGTACGTTTAACTATCAATGAGAGATGTGAGTCATTGGACGTGTAACTCAAAGGCCAAGAGGAGCGCGAGCATGAGCAACACCTTCAAACTACGCGAAAGCTTCCGCGTGCTGGGAGTTTTTGGGGGAATTAACTTCGCGAAGGAGCTGCCGATGGGTGACGGGAAACGTCGGACATCGGTCCCGACAACACGCGGCGCGACGCGTCAGAGGAGATGTTCAGCGCAATCGTGACAAACCTACGTGGTAGTTCTCTGGCTTCCTGCCCCGTTTAAAAACACAAATCGTGCCATAGAACTATACCTCAAGCAGGACTTTAATTGAAAATGAAAGTATTGAATATTCCGTAGAGGTTTTCTGGGGACAGATTTGTGGTTGCTATTAAGAAAGGATGCTGTCGCTGCATAATGGTTAACACCGGCAATAGACTTGCAATGTAGAGCTCGCTGGTTTGATTACATCTCCCAGTGCAGCAGTTGCAACAAGGTGCACGTATCTTACACCTCCGATTAGCACGGGTGTCTATGTACCTTGGGAAATAATTTCAACATACATACATACAAAACCCCTGCCTAAGCACACCCAGTAGTATACATGGATACACCACAATTAGTTGATTGGCACGCCGCATACAATGGGGTAAAGTGTTGGTATTTCTATCTCTTCCATGTGGAAGAGTAGGCCAACTGCCCTTTAGAGAGGCCCTCTAAAGCTGTGCCCAGTGGAGGCCTTTCCTCCAAGCAGTGGTGCGGAACAAGCGTTTGCAGGGCTGCACCTTTACCAGCCAACATATTAGCAGACAAATTGGTTTGCGATAACAGTAACGGAAGAGATGCATAACTCACATCTGGACACAGCTTTCATTGGCCCTCCAAGTAGCCGTAGGCTGTACATCTAAAGAACACACATTAATTAGCCGTGCCTGAGTTAGGATATCTCATTTATTTCACTTGCTTTTGTCCCAGGAGACCAGCGCCTACCTGAACCCAATTATCGTACAAACGTGGGCATGTTTTTTTTTAAATGGACCTTTTTAAAATCTCCGCATGAGTTGAGACAGTGCTTGAGCAACACCTCCAGACGTCTGCGGGAAACATAACACGCGCGGGAGGATGTGTAAGTGTCATTTGCACAAAAAAAAACATCAGTGTGGATAGCATTTTGTTGCACCTTTGTTTTAAGACCACCTTCACGCCAGACAAAAGCCACTGCTGGTGAAAGGCCCTCCACTGGAGCGGTGCTCTGGAAAGCCGCTCTAGAGGGCATTTTGACCGACTGTTTCATGCTGGCCAGACCTCCTGGTAGATGTGGGTGTACCCACATTTGTTCCCGCCGCATGTGACCTGCCGATCGACTAACTGTGGCGTGCCCATTTATCTTACGAAGCGGACAGAGGCCCCTTGATTTAACTGCCACAACGGGAGATCGAGCTTGCGACCTCGAGACGTCCGGTGTACTCACCATTAGGCCATGGTAGGACCACTCGTGCAAGGTGGTCTGGTCGATGCCTATTTATTATTGAAGCACACACAGTTGAGGGAAATATATGCAAGATTTTAAAAAATATATATAATATAACTCTTTACATATATTATTTTTTTCAAGTGGTGTGGCGGGGGGAGGGCGCTACTATCTACATATCATCACAAATATATTGCTTGCTCAAAAATTCGGTGCAATGGACGATAAATATTGAAGCTGGGAGAGATAAACAGAAATCAATAAGCACAGTTTGGAAACAATACAATCGACACTAATTTCTATCCAAGGACTTCAAGTCATCGATGTAAACCGTGTCCTCTGTTGCTCCTCTGAACTGGCGCTTTGCAACGGGTTTCCTCCTGGGAGGCCCAACTTCGAAGGGGGAACTTCGTTTTTTTCTCAATCGGAGCTCCCACTTTGTCAATTTTCGGAGCTCAACAAAACAAAACCAATTCGTTGATAATTTGCATGAAGCACCTCCGCTACAAAATAATCACAACCCCTGGGCATAACCTTCATCATGACACTAATTAAAAGCCCGCTTATTTACCCAGGAAAGTATCAATGAGTCTTCAGACTTTTTTCATAACGGTGCTCACTACATTGGGGTGCTTGGCTAATAGAATCACTGAGTGTTTCGGCCTCATTTTGGAGAAAAGCAAAATACACGAAAAAAATCCACGCCTACTGGAAGGTGACATGCCCCCGGTGGTCACCCATCCAAGTACCGACCAGGATCAACCCTACTTAGCTTCCACAATATAATGAGATTGGGCAAGCTAATCAATGGTTATTTCTCGTAATAAGATGATAAAACAATTATTTAAAGCTTTCGTGACTGCAGGGATTCATATTCTTGGTTCTTTCACACCTGATGATGTGTTGCAGACGAAACGTCGTGAGAATTTTTATTGTTTTATATTTGTACTAGCAGAAGTACCCGGCGTTGCCCGGGTGAAAAATATATTTCTTAATAACCTTACATATATACACAGATTTCATTGTTATGTAATGTTTGAAAGTTTTCAGAAGATTTTAAATGTATTTTCCCCCCGGGCAACGCTGGGTATATCGAGTTTATACCACAAAGTCGTCGCTTGACACGGGTGGGGTGTCGAGGCCTAGTACCGTGCAGAGCCTCCGGCCTCGCCTAGATTGCCCACCCGGCTGAGGCTGGGTACTGGGGCCGTTACCCCCCCCCCCCCCCCCCGCGCTACAATAATACTGTCTAATCGCTATAATTGTATTATCTACCGACCCTATAATAGTAATTGCACACATTGGGGTGGGGGGGAGTGAAGAGGACGTGAAACGTTGATGAATTTACCTCAGAGTCGCGTGTTAATGCGTGCGCATATTATTAACGTGAATTAAAAATGGCGTCCACCCCGCAGCGAATGCGTCGCTACCCGTTGCCAGGGGCAACCGCCGTGGAAAACCAAACGGACCAATCGTGTCTCGCAAATCCCTCACATTTCGTCCAATGAAACTGCGTATGGTCCGGCGACACACAGACACACACACAGACAGACAGACAGACACACAGACAGACAGACAGATTTGCGATTATATATATATAGATTACTTAATCATTTCCCTTCTACGTGACTTTACCGAAAGAACCAAGAATATAAGATGATAATAATAATAAACTGCCCCTTGTTAATCCACGGCTCAATGAAGTCCTCTCCCAATGCCATGTCAGTCATGGGGATTGTTTGGCCATACTTCACCATGCCGGTCAGTGCGGGTTGGTGAAACCGCTGGTGCCGGCCGTAACCCGGAATTGAACTCTGGTCGCCAGCTTCATAGTGTGGTGCGTTAACCACTGCACTGCTGCTTCCCCCTTGATGTTTGCATTAAGAATATTTTGAGCTCCATCAAACTATGGTATTGAGACTGCTCAGATATCACCTTTGAAATAGTGTTTACTTAACTTCGTGATTTGTTTAAATTCGATTTTTTTTTCGGCTTATGAAGCAGAATGTAGGATATTGCTTCCAGCAGAAGCCACATGAATAATTTACTGTGCTGCATGGCAAGTGCATTATTCTCACCACTGCAGATAAAACAACGCTAATGAATCACGTGCCGGCATAAACTTTTCCATCGGGGAAAAAAAAAACTATGTACATATTACATTTTTGACCGACCATCTTGCAGTAAATCACATTCTTTTATTTTACGAAATTGGAGTTGTTTAAAATTGATTAAACGATGATTTAGTGCACAGCCAATGAAGTGGCACAATGGTGAGAACTGTGCTCTAAACCCGCCCACTCTTAGTTTGATTCCTGGCCACGGTGATTGATATCCCCCACCTTTACCAACCAGTACTGACCAGTCCGGTGAAGTATGGTCAAACAACCCCCACGACCAACATGACATGGGGAGACCTTTATCCCGCAGTGGATTGAGAAATATTTTTTTATTATTATAAAAAAAATTATGAAATAGCCTATGACAAAACCACCCAGAATTTGTATTTTGCTTCATATCTTGGACGCTAAGCAGACTTGAGCCTGGATGCTGATTGCATTGGCGACAGAACGGGTCCTGGAGGCTGCTGCTGTCAGCCGAGGTCAATGCAAACAAAAAATCCATTGTTGTACTATGCTATGCTCAAACGTCTATGCTCCCCGTTTTAACCAACCCGTCTCAAACCTCATCGTTCACACCGCTGTAAATTCACTCGCACGTGCAATGAGCTCGATTCACTTTTTGTGCTCCATGTAATACAAGTTCCCCTTTTACTGCACATGTTTCCCGAACAATAAACGCATCTTGGCTCTATGAGCCCCAGGCAGCACATCTGAAAAAAAGCCCTTTAATCTTGTTCTACTGTGCTCATTGCACCTTTGGGGAATCGCTGGAGACGCGCAGCCCTTTATAGTCTGGTCACGCATGCACGGCCTTGTAGGGATAGCACGAAGCTTGAGTTGTAATTACAGAATTTCATTTTATGCGATTTTTATTTGGGTTTATTTGTGCTGGATGTATCCATTTAGCGTGGGAAAACGTTTTCTTCTTTCAATTCAAATTTAACATAATTTATTTATTCACACATTCAATTCCTTCAAGGAAAGAGACTTCGTTTTTCGTGTAAATTTCACCCACTGCCCATACCAGTTCAGTCATGCAACATTGTGGAGGTATAACTTTTTTCAGAATCATCATCGTCATCAACAGTCGTGGTAAATTCACTGTTGGATGATGAAGGCCTCCCGAAGCAACCACCTTCCTTCATAATCCGGCAATATTTAACCATTTCATATCTAGCCTTCCTCACTCAATCCGAGGGTTGGCCACGATATTAAGTATCCTACACTACAGGGGCTCTATGTTCAGCAGTTCTTGCGAGTTGTCCCATCCTGAGCGCTGTCCAAGCAACTAGAGTTCTCAATCCGAGCTCTTCTGGGTAGGCCCTCAGCCTAGCTTTCCTGGGACCGAGCCTTCAAGTGTACCATCTTCTTCAGGCATTGTGCAAGTTTCCGCAGGACGTGCGCCAAAAGTAAACTCGCAATTTGCAGCTTCTTTTGGCAACAATCCACTGCTGGATGAGGGCCTCTCCACGCAGTTTGGCGAAAGGGGAGAGCTCAGGGTCGGTTCAAATATCACTCGCCGGTGATGTCAGCCCGAACCGGAAATCCAACTCGGGTTTCTGGGTCCACAGGGCAGTGCGCTAAGATTGATCTTAACCTACATTCTTTCACAAGGCACGCTTCAAAACACCAAGCTCACCGCAAGGCAGATATGTCGCATATCTTTGACATTTAAAACCTATTCCTTGCCTGTCAGTTTTAAATGTATAATTGGATTTTTTGTTTGGACAATATGAATGTAATTGTTCCTGAGTCACACTTTATAGCTCATCATATAATATCACTTATTTTATTGCTGGTACTTGACATTTGGTACTAATTTAAAGTTTCCTCGTAATTTGCATTGCTTGACGTTGTTTTATCAATGTGTATTGTCATCTTGACTTAAAGCTTTCGTGTCTGCAGGAATTCATATTAGTTCAAAAAAATCACCTATCTATGTGACTTTACCAAAAGACCCAAGAAAACGTGCATTGTCATCTTTTAATCACCCAGGTCTTCATTTGGAGGTCATTTTCGTCTCAACAGGCTTTCTACTTCGTTTTGAGTCCAGCAACATGCTGAACTTGCAATCCAGAGGTCCCCAGTTCAATTATATTTGCCGGCTCGGCAGACGAAGCGATGGGGCACGTTTCCAAAATCCACCTGCGTCTGTCCACCTAGCCGTAATAAATGGGTACATCTGCAGTTAGTCGATGGGACGGTCGCGTGCGGTGGGGTAAAGCATGGGCAATCCCATCTCTTCCCAGATGTCTGCCCAGCGTGAAAAAGTAATATCAAATACCCTCTTGTCACGAGAGAGGTGGTGGGGAGGGGGGTGGCTTTCTGCAGCCGCCTCCACAGAAAAGTGGCGCGAACACGAAATTTCAGGGGCTGCACCTCTAGCGTTCCATGTCCACATATCCCGGTCATTCACAGGAGCGCAACATCTCCAAGTCTGCCCGGCCGCAAATAATAAAAAGGTCAACTGTGCCCCCCCTCCCCCCCCCCCCCCGTCGTGACGTCCTTGTTGCATAAAACCGTGGCCGTCCGTGATGCTGGGAGATGACCCCCCTCTAGCCCGCCGACACCGCGAGAGAGTGGAGCCTCTCTGCCGTGTCCCGCGAGCGCCATCGCTAATGGGGGGGAGGGGGCGGGGTGGGGGGCTCGCCAAAGTGGCGCGCCGCTCCTTTTCATGTGCGGGATAAAAAGGCTTCTTCCTCATCAATAACTAATAGCTGCGTGCCAGAGCGATGTGCGACCGAGGAGGAGGAGGAGGCGATGGGGGGGAGGGGCGGGGTGAGCGGGGTGAGGCGTGGCACGGCGAGTGAACCCTCTTACGGGGTTTGGGGGGCAGCAAGGGAAATGCATCACCCGTGCCTTCACCACGCATCCCACCACCGACTCTCCGAATTGCTGGCCGCATCATCGTCAGGCTCAGGTAAAATCCCAGATGAAGCCCCCCACCCCCACCCCACACAATTCATCGCCATCGCTCTCCTACGATTCCTGCGATGCAGCAACCCTTTTGGGCACCTGCACACGGGATTATTTCATCGCTCCATCCGTTTGCGGTAGACGTGCTCCCATGTGCGTTCCCTCCTTTGATCAATCCCCCTTGCCTCCCGAAGGTGGGAAACCCCTAAAACGCCACGCCCAGCGTGACACGCCTGATGATGCCACCAAGCCCCCCCCCCCTCCATCATTATCATAAATAAACAATCCCCGTTGTTTTCGAAGCGCGTGCGTTTTGGTGTGGTGTGTTCTACAATTTGCTTTACATTACCCCCCTGAATTGATAGCATCTATCGATTGTGCAGGCGGTGCGATTGCACCACCGCCCGGGGGGCCAGAGGGACGCAGGCACTGTGTTACGAAGAGGGGGGAGGAAGATTGGACAGGGAGGCCCAATTCATTCCCTGCACCAGTGCTCATCCCAACCAAGCTGCGGCACTGCCCTATTTATCGGCTTAGTTATCCAGTGGCTGAAACATTTAAAAATCGATTCCTTGGGCTCATCCCAACTGGAAGATGTTATCTGATAAAGAGAGCAGTATTGAATCAGACAAGGTATTGCAAAGGCGAAAAAAGAAAACTGGATAAATGCTGAACACGCTCCGTTGTGTAATGTAACACTTTGAGACGGTCACGCGCCACACTAATTTGCAATGATAAACGAATTAAAAACTCAAGTGGTGATGAATGCAGATAAGTAAATGTGATACGGATAATTCACAGTCTGTCTCATCAGCACTTGTTACAGATTGCAAAATGAATTAACCCTCCTGCACGGAATACCAAGTTCGTTTCGCCTGCGTGGTGCTTATACCGTTACGCGCCGCCGCTGCAAGACACCAACTTGCCCAATCATAATTGGAGGCAAGTCGGACAGGAAATGAACGGGTAGCCAATATAAATGCCTTCTACCTTCACAAGCCCAATGTGTGTCCATGCCGCGCAACTTTACTCCGCACGCAACAACGACGACGCTTTCACTAGGAGTCTGCATACCGTACAAATCAGCAAAATAGGGTGGAATCGTGGTGAATCATTTGCACCCGAGAGACGTGAAGCGTATGGACGAAGATGCTGGTTTGTTTGCCAGACCCGCTTGGCTTGGGACATTGCTGCTTGCGTGCAAAAGAATTGGTTTTGATATCGCTCGCCACTGATGAAAGCTGTGGCCCGAGATTCAGGTCACCCAGTTCACAGCACTGTAGTATCACCCAGCACTCTATCCCAAGGCAGCAATTGTTATTTTGTTACCCTTTTATTGTTTAAATATAATTCATCGCATCGCTGTTGGATAAATAAACTCCCTCGAAGCAATGTAATGCCGTGGAGCCTTAACGGGATTCCCACTGGCAGTCTTTATAATATACGTTGATCCCATTCATAGATACCCAACCGCTTTCTTCGCAACAGGTGATCAAATATTGTAAACGCAGGGGCTCCACATGTTACAGAGGGGAGTGATAAAATATTTAATGAGTGTTTTGATACTGGTGCGAGACGTGCGGAGGCTTTTAAACATTATGTTATTCTCTCCAATAATTCCTCCCTTATTACTTTAGCAGGGGTTATCCATCTTACCTATAAATGGAACACCCTGTTGATGCAAACCTGCTCTTCCTTTTGTTGTCGAACGTACGAACCCTGCCGGTGTTTATTCGCGAGGTGTGTGCGCGTCGCGCGCGCAGCTCGGGCCGCGAGGAATTGGGGCCAGACGCGAGGTGGAGTTCTATTGTCCGTGCCGTTTATGGCTGGGCCCACGGGGGGTGGATGGCTGGGCTGGGCAAGAGGCCATTTTTTTCACTCACGTCTGTGTCGTCACCCAGCATCTCCTGTCCAAACAAAACAAAAAAAAGCCGAGCCTCGCCGGCTACAACAAACAACAACAACAACAAGGGTAAACAAATATTGATGAAAATTCTCACGCGCAAAAAATCAACAATTTGACCTCAACCTCACGGTGCAGGACCTCGCACGGTGTAGACTTGTCGTCTTCTGCGGAATATCAATCTTTATTGTCATGTACATTATTTATAATAACACAAATAAACATGGTGAGATGTATTTATCTTGGAAAGCCTGACTGCCAGGTAAATAAAGCACCGCCGACGCTTGTTATTCGCATCATAAACTCGAGCTGTGGTCTATCCGCGGCTGGATGAAGGCCTTCCCACGCTGATATCATCCCTCACAGTTCTGAACAACTCCTAAATCTCGCTCCTGCACACGAGCAGATTTCATCGCTCCATCTCCTCAGTGCCTGGCCTGTCTCGGGGCATTTGTTTTTATATTTCGCTCTCGTTCCATTCCTTCTAGCGATTAATGTCCTGCGCAAGCCCACTTACTCCTCGTCGGCTTTTGATAAGTCACACTCTGCTGATGATGAGCATCAGAAAGTCTTAAACTAGTCTGGACTTTGCCTGCTTAAACAAATGTTGTTTGAGGACATTGGTCTGGAAAGTCCGTGGGCTGTGGACCAAAATGTGATATTCTTACGAGGTGAAAGGGAAGCATTTGGGGGAGCCGTGTCGTAATCGAACACAGTAGACCCGAGTCCTCATCAGGAATCGAGAATTCATTAACTGAACTTCATGGGAACCTCATTTGCCAGTAGCAAAATATTATAATTGTTTTTTTTACCCTTTTATCTGGCAACAAAACTGACACCTTTTTTACAAGGAGTCATGTTTGCATTGACCACAATACCTGCAGTCGGAATGCAAAAAAAAACATAACTCTGATAATGTATGCACTGTCCTTGAAGTTGATTGGTCCACACCAGAGACAGCTTTCTTTAGAGCCTAGTCTCACATGGTGTTGGACCAGATGACGCCAAAAGGCGCACCAAAATGCAAACATGACTCCTTGTAAAAAAAAAGGTGTCAGTTTTGTTGCCAGATAAAAGGGTTAAAAAAACAATTATCCTTGGGAACTGTTGCCCATTTGCGGGAACAGCGGAGGGAGCGATGTGGTTGAATGCTGTTTGAGGAACCATGCAGCCTTGTTGAGTCTCCTGCGTAGAGGGGTTCGCGGTCGCGCGGCGCG
Source organism: Lampetra planeri (assembly GCF_965212315.1). Classification (NCBI taxonomy): domain Eukaryota; kingdom Metazoa; phylum Chordata; class Hyperoartia; order Petromyzontiformes; family Petromyzontidae; genus Lampetra; species Lampetra planeri. The sequence goes on from NC_136117.1 coordinate 12,867,626, forward strand.
TCTCCCTCCAATGCGTTTTCGGGTCGCACCACCGCGTGTTAATTCGGCACTGGTGTCCGACGTTTCGCTACACGTGCCGGGAGCTTATACAGGCACAGAACCGAGGCCGCTCACTTTCACGCGCGACTAGACGGCATCGCCGGCTGCAGCAGCATCAGCTGCCGCTGGTGCCAGTGCGCAGTGGTGCCTGTGTCGCCGATCGGATCAGATCTACGACGTCCGACTGCCGACGCCGTTCGTCTGTTAACTCCTCGTCCTGCTCGCCGCCGCCGTGTAGGCTGGCCGATGTTTGTGATGTTCATCGGCCGTCGGCACCCACAGCAACCCCATGCATGGCTCACACTCGCGCGATGAGAGTGACAGGCGGACAGCAGCGATTTTACAGATGGCACCGCTTCGAGCCAGATTGCGTGGAGAGAGAGAGAGAAAATGAAATACGTAGTCATAATACATGTGACAGTCAGGCCACGGATGCTGTTTGACATGTACCGTAGGCTTAGCCATATTGTGATCTGGTGTTGGTTTGTTGTTTTTTCGCTGGCCGTGCATGTACGCTCATGATTATTGCATCCGATCGTTGTGGCTCGGCCCTCGCTATGATCTGTAGAGTTAAGCAACAACAACAGCCGTGCTAAATGAAAGACTAATACAGTCAGCATGTTTTGGCCTTTGAAATTACTGCTGAACATGGTAGTAATTCAATATTATTTGGTCAGCCTTGACATTTTTTGTTAAAATCGTCTATTAATAATGTAACGAAACGCATTTAACAAAAACAAATATTTGCACATTTCTGAAGGTTCACGTAATTTGCTGCGGCTATGACACGTGGACAAGTTGTGAAATACAAATGTAACGAGAAACATTCCTCACGTTAAAGTGCGAAATAGTTAACACGCCGCACACACACGGTGGCCTGAGTTCGATTCGCTGCCACGGCGAACATCAGTGGCAAGAGATAACTGAACCGGTCCTGGACATGCCCCCCCCCCGCGCTTCACCATCCCACATTGACCAGCATGGTGAAGTGTGAAAAACAAAAAAAACATGACCAACGCAGCATCCAGGAAGCTCCACATACATACAATGCGGCCAATCTCATTCGATGTCAGCAGCTGCTGAGGGTCTAACCGAGTTGGTTCTTGAATGGGTGACCGTCCAGGGCTTGCCAGGTGTTGTAGGCGTGGTGCTGCGAGGTGGGGTGTGTGCCTTCTGGTCCTTTCAGTTTCCTTTATCAAATAAAATACATCTCCCCCGCCACCCCCCCCCCCCCCAATGACCTTTGTGATATATCGCACGCCTAACATGTTTGCATTGGTCGATGCAGCCTTTTGGGCACAAAAACCGCAGAGCGCATGCACAATTTAATATCGCGCATATTAGCGCAGACATCGCTATTCCTCCCGCATTATAAATAGAGCTCTAAGTTGCAATATCTCCGCGCCTACGCACGCACGTGTGCGCGCGTGATGGAACAAGCGTTACGTTGCTGCTGGGTGGAGGGGCCCTGGGTGCGCGCCCGTGCTCCCGCGTGCCACCGCGCTCATTCCGTCTCGTCTCCCGGCACAGAGCCACCCGCCTGGGTCGCCGAGGGGCCATCCATCTCACGCTGCCCACGCGCAGACGGCTCGAAACCTTTGCAACCGTGCCGAATCCTCCTCGCGCTCCCCTCTCACTCTGCTCGCTCTGTCTCTCACCCCCGTGTCCCCTCACTCCTCTGACCCCCCCCCCTCCCTCCCTCCCTCCCTCCATGACCCTCCAACTGACGGCAGGAAATCCACCGGGCGGCGTGTGCATCGCCCAGTCCCTGAAGATCCCGCACGAGCCCAAGCCGAGCGACTTCGACAAGATCATCCACCGCCTCATGGAGACGCCCAGTGCCCGCGCCATCATCCTCTTCGCCAACGAAGACGACATCAAGTGAGTCGTCACTCGACGCGGCCCGGACGCGCGTGCGTTGACAACGACAAAAACGACAAAAAAACGACAAACATCCCAAGTGAGCTGTTGTTAGGGGGAAGTGCTGGTAGCGAGTGCTTATTAAGCCCACTAAGTGGTGGGGGTTATTATATCAACACGCCCAGCCACATTTGGCTTCCATGTTCACACACTGCACAGAAAGGCGGAGTCGACCTAGGGGAGAACCAGGACTGGTTCAGATAATTACCACTGAAATATACATACACAAAGACAAAGATCCCCCGTATAGACTTAACAGACTGTTGGGGCAAGTGCTGTTAGCGAGTAGCACCTATGGAGGCTAATGGCAATGTTTACACGCCACACCAGTTATTCATTTCAGGCTGAGTCGACCTAGGGTTAGGCCCAGGACCGGTTCAGATATTTGTCACTGGATTTGGCCGTGAGTGGGAATCGAACTCTTGTCGTCGGGTTCGAAACGCAGCCGTGCTAACCACTACACTACAGCTCCCCACTAAATACATACACAGACAACTATATGTATACACAATCATGTTATTACACACGTATACATGAATGTACATAGTGAAAAACATTTTACGTGATTTTTTCCCCGTAAAAAGCCAGCCAACAATAATGCCATGCCCCCCCCCCGTCCATCCCTTCTCCCCCTTTTTCCCGGTCGATACGAAAACAGCTCCAGTTGTTATTGGGCATCGCGGTGTCTGATGGGATTCATAAGGGTCGGCGGTGAGGATTCTCTGGATAAGCGACGGAAGAATGATGGCCAACGAGCTAACATGAGTCGGTTCCCGAGCCTACAATCGCTGCGGAATCCATGAGGAAACCAGAACCGAATTTGATCTGCTTAAATTAATATAATTCAGCGTTATGCGACGTGTATAATTCACACATTCTTGCGTGTGTTTTTTTTATTTTTACTGCAAGGCTCAGTGTCGCCGAGTTCTAGGGAAAGTGCCATTGTGGAGAACGTTTAAAAATATTTAAAAAAAAAACATTACCGTCGGTAATTCATCCTCGATATTACTCGCAATGTCACAACATTGTTGAGGTCAGTTTGAAACGCCGTGCAATTAATACATCCTCTATTCCACTGGACGTGACATATTGACATGAATATTTCTTTTAAATTTAAATTGCTCGCTCAGCACAAAATTGTACAATACGTCTGCATTTCGTCAAACGTTTATTGTATAATATTTTTTTTACTTTTCAAGGGAACTTCAGAAGTTTTTCTCTTTGTTATAATTCACCATGAACTGTGAGATGTGTTTGGTCTTTAATATGTCGCTGTCGTACAACACTTGAGCGTATGCATTCAGTCGGTGTCGGTTTAATATGAATTGTGAACGAGAACATCAACGGTTGTCTCAAATACACACAATCATCCATCATCACCATCAGCCACGCTCGCCATATCACTGTTGGATGAAGGCCCCCTCCTCAAGCCAGCCGCCGTCTTTCACTATCCCCTGCAATAACCCACCTGGCACCTCCGCCACGAACTGAAATCACCACTCCGTGGGTTATCCTCTGAGGGAACGCATTCCATTTCCTCAGCTGCCGCTCAATCATCGTTCTTGACCACCGGCCATGACTCCTTCTAGCCAGCAGCGTGTCCTGCCCGAGGCCACTTTAAAAAAAAATGTTAACAGTTTGATTGATGTCAAACATTATACATTAATAAATAAAAATCAGATGCGCTACACATTCATGAATAGGACTGCCTTAAAATATAAAAACGTAAAAACAGGCGACGTTTTGGGCAATGGCCCTCGTTTTTATGTACTGTGAAGAAGGGCCATTTCTCGAATGTTGTTTGTTATATATTTTGTTTCTTTTTAAAGAAAGTGTTATTGCGGAATGCGTTGAGTTTCGTTGCCGTGAATACTATAACATGTATTCTCCAAAGCAACCGTAGCCTCACTTAATGAATTCGCTTGTCCATCTATTTGCGTCCGTGTCCAACAGAACATTCCCCACCGATGTCTAAAGTAATCTCATCCATAAGCTTTATTTTCGTCCCTTTAGCTATAGATATTTTGTCAATGTGACTTGTGTTTTGACTGTGGGAAGTCACGTGAAATAGCATTCGATAAATAAGTTTCGCCCTGTGACCTGGAGACACCAAACAATACGAAGCATTGCTTACAAATAGACAAACACAGCGATCATGAGGCTGGGGTTTACCCGGGGAATATAGAAGCCACTTATTTCTTCTCACAAAGGAGGAAACTTATCTATAGTCTCTTGTAATTTGGCTGATTATGTCACCGTGGTTGGGGATAGTCAGCTGAAGACAACGTCAAAACGCAGCGTTCCTGCCAAATCTACACTCAGTTCTGGGCACCGATCCCAGATGGGGCATCACTGCCGGCACCATTCCGCGCATCGCCTGGCCAATTTTTTTTATAAATAATCTCGACGAATGGCTCACCCCTGACCTTTTTTCTGCGCAGTCCGATGTTATCGAGGGTGACCAGTGCCCATCGGCTACACACGTGGAAATAAAGCAGGTAGTTTCCACCTCTAACTGTGAATCAAATCTGAAAATGAGGCGAAAACCCCATCATAGCGGAATAATAGTGCAGGCTGGAAAACCATTTCAAACAACAAAGAAAATGCTGTACAAAAAAATCACACAGGCTTTGTGGGTATGTAGAAACCATCAGCATTTCCTGAAGCATTGTATGTATGTCGAACTTCTTTTGCACTGTACACTGTCAACCATGCTAATTGGAGGTGCGGGGGAAGGACAACAAACTAAACACACAAAGCAATTCTCAGGAAATTCGTGTTAAATCTAGATTATTTGAAAGTGCAAAGCCTCAGTGGCTTCCTAATATCGGAAGCAAGAGCGTTCCAGACGGCCGCAGAAGCGCGTCTGAAAGCACGCGTTGCAGTGACCGTCTTTGTTCGATGGCCATCCAAAAGCCGCTGCGAGGATGACCGGAGTTTGGCGTGATGGTTTATGGTCCTTGCCGAGATCGCCCAGGCATTGCCGTTCATTTGCGGCGAGCACTTTGTGCGCAATGAGTGTGACCTGAACATTTGTTGCCGTTTCACAGCTTAATTGCTTATCTCCGAAACACGCCGCACGTAAGAAGAATGAGAAGCACTGAAACAACAGCTTATTTTACTCTCCAGGCCTGCCTCCTAATTGTGTGGTTACAGGCACCGCGTGCCAATTTCAGAACATTTTTCTTGCGCGGTTTGCCGGCGACTTGGTTGAAAGCCTTGGAGAAGTACACACGTGGAGCCATTTAGACAAACGTCGATATTTTGTTTTGTTCCAATGGCCCATCTCGGTGGATAGAGCAACAGGGGCGACTGGGTATTAGCTCTCGAGCTCCGACACGGTGCATTCGACCAAAGCAGCCTCATAGCAGGTTAAAGTCAATTCGCATAATCAGCCGTGATCTATCCACTGGCTTAGATGAAGTCCTCCCCGAGCTGTCGCCATCTCTCACGGTCCTGTGACGGAATGACACGACAAAAAAATATAAATGTTACGTATCCCGTTCATCATACGAAAGCTTTAATTGAATGGAAGCAAAAGGCAACCGGTTGCTGAGGCCACTGCTGGAAATAAGGCGTCAACTAGAGGAAATTAGAGGGTATTTGTTTTACTCTTCCAAGCTTGAAAATGATGTATGCATTTAAACAAAATTATGCCAACAGCACCTGTCCTGCGCTTGCCACCTGCACATGAGCCGCGTCTGTCGCTGCCATCGCCTCGTTGGGCATCTTCTTGGATGCCACTGTTTTGTTTGTTGATCTCCCTCGTGGAACATTTTCAACAACGTATGGAACAAGGGAGAATCTGCTTGTTAATCACAATGCTTAAACAAAAACTGCATTGCACGAGGCACCCAAAAGCCTTGTTCGGCTTCGGCCTTTCACCACCCAGTCACGAGTGACCTCAAGGACCAATGTGGACACAGGTGATCATTCGTTCGTTTGGCAAGAACATTCACAACTTTGAACTCAAAGCACGAGCAAAATGTTTGTTTTTCCTGCTCAACATTGAGCCTGTGCTCATCTCTCTATTCACAGCCCTGGGCCAGTGGTAGAAAATGCCAATTCCTACGGCAGGGATGGGTTGTCTGCATAGGTCAACCACTGTTAACGTCCCCACAAGGTTGTGGGGAATAGCAACAAACGAAACGCAAAAAGCAGTTCTAAAGAAATGGGTTTTCAATCTAGATGATGATTTAAAAGTGCATTGCTCCAGTGGCCTCCTAATATCACAAGGAAGAGCGTTCCACACTGCCGCAGAAACGCATCTTTAAGCGCACGATGCGGTTACCGCCTTTGTTCGATGGTTTAGCCAACAGCCGCGAGGATGACCACCGGAGTTCACGTGATGGTTTTTGCTCCTTGACGAGCTCGCGAGCTATTGTGGCTTATAATACCTCGCCACCTCCTATTACATGGCTGGGAATCACCGCTCGTCTGACACCCCCCCACACCTCCCCTACCCCGCCCCCCCACGCCCGCCTCCCTCGGACGCAGACGGCTCCTGGAGGCCACGCGGCGTGCGAACCAGACGGGCCACTTCCTGTGGGTGGCGTCGGACAGCTGGGGCTCCAAGATCGCCCCCATTCGCAACCAGGAGGACGAAGCGGAGGGCGCCATCACCATCCTGCCCAAGCGCGCCTCCGTGTCCGGTAGGGACGCTCAGACGGAACCTTGGGCACGGTCTCCTGGCGCACCGCACCCTGACCGGATGGCCGTATGAACGGACAATCCCGCACCTCCAAGTGGCGAAAGAAATTCAACATCCGTAGATACATACAGCAGCGCGATACAATGTTTTTGGCCTGTGACAATTTGCACCCATTCTAGGCCCCCGCGATTTGATGAATTGTCATGATTTGGGATAGTAATTCGAAAAATAGCAATATTTTTTTATTGTTTTAAAAGTCCATCTAATATTGTGATGAATATTAGCACCCCTTTTGGCTGCAGGGGTCAATTTATACACGTGTATAGCTCGTTATCAATTCACTCCACGTTGCTCATGGGGGGGTTGTTTCACCATACTTCACCACGCTGGTTAGTGAAGAGGAATGGTTGCTCAGGACCGGTTCAGATATGACATGACAATGATGTTAGCCACGGCCGGAAATCAAACTCGATTGGCCGGGCTCGTATTGCAGCACGTCAACCACTGCGCCACCGCTCCACCCGGCACGGAACACTTTCAGTATGGGGCAATGATTACGATGAATATAAAGATAATTCTCCCATGCACACGATTCAATGAATGTGTCGTGAGCATAAAACCGTGCTTTAATTGGTGAATCATCGATCGCATCGTTACACCCCCCCCCCCCCCCCAACGTTCGGCCCTTAACAGTTTGGTTGAACAGCAGTAAGCCGTGCACACAGGTGTTTGTATCAAATAGGAACACGTGCCAAGTTAGGCACTGTGAATTGGACTCACCAGGTGTTCTGTGTATCTCGTGTCGGAGTCGATGGTTCTTCTGCCACGCACCTGGGCCAGACGTAAAAAGCCCGGCTCCGTGTTAGAATGAATCCGTCACTGGTTTTTGTTTTTCTTTCTTTTACTGCCACCGCCAGGAGGTGTAATTAGATTTCACAATTTTCACCACGGTGGGTGTGGATACGGCGGCGCATTACTGCGGATGCATTGCACACCTTCGCCGTTGATGGGGAAACTTTAGGAAGAAATCAATACCAACCTCCAGAGCACATTACCGTGTGGATTCTAAATGGAGTATGGGGTTGGAGCTGTATTTCCACACACTAATTATTGGGCCGCTCATTTTTCAAAAGAGTTGGAATATCAACCCCCCCCCCGTTTGGTTCTTGGTTGTTCCGTAAGGTACGTCAGGCTGCGAACACGCAATTCAATATGCGGCACGCAAACTCGCTCCGAATTAAACAATGTATAAAACATCGCACCGGCCAGGCTACGATTGGTTGGATTTTATTATCAATTGTCGTATAATACGTATACATTCATAATTTAAACAGTTGTATTTGACATTTTTTACTTGCCTTGAATTTTCTATGCTCACAAGACAATAATATCTTTCAAACTACTTATGCTTCGTGCACATCAGGTCATCTACGTATTACTGCCCCCCCCCATCCCCACGCCTGGGGTCATACAGTAATTCGTAAAATAATTCATTCAATTTTGTCTCAGTTTTAACGTCCCGTTTGAAACGTACCCCAGTTTATTTTGTCCGGATCACAGCATTTTCTTTTGCCTCTTTACACACACGCATGGTGCTATCCGCACGTCGCGTTTATGTGCCACGAATGGGGGCCATTACGCAAAACGCCATCGATTTCATATATATATTTTTTTTTATCACGAGGCAGTGTTGTTGACGAGCGTGTTGAGTTTGTGTTCGTCGTTAACTGTCCCTGCGCGCCGCTGCCATAGCGACAGCGTCGCCAAATAATTTGTTTCGTTCGACCATCGATTGCAATGTATTTCACCCGACGCACCATCGTGACGCACCTGTGTTTCACAGGGGTAGCACACTCGCGACGATGCTCCCTTGGATCATAAAATTCGACACCCGACCGCTCGTTTTGCACGACAGAACCGCTCTAACTATTATTATTCCTCTTGACCCCGTTACCCACACCCCCTTGCTGTTTTACCGGCACGGTTGCCCCTCTAAGCAATATTCGCCTAATAGACCGGCTGAGCAAACCCCCCCCCTTGACCCACCGTGAATGATATTGGCTGGCGCCGAGCAAGCCTCCGCGTTGTCCGACCTCTCGCACCCGCAGAGTTCGACAAATACTTCACGTCCCGTACGCTGGAGAACAACAGGAGGAACGTTTGGTTCGCTGAGTTCTGGGAGGAGAACTTCAAATGCCGGCTGAGCCGCCACGGAGCAAGGCAGACCGTGCACGCCAAAAAATGCACCGGTAAGTCCTTGATGCACTTTGTGTTTTATTCGTCAGGGTTGGCCTGGCCGGTGGCTCAGAGATCAGAGCGTTGAGCACTGAGCTGGTGACGCTGAGATCCTGGGTTTGAAATCCAGGCAGCCGGTTGTGATTAACGCCGGGTTCTTAAGGGTCCCTGAGCCTGAGAACATTGCCTGTCATCGCGTGATCAGGCAGACGTCCTTTGACATTTTAAAACAGAGATCCGGGCACCGACTTAGTACAATTGAAATCTGAGGTTTGTTTGCATTCAGGATTCAGCCATGTGGGATTGAAAATTTGGTTCTCAAGTGCAGTAAGTTAATGGTATTATCCCAGTTATACAAACGACTGCACATAAAAAAACCCATCACGATGAATTTGGTTCTAAACTTAATTACATTAATGTATAGCTCTGATAATTAAACCGCCATATGATGAACATTATTCTCAATGGCAGGGCAGGTGGGAAAGTGTTGTTGCCTAATGTATGGGACAGCCGTCACTTGAAGGCATCTCAGAGGTGTTTCTGTAGCATCCACTTCCGTGGGCAGTTCATAGGCGAAGGGCTGCTCTGCAAGATATCCGAGTTTGAAACTCCGTCTCGTTACCAGTGGCACAGTCGTGATGATACAAATATTTTTTCGTAAACATTTGACTTGAAAAACCTCCGCACTTCATCACGAACGTGTTAAATATAGATCTTTAATACTTGGGGACGAGTGCAGAAGAGTAATGACACGCATGCCCTTTGATTTAGCTCCGTTCATGCGCGAGAAGCAAGTACACACTCCGGGAGACGTTACGCGTTCCTATTTTGTTTGGCAGGGAAATAAAACGTTTTTGAAATACACACGTGGAACGAAATACAAACGAAAAGTACACTCACGTTATAACAATGACGCCGAAGACAATTGTCGCCACTGCATCCCTGCAGCAAGAAAAACCCTAAAGAACGTTCCCGCGAAGGCCCATCCTTTGCAAGGCTCGTCCATGCAATATTAATCGCAGGGACGTTCGCGAGGCTGTCAATAGTTAAGCTCGCGTGGTTCCGTACGACGCTTTCGCCCCGCCGAGGGCCCTGGGTTCGACGCGTCGGTGTATAGGCCCGTGCCTCACTCGGCGTCTGTCACGTGGCCCTGCTCTCTGCAAAACTCACAACCCAGCAGAGACGACCTCCCCCCCCCCCGGTGGGATCAATGAGTCACCCTTAGCCAGTGCCTTCTGCGAGCGTCGTCGGAACCGAGGGGAGATTCGGTCCGTTTTCGGTGCTGCGTTTGGCCATGTCTCACGAGACGGAGGGCACGCGGTGGGGTCGGAGGGGGTCACGGCAGTGCGGCGTCAGGTGAAGTTTCGTGGACCCATCGCGAAGCAGGGCTGGTCAACACAGAACGAGGATCTTCTTGGTTCTTTCGGTAAAGTCACGTAGAAGGGAAGTAAGAAAACAATAAAAAATTAAACATAATAAAGTAATTCTCACGACGTTTCGGCCACAACGCAAGCAGCCATCCTCAGGTGAAGAATGAAACACCACCAAGCTTGGAGCGTATATTTAAGCTGGTGGTGTTTCATTCTTCATTCTTCACCTGAGGATGACTGCTTGCGTTGCCGAAACGTCGTGAGAATTATTTTATTATGTTGTAGTTTTATTGTTTTATTACTTCCCTTCTACGTGACTTTACCGAAAGAACCAAGAAGATGAATCCCTGCTGTCACGAAAGCTTTAAATCGGAACAAAACGACGATGTTGAGTGGAGACTGCTGAGGTGGACTTTGGACATAATCCCAGCAAAGGCCTTCATCCAGTCAAAGGCTGTGGAATGTACGATTGATACGATGTATGATTTATTGTCTCTGTGTGTCTTTGTGTGCCGTGCCGGCCTTCAGAGGTGATCGCTAGCAGCACTTGCCCCCGAAAGTCTGTTAAGGCTAATACGGGTATCTTTTTATTGTGTGTGTGTATGTGGGGAGCAGGGATGTAACGATTAGCGTGCTGCGTTACGAATCCGCCTACGCGAATTCCTGCTCACGAAAAAACACCAGTGACAATAATCGAAATTGGTCCTGGGCCTCCACTAGGTCGACTCAGCCTCAACTCAATACTTGGTGCAGTATGTAAACATCATCACTAGGGGCTTGGCGTGGTGCTTGGCCACCCATCCCCTCATGTGCCGTACCAGCATCCATAGGTGCTCGTTGATAGCACTCGCCTCAAAAAGTCTGCTGAGGCTAAATGGGGTATCTTTGTCTTTGTGCGTATGTGGAGGATTGGGAGCGGTGGCACGGTGGTTAGCGCGCCGCGCTGCGAACCCGGCGAGCCAAGTTTGATTCGCGATCGCAACTGACATGGGCGGTGTGTGATATCTGGCCTGGTCCCTGTGCTTCCACTAGGTCGACTCAGCCTCAAAATTAATGGTCTAAGCCTTAAGTGCTTTGGGAGACAAAGGCGGCGCTGGCGTGGTGCTGGCAACACCGTCTGCCTTGTGTGTTGTGCCGACCTTTATAGGCGCTCATTAACAGCGCTTGTCATTACATTCTGTGAATGTTTGGGGGGGGGGGGAGGGGGGGGCGTATATCGGATGCGTGTGTGTCAACGTCAGCACCGGGAGACAAAGAGAAATGACCACACGTACTGGCCTGGCCTAATAGGTGCTCGCTAACAGCACACACTCCGGTCTGCGAGGCTCGACAGGACAAGGGTATTACAGGGAATGTTTGGGTACGTGTGGGCAACGGAGACGAACGGGTTAAACGGCTGCGGCTTGGTAATGGTTTGTGCCTGTTTTTGTTGGCATTTCCATGGATAATTAGGCCCCCGGCTCTTTGGGGCACAATTATGGGTACGGGCATAAATTACATATAAGAGAGTCAGCATGTTTTTTTTTTCGCGCGCGTTTCCGTTACATTTATCCATCTGGGCAATGCAATTTAAAGTAAAACTACCAAAGTAGGGTTTAACACACAGAGGCGCAATCCAAGCCCAGTGGCTTCCACATTTAGCAAGTCATCCTCACCATCATCGCCATCCGCCACAATCAATCCCCTGCTGGATGAGGGCCTTCCCCAGTTCACGGTTTTGCGATGCAACAGACTGCATAGCCACCTGGCCCACGAGCTGGTTTCTTAGTTCCATCTGGCCCGGCGGACGTCAACTTGGATGCATTTCATTCATTGGCAGCCACTCCATCACTGTTCTTGAAAATTGGCCACCATCACAGTATTCCCCCATTGGTGGTAGTACATGACACAGCGTCTCGCCCCGAGCTTTAAGTGCTCTGATACGTGCATTGTCTTTGTACTGTTTGCCTTTTGGCGCTGTCCTCTGGTCTGACATTGCTGAGATGGGGCTATAAAGAAGGCTGTCTCTGGTGTAGGCCAATCAGTTTCAAAGACAATGCTTATATATTATCAGAGCATGTTTGTTTGCATGTTCACCACAAGAACGTGTGGTTATTGCAGACTTGATAACTTGTAAAAGGTATCTGTTGGGTGTTTGAACATCTTAACACCTATCGTATTGCCAGAAAAGATAAAGCCTCTTCTTATTTTTCATAGTACATGCCCGTTATTACGCATTTTAAGTAAAACATAAAAAGAGTACAGTTGGTGTGTGCATGTCGAATTTAATTCACGCAATACTTTTATTTGCCTAGAATGACAAATGGTTCAGATTTTATCTGGGAGGATCGACAATATTGGGGTCTCATCTCGAAGTTGGGCTGTGGAGGTGCCAGCGACTCTGGGTCAATTCACGCCCTCGCGACTTGATGGACTGTCACGTATTAGGGTCGCGATTCAATTAAATAATTGCTTTTTTTGGTTAAGCATTGTGGTGAAATTAGTGGCCCGCGAGTAGCTGCCGCGGCCACGTGATCACATGACACACACACATATCGTACGTGAGTCGGAAACACCACGACATTCTTACGCATGTGATCCTAATTAACTTTTGTTCGGAGCACCTGTTCAAGCTCTGTGAGAGCCTCCAAATTATCGCAGTTGGCTACGTACGGTGCGAAAGAAGTTCAGCATACACACATGACAATCCTTGACATCTTATCAAGATTTTTCATAGCGCCTTTCTTCAAGGCGCTTTAGAGCAATTATGAAATTGCACATAGGATGATAACGATTTGAAATGAAGGAGTGGGTTATTGTGAGCGATGGTGAAGTTTTAACGACGGTAGAAACGAGGAGGGATTGATCAGGGGAGAGGTTGGGTTAGGCCTGGTCGTAGCTGGGCGGCGGCTGAAAAGTAATGAGGCATTATTGCATTGGGAAGACAAAGGCGGTCGGCGAGGGGCAGGAGCCGGGAGGGGAAGGAGGGGGGAACCGCGAGTGAGTCCACCTCATCGCAGTCAAATTGCATTGGGAGCCAACGGAGAGAGTGGTATGGTGTCATATACGCACGTGGGTGACAAATCTGGCAGTGGCATTCTGGGCCATCTGGAGTCTGTCCGCTGTTGAAGTGATTTGGCGGCGAGACCGTGGGGAAGGAAGTTGCAGCAATCGAGTTGAGATGCAACGGACGCGTGGGTGAGTGTTTGAGAGGATTCCCCCACACCCTCTGCACCCCCTCCCCTCTGCCTTCCCCTCTCCCTCACTGCCAACCGATAACCCCGATTTAATTTGAGTCTCTTGCGCTATGTTTTGAAAGTTCCCCGATCTGTTGAGCCGTTGACCCTGTGTGTATGTACCGCACGTTGAATTTCTTTCGCCACCGTACGTGGCCAACCGCGCCAATCGGAGATGCGGGGGAAGGACAACAAACAAAAGACAAAAATCAGTTCTAAAGAAAGAAATGAGCTTGTGCATACATGATGGGTTTACGTATGTGTAGTGAGTCACGTCGGAGACACTAATAGTAGGAGGCACATACGTTTATTCGACACTTAAACACTTCTGTTCACACACGCGATAACTACAGACAGGTCAGGACAGCCGGCACGCTGCCTGACCCACAACGCCGAGGAGACGAAGACGAAGATGTAGCACGACGGGTTCCATTCCAAACGACAGCCCCGATCCAGTCTCGGGACATCCCTTTTATTCCCTCCAGCGTGGCCTGCCTCCACCCTCGGCCACGCCCCCTTCTTGAACCTACCAGAAGGTTCTGAGCTATACCCCACGTGTCCCCTCTGTTAAATTAGCCCTACATCCCTTACCCCGGCCTATCACGTGCCCTGTTGGCCGACCAGGCTTCTACGTCCTCAGATGCCCTCTGTCTGCCAGCAACCAGCGCTACGCACCCGAGTGACCCATTCCATGGCACTGCATGCTCTTCTGGCAGATCGGCTGCTCCACCCACAATTCCCCTCTCTGTCAGTAAACAGCGCTGCGCGCCGTAGTGACCCATTCTATGTCACCACATATGTATGATGAGTTTATGTATGTATGACATGTAGAGCCATTCCCTTCCTCTTCACAGCAGCACACGTTCCTCGTCACGTGGGCACGACGAGACGAGCAATGCTTAGTATCGCTCGGGGGGCTTCTAAAGAGCTCCATTAAGCTTTGGGTGTGGCTTTTACAAACCCTCGTGGTCACAGAGGAAGGCAGTGGTCAGCACGCGCTAGCCAACGATTTATGGAAGCACACCGGCAAAGATTCAGCGGCTATTTTTAAAACTCGTCATCATCGGCCATGGTCAGTCCACCACCGGACGAAGGCCTCCCCACGCCACTCCTGCGATCTATCGATGTAACGATCCAGCTGGCGCGAGTCAACTTCAGTTGCTCCGCCTGCGTGTTGAACGTCCTCTCTGGCGTGTCCTCGTTTAGCTTCAACCGCCAGCGATTATCCCTTCTAGCAACGTGGGCTGCCCAAAGCCCAATTACAGTTTTGTTTTCCTATAATGCTGCGTTTTTCGAGTGAACGGAACTACGTCGCAGTGCGAGTAGGAATAAACAGTCGTATGGCCGCCTCGGCATAGCATCATCACACAGAGTGGGATGCTGCTGGATGCTCTAGATGCAACCCACGCGCATCGGTCTTTGTTCAGCCTGCGTAAGCATCTCACGTGTTATCGCGGACCGTGCTTTACCCTACATTACATATCATTTATCATCACGCGATTTTTCCATAACGCGGTGTTCGACAGCAACGCAGGAGAACAGACTTCAATTCTCTTTATGATCTATATAACATCACTAACTCGCCGCGTTGTATGCTCTCGAATCCATGTGTTCAGCTTGCTGTCTCTCAGTGTTCATTACAAGCGTGCACCTCTCCACACTTCTTCGGGCACTTTCCAGCCTTTCCATATTTCTCCGTCACTGTTCGCGACTCCGATCCACATTCAGCGATGGGTTAAGTGACATTCCAATATAATGTCTGTATTTTCAGAAGTTTGGACAGTTCTGCGATAATGCTCCTCCGATTAGCACGGTTTGCTACGTACGATGCGAAGGGAGTTGAACACACGTAGCGGATTTTTTTTTTTATCACAAGAACAATGTAGGCATTTTGGACACGGCGATGCAATGGGCCCTGCAATGTATCGTAACGTAAACATCTTTAGAAGCTCTGAACGCCCATATAATGCTTGTGTCCAATTTTATGATCGTCAGGTTCAGTCCAACGGTTGTAATTCCACGACCGTGGAATTGACCGTATACAGATATTCCATCTTTTTTGTCATTTATGTGTTTTCTTTTATACCTAATGAGGTTTTATACCAGATATTAAATAATAAAAAAGTAACGATTTTATCTTGCCTGAATCTCCAGCTACTTGTGGCTGTATTATTTGGCAGACTGACACCAGAACGCGATCCCCATTGTGTGTTCTGCTGTGTAAATTGCACATCAATCAGTTGAATTCATCCACTGCCTTGTCACCTGCATAGCCGCCCACTTAAGCCTCGTCCACAAATTCCCATTGAGGAGCCCCTTGTGGCTTTATCCTTCACGTCTGTCGACGAGCGATGGCCTGGTTAGCACGAAGCCTCACGGGTCCGGTTCACGAACATTCGAGTGCAGAGGTCATATTTCCTGACCTTCTGTTCTCAGCCTTCCTTAGGCAGGCGTGACACTGCCTTGGTGAGGGTAAACGTGAGTAGAACTCCATTCTGTGTCTCCAAATGTGTCCTCGTGGCGTGCACTTGCCAATGACATCGAGTGATCCAGCCAGCTGTCGATTAGGAAGGCTGGCTCTGCGGACGAGACCCAACTTGTAATGAGGCGCCGCACGCAACTCGCTCGCTCTCGAAGGGAGAGCGAGAGAGAATGGCTCGAATGTGCGAATGTACTGTGTGTATGTTGGACTTCTTTCGCACCGTACGTAGCCAACTAAATAGAGATGCGGGGGAAGTACAACAGACTGAAGACAAAAAGCAGTTCTAAACAAATGAGTTTTCAATCCATAATTAAAAGTGCACTGCTCCAGTGGCTTCCTAACGGCCGCAGAAGCGCATCTGAAAGCGCGCGATTCGGTGACCGTCTTTGGTAGATGGCCAACCAAAGCCGCTGCCGCTGCTGCGAGGTTGACCGGAGTTCACGCGATGATGGTTTATGTTCCTTGACGAGATCAGCAAGAAGGTGTTGTGGTTCATTTTCGGCAAGATGAACAGGAAAGGCAGCAGCAGCAGCACCCAGGCCATGAGCTGGCGCCGAATTTCCCCCCAAGCTGTGCAAGCCGAAGACGATCGAAACTCGTCCAGAGCTGTCTTGCTGCTTGATGCTCTTGGTCTGGAAAGACAATATTCTGGGACGATGCAGGATGCAGAGGATCCGTTTCAATCAATCACTTGAGAGGATCTCAGAGGTAACCGCGATACGCTCCCTCGCGGGCTGTTCTAAAACACAATGGGTTGGCGCTGCTCTGAGATTTCCAAACAGATTGTTCATCTCGCCAGACATGCTGCCGATAGCACAATTGGTATGAAATTGGGTAAAAAGGGCACAAAAAAATGGATAGCAATCAGATTGAATAGCTCTATTCTGATTTTGTTGTATTCTGTCTTGATATTTGCTTAGTTGTAGTGGTCGCATATTATCGTCAGACTCTGCGTGCTTTGTAGCCCTCACGTTGTACAGAGATTGCGATGATTAAGATAATACTTTTTGACAGAACTTGTTCATCACTGCCTTACACTGCCCAGCCACTAGGCTTAAGCCATGCACCGCCAGATTAGTGCATGAAGAAATATAAGTCTTGCTGTCTGTGGTGACACTCCGCTCCAGCCTTTAATTTCAAGCAACGTGGAACACAATGTTAACAATTGACCAATCACAGCACCTTCGTAAATCCACTGCTCGATGAACGCCTTTCCATGCCACGTCGGCGAGCAGGGTTGTGTGACCTTACTTTAACGGTGTGTTCAGCGTGAGCTGAAGGGGCGACTCAGGACCTGTTCAGATATCACTTCCCACTGATGTTAGCCATGGCTGGAATATAAACTCAGCATGCTGGGTTCAACATGGAATGCAGGAGTGCAATATATGGGCTCAACTACATTTCTGTGAGCTGCAGTGCGCTACATTCCCTGCCATTCAATTTGTATGTGATTCACTTGGAGGGCGCGACCAGCGGTGAAATCGTTCAGATCATACTGAATATCTCCCTCTCCGAGTACGATCAGCGGGTGGGGTTCAGTTGTGGCGTGGGGTTGAGTGTCACCTCCGCCGTACGGGGAGGGCGATGATGAAGCCACTTGTCAACATCGTGAGCGAAAGACGTCGCCCATGAGCACGCTGCCGCCACTATTCTGCTCTCCGATAGAGTCACACGCTGCTATGCAGCAGCGTCCGTCGTCGGGATGGGGCCCTGAAATTTGTGGGGGGGGGGGGGGGGGTTGCCTCGCCAATTACCTTCGTCTGCGCTCCTCCAGGAAGCGTGGTTGCCTCCGGTGCAGTTGCACTGCCTGTACACTCGATAGCTACGCCACTGGGTTCTATCTTACTCCAATGGTATTCTCGTAGACGATTCGTTCTGTGTTAGTCTTTGGACGTATACGAAAGTCTATGGGTTTGCGTTAGTCTGTGGGTCCTATGCCAGTCTATGGGTCTCTTATGCGAGTCGACAGGTCGCTATGTAAGTTTATGGATCTCAGTGGTGTAGCGTGGTTGGCATGGGCCCTGGTGCAAGGAATGAAAATAGGGCCCTCCCCTGTCCAATGTTCTCCCTCTCCCAATTGCAGCGCCTGCACACTCGATGGTTATGCCACTGCTGCCGTATCCGTCAGCCAGGTCCTGCCTTCAAATAAAAAAAAATGCTTATTTTGGGGGCGGGAGCACTGGACAGGGATAGTTGCACGCACGCCACATCGCCTCCGCCACGAGTGTTTTATCTGCTTAATTTCCCCGCACCGGATAGGCGAGAAATTTCTCCATTAAGGCAGCGCCTTTATTTATTTACGCATTCACTCCGCTCGCACGTTTATTTATCCATTTATTTACTGCCGACTCGGGCGGCTAATCTTAACGGTGCGCGTCTCCGCGACGCTGCCGAAACGACAGGCCGCTCTTTAGCGATCCTGCGGGGACTGCTCGATTCGTGAGAATTACGATCTCGTTTTTTCAGTCGCGCGAGGAGTTTCGTGGGGCGGGTTTCGGGGTGGGGGGAGTATAACGCGTCGCTCGGCTCGCACGTGGTGACGCGCCGCTGCCTTGCGCCGCTGTGAATTTTTAACGAGCCCTCATCATCTTCTTGGTTCTTTCGGTAACGTCATCCATTCTACGTGACTTTACCGAAAGAACCAAGAAGATGAATCCCTGCAGTCACGAAAGCTTTAAATCGAAATATGAGCCCTCATCATGCTCAGAGGGCAGGCGGGCGCAGAGGCTCTCGCCGAAGAGGGCGCGCGTAAAACTTTGCCTCCGCTTACGCAGTTCGCGTGTGCATTGGACGTACGTCGAACTTCTTTCGCACCGTACGTAGTCATCCGCGATAATCGGAGGCGCAGTTGGACGGACTACAACCTGAACACCAAAAAGTAGTTCGAAAGAAATGAGTTTTGAATCTGGATGATTTAAAAGTGCATAGCTCCCGGTGGCATCCCAATATCGGACGCAAGAGCGTTCCAGACGGCCGCAGAAGCGCATCTGAAAGCACGCGATGCAGTGACCGTCTTTATTCGATGGCTAGCCAAAGGCCGCTGCGAGGATGACCGGAGTTTTCGCGATGGTTTATGTTGCTTGACGAGATCGGCAAGGAATTGTGGTTCATTTGTCGCAAGCACTTTGTGTGTAATGAGTGTGACCTTATCATCTATTAGTTCGGCAACCGGAAGCCCATGCACGACACGTGCCAAAGCATTTTGTTTACACTGCAGCTTGGTAAAAAAAAATCCCAGACGTCCCGTAGAGTAGTGAGTTGCAATAATCGAGCCTTGTCATAACTATGCTACATGCCACCGCTGTGCTGTAGTAAGCCACTGTAAGTATGCGCGTCTTCGTCATTTCAAAAGAAAATTCATGCATGCATTGATGTTAATGGAAGTCAGTTTGAACATTTCTTAAAATAAAATAAATAATCCTATTTGATTTGTTAAAAGAAATATAAAAACCCGATGTGCCCTGACTTTTGGGCCACCCAGTATAATATATATTACATTTATATTATTGTGCTTTCATTTTGATTAACTTATTGATACGCAGTATTTGTTTCATGGGGTAGAGTGGTGGAAAACTCAGTGGTTCAAATCACCCACACGATCAACATGGTGTGAGGGAGACTTTCACCTAGCAACGGAGTGAGTGTGATTGTTCAGCGTCCAGAGGAGCTTGTAACTATTGTATCATTAACGGTTATGCTACAACAACATTAAACGGCGTTTTAATTCTTAAAAGCACAATAAAACTTGAACTCGCACTGGTTAGGTGGAAACATTCTCAGCACAAAGTCACCGACGGTTCGTCCAGGATAGAGAGTTGAGAAACATTGAAAATTCAGACGAGGCAAAAATCTACCCGATTACACGTTTGCACTCAACATAATTAATCATTTGTTAATACGTCTTTAATGGTCCCTTAACACTTAGCATGTTGTGCAGAATAATTTCAGGATTAGCATAAAGTGAGTAAAATTTGCTGCAGCCAATTCTGTTGATTCAGAGGTCGTGAGTGTAATTTCTTGAACATAAGCAATGTTTTTTTACATCCAAATAATATTATTTTAAATATATTTAACTGCGTGGTCTTCTCCCACAGTTTTATTCCAGTTGTGCTATCGATGGCATGCCGTTATGTGTCCATTCGTAAATCCTGCAGAGCTTTGCACCACCTCTACGAGTGAATGTCCCATGGAAGGAGATGTCACAGACCTAATTCGGAGATCCCGTAAACTGACCTCTTAGAGATATTAATTGCATGGAAATAAAAAAATTAGTTATATATATTACGTATTGAAAGAGAAAGTTTTGCAAAAATGCAAACCAAACTTAATTAATATGATGGCTTCTGTGCACTAATTGTTGACGAGGCTGTCCTCATCAGCTCACAACAGGGGTGGCTGAAACCCAGATTCAAACCCAGGCTCTCAGTCACGCTGGCACAGAACTCTGACCTCTGAGCCACCTGTCGACATCTGCAAAACAACACCAATTAAAATAAAAGTTAATGCCTGCACAATATGCTGCGTGTCAGCCTCACGTTAAGATCATTAACAGTGGCGGAGGAGACGTGAACACATACTGAGTTTCTCAGCGAGCCATGTGGTGTTACAACAAAACCCTTTACAAAGCTTTCCATACCTCCCACTCCAGAGGTCACACATCAAACATTCAATTAACACTTCCAATCTGCACAAAAGCATAATTAAAAAAAAAAATCTACCTTTGCTGCAGGCAATTAGACCGCGTTCTGGCCTTGACTGGAAACTACAATTTGTAAAAGGAGGACGAGGCTATCTGTGCTGAAACAGCCACGGCAGAGACAGAACGTCTGCCATGACCGTCGCTGGCTCATGCGCCGCTTGCTCCGCCGAGCGCCGTGCGCGCGAATGAAAACTCACACGCTTCGCAAGGCGTCGAGACGCTTCGTAGGGGGTCACTGCTCAGTCGTGTTCAGACGAGAAGAGGAGAGTCTTGCGTGTGAACTCGTGAAAGGGAAGTGTCTCAGCAGTGCAGACGGCGAGAGGAGAGAGACTGACTATGTAGAACTTGGAGAACTTCGTATGCACACGGTACGTAGCCATCCGCGCTAATCAGAGGTGCAAAAGGCCGGCACGGCACGTGAGCGGGTGGCTGGCCAACACCACGCCCGGCCACCTTTGTCCCCTCGTGGCGATGTTTACACGTCGCACGAGGTACGCGTTCGAGGCTGAGTCGACCTCGTTGAGGCCCAGGACGGGTTCAGATAGTCGTCCCCACCCACACCATCACCCACACCGACAGCCACTCGCATTCACCACCCACGCGTGATACTGAGCGAAGGTTGACGAGCTCTTTGGCAGAAGTGCGCGGTTGCCGGAGTGGAGAGCACGTATATGGGGCTAGAGTCAGATGAGGACTGGCAGGCGGGGACCCAGTTCAATGAATGATCTCAAAGACAGCGAGGACAATCTTCCGCGACTTGACGCCTCTGTACGAAGGAAACATGCCAACTGTTTTTGTACAGAGCCGCGAGATGCGGTCACATATAACTCCCCATTGCATCGCATTGCAATGCATACTCGCATAGAGCCGCAGACTCACATTGTGTAGAAGTGCAATAACAACAACCGCCGTTCACCACTAAGTGGCAGTGACCGTGACCACGGCGCCTGTGCCAGGCTCAGTGCACTTTGAGGCAACGTGAAGTGTCGAAGGCTCGCTGGCAGGAGATCACGGACAGAATCAGGTGCCCGTGGGTTGGCTGGCTGAGATGGCGGGCAGATGCACCAACTGTGCTCCCGACTGTGCCAACTCTCTGCGTTTTATCCGCCCAGCACTCTGCCCGTAGTTGTGAGCGTCGCTCCTCTGCCCTCAGGTGCTGCTGGAGGGCGATTTGTTTCCAACTCCCCAGTAGCGTCCTGCACGAACTTCTTCCACAGAGGCCGATAAGGACACCGCTGGTACCGGTCATTGTAAATTCCAATCAACCCCACATCTTACCGGCTACCACATCAGTCCATCTCTTCCCTAGCCCATGCAATAGAATCATCAGTGCAATGAACTCACATTGACACCCATAGATTCACATACTGACCTATGAACGTGTTAATACATCGTAAACCTGGCCACTGTTTCTCTACAACATCCTGTGATGTGGTCACATTTAGATGCCATGTATTGTCTTAACTAGACTTATATAGGGACCGAAAGACACACATAGAGACCCATAGGCTCACACAAACACCTGTGACTGCCTGTCTCTACAAAATACATTTATCAATGTGCTTCTCGACATCTTGGCATTAACGTTTACAGACTATACGAATCCAAGTTGTATTGTATCACTGTATATAGCTCAGTTGGCTACGTACGGTGGGAAGTTCAACATATATACGTACAGAAGTGCAGCCAACCGTGGGAGCGTTTGTGTTTGGATGCTGCTGCTGCTGCAGCTGCTGCGGTATAATGGTCAGCACTGCGCTGGACTTGCGCTGCAGAGGTCACCGGTTCGATTTGTTTTCCCGGCACAGCGGTGGAAACGAGGACGGTGCAAGTTGTTTTAACCCCCCCACCACCACCACCCCGATGTCTGTCCACCCAGCGGTAAAAGCAGGGACGCCGCATTACATCGGTAGGTCACGTGCGGTGAGCTGAAGTGTGGGTAACTCCCCACCTCTTCCAAGACATCTTGGCACACGTGGAAGATTAGGCCAAATGACTCCCAAATAGAGGGGGTTTACTCTCATGGAGGAGCCTTTCCACCGGCAGCGGCATGAGCCAGGAAATTGCAGGGCCGTGCCTTTACCTTTGTACACGTGTCTGTTTGTATGTACGTACGTTGAAATTATTTCGCAACCGCACGTAGCCAACCGTGCTGGCTGATTGAAGAGCCGACCGTGCTGGTGTTTTTTTTTGTTGCTGCAGGCCAGGAGCGGGTGGGACGGGACTCCCAGTACGAGCAGGAGGGCAAGGTGCAGTTCGTGATCGACGCGGTCTACGCCATGGCGCACGCGTTGCACAACCTCTACCAGAAGCGGTGCCCGCGCCTCTCGGGTCTCTGCGTCGACATGGAACCCGTGCCCACCAAGGACCTGCTGGAGGAGATCCGCAGCGTCAGCTTCAACGGTCAGAGCCCTGCTCGCGTGCCGTGAGCCGTGCTGGAGCTCGCCTCTCGTAATGACAGTAATCGCGGCTATTTGCCCATAAAAGCCTCTCGCGAGTGCCGCAGTTGTTTCCTTTAATGGTCTTGCATTACGGTGTTTTGGGCCAGTTCCTCGAAAGGTGTGTTGAGTTAACTGGGGTGAACGGTAGAGGGGCAGCCCTGTTTAACGCGTAGGCTTTCGCGACCAAAAGTATTCATAATAAAGGTTTAGATCGTGGAACTCTAAATGTGCCGTAACCCTCCACCACGCGACACAGCCCTGCAATCACTTGTCCAAGCGACTGGTGGCAGAAGGATCTTCCCCATTACAGGGGGCTCTAGGGAGCACCTCTATGGAGTATCGTTGGTCAACTCTTCCACGCCGGTATGATGTATTGTAAGAGGTGGGAGAACCCACACTTTAATCCGCCGAACACGACCTGCGTGGCCTGTGTGTTTAATATCCGGCTGCGGGATGAGCTGTGACAGCGCAGTGGGTGCGCAATTGAAAGGTCGCAAGTTCAAATGTCAGTCGAGGGTGAACGTAACCTATCGTCACCATCGCCATCATCATCCCTTTGGGGGCCGATAAAATAAGTACCACTGTGTGAGGAGTCCCCATGGGTGGTCCTATGGAGAGACTGGCTGGGAATGTGGAATTTCCACCAAATGACTTAGGGCCACCAAATTGAGTTAAGTCCTTGCCCATTGCTTATTTCAGTAAGCGACACACTTTTACTTTGAATTGAATGTTTTTTTACAAATGTTATTTTATGCAATTTGCAATCTTGTGATGGATTACTTGGAATTTTTTGTTTGTATTGGTTGCTGCCTATGCATACACACACACACACATCGATGTTATTCCTATGACATGACAACTGTGATTAACCTTATTCTCAGGTTTTTTCGGTAAAGTCACGTAGGTAAAAACATTAAAATTAATGAAAGTAAAATAAAACAAAACAAAAATAAAATTCACGACGTTTCGGAGGCAACACAAGTCTCCGTCATCAGGCGTGAATTTTATTTTTGTTTTGTTTTATTTTACTTTCATTAATTTTAATGTTTTTACCTACGTGACTTTACCGAAAAAACCTGAGAATATGAATCATTGCAGTCACGAAAGCTTCAAATCTAGAGTGATTAACCTTGTTTATCCCCATGTCCCACTTTGTGAGTGAGAGAGAGAGAGAGAGGTGCAATATCTCAATAAGTACCACTTTGGTCGAAACAGAGGATAATAAGAAAGAGCTGACGAAAATGACACCCTGCCCAATTTCCATTGGCAAATTGCAGCCGAACTCTTAGCAAATGCAGCGAGACCGCCACACGCTTGGGCAGTTCCAAAATAAACAAAGACGAACGAACAAAAAAAAATCACAACTCATGTTTTATTAAACGAGCAACTGCTGCCGTGAAGTTTTATCGTCGCTCCGCTACGAGGCTGCTTGGCTCCGCCACTTGTACACATCTCACGCCTCGGCGTTGCTTATTTACGCCCCAATTTAAAACCGTCCCCTAAATAATATCTCAAATGCCTCCCGGGGACGAATTATTATTTTCTTTCAAATGTGTTTTTGTTTGTGAGTGGTTTTTGTTTTGTTTTGCTTGAACGATGTCAAATAAAATAAAGAAAAATTCCCGGCGCGGTCCGTCACCGCGGTTCGCAATCCTCGTCACTCAACCGACGGGGGGGTGAATCGTCGACGCTCGAGCAATCTCCCTCTCGCCCCCCACCCCCACCCCCACCCACCGCAGGCAGCGCAGGGACCCCCGTGATGTTCAATAAGGACGGCGATGCACCAGGACGCTATGACATTTTCCAATATCACTTGCACAACACAAGCACGCCGGGCTACAACGTGATCGGAGAGTGGGTCAACCACCTGCAGCTAAATGTGAGGCTTTGGCAAAATTCAGAAAGGCTCCCGCTTCCCCGTGTTGATGTTGTTGTTGTTTGCCTTTGCCATTTGGTTCACCTTTAAATATATCTATGAGAAATGTTACGGATAAGAAATGTGATTTCACTCCCCCTCCTCCTCCTGCTCCCACCACCACCCCCTCCTGCTTTCAGTAATTGTGTATTGGTTAAATTAAAAGGCGATGTTTATTTTTTCATGAACAAGAGAGAGAGAGAGAAAGAAATGTCAATGTCAGACCTCTGCAGTTCTTTTAACATCTTGCTCCTCGAAAGTGCAACCGTTCATTTGTGTAAACATTTGCAAACACAAGTAAATACCCTGCAGGGAATAGCAAGATGATATTTTGATGGAATGAGATTTAACTGAATTTGTTCACACTCTTGGGTCTTTCTATCAAGTCACGTAAATAAAAAAAAAATAGATCACGACGTTTTGATCACAACACAAGCAATCGCCTTCAGGTGAGAGAGAGAGAGTTGCTGAGATGTTTCCATCCTTTCTACCGATGTTAACTGACTCTCTGAGTTGCATTACTAGGTTGGATGTCTTAGTATTGACAGGCTGGGTGTCCACTGCCCCAGCCTCTGGTTGGACCATCTCTAGTTCGACCCACCTACCCTGATGCGCCCTTCTCAGGCCTATATAGCAGCTTTCTCGCTCTCTCTCTCTCACCTGAAGACGATTGCTTGTGTTGCGATCGAAACGTCGTGATCTATTGTATTTTATTTACGTGACTTGATGGAAATAATTCATTACTGCAGTCACGGAAGCTTTAACTCAAGACTGAATTTGTTCAGACGTGCACGGATGAATGGAAGAAAGACAGTGATTGATGGGTTTTGCAGAATGTGGGGAATTGTTTCTTCCTATTAATTCGGCACGTGGTGAGTTTGCCAAACAACAGGAGCCCAGTGCTGCGTGTCATTAGACGAGCATTCGCATGCGGTGTAAATGCGGGCATTAAAGCCTCGCCCTAATTCCATTGATTGACTCTATTTTAAGTCATGATTCAATTGAGGAATATGTTCTGCTTTATCTGCTTTTCACTCATCACATTTTTCTGATTTCTAATGTTGTTTTCTGCTTCGTTTTGCCCAGTTTTTTTTCACTTCATTAGCCTAACCGTAACCTTACCATACAGCGATCGTCACATTAATTGACCTCCGATTTAAAGATTTCGTGACTGCAGGGATTCATCTTCTTGGTTCTTTTGGTAAAGTCACGTAGAAGGGAAATAATAAAATAATTAAAAGAAAACATAATAAAATACAATTCTCACGACGTTTCGGCCACAACGCAAGCAGAGTTGTGGCCGAAACGTCGTGAGAATGTTATTTTATTATGTTTTTATTATTATTTAATTATTTTCCTTCTACGTGACTTTACCGAAAGAACCAAGAAGATGAATTGACTTGTTTTTAACGCGCGGCGCTTACGTAGCCTCACGAACCATCGCGAGCTCATTTTCATCGCTCCATCTCCGCGGCGGCCGCAGTCACGTTGCTCGTCCCGGCGTGGACGTGCGGAACCTCACAGGCCCATGCCCGCGGCCGCTGCCCCTCCCGTGCTTTTAGATCAGCGCGCTGCAGTGGGCCGCCGGGAAGCGGGAGCTGCCTTACTCTATCTGCAGCATGCCGTGCGCGTCCGGCGAGCGCAAGAAGAAGGTGAAGGGCGTGCCGTGCTGCTGGAACTGCGAGCGCTGCGAGGGCTACTACTTCCAGCTCGACGAGTTCAACTGCCACCTGTGCCCCTACAACATGCGCCCCAACGTCAACCGCACGGGCTGCGACGCCATCCCCATCGTCAAGCTCGAGTGGCACTCGCCCTTCGCCGTCGTGCCGGTCTTCCTCGCCATCCTGGGCCTCCTCACCACGGCGTTCGTGATCGTCACCTTCGTGCGCTACAACGACACGCCCATTGTGCGCGCGTCGGGCCGTGAGCTCAGCTACGTGCTGCTCACGGGGATCTTCCTGTGCTACGCCACCACCTTCCTCATGATCGCCGAGCCCAGCCTCGCCGTCTGCTCCTTCCGCCGCATCTTCCTCGGGCTGGGCATGTGCGTCAGCTACGCGGCGCTGCTCACCAAGACCAACCGCATCTACCGCATCTTCGAGCAGGGCAAGCGGTCGGTGACGGCGCCGCGCCTCATCAGCCCCGCGTCGCAGCTCGTCATCACCTTTTCGCTCATCGCCATGCAGGTGCGATTGCGTTGAAAGCGTGCGTTGCCCGTGCGTTGCACGCGATGCGCGGCGTGCTCACTTCTGCTGGCGCAAAAAAAAACGTTTTTGATCGTAAAGAGCCACTTCGTAAAACTGGTCAGGTTGTTCAAGGGACGGCACATTAATGTGACATTGCTGAGATCCTGAGCTGAAATCTGGGTTTCAGCCACCGGTGATTGAACCGTTTTCTCAAACGTATAACGAGGTTTTAGCCGAGTCAATGATGATTGCAAAAACAATTTAGCCATTGCGTGAAATGTTTTTTTTTCACACTTGATTTGCCTAAATGCCAGCTCTGGGTATTAACAATTTTTATTTGATTGCCATGCAATGAACATTTCTGTATGTAGCAGGGCATGTGGTCATGCGTGCTCTCCAGTATAAGGATGTGTAGAGCCGTTTTGTCAACCCACCACTGGATGATGGGCATCCCACGCTATAACCCCATGGGGGTTATTTGATTACACTTCACCACATAGAGCGTTGAACATGAGAGCATAGAAGTACATCGGAACAATGGATGTTTATTCCACTGCTCCATGCTGCCCGCAACATATCTCCAAAGCCCTACAACAACCTGTTGGTCACTCATCCAAGCTCAATCAATGGTCAACCCAGCCTCTGAAAACTGGGATCCACCTTTGATAAGTTCCGTCGGATAAAAACTGTATATGTGTGTAGAATAAGATTTGCCACGTGGGTCAGCGGTAGAGCGAGCGGCTTGCAATCGGAAGGTTGCGAGTTCAAATCCTGGTAGGGGTATGAATGACTCATCCCATCATCCCTTCTTTCCGGGGGTCGATAAAACTAGCCCCAGCCTGTGCTGAAGTCAACATTGGTTGTCCAATGGAGCAGCTCACACCCACCCATAGGAATGTGGAATTACCACCACTGGCTCCGCAGGGCTGTTATACACAGGAGATGGGCGCCAATCCCTCCTCAATGCTCAACTGAACAGGAAATCACTTTGACTTGTTGAGCACAAAACAAGTGATAAATCACAATCGCCACGCTCGTCAAACTGCAGATTTCTAAATTTATTAAATTCAACTATTTTTTTCTTTACAAGATAAGGCCCACTGAGCTATATGGCTCGTTTTCAGCAATGACCTGGCCACAAATCACAGCCCAGCGATGTGGCTCATCGCGTGAAAATTTAAAGCAGCCAAATGCTCTGACCGCGTGACGTTGATTCTAGATGTGGAGGGAAAAACCGGAGGACCCGTAGAAAAATCCACACGACCACGGGGGAGAGAGACAAGCAAGCTCCAAATAAACAGCAGGCGTCACAGGGTTGAACCCACGACCTCCTGTATACCAGGCGAGACAGTTAACATCTCGCCACCACCTGCCCGTCCACCCCGCGATTTTGTCCCCAGCTCCTGGGAGTGTGCATCTGGTTCGGGCTCACGCCGCCACACACGGTCATCGACTACGAGGAGCAGCGCTCGCAGGAGGCCGAGTTGGCCCGCGGCATGCTCAAGTGCGACATCTCTGACCTGGCGCTCATCTGCTCGCTGGGCTACAGCATCCTGCTCATGGTGACCTGCACCGTGTACGCCATCAAGACGCGCGGCGTGCCGGAGAACTTCAACGAGGCCAAGCCCATCGGCTTCACCATGTACACCACCTGCATCGTGTGGCTCGCCTTCATCCCCATCTTCTTCGGCACCGCGCAGTCCGCCGAGAAGGTACGCGAGTGTGTTTGTGGAGCGGCGGCGGTGGAAAGGGGGTGGGGCGGTGGGAGGAGTTCGGTGGGGGCGGTTGGGGTGGGGGCTGTTGGGAGTGAGTGGTGGGGGGGGGAGGTGGAAGGGGGCCGTGGGGGGAGGGCGATGGAGGCGGTGGGGGGGCTGTGGGGGGGGGCAGTGGTGGGGGCTGTTGGGGGTGGGTGGTGGGGTTGGAAGGTGGTGCTGGTTTTACTCAAGCGGTGTAGTGGAGCGACTGAAGGCGGTGTTGTTGATTTAGTCAGCAATTCTATTGGCTTTAGTATCGTTGGTAAAACATAAAAACCTGTGGATTTTTTTGTCAAACGTTATTGTGCAAATTTCGCTTGGTCATTAAAATAGAAAATGCTGACTAAATTAGCACTGCATTTAAGAGATAAGACGAGGCTTAAAATGCTCACCGAATTAACACTGTGTCCAATGTTAATTAACACTGTTATGCGGTGTTAATTTAAGTGCCCGGCAACGGTCTATTTGACAAAATCCCGCGCAGTCTTAATCATGTTGACTTTAACGACTGAAGGAAATCCACAGACCAAGACTTTTACCAAAATTCCACGCGTGGTCGCCGACCAGACCAGAGACGAACAAGACCAACATGCTGACTCGGTGAACACTCGGCGCAGGGCGCAGGGGAGGGGGGGCAGGGGAGGGGGGGCAGGGGAGGGGGGGCAGGGGAGGGGGGGCAGGGGAGGGGGGGCAGCCAACTGCCTTTGCGATGGCTTCGGATGGCGCCAGGGATTCCGGAGAAGGATTTGCACTAACAGGGCACTCGCCTAACTACGTACGCAACTCTATAAGCGTCTTACAGCGACATCTCATCACAACATGGGGGGGGGGGGGGCTTTCCCCCAACATGCTTCCCTGGACAGATGTGGACACTTCTGCTGTCCGGATATGGCACTGCCTCCCTGGACACATTGTCGGCGAAATCACCGAGTCTGGTTTTTCAGGCCTTCAAATGCCGAGCACACGCACACACGGGACATCTCCTGTCTTCACCGCATGCCTTGAAGGGACTGAGTTTTTGAGCTGCTGTGAAGCAATGATCATGCCGATTCGATGTACTCGTGTCTGATATGGCTCGTTCACAATTGCACCCAGTGACAAAAAAAAACATCCAATGCCCTGTCGCGGTTTTAGCCAAGGGGACCCCCCAGTGGCAGCTGTCTCCTGTGCGGCACTGGTCTCCAAATGGGCATTGTCTCTGTCGGTGTGGGCCGAAGGGTGCAGAGAGGTTGGGGCTGATGGGGGCGGGGCGGAGAAGGCGCCGAGGTGATATCACTGCTGCTAAGTAGGGAGCAACACTCAGTGGCGTCTGTGTGGAGGACGAGTTGACAACTGACTTGGACACGTGAACAATACGGGTTCGACTCCCTCCCTGGCTCAGGTTAATATTTATCTGTTTTATGAACCTCCTCAGCTGCAGTGTTATTCGACTACGTTGACGATTATCCCCTCGTACGTGTAAACAAAAAATACTCATCATGTGTGCTATGAAGAAGGACCATTGCCCGAAACGTTGTCTATTTTATATTTTTCCTTTTAAGCACCACAAATTTAAATACATTGTGTGTATTCGCTCTACGTACTCTGCTTTCCTCCCACAGAAGAAGAAAAAAAAACGCTCCTTAAAAAAATAATCGCTTTAACGCTCCAGCGCAGGACGCACCTGGAGTAGAATCCTGAGGCTCGGCATTGCCCTCCTGGATAAACAATCTTGGTGTGCATTACCCCGTGACGCGTGCGTGGTCGTTGTCAAGTGACAACGCCCGCACGACCAAGACGTGTGTACGTCCTGGGATTCTCGCCTTGAGGAGCTGCTCCAGTTTATCCCGGAAAAATTTTACTTCGTGAAAGGGCTGTGCAAAGCCAAGTCTGATTGCAGTGAACTTAACAGCAACAACAAAACCCACGAAAATTAATTGTCACCTTTCATCGCGTGATGTTTGTGTGTCAATGCGTTCGCTTCTCGAGCTTGAACAAAGGACTTGGCTGATTGATTGAGGATAATCAGTGGCATATGTAATCAAGGGTTTAAGGCCTATCCAGGCTAATTACTGTTTTATGAAGTGATGGGAGCTGGGGGTTGCTGCGACGCACTCGGCTCTGTTTTGAGGACAAATCTGTTCCTGGCAGGGTAGCTAATTAGCTAATTGTTATTCGGCACGATAAACAGAGAGACACAGAAGCCAGAGTACTGATTTTGAAATTCAGAATCGGTTCAGAATTGTTTTTTTTTGTTCTTCTGGAAAAATCCGATTTTCTATGAAGCTCTTTATTTTCCCAGACGACCATTTCGCTCACTTCCCCATCGCCATTCTCATCACCATCAGCCATGGACAATCCGCTGCTGGAAGCAGGCCACGCCAAGGTGCCCTCCACCTCTCTAGACCCTGCCATCTAACGATCCACCCCGGCGACTGCACGCCACGAGATGATTTCATCGCTCCATCTCCTTGGTGGATGCCCTCTCAGGCGCTTTTCGTTCATTTTCCTCGACGCCCCAATATAATCGGTTTAAAAAACAAAAGAGAGAGACGGATGACAAAAAAAATCCACTGCAACTCACCGGCGTGGTTGTGACCGTCGCTACTGCAGGAGTAGCCTTAAGCAATTATCGACATTATAATTGGTGTAAAAACTGCGTGTTAACCAGAACCACCCACCCCCTCCTCCCGCCAACGGCTGTGACATGCAGTGAACTTTCCAGGTTCGGGATCACGATCCAATTCAAGGATAGATTCTTTTGGTTCCTTCCTATTACTGCCTCATTGTGCCTTGATCGTTCTTGGTTGCGCAATCTCCTTTGCTCCACGAGCTGAAATGTTTCGTCTGCTTCTACTTTGTTACATGTTCAGTAATGGCCCAATGGACTTGCAATATAGTGGCTGTCGGTTCATTACGCCAGTGC
The DNA here is from genome assembly GCF_965212315.1 of Lampetra planeri. NCBI lineage: Eukaryota > Metazoa > Chordata > Hyperoartia > Petromyzontiformes > Petromyzontidae > Lampetra > Lampetra planeri. The sequence continues at coordinate 12,899,438 of NC_136117.1, forward strand.
AGCAGTTAAAACAATGGTGCAACTTTCTTTTCACTAAAACAGTACTTTTTATTTTACCAGGTAAGGCTCACTGAGCTATTATAGCTCTCTTTCCAAAGCGACCTGGTCACAAATGATAGCTTAACGAAGTGGCTTATCAGGTATAGATTTATCGCAGCCTAAATACAATAAACACATGTTTATAAATGCGGAGGGAAAAACTGGAGAACCCGGAGAAAAAACTCCTGGCCAACCCCTGACCACAGGGAGAACATGCAAACTCCAAATGTGCAACAGGCATCAGGGTCGAGATCGAACCCACGACTTCCTGCACACCAGGTGAGGGAGTTAACATCTCGCCACCGCAGCGCCCCATTCGCCACCTTCCCCCCGCCTCTCTCCATTCAAAGCTATAGCGAGGTAAACCAATCGGCAGGTCGCATTCGGTGGGGTAAAGTGTGAGTTCTGCCAACCTCTTCCAAGACATCTGACGAGCTGTGGAGGCGTAAGCCAAACGCCCTCTGGAGAGGAGTCCTCTAGAGCTCCCTATAGGGGAGGCCCTCCCACCAGCAGTGCAGTGAGCGAGAGGTTGCAGGGCTGCACCTTTACCGTTTACCTTTACCATCAACGCTTGAACTGCGCGATTTGGACGTATGTGTGTACGTTGAACTTCTTTCGCACCGTACGCGCTAATCGGAGGTGCCGGGGGGAAGGACAACAAACTAAACACAAAAAAGGCAGCTCTAAGCAAATGAGTTTTCAATCTCGATTTAAAAGTGCACAGTTCCAGAGGATTCCTAACATCGGAAGAGGAAGAGCGCTCCAGACAGCCGCAGAAACGCATCTGAAAGCGCCGCGCGATGCGGTGACCGCCTATTGTTCGATGGCGAGCCAAAAGCCGGAGCCGTTGCGAGGACGATTTGACGCGCGTGTCGTGAGCGTGTGAATCCATTTGTAGGCGGCAGGATCGTTACAAGCCGAGTTAAAAGCGCGTGCGAGCGCCGTAATGGGAGAGTCTCGAGTGGGTTCGCATCTCCATCACGTGGCCAATCAAGCATCCACAACCGGTCCCCTGCTGAGCGTCACGTGGGCGAGGTTGCTGCTAATTGTTCATTGGCGTTGTGCGATTTCCTCTTGAGGAATGGGCCAACGCCGCTGCCAACGCTTCCGCGAGCACAAAATGTAAAAGGTCGCAGCCCTGCAATTGCTGCCTCGCACCCCTGCTGTCAGAACAGGCCTGCACTAGAAGGAGCTTCAAGAGGGCCCCTACAAGAGGCTATTTGGCCTACTCTTCCACAATGGGCACATTTCTTGGAAGAGGCGGGGGGGGGTACCCATATTGTTCCCCACCACATGTAACCTGCCGATTTACTCATGGCGATTAACCCAATTACACTGCTTGCTGGGTGGACAGCGGCTGAGATGAGTTTACGAAACGCTCGCCGTTTTTTTGACTGCCACGCCAGGAGATTTAACCGGCAAGTCCATTGAGTGTGCACTGCCCGTTACACCAACGGCGGCAAGCCGTCTTGATTTGCTCCCACTCACCCTGTGATTGCGTATTTTTGTTCCATCATTGATCTATTTTTGAGGAGGGCAGTAGCCTACTGGGTGCATCGCTGTCAACGGCCGACATTGGTGACCTACTCCGTTTAGCCAAATGGCAAAATGCGGTTTGATTTTTTTCACGAATGCGCGTTTAGGGAGAAAAAAGAGAGATTAAAGAACGTGTTCAATAAATGAATACGTGCAATGAAAGTAATTAGTTAATCTGTTGTACAAAGAACACTTTAAAATAGTTCAGAAAAGCAGGCGTGCTTGAGCCGCATGGCCATAGAAATGACATTGACAGATGGTCAAGAGTGGCAGTCAAGGAACGGATCGCTTCCTGGAGGACTTCCTTCCACCGAGAAAGACGCAGCGATGAAATCAGCTGGTGTGCAGGAGCTGGGTGGATCGTTCCATTGCAGGCTCGCGAGAGACGGTGGTGGCTTGCAGAGGGAAGCCTTCATCCGGCAGTGGACTGACCGTGGCTCATGATGGTAGTATTGACAAAGAACACAAAAAGCTGGCTACTGGTCTCTTGGTTTTCGGTGAGCGTGTGGATGGTTCTCGCTGGTGACCAGCATACATCATCTCGGGAGAGAATGTATCGCAGAACAATTTTTTCATTATTAATTTATTCATGTCGTTTACAGATTTACGTGGGAATGGTAGCTGAGCTTGATGGAGCCTTAACGGCTGCGAATGGAAATTAAATTAAATTAAATTGCACGTGTGCAACCTTCTCTACCCTAAGGGGATTCTGGATTGCTCTGGATTCCAGATGAGGTTTCACAAATTAATAAGCTAAAGCCTCTACGCTAATATAGGAGTTTCTAACATCAACAACACGGGGATATACATTACGTGGCTTCATCGGTAGGGAGCGAGCGGCTCGCAATCGGAAGGTCGTGAATTCAAATCCCGGCTGGCGGATCGACTCAACCCATCATCCCTCCACGGTCGATAAAAATAAAGTACCACTTCATGGGGAAGGTCAACAACGGTTGTCCTGTTGTTGAGACTCGCTGCCGCCATAGGAATGTGGAATTTCCACCACCGCTTAAGCAGAGGGTGAGCACCGCCTCGATGCCCATTAAAGTTTGGAAATCACTTTGGCTTTGACAACGTGGTGGGGGGTCGGAGCGGGGGGCCTTTACAAAACCGTGTGGCCCTGAGGGCAAGTCATCAGCCTGCCATTTGTCAGAAGGGCATCAGGTCAGCCCGGCTGCACCCACTTGCTCCTTGTCAAAACACCTCCAGACGCCTGGTGCCAAAGCGACCCGTCTACTGCGGGTGTGCCACGTCCACATTGGCCGCCGACATCAGGAGACGGGCAACGGCAAGCTGGCAGGCCAGTCCACGGTGGGAGCCTTTCTACGTGCGATAGGAGGGGCTTGACTCTGCGCAAAGAAAGTTGCGTGCTGGGACACGCAAACGCGCGTGTAGGCATTACGGGTGAGGCTTGCACTTACAGTCGCACGAATGCATTCTAATGCATGTTTGGCCGATCACTTCGATACGCGCGGCTTTCAACGTGAAAGTCGTTTTTTTGTGAAGAAGGAAAGTGTTTGTGAGAGTAGTTTTGTTGTTGACAATGCGGGCATTGTCACTGTGTAGCTTTGTGGTGAGCTTTTCATCGCGATTGGTTCAGAAGGGTGGGTGGGGGGGGTTATAATTTTTTTGGGTGAAAACGCAGGAAATGTCCGCACACGGATTTAATAAGCCGGAGATGTAACAATTCCCGTGCAAAATAATAATAATACAAATAAATAATGAGCCTTTTCAGTCCACTGAATGAATGTAGTAATAAGCTACGCAAGCAGCCACCGTGCTACCCGTACCGTCGCGTTAACATTTACGAATGACAAAAATGAAAACAAAATTGGGGGGGATTTACAAAGAGGCAGACGGAAAGGTAGACTAGCCATGGACGAGGGTAATTTGAATAGTGAAAAAGTGGATGGATGAGTGCGACGCTCACGTTGTGAGATCTCCGCTGCCTCGACGGACCTAGCGTGACGAAAATGGCAGTGGTGCCACAATGTGAAGAGCGGAGCAAGTGGGGGGTGGGGTGTGGGTTGAAGACTTTGTAAAGGAGAGTCCGGACGTAACCGGCGTGGGAGATGTGGCCCGGCTTCGCTTGGCTGTGGCTTACGAGGGCAGCAATAGAAGCCCAGGGCCCGTGTTGGTTTGCCGTTTATTGAACGAATGCTTTTAGACAAAGCATCGGATACGCATGGAAAATAAAGACATCTGTATACCCTAAATACAAATTATAATTGCGTATTTTTTTTGGCGTACGTTAAGATTACTGTATCTTCCGACCGTGCCCCTCAAGCTGCAAATGTAATGAAGCCGTTCGGGCAGAGTATTTTCTTTTGTGTGTGTAGCTATCAAAGCCACGTCGTTGATCCGTCTCTTTGAGTAGCAACACAACCGCTGCTCGCTGACTGCGTGCGTGTGTGTGCGTGCGTGTGTGTGTGTGCGTGCGTGTGCGTGTGTGCGTGTGTGTGTGTGCGTGTGTGTGTGCGTGTGTGTGTGCGTGTGTGTGTGCGTGTGTGTGTGCGTGTGTGTGCGTGCTTGCTGCGTATGGCCCGAGATATGAATCCGTCTCTGGTGTCATAAACCACTCGCAGCTGGAGACATTGAATTAACCTCCTTATAGAGAGGGTGGGTTTGAAATTTTGAAGAAGGAAAAAAGATATCCAGGGATACAAAGCGATGCTCAGATAGAAGGAGGGAAAGGCAGTTTCTGCCAAAATGCTTTCATCAGAGCACAATGTGCCCTGACGATCATCAGCCATCATCAAAAGTTATATTTCTCTCGCCTCAAATTGAACGCGATTCATCTCGCCTATGTCCTCCTGATGCGGCAAGCGGAGTGTGTGCTCTACGCTGTATTCTCCCTCGCCGGCGTCGGATGGCCTCTTGCCCCGGGGGGGGGGGGTGGGGTCACGCATCGACCCTGCGACGCGCGCCACGAAGACTCCGCCAGCGACGCGAGTTCCACTCCGGAACGATGCAGGGCACTCGCAAGCCGCGCCACCACCGACGTGCACGAACTTGCGCGTTCGAACACTCGCCACGTCCGTCATCAACGTGGCCTGCATTGATTTCACCCTGTCCCCCACCCCACCCCCACTCCGTCCTCGCCCACCTTCCGAATTGACGAATTGTCAGCGAGCTCGTCGTTTTGATCACAACATCTACAACCAGACTGCTTAGAGACCTGGGAATTAAGGGCCAGAGCCAGCGTTCGGCAATCAAAGCTGTATCGGAGGCGGCAGAAGGCAGCAGTCAGTGGCTCTGGATGAAGAGGAAAGACCCCAGCTGGGCCCCAAAGTGAGAGGGCCAGGAGGTATGCAGTCAACAATGCTTGACTCAGGGAGGAGGACGCCCCTGCCATGCATAGTCCCATGGGATGTTGGCTACCAACAACAAGGCAACTCCTATGACTAATTGGGAATGGGACGCAAGCGTAGGATTGATCACCCTGTCGCTGGCCGCCTTTGGGGAGGGTGTATAGTATGAAAGGCCGAAACACCCTAGGAACCAAAGGGTCACTACTGACGATGCGCTCCCCAAATTTCACCAGGCTCACTGTTCATGAACTCTTGGAAGTGCTTGCACAAAGGATAGTAACATCTCATCCTGTGTTCTTTGGAATCTTCGCATCGTGGCGCCGGCACGATGTAGCTCCTCCTAGCGTGGCTGCAGGAGGTCACGCGAGCCGTTTGCATTCGACGCACGCATTTAACTTGGCGATGGCACACCCTCGTACGCCTTCGAGGGCGTGTGACGTGGGCGTTTTGCGTTTGGGTTTTGATAGATGATCGCTGTACCGCTGTTCGTTAGAGAAACGTGTTTTATAGGCTAGTGTGTCAAGCAGTTGCCCTTCTTCAGAGGCATATGGTGTGGAAAGATTGACCGACTGAGTTATGGATCGGACTTCACAGTGCGGCGCTTTGAAAACAAGTCAATAGCGTTAGATTTTGATCACCTATCAATGAATACGTGAAACAATTTTTCAGTGGCCAACTAAGTCCAAAACAGCCCAAATTAACACGCAAAGTGATAACAAAAAAAATATTACGTGACAGCATGAGATGTGCGTTATTGTACGACCTCACGAATACATTGCGGGTGTTACTTAGCGGTTATGGCGCTGGGCTACGAACTCGGCGACCCGAGTTCGATTCCCGCTCATGGCCAACACCAGTGACGATTATCTCAACCGGTCCAGGGCCTCCCCTAGGCCGACTCAGCCTCATACGAATACCTGGTGCGGTGTTTAAACAACGCCACTGGGGAGACACAGGTGGCCAGACACGGCAGTTTACCACCCACCCCCTCGTGTACTGTGCCTGCCTTCGTAGGTGCTCACGAACAGCACTTGTCCCAACAGTCTCTTAAAGCCTTTAGAGGGGATCTTTGCCTTTCTGTAGACACACGTGTGTTCACACATAAATGTAAAAAAAAAAACAAGCGCCGATGGTGATGCTGCTGCTTATATTTTCTTCCATACCATCATTAATTACCAACGCCTCGAACTGGCTGCATTATGCAGAGCTTGCGTAAACAACTTAAGGCAACGGCTGTCACTTAAACATTAATTACCCTGCTCTCCTACAGCCGAGTGCCAACAAAACAACAAACTTGGCACATTTGAATGGACAGACTCATTCATTTTAAGTGCCATTCAAACACGTAGCGCGCTCAACGCAAAAATGGTAATCCGTCATAATCTTCGCAAACTCTGCGAAATTCCTGCACAGTGGCACCGTTGCACACCACCGCCACTCCGTTTACCTCCCTTGGTGGCGGCAAGATTATATATAGTGTAGTGTGTGCCGCATAGTAGCGGCACACAGCTTGCCGCTACTATGCGGCATTCGGCTATATGTTCACGGCAAAGAAATCAAGATTAAGAGCATTGGACACCTGCACCACGAAGGTAAATATATGATGGCGGAGTTTAAGCCAATATGGACTGAGCTGTGGGTTTCCCCATCTGACAGTCAAAGAAAGGTGCATTTTGTCGGGCAATTTTGGCTTCACACGTGGCCTGTAATCTCTGGAGGCAGCGAGGGTTTGGTGACTCACACGGATGTTGTTGTTGTTGTTGTTGTCAAACTCCATTCCCGTGGGCGCCGAGGATACGCCATGATCGGGCTCGCCAGGAGAATGCAAACGTGGACTCATCTGTATCTGCATGGAGTGTTGTTCCCCCTGGACGCGTGGGTTTTTGGGGTGCCGCGGTGGCGAGATGTTAACTACCTCACCAGGTATACAGGAGGTCGATCCCGGGCCTGACGCCTATATATTTAGAGTTTGCGCGTTCTCTCCCATGGTCGCGTGGATTTATCTACGGGTCCTCCGATTGTATCCTCCACATTTAGAATCAACGTGCGTTTCAAGTACAGTATTTGGCTTCCGTAAATGTCCACGTGATAAGCCGCTTCGTTGAGCTGTCATTTGCGTCCAGGTCGCCTCTGATAAAGAGCTCAATAGCTCAGTGGGCCTTTCCTGGTAAAAAATAAGAGATAGCGTTGTTTAGCATTCTCCAGGTACTCCGGTTTCCTCCAACATGTAAAAACGATGTAATTGGCTGATAACTGCTTCATATACAGAGGACTGCAGAGCACGGGGTCTGGGCTGCCGCATTGCAGCTTGTCTGTGGTTCCTCCCCGTGCATCTGAGTCCTTCTCTCTGTTCGAGAGTGAACGATTAGCGTGTGGCGGTGCGTTGTTGTTGTAATTGTTGTTGTTAATTGTTATGAAACTGCATTTTTTAAAACTGAATGCAATACTTATCATGAAAACATGAGGCTCCCGTAATTTACTTCCATGTTATTAGCCGACACAAAAAAATTAAGGGGATATTTTGGCAATTGCACACAAGTGCAACAAAAAAAAATACTCACCACATGAATCATCAACACTGCCTTACGACACCAAAACAAAATCGTCGGATGACATTTCAGGACATTTCAGGAAATGTCCCTTCTTCACAGCAGAGGGCAAAGAGATTGACTGTACGATAGTTGAATATTTCACTTGACAATGTGGGGTCTTGGGACAAGCGAGCCTGACAGTTTCTCAATTTCGAATTCAAACGTGAACGATATTCAACGTGCTGCTCATTGTCTACAAACCATCGCCCCCTTACTGGCAAACTATTGCCCATTTGCAGGCTGGTGCTGAGTAAAAATTGAGCTTTCCCTGTGCTGCACACGCACAGGGACAGATGCCAGTTGGGTCCCCTTCGCTAGATTTGTGGCAGGGTGTTAGAATGGTTGAGATGAGATGTAAGGTGCATTTAGTAGCGGAGGCAATTAAGTGCCCTATAAATGCAAATCCTTATCCTCGATGCTTTGTATTTTTATTTAGTAATAGGTAATACAATCGTAAACAAAACTTAGACAAGGCATAGTTGTGGTAATCCCTTTGATCCAGCTTTGGGAATTAAAACTTAATTGGTCGTGGAAATGTACGTGCGGGTCCCAAGCAATGTGACAACCACGTCATGGGTTATCACCACAAATATAAAACAACGGTGAAAGACGTGACTTTCTGGTAACTTAACTTTACGTTAATTCTAATACGGCCAAACGAACATCCTGCGGAACGTTCCAACACCTAAGCGTGCCCAGATTGATTTATTTCTGAGTGCTCGAGAAAAGATGAAAAAAATATGCGGGTTCCGCTCTAATAAAAAACAATCCTGCAGCCCTCACTTTTATTAAATATGCCCGCTCTTAAGCCCTTCAATAAATAAAAGTGGCTCCCCAAAATCACGTTAAGCCCCACGGGCCAGGGCTCAAACACAACCGTTCGTGGCCGGGCACCGTCCCCACCGCACTTCACGTGGTAATGGCCTCGCCGAATTATTGCTTCCACTCGCCGATTAATTCGCTCCCTCTCACACCGAGACCACAGCGGCAGCGGCGACGGCTGCACCATTAGCCGCTCGTGCCCAAGGTTCTTCATTAACTGCGCAACGCCCCTGTAATTGCCTCAAGCACGTGGGCTTCATCTTATGCCAACTCAGGACCCCTCCACCCACCCACCCACCCCCGGGTTATATTCAGCTTGCGCGCAGGCTAATGTGCCGTCCCCCTTGTAACCCACCCGCCCGCCCGCCCTCCGCCTTTGAGTAAGTCATTGTTGTTGTGTTGAAATACAGCATTTATATATTCTTAGGTTTTTTCGGTAAAGTCACGTAGGTAAAACATCAAAATTAATGAAAATAAAATAAAATAAAAACAAAAATCACGACGTTTCGGAGGCAACACAAGTCTCCGTCATCAGGTGGGACCGTCATAGCCAGATTAGCTGCATCAAGTGCAGCTAATGCAGCAAATCTGGCTATGACGGTCCCACCTGATGACGGAGACTTGTGTTGCCTCCGAAACGTCGTGATTTTTGTTTTTATTTTATTTTATTTTCATTAATTTTGATGTTTTACCTACGTGAATTTACCGAAAAAACCTAAGAATATGATTCGTTGCAGTCACGAAAGCTTCAAATCTAGCATTTATATATTTCGTTTTTTTTATATATATATGTAATGATAACTTCAGCTTGTCACGCTGCGCCGCCGCACGGGCGTTCGTTCGTCGCTTTCGTAGAGAGAGAGAGAGCGCGGCTCGGAGGCACGAGGAGGAAACGCAGACGAGCGGCAAGGCCAGGCGGTGAGCCGGTACTAGCAATTGCCCAAGCTCTGTGGTCCTCAATATATTCAGATGCTTTCAGCCCATTAATTTCGTTCACATCTATGTCCGCTTGTGCCAAAGTTAATACTGATGGTGAATAATCGTAATAATGAATGACTTCAGTGCTTTATCATCTACTGCGGGATGAAGGCCTCACCACTCATTTTGGCCAGAGTGGTTGTCTGGGTGGAGCTAGAACCGGATTTGATTATCATTTGCCACTGATGCAAGCCGTGACTGGGAATAAAACTCAGGTTTCTGGCTTCACATTGCAGCGCAGAGTGAGAACCACTGTGGCACAGTTACCTCCATTGCCAAAGTTTAAGAGGTACATATATATATATGAACATCTAAAATGTATATCTGCTGCAGTGTGTGAACATCAATGATAGAGAGACAAAGGTGGTCAAGTGCAGTACTGGTCAATAAGGTATACATATCACAGTGGATCTCGTGGACGGTATGTATGGGGGTGCTATTGGTGAGTCCTATTATCCTCATCTCAATAAGGCCTCCTTCATCCAGCAGTGGACAGATCGTGGCCGGATGATAATGCCCCTGAAAAATTCCAGCCGCCCGCGAAATAGTTTTTGCGGATGAAAGGACGAAATTGCGAAGCGGCGACTCCTCTTGTAGGCGACCACTTTTCTGCAACTCCTCTCACCCGCGGATGAACGGTGATAATCACGCAACATTTGGTCAGGGGATAACGGAAAAATTGCAGATCGGCGCAGGCTCGTGGATAATTGAAAGAGCAGATAATAGGGCCACAGGTAAGCGGCCTTTCATTGTGACTATGAGTTTTGCCGAAAAATATATGAATGCATGGTGAACCAGAGTCACAGTGCACGAGGAAGCAAAGGCCAGTGCTGAATGAGAGAGGCCTAATGATGTCCCTGCAGAATCTGGCAAGTTGCCAGCATTACGCGATGCTCTGTCGGCTTTGAGATTTTGAAACGTTTCTTTTGTGTCTTGATGGGACTGATATCATCATGAGGACATAATTGGGTGATTATCTCCCACCAAAATAAGCTGTTAAAAATAATAATTTTTTCTGGGTATTTACAAATGACCATGAAACCATGAAATGTGCTCATAAAAGCAATACCATGTCTGCTGCCTTCAGAGTCGGTTCACACTAAAATGCTTCTGCCAATAACAGCGGCAATCATAACCACATTTATTCCCACTGCCTCAACAGCGCGAGACATGTGTGACTTCAGGTGCCTTAAAAGATTACGGTGGCTGATAAGACAAGCATTTATCACAAACAATAGCATAGTTTATGAGGTTGGCACACTGGTTCGAGCATTGCGATTTGAGCCCAGGATTCTTGAGTTTGATTCACGCCACATGGTGAGTGATATCTGAACAGCCAATCCTGGAAGCCTCCTTTCACCAATCTGCACTGGACGAGTGTGGTGAAGTATGGTCGAATCAATTCGCTTGATCGATGCTGCTGAGAGAGAGAGAGGCAAAACGGTGTTAAATCGAGATTTAAAAAAAAAAATAAAGCATTTAGGCTTTACCATTTTGTTCAAGCAAGCACTAATGCGCATTTAACTACCTAGTGCATGTAACCAGTTATTGAAGGATTTTGTTTGTTACCTTTTTGGGCATCGCAAGAGAGTCGAGCAAAAAAATATTCCTAAAATTTAGACCAGAATTGGGCGGCGTTAGCACGCGGACGGTGATAGAATGCGAACAGATAGAATGTGGCGACGTCGCTGATGCGAGGCGATCAGCGCACGTGGCATGCTGAGCCTCCCAAACGCTTGGGCCCTTGACTCGCCCCGCGCGGAGCGGGTCTGCGTGCGGGATGTCTCACCGTGATGGGCCCTGCTCCGAGATAGCGCCTTGTCACCGGGTCTCGCATTTCAATTCGTTCCTTCGTGGGGGAAATTGAAAGCCTTGCGGCAACGGAGGCACCCGGGGTAAGCTCGTTTAGGAAACTAGCAGCCCTGATACATTTTGTGATCGTGTGTGTGCGTGTGGGAGCAGAAGTTCAACGGCTAGCGCACTGCGCTATGAATCCGACGACCCGAGTTTGATTCCCTCTAACGGCCAACACTAGTGACGATTATTTGAACCGGTCCTGTGCCTCCTCTAGTGCGACTCAGCCTCAAATGGGTAACTGGTTGTGATGTGTAAACATCGCCACTGGGGAGACAAAGGCGGCCGGGCATGGCGCAGGCCACCCAGCCCCTTGTGTGCTGTGCCGGCCTTCATAGGTGCTCGCTAACAGCACTTGCCCCAACGGTTTGTTAAGCCTATACGGGGGATCTTTTGTCTTTTTGCGTGCGCGAGTGAGTTTGCGTGTGCGTGAGCGTGCGAGTGGGTTTGTGCGTGTGTGAGAGGGTTTGCGCGTGAGTGAGGGCGCGAGTGGGTTTGAGCGTGTGTGAGTGGGTTTGTGCGTGTGTGAGTGGGTTTGTGCGTGTGTGAGTGGGTTTCTGCGTGTGTGCGTGTGTGAGTGGGTTTGTGTGTGTGTGAGTGGGTTTGTGCGTGTGTGAGTGGGTTTGTGCGTGTGTGAGTGGGTTTGTGCGTGTGTGAGTGCGCGAGTGGCATTGTGCGTGTGTGAGTGGGTTTGTGCGTGTGTGAGTGGCATTGTGCGTGTGTGAGTGGGTTTGTGCGTGTGTGAGTGGGTTCGTGCGTGTGTGAGTGTGCGAGTGGGATTGTGCGTGTGTGAGTGGGTTTGTGCGTGTGTGAGAGGGTTTGTGCGTGTGTGAGTGGGTTTGTGCGTGTGTGAGTGCGCGAGTGGGTTTGTGCGTGTGTGAGAGGGTTTGTGCGTGTGTGAGTGCGCGAGTGGGTTTGTGCGTGTGTGAGAGGGTTTGCGCGTGTGTGAGTGTGCGAGTGTGTTTGTGCGTGTGTGAGAGGGTTTGCGCGTGTGTGAGTGCGCGAGTGGGTTTGCGCGTGTGTGAGAGGGTTTGTGCGTGTGTGAGTGCGCGAGTGTGTTTTTGCGTGTGTGAGAGGGTTTGTGCGTGTGTGAGTGCACGAGTGGGTTTGTGCGTGTGTGAGAGGGTTTGCGCGTGTGTGAGAGGGTTTGCGCGTGTGTTATAGGGTTTGTGCGTGTGTGAGTGGGTTTGCGCGTGTGTGAGTGCGCAAGTGTGTTTGCGCGTGTGTGAGAGGGTTTGCGCGTGTGTGAAAGGGTTTGTGCGTGTGTGAGTGGGTTTGCGCGTGTGTGAGTGGGTTTGCGCGTGTGTGAGAGGGTTTGTGCGTGTGTGAGGGCGCGAGTGTGTTTGCGCGTGCAACTCCGTTTTTCCGGGGCTTTGAATTACGGTCATGGGGGCCGCATGCCATTTTGCTTTGGAGAGAGCGCAAGCCCTCGACCTCCAGCAACCATTCCCGTGCCCAGGGGAGTAGAAAATGAGTCGCATTTATATAACATCGCAAAGGGCAGCCAGTGAAATAAGTTCGCCGGTATTTGGAGCGTTTGGCTGCATTTGTAAATGGCTGCTGCATGCAACATTCACTCCATTCATATTCGATCATTTTCAAAAAGCATGCTGTCTGCAATACACACACGCTGCACATTTGCTGCAGGCGTCAGAATGGCTTTCATGCTATCGGTTTTCGTGGCTGTGCTGTACGGCTCTCCAATGTGTTTTTCTGGTCGTATTGTGCATTGTTCGGCACAACAGCTGATGTTTCGCTCCATTTGGGTGGCAAGGTGGCCAACGTGCGAACACTTGTGCCTCACAGCAAGACGTGCCAGGGTTGGATTCCTCACTCAAGCATCTTTCTACGTGGAGTTTGTAGGTTCTCAGCCCCCTGATCTGTATGGGTTTCCTCTGGGATCTCCAATTGTATTTCAATCGATACTACTGGTATTGTTCGAATACAGCAATGCAAAAAAATTTACCTGCAAATTTACAGATTTTTTCATTTTTATACGTAGCAACATTGCGCCCGGCTACAAAAACTTGGCAGAAGCCTCTGGAGCAGCGGTGAGAAACATTCGGCCCGGAGGCCGCATGCGTCCCGTGGAGTCCCTCCTCGTGGTGGCCTTGTCTCGGTGTCTCTAGGGTGGTGTTTGGGGTCATGATGAGTGCACCAGCGCCATGTCAAGCCTGCGGCCCACTGAGGTGGAGGGCACCTCGCGTGGCCCAAAGACTCGTCTGGGTTGCCCATCACTGATCGACACTATACACTACAGACTATACACTACAGACTATACACTACACTTTACACTACACTCTACACTATACTCTTTGGTTCTTTCGGTAAAGTCACGTAGGTGAAAAAAAAATGTTGCCTCCGAAACGTCGTGATTTAATTTAGTTATTTTAATTTTTTTTCACCTACATGACTTTACCGAAAGAACCAAAGAGTATGTATGGATCATTGCAGTCACGAAAACTTCAAATCTAGAACTCTACACTATATTCTGCATACTACACTACACTATACACTACACTATACACTACACTATATACTACATACTAGACCACACACTATACACTACTCTATACTTTACACTACACTATATACTACATACTACACTATACACTAAACTAAACACTACACTCTACACTACATTATACACTACACACTACACTAAACGCTATACACGCCACACACTTTTCACACTTTACACTACACTATACACTACAACAGTGGTGAGCTACCTGCGTCGCATGGAGCCCCTCGTGGTGGCCTCGGTGTGTCCAGGGGTGATGTGTGGTGGTCACGATGTGTGCACAAGCGCGATGTGCAGCTTGCGGCCCGCTTAGGGCGAAGCAGGGCTGCTCGCGCGGAGCCCCATGGAGTCATGGGGCTCCGAGGCTTTCCTAGGTCAACAAACGTATTCGTAAATAATAATAAGCTTTTGGTAGGAACTGAACGTCGGATTATCGTGCTGAAAAACACGCAGGCACAACTTCAGTATGGATCGGGGAGATAAAAATTGCTTCAATTATTTATTATATTTTTATATATTGTTTTGGAGCACGCTCGTTATGCACAAGTGCAATTAGTGCTCATTCACGACAACCGAGACTCTTTGTTTTCCACTTCAATGCGCACATTATAATCCTCGTTTGGCGTAATCAACAGATTGCACGGTTGGTCAGCTCTAAAGGTCGAGCAACGATATGCAATTTAAATTAGCCGGAGAATATGCCCCACACGCATATCACGGGGGGCAATGCAAGTTGCGAGCGACGCTTATAAAACTGCATTATTAAGGGGGATATAATTGGAAGCGGTAATTACTTCCCTCCGTGCTAGCGTAATTGATATTACTGCGTGGTTACAACGTGCCGATGGAAACATTCCTCATCAAGCCCATCTTCGGAAATCCAAACGGATTGTGTTTGCCGCAGGCGGCGTGGAGCTCTTCCCGTGCGCACGGAAGCACCAACGAGCCGGCCCCGCGCCCGCCGCCTCCAATCACCGCTGCATACTTGGACAACAACCTTTGCCTTCCTCAACCTCGATAATTGGTTTTTTACCCTTCCATCTGGCAACAGAACTGACACCTTTTTTACAAGGAGTCATGTTTGCATAGACCACAATACCTGCAGTCATAATGCAAACAAAAAACATAACTCTGATAATGTGCTTTTTGGCGTCTTTTGGCGTCATCTGGTCCAACCCATGTGAGACTAGGCTCTAAGGAGAGCTGTCTCGGGTGTGGACCAATCAACTTCAAGGACAGTGCACATTATCAGAGTTGTGTTTTTTGTTTGCATTATGACTGCAGGTATTGTGGTCTATGCAAACATGACTCCTTATAAAAAAAAGGTGTCAGTTTTGTTGCCAGATGGAAGGGTAAAAAAACAATTATCATATTTTTTACTGGCAAATGAGGTTCCAATGGTGTCAATTCCTCAACCTCGTTGGGTCGATGCCGTGGAACCGAGGAGGCCTCTTCCTTTGCCGCACGCTCTGTGCCGATGCCCTCCGCAGACTGCGCTAATTCATTCGTGCGCCACCGATCATCGCGGAGAACCCCTTCATCTTATTCGTTTTTTTTGTGTGTCGCTCCCCCTTCGGCATTTCCCAACTTTAGAATTCAGCTCAACGCAGGAGGCTTATACTTGCTTTTGTTTGTTCGCTTAAATTATGCTCGCACGGAACGGGGAGCATATTATCCCGATGATTTTCTCACTGTTGGCGTCAGGACTCTAATTAATCTTCTTGGTTCTTTCGGTAAACTCACGTAAAAGGGAAATAATAAAATAATAAAAATAAAACATCATTAAATACATTGTATTTTACATTGTATTTTATTATGTTTTATTTTTATTATTTTTTTATTTCCCTTCTACGTGACTTTACTGAAAGAACCAAGAAGATGAATCCCTGCAGTCACGAAAGCTTCAAATCGACACTAATTAATTTTAGCTTAACCAGGTAAGGCCCACTGGACTATATATCTCTTTTCAGAAGCGACCTGGCCACAAAATTATAGCTGAACAAAGTGGCTTATCATCGTGTGGAAATTTAAAGCAGCTAAAAACTCTATAAACGCATGTTTCTAAATGTGGAAGGAAAAACCAGAGGACCCGGAGAAAAATCCACGCGATTACGGGGAGAACACGCAAACTCCAAATAAGCATCATTCTTTAGGGTTGGGATCGAAGCCACGACCTCCTGCATACCAGGCGAGGGAAATAACATCCCGCCACTGCGGCTACCCCTTTAGCACTTTATCGCTGGTGGGAGTGGTGAGGAGTGGATGGCATGGGCCCTGCTGCAAGGAATTGAAAGGCCCCGCTACCCTCTATGTAGCGTGGTGCCGAAATAGCCTTCGCACCAGGCGAGATAGAGGGACCACGTGGTGCAAGAGATTCAATAGGCCTCCTGTACCTGGTGCAGTTGCACCGCCGAAACACTCGACGGCTGTGCAACTGGCTGAGGGGTCTGTTTATACGATGGCATTGCCGACCATTTTCTCCTCGCGTCGATCACGTAGATTTTGGTGAAAGTGCAGGATGAGCGGGAGCGAGAGAGCGCAGTACGGCAGATGGGGTCGCGAACCCCATCAGTAACGACCTTTAATTATTATTCCCTGATAAGTGTGGGGCCTTCAATGGCTACTCGCGTTTAACACGCAAAACGCGCCTTCAGATGGAGTTGGCCAAACATGACCCAAAAAATATTGCTCAGGAGAAGGCTTGGAACTCGGCGATGGATTTCTGATTAAGACTTGGTGAGGTAATTTTATTTTTATTCTGGATAGATAGATAAATTAATGACAATATCAGACTCAGCGGCCTTACTTTAAAAAGGGCAAAATCTAATCAAGTGCAAGAGCGGACAGCTCCCGCAGACGATGAATGATTCCCAGAAAGCGAGAGAGGGGAGAGAGAGAGAGACCTGCTTTTCTCCTTTTCTGTCGTTTCTCACTGCTATTGTGAAGCTCTCGTTGTCAACAAAACTTGGACTGTCTAGAATAGTCCAGATGTCTTGTGACCCCCCCCCCCCCCCCCCCCATTTAATTCCCTAAAACGTAATATATGCTTTTTTAAAGTAAGGTTTATTCACAACAGAAATGAATGTGCAAAGAACTCAAATGTTAGGGGTCAATTAATTGGTTGTGACTCCAAGACACCTGGACCACCATGTATAGTCCAGCATCCAAAATCTCGATGTGGGCATGATATATGGATGGGAAACATTGACGTTGACAAAGAAATTGAACAGAAGCTGCAAGGTGGAGAGGTGCGTGCTGTGAATTAAACTATGACGTCCAAAAAAAAACCGCACGAATCAGAGGATATTCGCAATGAAAAGACATGGCATTTACTGCAAATGGAAGTAAGGAGACTTTAGCAGGACACATTTTGCCAGACGGGATGACGGCCACTGGTCGAGACTAATGCCGGACTGGCAATGAAAAGACATGGCATTTACTGCAAATGGAAGTAAGGAGACTTTAGCAGGACACATTTTGCCAGACGGGATGACGGCCACTGGTCGAGACTAATGCCGGACTGGCAGCAGCAGCAACAAGAAAAGTGGAGTGAAAACACCCGAGGGCACGTCCTGCTGGGAGACGGAGCGATGAGATCGTCTCGCGTGCAGGAGTTCGCTGGGGATTGCTGCGTTGCGTGAGCCACGAGCGATGGCGAGAGCTTGTGAGAGAGAGAGAGAGAGAGGTCTTCATCCAGCCGTGGACTGATTGCGGCTGTAGGCCGGTACATTTTCAGTGCTGGGGAGCTGTTGTTTTTTTTTGTTCCCAATGTTTTCGAGGCTTTTTTTTGCTGCCGTCTCTGTAAAGATTCCTTGGCTGGCTTCAAAAATTAAAGCACACACGATGGTGATGATGATGATAATAATAATAATAAAGGATAGACTTAAGGATTATTCTGGGTTTTTGGTGGAATCAGAACTAATTGCTTAGTCATTGGGCGGCATTCCTCTTGCACGCGCCGCTTCCTCTGCCTCGCTCAAGCAACCGGAACCTCCAACACGAACGCCTCTGAATGCGGCTCTGAGGTATAATATTTATGGTTTTCGCAAAAAGGTTATTTGACACGAGACAGCCCCCATCCCCTTTGCGCGCAGGTGAGCTGTGTCCATCAGACGTCGTTTAGGCAATTATCTGCGCGAGTGTTCTTTTCATGATAATGATAATTGTAGCCCTGTATCACTGTAGTGCTGGGTGAAGGCCATTCCATGCCTTTCAGTCACGGGGTTTCTTTGACCATACTTCACCACGCTGGGCAACGCAGATTTGTTGGTGAAGTGGACGAGGGGAGGGGGGGTAAAGACTGGTTCGAATGTTACTTGTCACTGATTTTAGCCACAGCCGAGAATCAAACTCAAGTCATGGGGGTTCAGCCTTCTTGAATGCTCGTGTACGTTGCTCATCACCAAAACCAAAGCACGAGTGACTGCATTGCCCCCTGAAGCTCCCTGCAGAGCAATGCCAAAGCATTACGCTGCTTGGAGCGCCACTGAAATGAAAAGCTGCCGCGCACAATGCACGGGGTCAGTTTGACCAAAGCATGAAGCTTCACAAAACTGGCCTCCCTAACTCCCCCTCCCCTCTCCTCCTCCTCCTCTGGCTCCTCTGGCTCCTCCTGCTCCTCCTCCCTACCCCAACCAACATCCCTCCTCCCCTCTCTCCCCACCAACAAGCCCCCTGGCCACAAACAACCGCACGGCACCTCGATGGATGCGGAATTTTAATTCGGCAACTTGTCATGCGGCAGAGCGGAGCGATCGCTTGCGACACACAGCCAGGCCACGCAGGGCCCAGCGTCTGTCTCTCCCCGGGGTCACGGAAGGCAGCCGCGGCTGGACGGATTACTGTCAAGCGTGTTGGATCTACGGGTATCTGGCACCGGGTTCTGGTCTCGCGCTTGCTTTGTCAAGGCTCTAAAAGGAATGCCGCAGCAAAGACGAATTCGCCCCCCCCACCCCTTCCACTTTTGAGGTGTGCGCGATGGGCGTGGTGTGGGGTCGACGCCGGCGGAATGACGAAGCTTTATTCAAAATCGTCCTCCTCTTGGAATTTGGCGTCGGGAAAATCGTAAAATGAACAACAGCTTGCGAATAATAGCAGCAGCAATACTGACACAATATTGGTCGACTTTTATTTATTTGTTGAGATTGCCCGACGGCCACCTTCAGCCGATCAAAATAGCAGAAGCAATTTGTGAAATGTTATTTTTTTTAACACGGGAAAATGTAAAAAAAAACTCATTTATATATTGCTTCCACTTCTCCGGCGTATATCGAATTGGTGCCGTTCAGACGGTCGCGTGGAACGTTGTTAACAAGCTAAAGGCGCAGCCATGCAATCGCTTGCTCATGCCACTGCTGGTGGAAGAGCCTCCATGAGAGGGAGCTCTAGAGGGGTAGTTGGCCTGCTCTTCCACGCTAACCAGACGCGTTGGAAGAGGTGGGAGTATCCACACTTCACGCCACCGCACGTGACCTACTAATCCACCAAATGCCACGTCAAGATTTATCACTGCTGCGTGGACAAAGTGATGGTGGAGGGAGGAGGATTTGAGTGAACTTGCACCTATTTTAAAATCCCGCGCCTGGAGGTGGAATCAAGCCGGTGACATCTGGATTGCAGATCCAGTGTGCTGCCTGTTTACACCGCCTGTGGCAGCATCCGGAGCATTATTAACGGCTGTGAATGAGTGGCTTTCTCTTTGGAACACACGGGACCTCGGCTATAGCTGCACATGTAGAGCCTCCCAGAATGCACCACCAGTTTTTAAAATCCCGCACCAAAGTAAAAAGTTTCTAATGTTTAAAAATCGCACCGTACATATTCCCCCATATGTTCCCTGCGCTGCGAAAAATAAAATGTGGGAGGTTAGAAGGACAGGCATGTCATCTTGTGATATGGGGATCACACAGGCGCACTGCAGGTGGGGTGCACTTTTTTCGTGCCTTGTGACTGGCAACCTCTGCCCTACAAATGCAGATAAATGTGAGTCCCATTGCCACCGCGTACGGATGATCCCCACGATGCTCTGACAGCCGGCTACTGAGCAATGATTAAAATTCACATCGGTGCACTGGCAATGCATTTGGGTAGCAATCATGACTTCTTTCTTGCTGAGAGATCAAATAAATCCAGAGGGGGAATAGGCTTTAAAAAATAACCTCCTATGCTTCAGCAATAACGGTGGTGCAAGGACAGTGGGGAGGAGGAGGAATACATGGAAGGATTAACAAAAAATATCTGAAAGGGGACCACGTAATTGGGTTTATATGTTTGACCCGAGGCCCTTTGGTGGTTGAGAAATAGAGTCTAATTAAAATGTATAGCACTGGGAAAACAAAGTCATGTAGTCTTGGAGAAGTGAGCAGCAGATGGACAACGAGATTGGAGAGAGAAGGCAAATAAGAAACAGGTGCGAGCGGGGAACCGTGTGCCTGGGCTACTCGGAAGCACTTTGAATAACGATTTATTCACAAGCTGTGCAAGCTGCATTGGATATAGTTGCAACCACATTTTAATTGCAAAGCACATCACAGTTAAAGTCACAAAAATAAGGGCAAAGTGTGCGTGGTAGTGCAGCGGTTAGCGTGCTGCATTTCGAACCCGGCGACCCGAGTTCAATTCCCGTTCGTAATCACCAACACCAGTGACAATTTACCTGTACGGGGCCTGGGCCCCCTCGAGTGTCCTTCACAGGTGCTACTCGCGAACAGAAACTTGCCCCGTAGATATGTTAAGGCTATACGTGGGATATTGTCTTTTTGTATTTAAATGAAACAAATATTTTTTTTATTGTCGTTCTGCATGTTTTGTGCAATGGGTGATGAGATCAAACCGGTCCTGAGCCTCCCTTTCCTCAACCTGCATTGTCCAGCGTGGTAAAGTCTGGTCAAACAAGCCCTTTGATCGACACGGCCGGTGGAGACACTCATCCAGCAGTGGATTGCAATTATTATTTTCACTACTCACAATTCTCCGATACATGATAAGTGTATTTTTTGGCTAGATCGTGTAGGTACGATGTCAATTAGACCTAATGCACCCTCCACCAACCAACACAGCCAAACAAAATAGCATCGTCACGTGGGCAAAAAAACCGTGCCAAATTGTATTTATCTTCTTGGTTCTTTCGGTAAAGTCACGTAGAAGGGAAATAATAAAATAATAAAAATAAAACATAATAAAATAATTGTGGCCGAAACGTCGTGAGAATTATTTTATTATGGTTTATTTTTATTATTTTATTACTTCCCTTTTACGTGACTTTACCGAAAGAACCAAGAAGATGAATCCCTGCAGTCACGAAAGCTTTAAATCGAAATAAAATAATTCTCACGACGTTTCAGCCACAACGCAAGCAGCCGTCCTCAGGTGAAGAACAGGTCTGTCGGAAAGACAGCGTCTGATTGGCTGTCTTTCCGACAGACCTGTTCTTCACCTGAGGACGGCTGCTTGCGTTGTGGCCGAAACGTCGTGAGAATTATTTTATAATATTTTATTTTTATTATTTTATTATTTCCCTTCTACGTGACTTTACCGAAAGAACCAAGAAGATGAATCCCTGCAGTCACGAAAGCTTTAAATCGAAAAATTGTATTTATTTTCATCACAACCGATTTGACGTTGAAAAATGTTGACGATTTTGCACGACGCTTCGCTGGAGATGACTGCCAGCGTTGTCGCCAGGTGCTCGCGAGACATCCTGTGAGAGTGCACCTCCTGAATTGCTTCCTGTAAGCGATGCCCTCTTCACACCTCTGCACGGCTCAGCTAGATGGAGCAGCCATCGACGCTGCGTTAGCACTGCATACAAAGCCACGTGTTGATTAAAAAAAAACACTTGTGGGGTTGATGCAATACGGTGAATCAATTATATATATTTTTAAACTACACTAACGATGGTGTTAACGGCTATGACATTGATTTGCCAAAACGGAGCTTTATCAATGGGAAAAATCCAATTAAACGTCTTAATAATTTACCATTCACTTCTGTGCACATGGTAGCATCTAACCACTTAAAGCTTCATAAATAATACATGGAGAGCGTTGATATTCCACATTAACAGTTTTTAGAGCAATCAGTGATTTATGCAATTGTTGAACGTCACCGCCTGAAAGAGACCATTATTGTACTAAGTGCTATTGACGTCTTTTGTTTTTTTTCGGGAGCCATGTAGTACTTACGCATGATCTTGTTAGCTGAATGATAGCTTCTGAGAGCTATTACAAAGCTGGAGGGGCAATAATGACTTATCTTTTTTTTTCAAATACATCAAAATAAATGCACCTTGATTGGAAAAATATGGTATTTTCAAGGCCAGAGAGATGAATAGATGACTCATAGCACTGAGCAGACACCGTTATGATCCTGGGCTCGGATCCAGGTTTCGATCGCCCAGCATTGAGTAAGAATCGGTATTATATTTACGGACTGCTAATGTTACATTTAGGCAAATGGAGCAGACACAACTGTACAAAGGAGATAAGAAACAATACAAACGAGAGTGTCAACGAGACCAAAAATAAATAGCACATTCTTGAATGGAATTGCAGCGCTGCATATCGAAGATCAATCGAATCGCCGAGGACATTAATCGTTACATCCATACTATTTAATCGTAACGTATGTACACTGTATGTATGTTTAACTTCTATCGCACCGTATGTAGCCAACCGTGTTAATCGGAGGTGCACTGGGAAGGACTACATGTGCCTTTGGTTCATAACTCATTACAATTGGGTGTCCTCTGTGTATCCTATTTAGAGCAAAATAAGATTCATTCCTCTCTTTTGCAAGAGAGGCATGGGACCTCGTTGCTTGATTCTTTTTTTTCCCATGTTGTTCTTGTCCAATTTTAGTGAAAGATCATTTTTCAGATTCGGGATGAGAACTACGACACAAGGACCCCTCGGAATATCTCGTGACCAATATTACGCCTTCGTTATTGTCCACCGCCAGCGGAATGCGCAGTTTGGTAATTCCCTGTAGAAATTACGGGAAGACCCAGGCATTGCTGTTGACTCGGCGCAAACTGGATCGGTGGCAAGAGCACCGAAAGCGCTGCTATCCATCGTCGCAGCTGGTCAGTGCCACGTTCATTACACTGGTCAATAAAAAAAAAAACATTTTTTTCTGGCCTGGACTTTTGCAGCTGTTTTAGATTAATTTCAGAGTGCTGATTCCAAATCTGATCTCCGATTTGCTCTATCACATCTCATTTTTATGCTATCGGCATACCCCATTTTCATTGATTTTACCCGAAATTAACTCTGTCACTTATGATTGCAAGTTGTTGCGAGTCAGTGACTGCTTTAGTGTAAAAATATGGTGCTGTGTTTTTAGGATAGTGTGTTTATAATATCATTTTATGTAGATATCCACATTTATTTAATATTTTTCTTCTGCAGTTTTTATTGAAAATACAATATTTGATATCTCAGACACCTGATGGGATAAACAAAAACTGATGCCAGATTTGGAATCAGCACACCAAAATTACCTTAAAACCGTTGGAATACCTTATGCCAGAAAAAGTGTGTTGACCAGTGTTATTTTGATTATTTGGCTGCCATAAATTGGCACGTGATAAGCCACTTCGTTGAGCCATCATTTGCGGCCAGGTCGCTTCTACAAAATAAGCTAATAGCTGTCAGCTTTACTTGGTAAAGTAAAATCTTTTTTTATCATCTTCATGGGGGAATTTGTTTACCTTTCCGAAACTATACACTCCTACAGTGTTCTTTGTATTGTTTGTTGTTGTAACGTTGTTACTCGCCCCGACTGGACATCTGTGAAAAATAAATTCATAGCTCATCGGATTCCTCCGGTATAAATACACATTCTGATTCTGATAAAGGGGCAATGAGAACTTGTTCACATAATGCTCGCCAAACGTCACTGATGTGAAGCTGCTCCCAAACTACTGGACTGGTTGCGGCGATCAATATCTCATTGAACAGGACATAGCTTCATTGCAAAGAGGCTCGTATGTCCAATACATTGACCCAAACAACACAAACGTCCGAAAATAATACAGATAAGCACCTAAATTGAGCTTAAAAGTGGCCATGATAGCTGTGAACCCCACATTTTGATGGGTGGCATGGCCAACTATTTTAGCTTTATTACAAACGCGTGAGCAGTAAAAATCTGTAGATCACCGATAGTTGATTAGCAAGTCGTCTGTGTGTGATGAGGTTAATGGGTTGGTTCTCCCACCTCTTCCAAGATGTCTGGGCGGTATGGAAAAGTAGTACAAGATACACTTTAGAGGGGATCTCTCTAAAGCCCTCTAGCGAGCCCGCCACTCGTGGAGGCCCTTCTAATAGAATCGACGTGAGCAGGAAATTGCAGGGCTGCACATTTTACATGAATGTTTACTGTCATCACAGATACGGCCCTTGAATATCGCCCGTTTCAATAGCCCTCTCCAACTCACGACAGCCGCCTTCACAAACGTCAACGCGTTTTCCGCTGCGAACCCAAACGGCCGTGGAATTTGCGCACAGATGTCGGGATGTCATTTCGCGGCGAGCCATTTCAAACGAACGGGAGACTCGCCAACGCTGTCATTATATCAAACTTTTTTCTCTCCACGCTCATCCTTTCATTATTTTTTCCCGTGACACTCCATGAGGTTGCAGCAATGTCCGCAAAAAGAATAATTGTTTTAAAAATAGCCATCGCCCATTTCATTCAGCGTGTGCGCAGTCACCGAGCCGTTCCGATGGCGTTCTCGGTGGCCATGTGCAGCTCTCGGAGACCTCCTCTGAACTTCAGTCAGTGGACAGTCATCAACAATCCGCGACATTGTTTGTCTAGAACAGCGGTCTTCATTGCAAGGCCCGTGACCCCTGGTAGCCTTTAGTGCGGCCCCCGACAATACACAACACGTGACAACACCCCCCATCATCATCATCGTGCTGCTGTCAAACTCCCAATGGTTTCAAACGTGTGGCGGCGCTCACACCGATGATGTCTTATCGGCAAAAGTGTCCCCCCTCTGAAAATGAGTGAATAACACTGCTCTATGCCACAGCTGTACGTTGAACTTCTTTCGCACCATACGTAGCCGATCGTGCTAATCGGAGGTGTGGGGGAAGAACAACAAACTTTAGCACAAAAATAAGTTAAGAAATTAGTTCACAATCTATATTTAAAAGTGCATCGCTCTAGTGGCTTCCAGATGGCCGCAGAAGTGCATCATCTGAAAGCGCGCGATGCTGTGACCGTCTTTGTTCGATGGCTGAGCCAAGAGCCGCTGCTGTTGCGAGGATGATCGGAGTTCGCGTGACGATTTGTGCTCCTTCACGAGATCGGCAAACTACCGTGGTTCATTTGTGGGCAAGCGCTTTGTGTGTAACCAGTGGGATCTCATCATGTGTTCTGCATTGTGGGTTGTCACGACGACTCCAACGGTGGAGGTAAGCAGCACAGAGACATTGCCCTGTCCGGAACCTGTTCGGCAAGGCCCATTAAATGAGCGCTTTGTAAAACGCTTTTTTAATATCTTGACGGCGAGGTGGCTCTATGCCGTCGTAGGTTCTTGCGGGCTTATAGCGTCACGAGCATAGCAGTTCGTGAAGTTGCGGTGATTCGAAGATGTATGGGCAGGCCGGAGTTCGTTCAGTTTCTGCGGGCAGATCTTTCAAGCAATCTTTATTCGTACCTCAAGCACATCGAAGCGTCAAAAAAAAAAAAACAGGCCGATAAAAAAAAGATGCGACCTGCAATCGCAAAATTACGTGGAAATTTAGTCGCGATAATTCGTCAGTTCGTAAAAAAATAAATGTCGCGGAAAGTCGACTGGTGGTGACAGCCGTTGGCGCGACAGCCCCTAGCACTCGGATGAATCCGTCTCCCGTGGTCGTGCAGTGCGAGACTTTGTAACGGCGGCTTTCGCGGATTCAGAGCTACGAACGCTATCATCGGAAACCCCGCACAGCGACCGTGGCCG
The DNA here is from genome assembly GCF_965212315.1 of Lampetra planeri. NCBI lineage: Eukaryota > Metazoa > Chordata > Hyperoartia > Petromyzontiformes > Petromyzontidae > Lampetra > Lampetra planeri. The sequence goes on from NC_136117.1 coordinate 12,925,049, forward strand.
CAAAATAACACCGGAGAACACTGACAACGCTCGTCCCTTCTAATCTCTCGATGGTGGGATGGAAGGCCCCCCCCCCTCGCACCAGGCTAAACAACTTAGATTCATCTTCTTGGTTCTTTCGGTAATGTCACGTTGAAGGGAAGTAATAAAATAATAAAAATAAATAAAAATAATAAAATAATTGTGAGAATTCTTTTATTATGTTTTATTTTTATTATTTTATTACTTCCCTTCTACGTGACTTTACCGAAAGAACCAAGAAGATGAATCCCTGCAGTCACGAAAGCTTTAAATCGAAACTTAGATTCAGGTTCAGAATCTTCACGGCCATTCGCAGCAGCAGCAGCAAGAATAAGAAGAAAGGGAGAAAAAGATTGTATCATGAAAACATTGTGTATATTGGCATATAGCCACCGCTCGTCGCAAAGCACACGACAGGCGCAGCGCGCAGACGAACACCCCTCGTGATCGCGCAGCGTTCAACTTTGTAGGATGTCAGTCGGCGATCCAGAGTCATGAAAGCTATTCTCGAGAGGCAGCCTTTCCCTGGCTGAGTTTCCTCGGATGATGACCGAGGCCTTGATAGACACAGTGCACCGCCACCGCAACGAGCGCTGCGCGTGTGTGTGTGTGTACACACGGAGATGTTTGCCAATCCTTCTCACTGTGATATCTGAGTATATGATCGGCCCACAGAATGGAATTTCTCGCGGGGCATTCGCTGGAAAATATGCTTGGGGAATTTGAGATAGGATTGAGCAAAAAAAATCCTGTTTGGTGATTGAAGGTTGATGTGACCCTCGGATAAATATACACGGTGGCTAAAAATTTAGAAAACATGGGGTTACGACATTTATTTTAGCGCTGGGGTTAAATCATTTTAATTGTTTATTCTTTAAGTTAATATTTTATCTGTTGTCATTATTTATATATGTATTTCTCTTCTTCTCGGGGGGTCGCCTCCAATCCGTTGGTTTACAAAACTCGACCATGAGCCCGGAATGAATTGAGACAAAACATAATTGACGAATGTTCGAAGATTACACCCTGTAATCTTAAAGAAAAGTCCTCAATTAATTTTAAAAAAGAGGTAATGCATGCGCGAATGTTAACGGCAGTCAATTTAAACATTAGCTGAATAAAATTAAATAACCCTATGTGATTTGTTACAATAAATCTACGTCCTGACTTTTGGCCCACCATGTATATATATACACGGCACATAAAAAAAACGGCCAGTGCGCAACTGCCAATACAGTCACTGAATTTCTTTTTAGAGTGAAGGTGAAATGCCCAGGAATAGAATGTGTCTGTCGGAGAGGACGTCTCCTGGGGAGATGGAGCGATGAAATCAGTTCATGTGCAGGTGTGGCTGGGCGGATTATTGCATCGCAGAATTGTGAGAGGTGGCGGCAGCAGCCTGTGAACGCCTTAATCCAGCTGTGGATTGACAACGGCTGGTGATGATGATGTTGAAATGCAGCTGCTGTAGTAGTAATACAAATAAAGTAGCTGATGGAACGCCCCCAATCTCCCCGCCCCCCCTAACACGTATTGAAATGGCATACTCCACATGCCTAAAAAGCGAAGACACGTGCCAGGCAAACATGCGTTTGCTTGACACGATTACAGTCATTTGTCACACCTGCCGCTGCATTCTTTTATCCGTTCGTCTGTAGAGTGCACAGATGCGACTGTTGTGATAAACACAGCAACCCCAGGCCTAGAGCCAGCAGGATATTCACGCTCCATCCCGATTTTCGCTGTTAAGTCAAGAAGGATCAGTTTCGCCTCCTGGAAATGTGTTTACAAACTCATTGGCGTCTCTCCACGGTGAAGAGATGGCCCACGTGGCCACCTGCTCTAGCTGGACGCCTGTCAAAAAAAGAGCTTTATCGCTCTTTGGATTCCTCCAGTAGAAATACATATTCTGATATTCTGATTCTGCGAGGTATCCGCATGAGTTCAGGTATCACTCGCAGCTGACGTCGACATTTCCGGGAATTGAACTCAGGGTGCAGAGCGCAGTGCGTGAATTACTGCAAGCAACGTTGGAAAGCCAATCAGCTGACGGAATTAAGATGACCGATTATGAACGTGGAGACAGAACGGGGGTCCAGCTCGTCTAATATCTCACGTTTGTTATTTTTTCCCAAAAACGATGTTCTCTATTGTTAGCCTTAGCTAAAGTACAGCACCCTCCGAGTGACATTCCCCCTAAGAACTACCACAATTAACTTGCTCTTGATTTGAAGCTTTCGTTACTGCAGGAATCCATACCCTTTGGTTATTTCGGTAAAGTCACGTGAGTAGAAATAAAACAAATCACGACGCTTCGATCGCAACACAAGCAGTCTGATGACGACCGCTTGTGTTGCGATCGAAACTTCGTGTTGTGTTTTATTTTATTTCTAACGACGTGACTTTACCGAAATAACCAAAGAGTAATTAACTTGCTGTCACACCTTTTCCCTGATCGAGAGCTGAATGCTTCAAGGAAATTATTATTAGCTTTTGGCACCCTAGGCGGTGGTCAATAAACCTTATTCAGGCCAGCGGCTCAATGAACCACCAGTTTAGGGTTTCCCAGCTGCCCTGGTTTTCCCAGGATGGATCGTCATCTCTCTGACGGAGTTCTCCAAGCAACACGCACTGTGCTGGTGAAGTATAGTCATTGAGGGCTGGGTGACGGAGCCACCCAGGAGACGGATTCATATACAGATATGTTTGAGTACATTCCATTATACTATGAGACCTCCTTTACCTGTGGCAAAATATAGTAATATGTTTTTACCCTTTCAACTGGTACAAAAACTGACACCTTTATACAAGGCATCATGTTTGCAATAACCACAACACAAGCAGTCAAAATGCAAACAAAAAGAAACAACTCTGATGATGATATGGACTATCCTTAAAGTTGATTGGTTCACACCCGAGGCAGCTTTTCTTAGAGCCTAGTCTCCATTGGTGTTGGACTAGATGACGCCAAAAGGCTGTCTCGGGTGTGGACCAATCAACTTCAAGGACAGTGCATATCATTATCATCATCAGAGTTGTTACTTTTTGTTTGCATTTTGACTGCTTGTGTTGTGGTTATTGCAAACATGATGCCTTGTATAAAGGTGTCAGTTTTTGTACCAGTTGAAAGGTTAAAAACCTATTACTATACATTCCATTAATTGTTTCATGTTTTACGTTGCGTGCTTGGCTTTACACCGAAGGCCTACATAATGTAGGGCGTTCCTTTGTTTTGTTCTCAGCTTGTATTGGCAATGTTGTTGTGATGGAAAAGAAAACAACATTACTAAACCGTTGTCAGCTTTTGGCTGAATGCCCCGTCCAAGCATCGACTGCTGTGCGTTCGCCGCTTTTGACACGAAGCCACGGGACTTCATCCAGCCACGGTTTGTGCAGAGCTTATCCAAAGTAGCCCATGAGCCGAGGGGGTTGACCGGTACCACATTGGGTGACAAATGCTACCAGGGTCCAACATAAGCAGTGTCCATTATCAGCTTAAATACTATATTCTTGGTTCTTTCGGTAAAATCACGTAGAAGGGAAATAATAAAATAATAAAAATATAAAACAACAAAAAATTCACGACGTTTCGAAAATTCTTGCTGTGGATTTCACACCTGATGATGATTGCTTGTGTTGCAGTCGAAACGTCGTGAGAATTTTGATTGTTTTATATCTTTCTTATTTTATTATTTCCCTTCTACGTGACTTTACTGAAAGAACCAAGAATATGAATCCCTGCAGTCACGAAAGCTTTAAATCAAAGATAGCAACTAATTATAGTGATTTTACACTGCTTTAAATCAAAGCTTTAAATCAAATTTCGATTTAAAGCTTTCGTGACTGCAGGGATTCATCTTCTTGGTTCTTTCGGTAAAGTCACGTAGAAGGGAAGTAATAAAATAATAAAAATAAAAATAAAACATAATAAAACAATGTTTTATTATGTTTTATTTTTATTATTTTATTACTTCCCTTCTACGTGACTTTAAATCAAAGCTTAAATACTGTTTCAACACGCAACTTTCTCTTCGCGTTCTTATCGCGTTATTTTTCTTCCAAAAACACGACGTTCTCTACCAATTGTACAACGGTTGCCCTTCTTTAATGAATCATGTCTCGTGCAAAGCTACCACGGGATATTAAAAAAAAGAATCCTTCAAGATAGTAATAATTAGCATGTACCACTCTACGTGGTGCCGATAAGATAATTGTGGGCTAATAGCTCAGGGACCAAAGCCACGATCTCTCCTTCTCTTGGGCAGGCAGATTAGTAAAGCATTGGCAGTGCTGTGTGTGCGTGTCTGTGCGTGTGATACCAGGTCAACTCCACTCGTGTATGTGTGTGTTCAGGTTATTCGGGGGATATTTGTCTTTTGTGATTTATGGTAGTGTAGCAGTTAGTGCGCTGCGCTACGAACCTGACGAGCCCAGTTCGATTCCCGCCCACGATCGGTCCTCCCCTAGGTCGACTCAGCCTCAAATGAGTACTTGGTGAGGTGTGTAAAACATCACCGCAAGGGAGACAAAGGTGGCCGGGCGTGGTGTTGGCCACCCACCCCCTCGTATGCTGTACTGGCCTTCATAGGTGCTCACCAACAGCACTTGCCCCAGCAGTCTGTTCAAGCTCTACGGAGGGAAATTTGTCTTTTGCGGTTTGTGGAACTTTTGGAAAGCTATGCAGTCAAACCTCGTGCACTCGCATTCATTTGGAGAAGAGCCTTTTCGGTTATGGGGGAATGTCTGATGTACCTTAAGTAATTAAATGTAATCATACGCAATGAAACTTTTACTGAATGCAAAGTAACAATTTGAGAACTATTTACATTGTAGTATTTGCATTTTACTGACGCCAAACAAACACAAAAAATCACTACTTTAGGCTTTCAATCCCGAGTCCCTTTACCATCGCCATGAAGCAGCGGTGAAAGAATAATTATTATAATATAGTCATATTTTATTATCGTTACTCGCGCGTGATGAACAGTATTCTGTGTTCTGGCTGGAGCTTTATTGGGGTGAGTTTCTCACGGTAGCCATCTGTCTGGCTTACCGTGAATTCTGGCCTTACTTGAGTCCGGCTCTGAGAGGTTTTACCGAAATTTTACCTGAAGCCAAACTTTCTCCTGGGAAAAAGCCGCTCCAGGAGGTAGAATTTAACAACGCTCCGTTCCTGGTTGTGTGTGCTGCACCGGCGCTGTTCTTGCGATCTGTTTCGCTTGGGTGCCCGAATTTTTTGCCAAGCAGCCCGAGGCATTCATGTTGGAAATTGTATGGTTGCGTGTTTGCTTATTTTGCTTTCAAAACGCGTGAACGGCACGGTTGTTAGCGCCCATGCCTTCAAACGCGTGGCCCCTAATGTCTTTCCTCTCCGCACGTTATTTGAACCTCATGGCTGTACCCTGGGGTACCATAATACCCCGGCTCTCGCATCATGTCCGTGATGCAGTCATTTTGAGTCTGTTGATGGTCGGCGATACGGTAATCGACTCATCTCGACGAGCTGTACACGATGCACCGCTACGGCGCGTACCGCGAGCGTTCAGGGTTTCGGCGCAATCGTCCTCGCTGCATCTCGACATCGCGGAGTGGCACTGATTTCGGATTGATTGGTACCCCAGTCGCGGAGTGAAGTACACCCCTGGGAAAAATAGTGTCCCAGAAATGAAATATTTAATTGCCTCGGCCATTTTGTATTATTTGGTACCCCGGGGTACCGCCATAAGGATAATTTGTCAGAGAGACGGGAAAAAAATCTAAAACTGAAACAAATCTTCTTTTCCTCTCGCCGCATACCACGGTCGCACGTCTGACACGAGTTTGAAGCTCCGTTCTTGACAAAACAACAATTCTCGACAAATGAATTTTGGGCACATTATACTGGCCTGACAGGCGTGAGCGTGGGTCTTTTTAAAGTGACTTTCACAGCATGGAGGTCACTTGGGCACTGTGGCGACAATAAAGAAATGTGCTCAAAATGTGTTTATCTCATCATTAACAAGGCCTCGAACTCGTGGCGGACAGCCTGGAACATGCAGCCTCGTGGCACATTTCCACGACCATTAGAACGCAGACTCATGCCGCACTGGGCTGTTCCATCAATGGCCTGGGGCCTGGCTCGTGTCTTTATCGCGATGCTCCTCGAGCCGCACAGCTCCGTTCCCTTCTCTTCGCCGCGGCACAAGTTCACAGGTGCGTTAAATTTCGATTTAAAGCTTTCGTGACTGCAGGGATTCATCTTCTTGGTTCTTTCGGTAAAGTCACGTAGAAGGGAAATAATAAAATAATAAAAATAAAACATCATAAAATAATTCTCACGACGTTTCGGCCACAACGCAAGCAAAAACAGACCTGTTTTTCACCTGAGGACGGCTGCTTGCGTTGTGGCCGAAACGTCGTGAGAATTATTTAATTATGTTTTGTTTTTATTATTTTATTATTTCCCTTCTACGTGACTTTACCGAAAGAACCAAGAAGATTAGCAGGTGCGTTCGGCTAGTTTACGCAACCAGAAGCTGAAATCTATCATTTAAGTTGACCTAAGCGGTGGAGAGAGTGGGGGGTGGTGGGGGAATTGCCCTTGACCGCGTGTCTTCCCCGTTGACGCCACGTTGTAGGGACTGATTCCAGAGGTGACTCAGGTGAAGGCCTATGGCTCCCCCAGGAAAGGGAGCCATGGGGCCCAGTTACGGCAGGCCTCACGGCCCAGTTGATGGCGGCTTGGCCTGGTAAGGTCACCGAGGAAATCTAGGCCTGGCCTACTCGTGTCCCATTGGTTATGGGGACGTGTTTGGCGCGGGGAGGTATTTAAAAAGTTTAGTTTTGCACTTATTGACATACTTACAAAGTACGTTTTTTTCTTACAACGAGTCATTAAACGAATACAGGAAAGTAATTGAATGCCAGTTTAAATTTGTATTTATTTTTCTCCCAACAGTGGTAACGTATCTGTCCCGATACTTGGTGCCGTACAGCTCTCCCATGCGTCGTTTGCCTGCACCGAGTGTTGCTCCACACAGTGTCTGACGTTTTGCCCCACAAATCTTTATCGAGGCAGCACCCTCTCTTGCTGCTTTGCCAGCCACGCTCATCGAACGCGAGCTACCGAGGCGGCAGCAGCAGCAGCAGCAATCTCGAGTCATTTGGAACGGGGAATGGAATTAATGGGAAGAGAGAGTGGGAAACGTGGCATTAATACAACCCCCACACGCTCAGGTACGGCTTGTCGTTCAATTCCCGCGCACATTTACGAGCTCGAAATAGGCCTCTGTGGGCCATTCGGGTGTAATTGGTAATTATGGAGAATCTCAATGGCAGGTATGGGAGACCAGAACTCCCTTGGAGTCGTCAACACTGCTCCTCTGTCTGGAATGGAACAACCGCTTCGAGGCTGTGCCGCGAAACTACTGAAACGCCGCAATACACAAAGGCCTCAATGCATGAATACCTCGACACGCAATCTGTGCACTGTGCAGTGATATCGGCGCGCGTATCAATGCAGGCGATGTGGTCAAAACAAAAAACTTCTGAGTATTTTTCGATATTTTTTTGTGTCTGCTGCTGTTCACCAATGTCATCCCAGGCGTGCTATCGGCTTCACGTCACGTTGCAGGGAATCCATTCGGGAGTCGTTTTGACAAAGAGTTGAGCCGCTCGTTATCTGCTACCACCATTTCATCGCCGTTGTTTGCCCGTCGGCCACCATCGCTCCTCCGTGATGACTCCCGCCCAAGCCCTCTCGCTCTCCTCGACGGCCAATACTATCTCTCGATGATTGGTGCTCGTTCTCCGATCCACGTTGTTCCTCTTCCCGCCTCTCCGTCTCATTCCAACCTTTCCACCTTTAACCACCGCCGCTCGCTTTTGTATGCACCTTTCAGCCTCCGTTACGTTGTCTTTGGCAGCGTCCGTGTGTTTTTTGGTCATCCCCCCCACACACACACACACACCAGATCTGTATCTCACAGAGCAGGGTTGTAACGAAATGATTGAAGACTTCATTTCTCCCTGAGGCGCATGGGTGGGTGTATATTGATTTTCGTGATCAAATCGCTCTCGGGGAAAGTATCCCAACCCGCACCTGTTTGCCTCTGCGTTAAGGTGAATGATCCCGATTTGTTTCGAGAAAAAGAAATTGTACTTGCCGTGATCTTGTCAAGAGTTAAATCCTCGTGAGAAAAAAAAAAAGGTTGGGCGGCGTTTCATAACTCGATCTCCAACAGAAAGCCAATGAAGGTCAATTAGGAATGAATAATCTATTTAATTAATCTTAGTGTCTGTCAGCTGTGATTACTGATTAATTATTACTCACACAAAATCCGCATAAGTGTCCCATTGCTACCCAGAATTAATGAAATAATTTCCATGATTATGGTGGAAAGAGAATTAGGCTCAGACATGTAATGCCGAATACAAGTAGATTCACAATGCCGTCTCTTTAAACCGCACAGCACTTGTGTCGCTAAGGGTGGGGATGGGGGGTGGAGGGAAAACAGCTTAGCGTGACAATTAAAAATACTAATTACATCCCAATCGCGCTCAGTGCAAAGAATGTCCATGTGCCTTTCACAGTGCATCAACGTAAAGCAAGTCGGGTTGATTGATGATCCAGCACTCATTCATTCACTGCAGTCGCTCCCTCCACCAGTAGCCAGCCACCTCACCTCATTATCACTCGTCTATTGCTACTACCGTGGTTAACCCTTGCCATGAACGTCACGTGTCGATTCCTCCATCCGTGCGGACTGAATGTTTCGTCTCGTCCGTACTCTGTTCGACCACCACACTGCAGGTCACAACTCACGCTCACTCACTCAATCACCACACGGTGGTGAGATGTTAACCACCTCGCCTGGTATACAGGACGTCTTGGGTTCGATCCCGACCCTGATGCCTGTATATTTGGAGTTTGCGTGGTGTCCCCGTGGCCGCGTAGATTTGTCTCCAAGGTTCTCTCGTTTTCCGTCCACATTTAGAAATGTGCATTTCGAAGTATTTGGCTGTTATACATTTCCACACAACGATAAGCTACTTCGGTGAGCTATCATTTGTGGCCAGGTCACTTCTGAAAGAAAGCTACGTAGCTCAGTGGGAAACTTACTTGGTAAAATAGAAGTAGTAAATGTGAAGTTTAAACAACCTACACTGCAGGTCACAACAACTGTCACCCGCTCTACCACCATGCTGCAGCTCACAGCACCGATTCTCTCCTCGTGCTGCTCCACTTTATAATTCCCTGGCGCAGTCTTCCCCCGTCCCCGTCCCCCCCCTTCCAGAGTTCGTATAACCTTTCTGAATTAAAACAAAAATACTTTATAATTTTTTGCACAATCATTAGGTGCGATGCTGGCTGCTGGGTCATCTAGGGACTTTAGGCCTGTGCTCAGTAACTAATATTATATTTATAATTCTAAATAATTAATAAGACAAGCAAGTGAAATCATGTCATGAGCAGTTGCTGGGTGGATCATTACATTGCATGAGCATGAGAGTTGGTGGTGGCTTAGAGAGGCCTTAATCCAGCATTGGATTTATCAACGTGCGTTTAGAGTATTTGGCTGCAGTAGATTTCCACATGAAAGGCCACTTCGTTGAGCAATCATTTGCGATTGCCAGGTCGCTTCTGAAAAAGAGCTACAATAGCTCGGTGGGCCTTACCTTGTGAAATAAAAATACAATTGTGTACAGTGCGTATAGTCAGTTTAACACGTCGGCTTTCGTGCTCAATATCCATAATAAAAGTTTTTTTGTTAGATCGCATGAATATAACAAGGCTCACAGTGATGACCTCACATTTATTCCTCTATTTAAGACCAAAACAGGAAGACTTTTTCACAGTTCTGGCTACCGCCTGATGAAGCTGGTTGTTGTTATCGCCAGCGAAACTTCGTACTGGAATTGTAAATGTTGTTTTTTGCTCTCCAACGCACCGGTGTGCTGGAGCAGTAACTAATTGCCACGTTTTGTTTACGTGACAAACCTTACTAATTGGCTCTGTCGGATAGTGGTGGAGGGTTATTGACGACATATTTATATTTCTACGATGTAACCCAATAATAAAAAAATAATAAATAGTTTTAGTTTAGTTCCAAATTGACCAAAGCTGTTGATGATAACGATAATGACAAGTCAAGCACGTTCCCTGCTCTTAAAGCCACACCGCACCGTGCTGCCGAGTGTCAAGCTACGCCGAACGTGACGACACAAAAACACGAATCGCACCCCAATATGCAGCTGTCGCCAGCGGTGTCGCGAGCGAGCAATTGCAGGGCTGCGCCTTCAGCTTGTGGTCGTCACGAAATAACAACCCGTGTGCCTTTCAGCGGGCGCAACACTCTGCCAGAGAAAGCCGCAGCGTTTTGCAAAGTGCATGACCGCGGAAAGTTGAATCACATTTAGATACCAGTTGACCCCTTGACCTTTGCAGCTGCTCGCTCGTAGTTAATTTTTTTACGCGAGCCGCTCGGTCATGCGGCGCTTGAGGCACTCACTCATTCACTGCTGGGGGCATTCTACTGGGTCACGCTCTGCGAGCCATTCGGTGATCAAGCGTGGCAATGCAATGACTGTTGACAGCTTCATTGTTTTCAGAAGGCCCTTTGCGGTACTGCCAGGTGGTCCAGAGCAGGGTTATCCACAACTCGATTGTGTAGCCGCGACCCTCTCGTACAAGACTACGTACTGCACAACACAACGCAGGCTGGATTTCGTATGATGTCTGAAGAATGGATTGGGAACGCGTTTGCGTGAGCAACCACCGATGAGGAGATGAAGCGATGAAGTCGGCTTGGGGTGCAGGTGGCCAGGTGGATGGCTACGTCAAAAGATTGCGAGGCTTTCACCCAGCAGTGGATTGACCATGGCTGATGATGATGATGATGATATCGCCTAAATGTGACCACTTCTCAAGGCGCTGCACATAAATTGTGGGTATAGCTACTTCATAGAAAAAGATACAATGTGTCACAGGCTGAGGAAACGGAAGAGTTTTGAGCCTGGACTTGATCAGGGGAAGGGAGTTGGCAACACGGATGGCTGGGGGACGGCCGGGCATTTCAGACAGTGGAGGCAGCAGAGGAGGGTGAACAACCCCCTTACCTCTCTGTAAAGTATGGAGCCATTCGTTTTCACCATATTTAATCTCCTGTTGAAAAGCAAATACCTCATACTCTTTGGTTCTTTCGGTAAAGTCACGTAGGTGAAAATAAAATAAAATAAAAACTAAATCACGACGTTTCGGAGGCAACACAAGCTTCCGTCATCAGGTGGGACAACCACAGCAAAACAAAATTACTGTAGTACAAATTTTCACCTACGTGACTTTACCGAAAGAACCAAAGAGTATGGATCCTTGCAGTCACGAAAACTTCAAATCTAGAAGCAAATACCTCATTCGTTAATTGTGAAATATTCCTGAAGGACCTTGAACTGAATATATATTTTAGTTGTATATTTTGTTTTGTTGTTGCTGCTATACTTAGGCACCTCGGATCTCACTTAAATAAAAATAGCCAGGTAGCTGGCTAAAACAGTACCCCCTCCGATTATCACGGTCGGCTACGTGCGGTGCGAAAGAAGTTCAACATGCACACATACATCCGTGTAACAAATCGAATGCAAGACTCAAGTGATAAGTGCATTAGCGGTCAGTTGGGGTATCTATAGATGTACCACGTGACACACGGTGCAGGTGTGCACTCCACGGAAATCATACTGGACTGTCCAGATGTGCGCTTGATTTAATAAGTGACATTATCTAACCAGGTGTGTGTGTGTGTGTTCAATTTAAAAGCGAGTGTCATTCCATGCATCCTAGCACAGTGTATCTTTGTGACTTCACCAATTTACCTCATCTCAAAGAAAAATTAAATCATTACTTGATGCATGCTTTTGATGATTGCTTTTGATGACTGCAAGTCCCACGTGATGACACAAACAGCAGCTGATTCAAATTAAGATTGAGATCGTGCGTGCGTGTGTCCTGTATGATTAGTGATGATTATCTGAACCGGTATTCGTCCTCTCCTAGGTCGACTCAGCTTCAAATGAGCACCTAGTATGGTGTGTAAACATTACCACTGGGGAGACAAAGGCGGCCGGGCGTGGTGCTGGCTACCTACCACCTCGTGTGCCGCGCCGGCCTTCATACGTGCTCGCTCCCAGCACTTGCCCCAACAGTCTGCTCAGATTATATGGGCAATCTTGACATTTGTTCCGCATGATGTGGAGAGTGCATATTCTAATTACGAGAAATGCCCTGTGTGTTTACGTACGTGTACACGTATGTTCCCCTGCTAGGGAGAGTGCCAATTAAAATTAAAGACGAGCATACAAATAAAATATGCATCGTTAAGGGCGAGCGACGAGTAAATGGTGAGGACACGTTTGCAGGATGGAGGAGAGCAGGTTACGGAGACAGGCAATGGCACGACACCCAGAGTTCAGTCAGCAAGAAGAGGGCTGAGAGACATCCACAATATTCTGAGAGGGGAAAAAAATCCTGAAATTTTTGATTACCTAGTTTTTCTGCCTTCGATCGATGCTGATGAGGGAACATTGCCATACACGGCAGTGCACGAACAGAATTCTCAGAACTGAGTCAGTAGCCAGTAGCTGCGTAGATTTAATGTCATCATAGTGCACTGTAGCTACTCTTATCTGTGACGAAATGAGGGCGAACTTCACCTATCCTCTCTGTAATCTACCCAGTATCCACTGGGAACCACTCCCTAGTCGCACCACCCCAACTTCCACAGTGTGGCTACATCCCTGCAAGAGAGATCTGTGAGCTGAAGCGACTTCACGGGTCACTGTGCATCTGTGATCTAACCAGTAGACACACCGCGGCTCCCCCGGGGTTACATAACGCGACTGCACCGCCAGTCCGAGGAGGTCGCTGCTCCGTGCGCGTTTGACGCCCGTTGTCTTTGCCGTGTGGGCAGGTGTACATCCAGACGACGACGCTCACCGTGTCCATGAGCCTCAGTGCCTCGGTGGCTCTGGGAATGCTCTACATGCCCAAGGTGCACATCATCCTCTTCCACCCGGAGCAGAACGTGCAGAAACGCAAGCGCTCCTTCAAGGCCGTGGTGACGGCCGCCACCATGTCCAACAAGCTGACGGGCGGGAAGACCAACGACCGGCCCAACGGAGAGGCCAAGACGGAGCTCTGCGAAAGCCTCGAGAACAGCTGTGAGTGCCGCCCGCACAAAAACACCGTCGCCTCCCCCCCCCTCCCTCACTCGCGCCTGAACCATGCGCGCCACGGTGGCTCTGCCCATCGGCAAAGTTGCACTGGCTCTGAGAGTTGGAATTAACTTGCGCTGTGCGTCGACAAACGCGGGCTGCTTCCGTGGGAACACAAATTCATTGTGTGCCACAGAAGGGAATTATGGGTAAAAGTAAATTTAAAACTGAAACTATAAGCTATTTTTTATTATTTTACCGGGTAAGGCCCACTGAACTCCACAGCTCTTTTTCAGAAGCGAACTGGCCGCAAGTGATAGCTCAACAACAAAGTGGCTCATCGCTTGGAAATATATAGCGGACAAATACTCTAAATCCGTGTTGATTCTAAATGTGGAGGGGAAAACCCGGAGGACTCGGATAAAAATCCACGTGGCCATGGGGAGAGAGAAACGCAAAATCTAAATATTCAGGCAATCGTAAGGGTCGGGATCGAACCCACGACCTCCTGTATACCAGGCGAGGTAGTTAACATCTCGCCACCTCACCACCGCGGGGCGAGGTGTTATCTAACCTGGAGCCCCATTCTGTCTCCACATTCATAAAGGTCATCTTTAACAGATTCTGTAATCTGTAGTCCGTCAACTGATCGACTTTCCAACGGTGCGCACAGTACATCACGCACTGAGCACCGAACCTGAGTTCAATCCCCGGAAATGACTTAACGTCAGCTGCGAGTGATCCCTCAACTCGTGAAGTACACCCTCAAGCAGGCCCCTACGACCGGCATGGCATGGGAAATCCTCCATTCAGCAGTGAATTGATTAAGTGCTATGCATTGTTATTTAATTATTGTTATCTAAATTTGTAGGAGGTGGGAGGGGGGGAAGAAATAATTTAAAGGAATTTTACGTGACAGACAACGGCCTTCAATGGAAAATAATGTTCGCTTTATATATATTAAGCTTTGCAAATTGTGAAAATAACTTTACGCAAAATTTTTCACGGTGGCAGTTCATGCGTGTAGCTTATGAGCCAGTTCTGGGTGCACTGACAGACGTGGTGCCCACCCACCCCACCGTCTGCGTAGATAAGAGACTGTTTCTCCGTGTCGAACATTTGTGAGGGCCCACTCAGCGCACGCACCCGCATAGACCTCAAGTATCGCACGCGAGATCGCCCGTCGAAAAACTTCGCGATGTGGATTGATGGCCGTGAGCCAAGTTACTCGCCGCCTGACTGATGAGAGTGTCATCACGCAGACGCAGACAGAAAGTAGGACTCGCCACCCACACGCAGTCCTCGACGGCCTCCAAATTGAATGACTGAATGAGCCGTTGCATGCATTCGCGCATGAATCATTTATCCATTAACTAAAGTGAAAGTGGTGTCCTAACTAAAACAAGCGCGGGGGAAATGATCGTCTCCTCTTTACAAGCTGGGGCCACTTCGTAGGCATTCCACAAGTCAAACGCTCACTTAGTGGAGTGTGCCAAGAATTCCCACTAGCAGGACCCTCCTGAAAAATTATCTTGAGACTCCGTCAGGGTTTTCCCGGATAGGCCATTTATTATTTATACAATGGGGGACAAATATTGCTAAAAGCCGGACAGGACATTTCGCTGTTCCATTACAGCATCTGGAGATGCTGCTAGTATTAACCTTGCGATGTAAATTATGATTGTACAATTATTATTAACCGCAGTTGACTTCCCACAAAGTTGTGTCGCCCTGCGGCCAGGATTTTAGCTCGTAACAACCTTGCGATAGCGATACACACGCACTTCCCACCCGGCTGAGACACGAACTCAGTGCTGGTGCCAGCCCATTGACGGCCCTAAGCAGAGATGAGTTGTGGGTGGTCTGTCACGTGACTACAGACATTATATTCTGGATAATATTCAGAATTAATTCATGTAAGTTGTCTGAAATAATTTGAGGTAACAGACCAATTAGACCTATTTCTTATTGTTCATTTAGAACAATTACGTTTAGTTCATATTCTTACAAGCGCCTAAGTTTAAGCCAATATGTTTTTGCGCATTGCTATTTGGTTAATGAGTGAGTGACCCGGTCGATCTCCTTGGGGTCCTAAACGGCGGCTCGCTCAGCTCGCACACAGCCCTGCGAATCAACTGACGCGCAATGGAAGCCTCTCCACAGACGCGTCGCCGACTTCGCTCAGTCCTCGTGCGCTTGGTCAGGCTGTCATGAGCAATCCGGCTCATAGATTTCATGGAAGTTCTCTGTCGGGCTGCGGACAACCTTTAGAGAGAAGTCTCGTTGTTCCGGGGAGGAGGGGCGGGGTGGGAATCCACGCACACACGCCGAGAAAAAAACCGGCGCTGCTCATCGAGTCGGCATTGCGCTCGCAACGTCCAGGAAAGTAGGCCAGCGATGATTTGTGCATCTGCTGCCACTTCACGATAAATGGCCTCCTCCGAGTCTAAAATACAGGAAGTTCGAAATGCAACGTTAACTGTCGCCGTGTTTACGACCGGCGCCTAATTTGGGGAAGAGCCTCCGTGGGTGTCACCTATTTATGAGTATGTGTGCGCCTTTGTATGTCTAAGTGGTTTGTTTATACAGCTCAAGCTTACAATTAGTATTCTTTGAGTCTTTCGGTAAAGCCAAATAGATATATAAAAATTATATATAAAAATTATATATCTACGTGGCTTCACCGAAAGACCCAAAGAATATGAATTCCTGCAGTCACGAAAGCCTTAAAGTCAAGACTTACAATTAGTGTTAGCTACCCCATGTGTAATGTGCGCGCGTGTGCGTGTGTGTGCGCGTGCGTGTTTTCATTCGTCTGTGCTTCGCATTCTGTACACATTTTCTTTTTAACGCGATAGGAAAGCGAGCTGACCAAAAAAAATGTAACGTCCAGTTGAGTTGCACTTCGACTCCTCGTGCTACGTTCAGAAAGTAACGTGTGCCTCATTACGCCTTTGGCGAAACAAAACACATAACATTCCAGATTGTCAATTTGTGTTCAAAATTAATATCTGAATCGAGCCCGCTTTGTGCTTATAGGACGGAAGCTTCGTGCTAACAGGAGAAGTCAATCTGGTGTTAATTGAAACCTACGACGATAACACGTGTCTAACACACGCAAAAAAATTGACATTAACACATCATTTTAAAAATGAAACAAGCATCACGGACTAAACGTGTAAAAAAAAAAACCTGGAACAATTTGGAGAGAAAACATAATGCAGGAAAGAAAACCCGGCAATGAACATTTATCTCGAATCTACTTCCTATAGTTCCTTTTATAGCACATCTCTCTTTGCGTTTTTTTGTTTTGCCCTGCCCCTACGTCCCTGCCTCCCCTCGGAATGCAGCAGCTTCTTGCACAAAAACAACATACATCAGCTACAGCAACCATCTCATGTAAAAGGCTCCCGGGACCGCTGGCACCGCTACCCTCCCCATCACCACCACCACGCTGGGCAGGGCATTATGGGAAAAGCTGCCGTATCAGCAGACTGCTAAATCGGGATGCCGCGCAAGAGTCTGGGCTCGCAGATGAGACTATCCAGCAACCAAGGCGTGGGGAGGAGGGCATTCAAGACCGCCGCGCTGGTGCACGGAACGCGAGGAGACGCCGTGAAGCTGGGACAGAGGGAGGAGGGGTGGTGGTGGTGGCGGGGGGGGTGCCCTTAGCAGGAAGAGTTGCTGGTGGTGGCGGCGGCGAAGAAGAGGGCATTGGATGAACGGGGCGGGTGTGGGCAGGGGTGGGAGGTGGTGCATGATGGCCGTGAATCGTCTTTAATTAGAGGCCTTCGGTGGCGAAGAGGTGTGGGTTGTCCCTTTCTTTCGGAGAGGCATCTTTTTGTAAGCGTCGCAGCACAGCACAAAGCAGCGACGCCGCTTGCCAGCGCCGACGGCACGGAGCGTCTCGCTCGCCCCGACGGCGCGGGATTTGTAAAAAAAAAAAGTGGGGGAGGTGGGGGGGGCTGTGTGGGATGAAATGATATTTCCAAAGGAGATTTTGGAAAAGCGAAATAAATAAAGGAGTGATTAAGTAACAGCAACGACAACGACATCAACAAAATTAAGGAAGCGCACGAAAGCATCGCTTTGGTTAATCCACGCGCGCGCTCGTGTGTGTGTTTGTGTGCGCGATGGATACAAACGCAGCGCCGGCAAATGTCGAAACGGAATCAAGAGGCTGCTCTTAAATGTTTGCATTGCCTTCTGTTATATCTCTTGTTCTCTCCCCCCCCCCTACTCTCTCTTTCTCTCGTTTTGCTCATTGTGTTGATGTCAAGTCGTTCCATTTATCAGCCTAACATTGGGGGGGGGAGGGGAGAAATTGTTGTGGTTTCCTGAAATTAAGAAGGGGGTAGTGCAGGAGAGGGGGGGGAAGAGGTAAAAAAAATAATTAAAAATAAGAAAAAATGCATAACATCTGCCCTATCTGTGAATGTTGCAACAAAGTCCAGTCTGGTGTGTTCTAATGGGCTAAATGACTCGGTATATCTCTCGTGTTCTGTAACTTGGAGAATGAATTTCGGAAAAGATATACTAGAAGGACGCATGCAATTTTTTTTTTATACAGACATAAAGTTTATTTCTAATAAAATGGAGTTTTATCAAAATCTGCAAATAAAAAAATGGTTTGGATTGTGCTTGTGGGAAAATGTCTGTGGAATGCGACCCTAAATTTCACCAATTGTAATCTTAATGCACTGTGATCTCGGGCGAATTGAAAGGAATGGGGCTTTTTTTTGTCCTCCAGCTTTTAGGTCCACAATGTATCACGAGAGGCGATCGCGTCATTACTGATTTCCGCGACAATCGCAGCGACCCGGCACTTCACAATAAGTGTCGTTTAAAGGAATCCCGTAACAGAGCGCAAGGTATTTCATTTGCTCAATAACCCTAATAGCAAATCGTACAAAAAAACAGAAGGTCAATGACAGAGATATAACCGAGCAGCGTTGCCATGTGTACAGCTAATGCACGATTCCTGCGCCTGCATGTCCATTACGATGCCTGAAAAGTGGGGGGGGAAATAAACCGGGAGGGCCTCAGAGATTGCATCTTCCACCTCGTTTTACCCCGCCTGACACTGTGTGCACAACCAGGCAGCTGTGGACTGTAAAGTTTTCTTTTTTAATAAATGCAGAGGAGATCGACAGAGTCTTGTAAAACGCTAGCATTTTTTTTGCGCTTTGCTCAGAATTGTGGCAGTGAAGCGTCTGCCAACGCGTCGAGGTTTACAAATTCGGGACTTGCATCATGCTTGGGGGGGGGGGGTGATTCCGAGATCGGTCATCGCTGCTCACAACGTGATGCACTGCTCTCTAAAGCCACGACAAACGCACGTCTCCTTTGCCGCGTGTCCCCCCCACACCACTCTTTAACTGGTTTCACAACTTAATTTTATTGCAAACCCGCCTTTGAAATGACGGCCCCAACCTGATGGGCTTTGGAGTCGGGGCTCACCAACCAAGAGGAAGATGTAAGTCGAGATGGTGGTGGAACAATCTGTAAGTGAAGACCTTGGAGAACGGCTCTCAACCGTGTGGTGTCTGACAGGAGGAAGGAAACAAAGTTTACGTGTGACATCAATGCCAGTGGTTCATTGACAAACTCGCTATCTCCCTTCGATGTGGTGTTGGATTGTAACGTGTGTCGTTAACCCTTTCCTGTCCCGAGACGTCTGCAAGTTCACCACTGAATCTCAGAACGTGCGAGCGGTTCAGCGTTCAATGTTATTTCGAGAGATGTAGCGCTGCTGTTTTTAAAGACGTTGAACTCACCGCAGAGTGCTTAAGCGACATGACCGCACTGTTCGATAACTGGTGCCAAACCGTTCCACACGCCCTCCCACTTGGCCTTGTGGGAGCCTCGATACCGATAAAGTAATTTTACTTCCGTTTTTTTTATTTCAGTTTGTCTTTCGGTTCCGTCCTGATGACGTACACATACATACGTGTACGTCATCGGTACGGAATTGGAAGAAAAACTGATGGCGTATACGATGATGCACGTCTGTGTACGTCATCGGAATGGGAAAGGGTTAAGCACGATGAGCAGTGTTTCACTCCACGCGCTAGGAGGGCATTTTAGGAAATCATTCCGGACAGAAGCTATCCCCTGGGACGCGAAGCGGAATGCATGACAAACGGCACGCGTTACTTCCCGGACACACATCGAGGGATCTATGCAGCACAGGCGAGCGTACCTATGCAGTCGTACCTCTCCATCCTGGATTGTGGACGAGTTCCACTGGGAGGTCACAGGTAAATGACCGTTACTTATGCAAGACAGTCGTACACTTGTGACGGGAAAATTGAAATCAAGCGAGACCCACTCACTGTTAACAAGGATTTGCTTGGTGCAGTTGCCAACAATACTGTGTCAGCTTTCCATTTCTCGCAAGTTCATCTCTGCCTTTTCAGCACACGTGACATGTTATGGATGCATGCAAGCACTCCGTTTTAAACTTTAATATTATTCAGCTGAACATGTTTTGAGTTTCCAGCAGTTTAAACAAAAACCTGCGGTAAACGATACAGAGTGTGTCATCGCTGTGAACTGAAACATCCTTCAATTGGAAAAAAGCCCACTCACAAATACAGGATCTGGAGTTGTATACCGTTTCAGGGCAGCAAGAGTTGAGCCTGGATATCACTTGGATGGGCGACCACAGTACAAATAAGTTTACTCTAGGCTGCTTCAGGCTACATGGTGGGCAGCAAAGCAAACTCCTCTGTTGTACTGTACATTCTATGCGGCCACATCTATACAGTATTCCCAAACGTCACCAACTCGCATTACCCAGCGTGCCGAATTTTGGTCAAATACGTCGCACGATCCGTACGCCATGAGTAGGCCCTCATCCAGCAGTGGATTGACAAAAGGGCTGCGAATAATCATGACCACACTGGTCAGGCCAATTGCATCCAGGCTGAAAAAAGGGGGAATTTATAATCGTTCGGTGTTCATAGTTTCCCTGCCTGCATGAGAGCAATACAGATTGCTATCGCTGTGAGATTAAATGTCCCTTCAACTGAAATAATAGCTCACATGCAAACACAGCGTCCACGGTTGCTGCGCGGGCTATTGGGAACGCGTGCCCAAACTAGAAGTTGAATCTGTAAGGACACGTTTTTTGAAGTGAGACGTTATCGAGGTCAAACATTTTACCTTGTCGCGCGAACAGAGCTAATGTGTCAGCGCAGCACTCCGAAATTCGCAGCTTTTGCATTGCAAATGAGGGCAAAGACTTGCACACATCATATTAATGTCAACACAGCATCAGGAAGGGAAAAAAACGGCAAATTTGATTGTAGTCTTAGTGTCTCTGTTAAAATGCTTCTACGCTGTTCAAAAGGATGATTTATTTGACACCTCATTTGGGCCGGGATAGAGTGTTTTGTGTTTTTTTTTCTTCCAAAAAACGACACGTGCTGTTTTTAATACGATCGGCTGCAGCTTCTGAGAAATGCCTCCCCGCACGCAGTAAGCCGATAGTTATTGTGGGGTAGGGGGGGGATGGGGAGGGCGTTTCGGAAGCACAATAACAGTTCTCGAGCTCGCGAGCTTTCGTCATCTGGCGATGACAGCGAGACGCCCCGCAGAATTGGGGAAGTCGTCGAAAAATCTCAGTCAGTGGGCATCGCGGTACTACCTGGACAAAAGAAAAAAATAACGGGGTTCCTCCTGCCGCCTACGTGAACGATTTGAACGTTACAGTTTGTTGCCCGCTTTTTTTCGGGGGTGGAGGAGAAAAAACACAGGGCGAGGGAATGCCACAAAAGCTGTGCTAGGCGTATGCCCGTCACAATGGCACACGTGAGCATTCGTTCTCACGCCGGGCACACACGAGGAGCTGCTGCGCTCTTGCGTGCTGCATCGCTTACCGAGCCCACGCCAGCGACCAGTGGGAAGTAGCGAGGTCGGCATGGGCCCTGGGGTAAGCGATGAATTATTGTGACCCCCAACCCACCCAGTGCCGGATTAAGCTAGTGCAGGGCCTGTGGCACATGTTATACTGATAGGAACCCACTGGTTCCACCAGCCCCCAGGGGATTATTGTGTCCGTCCGTCGTGCAGGGAGGGGCTGGGTGGGAAGGGAGGGGCTGGATGGGGAGGGGCTGGGTGGGGAGGGGAGGGAAGGGGCTGGTCACCCCGTGGTGCCCTTATAAAACTCAACGTTAAACCTACTCACGCCGCTTGTGCCCGCCCTCACAGTCGGGCATATTTGCGGAATACACCACGCCGCCTTTGACCCTGGCCATTGACCGAGCAACCCAACGTTCCTACCAGCTCCCTCCGCAGGAATGTGTTAAAGGGGCCATAAAGGTAATATTAAAACACATTTCTTACTTGCATTGTAAAGTAATTGTATTTTTTCATGTGCTATACAGCCAGATAATACGAAAAATCGATAACCTTAAACACCCGGTCGTTCATAAAAGTTGAAGGCAGTATAGTACTATAGTAATAGAGCAAGTGCAGAATCTACTGAACCGCAATTGATAGCTTGAAAGCATTTAGCGCGGTGCCCTTGAAAGTGGCATGTGTCGCTACTTGTACTACGATGATAATCCGGCACTGCCCCCACTCCCGTTCGACATTCAACTTCACGACCCTGTTCTTTGCCCTTCGGCCCGCGTGCTCGCTGTGCACGTGCCCTTCCTGTCCCTGCATTCTTCGAAGACACCGGCTGGAACCGGGAGGAGCATCAGAACGTCGACAGAACATCGATGTGCAACGTCTCCTCCCTAAAGCGGAAAGTTTCAGGCGAGCCACATCAGCGTGGCCGGAGGCCATGAAACTCAAACGATGGGCCGTGTAGTGAACCGATGTTAATTCTAGATTTGAAGCTTTCGTCACTGCAAGGATTCATATTCTTAGGTTTTTTCGGTAAAGTCACGTAGGTAAAAAATTTTAATTAATAAAAGTTAAATAAAAATAAATTATAAATCACGACATTTTGGAGGTAACACAAGCTTCCGTCTTCAGAACCGTCGGTTCCACCTGAAGACGGAAGCTTGTGTTGCCTCCGAAACGTCGTGATTTTTATTATTTTTATTTTACTTTTATTAAATTTTTTTTACCTACGTGACTTTACCGAAAATACCTACGAATATGAACCGATGTTAGTCTGCGCATCCTTCAACGGAGCAAACAGAGAAAGAAACATAACTTCACGAACTCTATCCTGAAGCCGTCTCGTCCTGGTCGAGCAGACATCGGGATAATATTCACATTGCCAAGAATGAATCGGAACTACCTGCACGCTCGATAGCTACTCGAACCGCGTGCAAGCTGTGGTTCACGAAACGTTTCGTGAATGAAAGAGACGAGGAATTTGAATTTAGTTTCTCATAACCACCATGGGTGACCGAGCTTTTACCCGTGTAAACCCCAGGCTATGGAACGGTCTTCCACGAGATATCAGGATCTTTGAGTCTGTGGACATTTAAAAAATGTCCCTTAAAACCTATTTATACGTTTCCGTTTATTAAACGTTTAGTTCGTAAATGATTCTTAAAATGTGTTGATAATATTATTTGTATGCTGAGTGTCTGCTGCTGTTGTGTCATGTACAGCGCTTTGAGATCCTTGATGGAAAGCGCTCTATAAATGTATTGATGATTGTGGGTTTATTGTTGATGTGCATTGTGATCCGTTTATAGACACCCCACTGCTTTATTACCCTCTTCACAATAGGTGACTGAATATTTGAAAGCTATGGCTCCATGCTTTACACGGACGAGTGTTAAAAGATGTAATGAGGGAATTGAGATTTGTGGGAGACGTGTGGAGGGTTTAAAATCAAATGAGGTTTTTTACTGTTTAATTTCTACAAATATCACGAGTAGGGTGTCGAAAACTGGATCACTGTGTATTTCTCTTGCTGGGAAGTACTGCACAGACGTCGAAATCGTTTATTATCCCAACAGCGTGGATTCCCTCCAAAATGTAAATGTTCCGTTTAGCTGGCATCCTTTCATAAATATTAAGCCCCTCTTCTTTGAGTTGGCCTATTACGTCCCGTCATCCGTCTTGTGTTTGTTTATGCCTCGGCCGTTTTCCTGGAGTATTTGCATCTATAAAGAGGGCCTATTCCATTTTCTCGCCGCTTCAACAACATGTATCCCGCGTCACCTTGAAGTAAGCAACAACAACAACAAATCCAGGTCTCACCTTGACAACCTTGAACCACATTTTATTCGTCTATTTCAATTGCGGCTCCATCTCTCAGCTGATGCGACCGCCTTTGCGTCTCTGCACGCGGCCCCCTCGGAGTGCGGTGCGGTGACATCCCATGTGATCGCTGCAGTCCCTGGCTATTTGTATTTTGGTATGGACCAATTTACAGACAGCAGCCACCCAGACCTTGCTCCAAGGACACGTGTCTAAAGGAGAGGGAGTCCAAATTGGCACACGCTGTAATGTGTTTTTTAAAAAGTTTGATGTATTGTGCCGAGAAGCATCGCCATTTTATGGTTGAATACATTTCATTAGTTAAGTTGATTAATTAAAGCCCACACAAAGAGTGCTGCGTAGAAGTATTGTTTGGGAATATTGGGGGTTTTTTTGGTTTAGCAGTGTTTGTCAAACTCTGCAAACTCATTAACTATAGACTCTTAATAATTTCGTGGAAATTGTTATTTTCGTATATTGAAAAATAATTTAATTCGGGCCAGAGCACAGAGCACTATGAATCTGGCAACGCGTCCTTAGCCGACAACAGTAGTTTGTAACATCTCAACCGGTCCTGAGACCCCCCCCCCCCGCCCCCCATGATTGACATTGCATGTGGGGGCCTTCATTCAGTAGTGGATGAACAAAAGGGCCATCATCTATCCACTGCTGGTTGAAGGCCTCGCCAAGTCTTCGCTGTCTCTGTCGTGGTTTCGCGATGCAACAATCTATCGACGCAGCACACGAGTTGCTTCCTCCACCATCTATGTGGCGGAACCTCCTCCTCTTGGCGTATTAATATATAGCACTTGAAAAAAAAATTCCACCCAAAATAAATCGACATACTTTTAGCCTACATGTTAAAAATGAACGACATTAACCCAATGTTCTACATTACTTTTAGCACTTATAATGCCCCATTATTATTTCACCTTTTCCATTATAAAAATAAGTATGTATTAGCGAAATGTACAGGAAGGAGAATATGGGAGGGACATTTTACCAGATGAAAATGAACATTTTTAGGCAATGGCACTTTACAGGATGTAAATCCATTACAGCCTCACATCGTTCTACGGAGGGCTAAAAACGACATAATATGCATTGCTCATCATCAACTTGGTAATATTTGCGCGGCACAAGTGACGCGCCCGTATTATACCTGATCACTTTCCAGTCCATTTCATTATTTATTCAGCAGCTCGCCTCCCATGCTCGTGACCCGAGTGCAGCTGGGCCATGGTGCCGCGTGGCTGTTTGCGATCGTTACAGAGCCACGGGAGACTTTGCTACGGCGCTCACCGCCGCATAAATCGGTGCGCACTTACGTGCAATGGGGGGGGGGGGGGGGCTGACCCAGGGGCTTAATTGATGTCGGAGCTTCATGGGGCTGAGCTCAAAATATTTCCGCTCCACCTCCCTCTCCATCCAGGAGATAGGCAGAGTTCAGGGGATTGGAGGTTGTTTAGTGGAGGGGGCTCCCCATTAAAGTATCCCGTGAGAAATTAAGCCCCCGTGGAGACGGGTGACCCATTGTAGGCCCTATAAGTAGAAATTAATTTTGTGCGTTCCTAAAATGTTCATGAATCCGGGTCCCCCTTCTTGAGCTTCTTGAGGCCCCTAAGCCTTTGCTAGGTGTGCTTATGCCTCACGCCACCGATTAGAGCGATTGGCTATGTATGGTGCAAACGAAGTTCCACATACATACACCACCTCCGCATTATACACGTGGGAAGCAAATGTAAGGAAAACGTCATTGTGAAGGTTGTTGCTTTCGATATGAGCCGGAAATGAGACTCAGGACTCGAGGCATTGATTCCTCCACCAGGCCCACTGTTTTGACTGAACCACACTGCGGCCAGCCCACCACATTTCTCTCTCTCTGCTTCTTCCCTCGCAATGTTCGACTTTGGTATTCCCTCCTATTGCAATATTTCTTACCAATGTTTTACCTACGTGACTTTACCGAAAAAACCTACGAATATGAATCCTTGCAGTCACGAAAGCTTCAAATCTAGAATTCTTCCCAAGAGTTATCTTACAACCTTGCTCAATTGAAGAACCATGAATTATTATCTATTACACCTTCAAAGGTGCCGTTTGTTTGCTGGTCACTTGATATTTTTGGGCCTTTGAGCCTGTGCCTCGGCTTCCGTGATAACGACGATTCAAATGCGATTCATGTTTTTAAAAAAATTCAGAAATGCTGATTCCCTGGACTTGCTGATGAAATGTCACTGACCACAATGCATTGCACTGTGTGTGCATTTGTGTGTGTGCACATTGGGGAGTGGTCGTGTAGCAGTCAGTGCGCTGCGCTACGAACCCAGCGACCCGAGTTTGATTCCCGTTTACGGCCAGCACGATGATTATCTGAACCGGTTCTTGGCCTGGTGCGATGTGTAAACATCGTCAATAGGGAGACAAAGGCATGTTGATGGCCACCCATCCCCTCGTGTGCCGTGCCGGCCTTCATAGGTGCTCGCTAATAGCACTTGCCCCAACAGCCTGTTCAAGGCTACACGGGGTTTTTTGTCTTTTGTGCGCACAGTGGTAGTTCAGCCTTCCAGTTAACAGCTGTGGAATGTGTTTTAATCGCATTAGCAGAGCATTGCACTAACCGTAGAATGGCATTTAAAAGCGAAACATTCTCGACAACGTGAGGTCACTGGAAGACCCATTTACGGAGCCGTCAATGAGCGATGTGCTTTTTTTTCCGTGCCTCAAAATTGTTCTGCTAACGAAAGCAGGACGGCTGCAGATGTGCTCCAGTTTAATTCCTACAGCGTCGAGTAATTAACATCTTACGCTCAAATGTTCAGATGTCGTTTGGTGAACTCCTGGATTTTCTGTGCTGAATGCTAATTACGGAGACATTTATACATCCTCATTATGTGTATCATACTTTACATCGTACTATCTTGGGTGTTGTGCTACATGCTGATTAATTGTAGCATCTGTGCAATAAGCTGTGAGGGTACATGGTTATATAATTAATTGACCCGTTGTTGGGCAATATTTCAAAAAAATACGTTCCATTTTTAGTTTTTTTTGGTCGACATTCACTCAGTTTGGCCATTGAAAATCACTCGCGCGTGGCTAGTTTAATGTTTTTTGTGATCTCTGTTATACCGCAAGACCATGAGAGATAGCGACGACTTGGAAATGCCTTCATCCAGCAGAGGACAGATCATGGCTGATGACGACTTAAACCAAAATGCTCACCAAAAATCTTCACTCACGATGTCTCTTGTCTTTATTTTCTTCAGGGCAGAGAGGGCAGCCCCTCACGTGTGAATTACCCTAATCCTTTTAAGATGGACATTTGGTATGAAATGTGAACCGAGCACATGTCTTCGTTTCATGATTTTTGTGTTAAACATATTTTAAGTAGCTTGATGTTAACACTATTAAAAATAGCATTCATTTTCAGCTCTTCAACCCACTGCTGAAGAAATGCCTCGCCAACACTGTGTCGGTCATCGGAGTAGTGTGACCATACTTCACCGCACTGGTCAATGCAGGATGGTGAAGAGGAAGGCCCAGCCAGTGATGTTAGCCAGGAACAGAAATCGAACTCAGGACGCTAGGTTCAAAGTGCAGTGCGCTAACCACTGCGCCACCAGTCCGCCCTGACGAAAAACGATCATGACTCCTAAATATGATCGCCTTCCATTAAGATGTCAGCGTTTGTAAAAAACAAAGTTGACATTTGTTTAAGCGTTTAAACGATTCATAAAAAACAATGGCATATCATGAAAATGGAAGAAAAAAAGATAATTTAATTAACAAATACACGTTTATTTGATGTAACAAAATGTTCATACCTTTTAAATCTCATAAGCTTGTTCTAAGAAAAATGGGATACAAGAGAGAAATGTCTTAAAATGTACTGTAAATACTTTTTGGGTCTTTCGGTAAAGTCACGTAGATAGAAAAATAATAATAATAATAATAATAAAATCACGACGTTTCGATCGCAACACGAACAATCGTCCTCAGGTGAAATAATATAGCTCAAAAGAGTTTGAATTCCTGCGGTCACGAAAGTTGTAAGTCAAGATGTACTGTAAAGTTCGGAGACCAAATGCAAAAATCGTATTTAAAAATTATCTTCTCACATCATGAATGTAATATTCCATTTCAAGTCAGCTTTGGATTTTAGCAAGAGGGCAGGATTATACACATTCTGAACATATTTTAGTTTGCTCTAGGCTTGAATATTAATATATTTCATAAACATTACACAAACTCACGCAACGGTTAAAACTTGCCATGCTCTGATTACCCTTTCAACTAGTTTCGGCCTTGTCAAAATGCAAATGGACCACAGTTAGGAGGTTTGGTGCAAGATATCACTTTTCTCTGCCTTAATGTCGCCGATTTGTGAAAAGAAAGTCAATTTTCCACGTTGTTAACATCTAGCTGCGTGCTATGCTACTGCGCAATACGACCACGGGATAATATCGTTGTAATATTCATGGGGGCACCGTAATGGCTTGAGCGGATAGAGTTTGACATGCGCTAAAGTTCAATCTTTCGACTCGGTGAATGTAGCCTGTCATTACATGTGTTTTTTTTCTAAATTGACAAATGTGAAATGCATGTTTTTGCTGAATAATCCCCCTCCCCCTTCACATTGTGTTTATTCAAAACAGCGGGGCACAAAGCGTGAACGAGAATTATGACTAAAATTGTCGACACAACCCACGTACGGCGCCGAGGTACAATAGCGAGCAACTTGAGAACGTACGTGCAAAAACACCACGTGCACACACACAGCACACATTGTATAATCCCGACGTGCTCGCGAATTATCCTCGAGATCACAGCACGCCCTGTCCACTGTGACATCACAGCACGCCCTGTCCACTGTGACGTCACAGCGTGCCGTGTGCACCGTGACGTCACAGCGTGCCGTGTGCACTGTGACATCACAGCGTGCCGTGTGCACTGACATCACAGTGTTACCGTGTGTACTGTGACATCACGGCATATTCTGCAGCACGCTCTGTGCACTGTGACATCATTACAGAGCGTTGAGAGCTGGAGCAGAGTGCACGATAGATGATCGCATATTGTGACATTGCTCGTCGTGTTCAACATTTGTCTACATTTTGTTTAACATCGACTGTGTTGTTCGTACCCTCCTTGAGTTTGTGTACAGGGTTGACCCCCCCCCCCCCCCACCTTCACCAATCTGCACTGACCAGCGTAGTGAAGTATGGTCAAACAACCTTCCTTGACCGACATGGCATCGGAGGAGGCCTTCATCCAGCAGTAGACTGGAGGCAAAATTCGCATGATGAAATCGAGACGGCAAGACAGCAAGCCCTCGTGTACCACTCGTAGGCGAGGCGCAGTGGAGAGACGACGAGCGTGCGTGTTTGTCGCAACGCCTCGGAGCAGCGTTGCTTATTCGAGACTCCGCCAAGCTCCACTCCACTTGACGTCTTTTGCCGACTCACACGGCCACGCGGTTACCGCCCGGCTGCAAGGACACTCGCTCGCCGTGGCCTCCACTCCGAGGCAGGATGAGAGCTGCCACAGCAGCGGAAATGTTTCGTGCCGTTTTTTGTCACATGCGGCGGCAGTGCTACAATTTCCCTTTCTCCCAGTAGAATTGGAGGTGCCAAGCCCATTATATCGCACGAAGGAAAATTCCATGCATTTCAAATGAGTTGCAGAACTCTGCGCTAAAAATGGCAAAATACCTCAGCCATGTGAGAAATTACGATTATTTTATATATATGTATATCAGTTACCTAGTTGTTAATTCATTGCTGCTGCACATCGTTTAGGCGTGTACGGTCATTTCAATCGGCGATCGCACAAAGGTCAAAGACAAAATATAAGCAGGATTTTCTCTCTCTTTCGCAAAGAAAAATAATACATGTAAAAAAAAACGTTTAATTTCTTCCGGCAGGCATCGTTGAACAGAAACTCACAAAAAAAATATGTTGTGTAACATCGTGCACCGAGGTGGACGTGATGGGTGTTCCTTTGCTCGAAAAAGCCACGTTCGCCAGCGCGCTCAGAAAGTCGTGTTACCCTTCTCTGCGAGGGCCTGCGAGTCTCAGATGCCACCGTTAAACGGACATCCGGCAGCATCCCACGCCAGGCCCGTGGGAGCGCCAGCCGAATTAGCGGCGGCCACAAACACCGGCACTGCCTGAGCAGCTTGTACTCGCTCGCCTGGCCCACTCGTGCCACCCGAGCGAGCTGCGTGTCCCCCCATCTGCTGGCGAAGACACTGATGACGAAGCCACTGCCGGAGGATTTGTGAGTCCCTATGTCTATATGGGGGAGGGGGGGGGTGCGGTGCATGAGTCTCTCTGTGTAAATCTACGGGTCTAAATGTGAGTCGTATGGGTCTCGATTTAAAGCTTTCGTGACTGCAGGGATTCATTTTATTGGTTCTTTCGGTAAAGTCACGTAGAAGGAGAATAATAAAATAACAAAAATAAAACTTTATAAAATTATAATATAATATACTAATAATATAATTATATGTTTTTATGTTCTATTTTTTTATTTTCCTTCTACGTGATTTTACCGAAAGAACCAAGAATATAGTATGGGTCTGTATGCAAGTCTTTAGGTTCCTTGCACGAGGCTCTATGCTTCTCTGTGAGAAAATGCTCAGAGATGAAGCCACTGCCATCGCATTCCAGTTTCTATTTTAATTCATCTGCACGCGTGAGGTTTTATCCACCTACCCCCTGACACTGAAATACCCGGGACTGGACATTCCAGCCTCCACAACAACACCACCGGGAGCCACAAACTGCCACTCGGTCCTGAATTGTGCTCCTCCCAATGGCTTGTTTCCACAAACACCGCGAATCGGGCTCTGGCAGCCCAGGAGTGACCCAGTTCTGGCTCAGGAGCAGCACCATCTTCCCCAAACCCTGACCAGGCTCTATGGGCTTGACCCCTCCAACTCCATCTCCCTCTCGTTCCTTTTCTCCTCGGTAGCCGGGATTAGGGTGAGGTGGCGCTCACTCAAAGCAAAATCTGTCGTCTTTTTTTTACTGTTCTCAACAAGGGTGGAAAGTTAAAATAAATGAGGCACGGTGGGCACAGAAAGCTGCATTGGGTTCGGACCAAACAGATGGTAATGAAAAAAGTTACACACACTGCAAGCCAAACTTGTCGAACAATAAGTTTGCGGTCTTAAAGTTAGCATTTCATTTGAAAATGGAAGGATATCGACCCGGATGCAAAAGAAAGATTACTTTATTACAAAACGTAAGGTGATACAAATATTCGGAAGGGGGAGCCAATCTTCCGGAATATTGGTTCCCAAGTATGGGAAATGATTTTGCTACCCTGGTGGGGGGTGGGCAGAGGGCAGCTATTGAGGCAAAATAAATTCCCTCGCACCCAGCAACAGTTGCCCTCAAGTGAACCTCGTGCTTTGCGACCTTAGGTGAGCAATCCCGAGTCGTGGCACGTAAACCGATACACACACACACACGGGCCCGCGTGTACCTCGCATCAAGTCGCCGGGTTAAATTTGATGTAGTTTTACGAGTGTGCTATTGCACGCGCACGCACGCACGCACTGATTTACCGGGCGTATTACCGCATTACCATCGGCACGATAATAACCCACGGTTGAGCGCGCCACGAGGAGACCACAGCAGCGGCAATGTTGGCCAAGCACGCGCGCACACAGATCACCCTTCTCTCCTGCTCAAGGTTACTTTGCATGGCGGCCAGGTGCAGTCAATTAGGCGTAACGGGCCATTTCGGCGGACAGAAAGCTAACGGGAATGCAATTAATGTAAACTTAGTGGTGCCTGGTAATATATATACCTAAAATGCCCACGCGTTGGGAACGATGGGGCGTACTTGACCCAAACAAAAAAAAAACGTCAAAGGCACAGGAGGAAGGAGAAAAAAGGATGCTTCGCACATGAGCCATAAAAGATTTCCTGCCATCGTATCTGATCGTTCCCCGGATATAATGAAAGCATCGCGCAAGATGGCACTCCTGATACAGACGGAGTGGCAGTCCCCGACTCGCGACGCAATGCAGAGGCCACCGACAGCAAGGCACATTTGAATGCTTAAATGTGCTGCTGACGCCTGACATAGCATGCCCGTGTGATTGCAATGCATCCTCAGTTACTCTCCAGGTATGAGCATGTAGTAACGTTCAACGGCTGTCTCTCTCTCTCTCGCTTTCTCTTCTCTCTCTCGAATGGGTCCTAGATTGCTTGTAAATTTAGGATGAGATTGTAAAAACGCACATCCATCCACACTCTCTGGGTCAGCTCGTCCTTGAAAAGCGAACGGGGCTCTCGCCGTCAAGCGAAACCGCAGGGGCAAAAGTTTGTGAGCGGACATGTGTACGTGTCCATAAATAAGTGTGCACGCACATGGAACGGCCTGTGTAAATGTCGAGGCGGTTGTGTTGAACACGCACACAAATTCCGACGCTATCTTTCAACATCGTGGTGTATGCGCTCTTAACGGTAATCCAGGAACCGTGTCATATAAAATGATGTATACACAAAAGCATGAAATCCACTTGTGCGGAGGTCGTAGGTGGATTAGCAGGGAAAGTTCAACGTTGGGCTGACGTTGGCACGTGGTTGGAACCGTTGGGCCAACATTGGCCCAAGTTCCACGCCTACTCAGTCGTTGCATTGCAGGATCATGAGGGATGGTGGCAGCTTTTGGAGATGCCTTCATCCAGCAGCCCCGATCTGTCCTTCTGTGACTGTGATTAACGCCCCCGGATTGGTTGAAATGCGTCACGTGACCGCGAGCCAGCAGCCAACCAGAGGTGCGCCCCTCCCAAACATGTACATTCCAGGATTGTTTGAAGTGCGTCACGTGACCGCGAGCTGGCCACTTCCTGTTGTGGTGCGCCCCGAGAAGCAGCAATATGACAGCCACAGCGCCAGAGACGCAGCCACGGAAAGCTGACGATAGATCCACTCACACACGGCTCACTCATACACACAGCTCACTCACACATAATCGCATACACCTCAGAGGAGACGGGTGAGTGAGAGTGAGGCTGAGCCGTGCTCCGTCCTCTGCTGCCCTGAGGGACCCCCGTACTTTCCACTGCTGCCCTGAGGGAGAGCCGCGCTGTCTCCACTGCTGCCCTGAGGGAGAGCCGTGCTCGGTACTCTGCTGCCCCGAGGGAGAGCCGTGCTCGGTACGCTGCTGCCCTGAGGGAGAGCTGTGCTATCTCTGTTGCTGCCCTGAGGGAGAGCAGTGCTCGGTACGCTGCTGCCCTGAGGCAGAGCCGTGCTCTCTCTGCTGCTGCCCTGAGGCAGAGCCGTGCTCTCTCTGCTGCTGCCCTGAGGGAGAGCCGTACTCGGTACGCTGCTGCCCTGAGGGAGAGCCGCGCTCTCTCTGTTGCTGCCCTGAGGGAGAGCCGTGCTCTCTCTGCTGCTGCCCTGAGGGAGAGCCGTTCTCGGTACGCTGCTGCCCTGAGGGAGAGCCGCGCTCTCTCTGTTGCTGCCCTGAGGGAGAGCCGCGCTCTCTCCACTGCTGCCCTGAGGGAGAGCTGTGCTCTGTCCACGGCTGCCCTGAGGGACCACCGTGCTCTCCACTGCTGCCCTGAGGGAGAGCCCTGCTCTGTCCATTACATTAGTACTCGAGATTTTTTGGTGCTTAAATCCACTGCTGGATGAAGGCCCCACCGCACGCTTTGCGAGTGGATCGTAAGGATTTACTTGACCAGTCTGTTTGGGGCCGCCGCAGGCTGTGGTTGTTTGGGGACGCTGCAAACACACATTATGTTGTTGGGGGGCGCCATAGACGCCCCCCAACAACCTCGTTGAAACATAATTGTGTTTTGCAAGAGCCATAACTTTACATCAGCAAAGCATTATTTTGTTATTTTAAAAAAAATACGACTGCTCGTATTATTTATACTGTAGGTGCGTGGAGTAAAACTCGTGTTCTTTAGGGAGGTTAGCAGACCTCTCAAAACCCTCGAAAACACTGTCATTACACGGCGAGACACGAGTCGTAGAGGTTGACTTCGATCCGTAGAAGAAATAAATGTAATGCAACAAAAACATATATCCACACAAAACTGTCCGTGTTGTCTTGTAGGTTTACGTAAGCACAAACAAAACCACGGGGAAAAGGTTGTACATTTTCAAGGTTTTTTTTTCCCATTTTCAGAGACACAGTCACAGCAGCACATGACCAAACTGAACCCAATTTCCAAGAATTGCTGCTTCAGCCGGTTGCTATGGCGAGGGAGGAGAGTGACAATTGGAGGATGACACAGGGGGGGGGGACTGGCATTGATGGCATGTGCCTCAGAAATCTCAAACACACACACTCTAAAATCACCACATTCAGCGTATCAGTTATGCAATCCTCGGGCAAGGCTCAGCAATTTGGGCGCCACGGTGGTATACAGGAGGTCATGAGTTCGATCCCAACCCTGACGCCTGTAGATTTGGAGTCTGCATGTTCTCCCCGTGGTCGCGTGGATTTTTCTCCGGATCCTCCGGGGTTTCCCTCCACAGTTAGAAACATGAGTTTTGAGTCTTTGGCCACTTCGTTGAGCTATCATTTGTGACCAGGTCACTTAAAAAAAAAAATAACTATATAGCTCAGTGGGCCTTACCTCGTAAAATAACAAAAACAATAGCTTAGTTGAAATAGTTTTAAATGAAAAAGCTGGCTAACCAGTAAAATAAGGTAGCCCTCCATCTTATTTAGGGAATTCAACCGTAAACAAATATGTATCTTTTTTTAAACGTTTGCTTTCACAAACATACGCGCATGCACCAATGAATGCCACACGCACACTTGCACCCGTAAACTTGCCACAATGCTGTTTGCGTCGTTAAACAGAATAACATTAATTGTTTTTAATAAACTTTATTTTAAATCTGAAAGTATGTTGTTTGCAAGCCTGCCCAAAACAACGGTAGTCACGAGAGCATTTGGATGGCAAGCTGCATGCTAAGTTTTGTAGAGATGGCTTTGTGGGGTTTGGTAGTTGTTGTGAAAACAAGTGAGGTGTGTTAGTAACTCAGCTAATTGTAGAGTATATTTAGTATACTGATGATACTATGTAGTTTATACTTTAGTTGTTTACGTGGTGGTTTAGTTACTGCAGCTACATACTATTAACACTCCTTCCCTTTATTAATGCTACCCCTATCCCCTCCCTTTGATGCTGCTAATCCTGCATAATGCACGGGCATAATGACTTTAAACCCCTCGCCAAACCTCCTACGCATTTCACAAGTAGTACTAATCGCATATCTGCATTTCCCATAAATATGCTAAATTCCTCTTGATATGCAAATTATTTTGTCAAGGCGCTCTTCGCCCCTCCATCCCAGCTTAAATAGTCGCTCCAAGCCTGGGGCTTGTCATTCAGACTCTGTCTCCTCGACAGACCTGTTCTCCACCTGAGGACGGCTACGTCGTGAGAATTATTTTATTATGTTTTATTAATATTATTTTATTATTTATTTTCTACGTGACTTTACCGAAAGAACCAAGAAGAGAAAAAAAAGTGAGGTGTGGTTGGATGGAAAGACGCAACATTTACCGCTGGCAATGATAAATGAGCCCATAGGCTCTCGTAAAAAAAAACTTGGGTTCCTTGAGCACGGGCTTGATATTATCACTTACACTCTAATCACCGCGGTATGACGAAACCATTGCAACGTCATTGAAATAACGAAACATAAACAAGGTTACCCGTCTCAGGTACGCGAGACAATACGATTTAATGTTGCCGAGAGACGTGAAAGAACACAAATCATCTGCCTCCAAGGTACAAAACACCGGGGGCATATCGTGGGATGAGGAATATTTCAGCATCGGAAGGGGGGTGGGGCAAGCGTGAGAACTGCAATGTGAACGCATTGTGGCGAGTGACTTTGTCGTGACACAAACGATGGAAACAATGGGACTCCAGGGAAGGCTTTTCGATTTCCCTAGACAGCGGCAGCTACCTCGACACAGGGGATGTCCTGGGGGCACCAGGACAGGTGGCATCTCAAGGCGAGAGACGTGGAAGTCTCTCGAACGAATACTCGTGGCTGCCTGATGCATTTGTCGCAACGAAACATTTACAAGCGGCGCAGTGCCCATAACGAAGATACTCTTAGGTTTTTTCGGTAAAGTCACGTAGGTAAAAAATAAAATTAAAAAAATACTAAAAGCATTAATAGAAATAAAATAAAATAATAAATCAGTGATTTAGTAATAATAGAAATAAAATAATAAATCAGTGATTTATTATTTTATTTCTATTATTACTTTTAGTATTTTTTTTTTACCTACGTGACTTTACCGAAAAAACCTAAGAGTATGAATCCTTGCAGTCACGAAAGCTTCAAATCTAGAACATAACGAAGATGCCCAATTATATTATCGAAGGTCGCGTTAAATCCTTCTTGGCTTTCCATGCCAGAAAGGGGCTCTTGGAATCCAGCTCACCCGACGAGGGGAGGGGGGGGTGCACACGAGTTGCGTTGTCCTTGCTCCGCTCGGTTGTCTTGGAAACTGAAGAGGCAACAGGAGAGGCAATCGAGGTAGAGTGGCAGCCATGTGGTGAATGTGTGCAAGTGTGATACGTATGTCTGTCTGTCTGTGTGTGTGGAACTTCTTTCGCACCGGACATAGCCAACCATGCTCATCGGTGGTACAGTCGAGGGGGAGGAGGGGGGTGATGGGGGTTGGGTTGGCAGCACATTCACTCAATGTTTATGCTTTTTTTATGTGCAGCATTTCATTGCATTAGCAGGAATTATGGTAAGAGAATGAAAACCGATGCGTACATTCGCGGATAAATGTTTTGTTACGACAAATGCATCAGGCAGCCACGAGTTTTCGGCTAGAGATGCCACCTGTCCTTGTGCCCCCAGGACATCTCCTGTGTCGAGGTAGCTGCCGCTGCCCAGGGAAATCGAAAAGCCGTCCCGGGAAATTAAGAGTCCAGTTGTTTCCATCGTTCGTGTAACGACAAAGCCACTCGCCACAATGCGATCACATTGCAGTTCTTCCCCTACCCCGCTTCCGATGTTGTGGAATATTCCCCTTCCCACGATATGCCCCCGGTGTTTTGTACCTTGGAGGCGGCAATCACGGCTCCCAGCCATCGAATTAAAGTCAACAAAAGTGTGCGGCCAAATTGCTCCCCGTCCGAGCGGCACGGTTACCCCACCTTCAGCTCAAGTCTCCTGCTGTGAAAAATCCATGGTTCAAAGCCCTTGCACAGCGCCGTGCCTCCGATTAGCACGGTAGGCGTACGTACGGTGCGAAAGAGGTTCAGCATACATACGTGCAGCCCTCTGTCAATCCAAAAGCTGCATTTTAACGGTACGATTATGTTTTGATTGTTATTGTTAAAATTAAAAAAAATCAGTACATTTAAATATAATGAACGAAAATGCCGTAGGTTAAAAATGGTATTGCTCAGCAACGATAATGCTCTAAGAAAGTGAATGGGTTAACAAACAAAAAAACACGCTGCAGTCTGATTTCAGGGATTCGAATCTACGTGTTAAGCTAATCTGCCATCATTCCACCGTGGAAGAGTAGGCCAAATTCAATACCCTCTAGAGAGGGGGGACTCTAGAGATCACCCCTTGCTCATGGAGTTCGCAGTGGCAGGGCTGCACCTGTAACGCCACTGGCAATAACCCCCCCCCCTTCCCCACACACTAACCCACCACCCCCGCCAAAAACCACGAAGTGTAAAATAGTGGCACTGTCCATGGGAAGCGGGCCACAGGAGAGCACGAGAGGTGGCCCAGAATCAAACTCCGAATGCGTGGTCCACGCTCAAGGTGAGCGGGGGGGGGTGAGGCATTTTTTCCAATGTCGCCTTCCAGGAAATCGGGGACGATGACTGCCACAAGGCAGAGGTCGCAACCGGGTACCCGATAACCGTACCCTACCCGATACCCGGCTACCCGTACCCGGCCGGGGGTACCCGTTTATGACCTTGGTGCGGCCGGGTACGGGTACGGGTAGGCCGTGAGTCACTGGTGAGTAACTGTTTGTCACTCATTTCCCAACGTCTTGTCTCTTCTCACAATTCAAGTTCCTAGAATCAACCCAACCGCGCCTGCAACATGGCTTCATCCCAGAGGTCGCAATCGGGTACCCGATACCCGTACCCTACCCGTACCCGGCCTGGTACGGGTAGGGTACGGGTACAGCCGGGTACGGGTACGGGTACCCGTTTGCGACCCTGGTGCGGCCGGGTACGGGTACGGGTAAGGAATCAAAACCTGTTTGCGACCTCTGGCACAGGGGCAGCAGAACCGGTCGGCGGCCTCGAGCCATCCCTTGTCCCCAGGTGTCCGCTCTCGTGACTCTCTGTGGTGTTGTGGTTTTTTTAATTTATTTCTTGAAAATCTATCGCACGAACGGCTCAATTGGATTCGTAGAAAAGTAAATTGTGGATTTGCAGGGAAGGGGGGGGTTGCGTGGGGTGGGTGGGGGTAGAAAATGTGGCTTTCAACGTCGCGCAGAGGGAAGGAAACTCTTGTGGCGTTATCTGTAAACGAGCTCGGAATGCGCTTGATAAACACATCACGTGCACAAGCGATGGTTTTACGGGCGTGTTGAAAAAGCTTTCGAATCTCCGAGTCTTAAAGATTGTTTTTGTTTATACTGTATATGTAGAAATCTGCAAAGCATACCTTGCGAGGGATACGGGGACGATTTAGCGAACGTGACCGCGTTTGAAAATGATCTGACAGCGCCTCTGAAAGGCGAGCGTGTGATTGTTGAAATACGTTTGCGCATAAATAGGCTTCGAGTAAATGCCAATTTTAAGTACAATTATCCACCGTGGAGTTTTTTAAATGCTCACCGCAGAGCAGAAGTCTTGGCTTTCGGTGAAGAACGTTGCAAAACATTAATTGAAAAAATAATGTAAATGCAGACTCCATGCAGAGCATCCAATCTGTTCCAATAGAATAAACTTCATCTTGAACGATAATGTTAGCTGGGCCTAACAGTACCATATAATTGTTGCATTTGCATGCTTATCTGTGTGTTTAAATTGCAAGTTGAGCAAACATTTAAATGAACACGTCATGTTTAAAAAAAAACAAGTTGCCTTGAGGAAACAATTTCAAAAACAGAAGAAAATGTGTTATCAATGTTTTTTAAATATAGGTTATTATTGTATGTGTAACACCGTGAAGGCAGCAGTTATTTAATTACCATGTGTATATTATCAGTTGTTATCAGCAGCTATGATTAATACACTGCTGGATGAATGCCTCCCGAAACCACGCGCAATGGTCTTACAATGCAGCAGTTGATCCAGCGACTGCACACAAGCTGATTTCATCACTCCATCTCTGCGGAGGAGGTCCTCATGGCTGGGTTACTTTGGCTACCAATTTGTCGTTTAGCCTCAACCCTGGGCCATCAGTCAATATGTTGTCACTAGTTTGAGTTAATTAACTGACCCTTGTTTTCTTCGTTCTGTCTCTCGGTGTAATGCCAGCAACGCATCCCTCTGTGGTTATTTTGCGCACAATTCTGCTCTTATTACATATATATTTATGCTGTATACGGTGCTATAATTACGCGATACAATTTGGATTTCAGAAAGCTTCACATCTCATGCGTCAAGACTGCATTAAATGCGGGTGGGAAATGCACCTCGGGGAAAGAAAGAGATGGAATTTTTGTATTTCCTCGGAGAGGATGGAGTGAGGTTGTCGGGGAAATCTGGGGCAGAGAGGGAATGCAGAGTGCGATGGTATGTTACGGACTGGTAAGGTCATCCAAACACAACTGTGTCTGTGCGTGTATGTGCACGGGTACGCGAAAGTGAAAGGCGTTCCGCATATAATGGGAAATGGACATGAAATGTCTGCTTGCCATGTGATACCGGGCAGTGCGGCAATTGTGTGATTAGAGAAGGGAATTAGAACAAAGTTTCAAATTCACTCGGTGCATAAATGTTCTTTTAGGTTTTTCATCTTTAAACGTTGCGCTTGCTTTCCAGGTGCACGCCGTGTGTGTGTGTGTGCGCGCACGTGTTCTTGTGTGTGTGTGCGTGTGTGTGTGCGTTTGTGCGTGTGTGTGTGTGCGCGTGTGTGCTCACGTGAGCGGT
The DNA here is from genome assembly GCF_965212315.1 of Lampetra planeri. Classification (NCBI taxonomy): domain Eukaryota; kingdom Metazoa; phylum Chordata; class Hyperoartia; order Petromyzontiformes; family Petromyzontidae; genus Lampetra; species Lampetra planeri. The sequence goes on from NC_136117.1 coordinate 12,964,524, forward strand.
ACGAACCCGGCGACGCAAATTCAATTCCCGCCCACGGTCAACACCAGTGACGAATATCTGAACCGGTCATGGGCCTCCTCTAGATCGACTCAGCCTCAAATGAGTACCCGTGGAGTGTGTAAAACATCGCCACTAGGGAAACAAAGGCGGTCGGGCGTGGTGCTGGCCATCCACCCCCTCGTGTGCAGTGTTGTCCTTCATAGGTTTTACGCGTGAACAACACTTGCCCCAACAGTCTGCTAAGGATATCCGGGGGATCTTTGTATTTGTGTGCGCACGCGCTCGTGTGTGCGTGCGCGCGCGTGCGTGTGCGTGTGTCCACGTGTACGGGTGTGCACGTGTTGACATACGGTATGTATGAAATTGAAGATGGCACATTTGTGAAAAGGCTAAGGCTACACTTTTGAGTTTTTAATAAAGCCGCCACGGTGTCTAGGATATGCAGATCGGAGTGATGGCGAAGTGAACCGATTCTGACACATGCGAGTGAGGGAGTGCCGCGCGAAATTCAATGCAGCGTCCGTGTCGCGCAATGCACCGTCAAAATTATACCCAAATCATTTCCTTTAAATGGCACAGAGAGTGAGAGGGAGGAGGGAGAGCGAATGATTTGAAGCCCCATTTGTGAGGCTAAAAAATTCCGGTTGCATATATTTCACACGTATATGGCACAATGTAGTAAACTGATTGCTGTCCCTCACGACTGATCGTAGGCATATATATATATTCCAATAATATATGGTACACATATTGTACGGAAATATAGTTTTACAACCCGCACGTAGAATCGTCGCATAAAGGAAATGGGAGGATGTGGCAGCAGCAGCAGCAGTAGTACAAGGACTCCTCGACTTACGAACGAGTTAGGTTCCAGAGGGTATGTTCGTAAGTCGATTTGTTCGTGAGTCCAACTTTACTCCAGTCGATGTTATCATGTTGTACGGCATGTACACTAAACACGGGGACTGTCTTGAAACGTCGTATAATACTCTCCTGTAGATTTAGATTACACTGGTTCGTCAATCTTTGATTTGAAGCTTTCGTGACGGCAGGAATTCATACTCTTTGTTTTTTTCGGTAAAGTCACATAGATAGAAAAATATAACCCGTAAAAACAAAGTTTTTCACTATAAATCCTTTATATGCGTGGCGGCTAGAGTCCTCTCGTCCTCTGGCTTGAGATGGCTGCCACATATGGGTCAGATGATTGCATTGCACTATTAAACAATTGGTAATTACATATAATATTTTTGTCCTAAAAAGTGTAAAATTTTGGAAAAAAAATTTCACGAACATTAATTGTCACGCACAACGAGTCTGTGTGGAAAATGTCAGCTTGATTGGATCACGGGAATTGGGTTAAAAAACGACCGAAAGATTTGCACGGTCCTAAGCAAGCAAGCAAGCACGCAAGCAAGCACGCAAGCAAGCGAACTTAATATAAAGGATGTAATAACTAATAAATCACGACGTTTCGATCGCAACACAAGCAATCGTCTTCAGGTGAAGAAATACAGCAGTCGGACTGCTGAGGCAGGAAAAAAATTAAGCGAGAGAGCTACTGCAGACAAAGATTATATACGTTTGATATGGGTACAACCCAAGGGTAAGTGGGCGGGGCTAGAGATGGAATTTGCAAGTAAATGTAGGATCGCAGAGCTCGGCATACCGGCTAATCCGAGGAGGGGAGGGGAGGGGGAGGGGCTGCCGTAACGGGCGAGAGGGTGGGGGTGAAATTCAGAGAAGGAACAAGGTGAGAGAGAGACATGACTTCAACCGAGAAGATGGATGCAAATTTTAGCAATCTTTGGAAGGACGTTGATCAACCAGGTAAAGTGTTAGCTGTTGTGTTGGCCGACTCTCCGAGTTGCATTACATTTCTAAGTTTGCTAAGTTTGATCTTTTTAATTTTTTCTCTCTTTCCTTGTTCTTTCTCTGAATTTCACCCCCACCCTCTCGCCCGTTATGGCAGCCCCTCTCCTCGGATTAGCCGAGGTATGCCGAGCTCTGCATCTTACATTTACTTGCAAAGTCCATCTCTAGCCCCGCCCACTTACCCTTGGCTTGTACCCTCCTCAAACCTTTATAACCTCTGGTTGCAGTAGCTCTCTCGCTACATTTCTTCCTGCCTCGACAGACCGCCTGCTGTAGTTCTTCACCTGAAGACGATTGCTCATGTTGCGATCGAAACGTCGTGATTTATAAGTTATTTGTCTGTCTACGTCACTTTACCAAAAGAACCAAATAGAACTGGTTCTTCACGTCCTGCAGATGTAGGTGGCACCGCCACCATCTGTTGCACGGCGGTTGAACTTACGACTCTCGGTCCGAACAGGCAACTGGACATATGGACAGGTTTGTTCGTATCTCTGAAAGTTCGTAAGCCTGTTGTTCGTAAGTCGAGGAGTCCCTTATGTAGACATTAACCTAAACGTGTTTCCTGTAAAATGCACACGTACAAAATATGATTTATACAAAAATTCAACACGTTCATCAATAACAATGTGGCCTTAGAAGAAATATAGATCATAGTCAGCGTTTCAGGCAATAGCCCTTCTTCATAGTGCACAAATAGAGAAGCCAGAGATAGAATAGATAATAAGAGCTGGAGACTGCACTTGTTTAGACCATGGGACCCGATAAAAAAAAATGTACTGTCAAGTTTTTTAATAGTATGTCAATAGTTACCTAACACTAGCTAGTGGGCAACAAAATAACCATTTAATAATAGAATAATAATAAAAACGTTATTTAAACAAAACTAATTTATATTCAAAGTTAAATTATAAAATGTCGCTGGTAACATTGCAATAATTGTGGGAAGGTTTGTTTTCGTGAGCACAGGGTACAATCCACTTAACAATGCATTCCTGGGCCCAATCACAATTTCAAACAAAACACAACACAGAGGGTCGTGTGCACGTAACGCCCGTGTACAGACACGTGCGGCAAAGGCAGTAACGGGTTGACACCCCTGCTCCCCATCCATCATCTCCTTTGTCATTCCCAGTACAATGGCAAGGCCGAGATGCATCCGTGTTGAATACAAATCGAAGCTCGCGAGCCAACGCGAAAGAGAAAGTTTGCAGCCGCGAACGAACACTGGGGCAGCCTTCAAAACCAACCATTTGAATCTATTTGTAGTGTGGTGGCGGGTGCGTCTACGTTTACTTTCACACGCAGTCACGCAGCCGCGGAGAATGCTCCTGCCTTGTTCGCTCGCTTTAGTTGTGAACGTGTATCCGCTTTAATGTTTTTATTCGCTTAGAATTCTCTCTCTCTGTCTCTCTCACTATTAAGGGAGCATCCTCTAACGCGGCCCAGTCTCTGCGCGTGCACATTTGCTCGTGAAAATTCAGTCACAGTTCCTATGACCACTGTTTCATTGCTTTTATGGCTTTATTTTGGTGATTTTCGATAAGTTTTTTGGTTTGGCCATGTGTGTTTGTTGTAGTACAGAGTTAGACTGATGGCCTTAATCTAAGTTGTCTTGTGGTTGTTGTTGTTTGACTTGCATCCCACTGGGATTTTTGCGCATTTTTGTGTACAGTGCTTTTTCTGCAATATTTTACCGTCTTTTCTTGGATTTTCTGTTTGCACTCAGTCACATATTCACTTTAAGATGTTTTTTGTTCATGTTTTTGCTTTTTGTTTGTTGCGGTTGCACCCGATTCAAGAGCCGAATGGCTCACAGGGCTATACCTAATAAATGAACTTGAAATAATAAACTTGACGAGCGCGTGGCAGCTGTAGTCGTAGGCCTCGAGATGCGCACATCTGGAGCGGACGTGCAGAGGAGTCCTGCGCGAAACCCAAGGGCTGTACGTGTGGCAGGAAATTCGCGTGTACGGCTGTGCCATTGGTTTTCCTTTTCTTCCTCGTTGCATTGCGGCACGTCGGGCTTGAATCATTCGCGGGTTTTTTTGTCTTAATTTGAAATCACCGTGCCATGTAATTATTTCGTGAAATGACACGCAACCACAAATGGGAGTGTGCGTTGTCGTTTTATTTCAAGATGTAACATTCTATTAGCTTGCCAATCTTGAACAATTTCTGGTTAAATGAGCGCTCGGTTTTCGTATATATATTTTTTCTTCGAAATAAAGTACCCTGCTCAAGTGCAGTCAATCAAAGGAAAACTATGCCAATTAATAATCCAAACTAATTAGCCAATGTTGCCCCGTGGAATATTAAATGCATGCACTGGGGCACACAACGTCAATTTTACGTATTCGCAGACTCGTCGATAATGTTCGTTCATTATCATCATTGGCCATGATCAGTCCACTGCTGGAAGGCGTCCTGAAGCTATTGCCACCTCTCACAATCTTGCAACTCAACAATCCGGTCTCGTAGCTGCACACGAGAAGATTTTATGACTCCCATTTCCTCGGTCAGTTTAAATATTACATTACTTAAGGTTGTTTTTTTTTTAGTTTGGTGCGATGTTTTACAAGTAATTTCCCGGTAATGGAAAACTGCTCACACGCCAATTCGAAGCTGTCAAACTTCCAGCTTTCTGAAAGCTCCACAGTGTAAAATGTGACCTGGCAACTATTTTAGCCAACTTCTCTGCCCTCCCTTTGCTCTGAAGTCGGCAAATATTTTGTCATTATACCACAGTATTAATGTAAATTGCTGCCAGTGGTTATATAATGTCCATGTTATGCGCCAGTATAGGTCGCAAACTTTCATTTAAATTAACGGTGTTATTCACTTTGAATAAGTTTTGGTTGTTATTAGTTTCCATAATTGTACAAATGCCCATTTGAAATAACTCACGCACCAAATACTTTCCAAAAAGAAAACATTGCTAGAGGAATATTTATATATGTATATTATACTCTTCGGTTTTTTCGGTAAAGTCACGTAGGTAAAAAAATAATAAAAAAATACAATTTATTGAGTTATTTTCATTTCTTTTTATTTTGTTATTATTTTTTTACCTACGTGACTTTACCGAAAAAACCTAAGAATATGAATCATTTCAGTCACGAAAGCTTCAAATCTAGAATATGTATATTATTATTATTATTTTTAAGCCTGGGCAAAAATGCTAACTCCAATGACTCCAGTGAAAATGTTTTAAATTAAAATCACCTGACATGCACGAAGCCTCCGTCTCGACCGGCGCTCATGAAACTCCAGCTTAGAGCGAGCGCGAGAAAACAGTTCACGCAGATGCGCGCAATATTCCATGACTGTTATCATAATTAGTTAAGGTGTAAGCACCTTTCGAGGTCCGCAAGAAATAAATTAAAGTTAAAATTACGATGGGGACGGGGGTAGGCACTTAAAGGCTGTCCCCAGGAACACGAAAAGGCAAGTGTCCCTTAATCGACCGAATACACAAACACTTAGCCACGTCTAATTTAAGCACAATTCACTTCCCCGAGCCACAGCTGCCCCCTTTGCTTTATCGCCTCTCTTCCGTTTCGGCGAAACACTGCTGGCATGAGCGCTTTTTTTCTCTCGCCCATATGGATTACGGACTTGCAAGACTCCCCTGCACACAATTTCATATACGGTCACACACGCACATCAGACGCAGAGTCCATTTCATTAAAACTAGCTGAGAGCCCATTAAGATAAAAGAGAGAAAAAAATTGCCTTCTCGACAAAGGCTTCGTAACGCTTATACAAAATGTATTTGATTTAAATAGCACTCCGAGAGCGGGGGAGAGAGATGCGGATGGGATTGGTGGCCCAGTGGTTCACACAACTGCCCTGCCCTACAAAGCCCTGCGAGCTGAGCTCGATTCCCGGCCACGGCTAGCACCAGACAGAGAGGGACATCTGAGCCAGTTCCTCCCTTCCCCGATCCGCTATGAGCAGCAAGGTGCAGCGTGGTCAAGCAACAACCTACGGCCGACACAGCGAGTGGGGAGACATACATACAGCAGTGGCATGGCAAAGGCCTGCAAAGCCTTGTTGCTTGCTCATCCAGCAATGAGCTGGAGCTCTCGATTTAAAGCTTTCGTGACTGCAGGGATTCATCTTCTTGGTTCTTTCGGTAAAGTCACGTAGAATGGAAATAATAACATAATATAAATAAAACATAATAAAATTATTCTCACGACGTTTCGGCCACAACGCAAGCAGCCGTCCTCAGGTAGAGAGCAGGTCTGTCGAGTAGACAGAGTCTGAATTTCTCCTCGACAGACCTGCTCTCCAACGCAAGCAGCCGTCTTCAGGTGGAGAACAGGTCTGTCGAGTAGACAGAGTCTGAATTTCTACTCGACAGACCTGCTCTCCACCTCAGGACGGCTGCTTGCGTTGTGGCCGAAACGTCGTGAGAATAATTTTATTGTGTTGTATTTTTATTATTTTGTTATTTCCATTCTACGTGACTTTACCGAAAGAACCAAGAAGATGAGCTGGAGCTCCTTCACTGCTGCTGCCCCCGATGATTTGGAACTTCCTCTCTCTGGCTCGTCTACAAGTTTGACATCATCACTCTTTTCAGATCCAGGATTGACACCTTCGTCCACTGCCTGTGACTGACCGTTGCCATCGGTCCACAGATATCTTGATCAGTGCCTTACATTACAGTCCCCAACACCGTTCTCTTCGTTACTTCCCCCTCCTGCTCCACGTTCTCCAAAAGTCTCACGTTTTGTCTCGCATTATCTTGAGGTGCGGCCACATATCGATGCGTTGTCTATGTTGAGATGTGTTGTGTAAGTCCAAAATGTATTGCCTTGCAGGATCGTGAGCAGTGGCATCGGCATAGAGAGGTCCTCATTCAGCAGAGAACTGAGACTGGGATGATGACGAAGAAATAATGATGATGATTGTAAACAAAGACCAACTGGGTCTGTGGTGCTGACTTGTTTTCGTGCATACTGCACACGTACACATGTGTAATATATATACAGCATTAAATATAAAAGTTTTGCTCAATCATATCCGAAAACGGTTCTGAGTTGCATAAACAAAATGCCCCCCCCTCTCCCCCAAGAAAAAATATATTCCACCACTTATCTGCAAAGAAAACAAATGACATGGATATAATGTTATGCAACTTCCATTGCATATTTTTTCACGTTTGTCTCTTAGTAAAGACGAGGAGGGGTGAGGTTTTCCGCTCGTCGGCCGAGTACAGCCACCGAGATGTTAACCACCTCGCTTGGTACACAGGAGGTTGTGGGTTCAAAGCCCGAATATGACGACTGCCTGTATATTTGGAGTTTGCGTGTGTCTCTCTCATTATCATCACGGTGACTCGGCGATGTTAACTACCTCGCCTGGTACACAGGAGGTCGTAGGTTCTATCCCGAATCTGACGACTGCCTGTATATTTGTAGTTGACGCGTCTCCCCGTGGTTGCGTGGAATTTTTCCTCCGGATTCTCCGGTTTTTTTCCCCTCCACGTGTAGAAGCAACATCACGCGTTCACAGTATTTGGCAGCTTCTAAATGTCCAAGCGACGATGAGCGACTTTCGTTTTTAGCTACCGATTGGTGACGGCCAAGGTCGCTTCTGATAAAGAAGCCACATATGCTCGGTTGACTTCACCTGGTAAAATAAAATGTAAAACAAAAGTTGAGTTTTAGAGTAAATCTCCCGCGTGGATAATCGCGGGCGGGCGGGCTGGCGGGCGGGCAGGCAGAGGAGGCGCGCGCGGTTAAAGCCTCGCGGGAGAAACTCTCAGAGAAGGGGCTCAGCTTTCCGGTCAGCCGAGCGTGCGAGAGTGGCTGACCTCAGAGCGCGCGTGTGTTAGGAGGCGTTTTATTTTTCGCAGTTTTTCTTTTCTTTTCGTCGCGACTGGCGGTAATCTCGTTGTACTTTTTCCCCTAAGGGAGGGGGGGAGAGGGGAAGGTATCAACTATTTATATTTTGTCTCGTGAACTATTCATGCAGAGGAACTGGGATTTTTTTTCCTATTTCGGAAGCATGATCCCCGGTTGCCGAGTTACCGCCTCGCGCGTTTTGTGTTCCGGCCGCTAAGCCGGTGGAGAGATTCGCAGACACGACGCAAGCGACGACAACACTTGCATACCTACAAACAAAATCATGCACATCAACACAAACAACATTTCATGAAATGCAAGCACGCGCCAAAGACTGAGACGCACACACACGCGCGTGCGCGCTGGTGATAGCTGCGTACAAGCCCGCAATTGCTCTCTAAGAAAGAGAAAATTGTTGTGCTCACAAGGGTGTGCGAGAGTCCGTCTGTTGCTGCATTCGTGCGCAGCAACACTGGCAAGGCTGCAGTCGCTGCCTCCATTCGCCCACATGCCACGACAGCCGGATTCTGCAAGAGTCAGCGGATATCTCGAGAGAGGGGAGGGGGGGGGCAGCCAATGGCATTATTTGCTGGTTGGCATGAGGCCATTTACGCCTGGCAGAGGCTATATGGGAGGGGAGGGGCAACCCCGCATTGACGAAGCACTTGAGCAGCCTGAAATGGCCCTTCCACAGACTTGTGAATGTCAAACCCCAAGTGTCCATGCGGCTGGATCTCGAGGCACTCGTCACGGACCCATGGACTCGCCGCTGGATGGGAGGGGGGGGCGATCACCAGCCGTGCCCGAGCTGACACCTCGTCATCCGAGTCCTGTGGCGTAGTGACAACATCGTGAGCTCAGGGGGGTGCGGCGATCGGTCAGTTGGGAGGCCCCGAAATTTGATTTTCCCAATTTTGTGGAAGCCTAACGTCACGGCTCTCATCAAATGTGGAACGTAAATTAAAGCATGTTCATGAATTTCGATTTAAAGCTTTCGTGACTGCAGGGATTCATCTTCTTGGTTCTTTCGGTAAAGTCACGTAGAAGGGAAATAATAAAATAATAATAATAAAACATAATAAAATTTAATTCTCACGACGTTTCGGCCACAACGCAAGCAGCCGTCCTCAGGTGATGAACAGGTCTGTGTTCATTCGGACGCTGTCTTTCCGACAGCCCTGTTCTTCACCTGAGGACGGCTGCTTGCGTTGTGGCCGAAACGTCGTGAGAATTTTATTTTATTATGTTTCATTTTTATTATTTTATTATTTCCCTTCTACGTGACTTTACCGAAAGCACCAAGAACACGTTCATGAATTAAACAAATGCAATAACAACCGCGTTTTTAATAAGTGTTGTTGTTATTTTACCCTGTTGAAAACATACCTCGTGGTGGTTGTCGAGGGGGGCACCAACTCGTAGCTTTGGCCACCAGTGGGAAGGGGGGGGAGGAGGCCAAGGCACCCACTGCCCCCACGCTCGTTACGCTACTGTCGTCCCACGATGGACGTCAGCCGTTGGGCAGCCGACGCAAGCTGGCGGTGGCTACCCTTCAGCAACAACAACAACAGGAGGAGGAGGAGGAGGCGGAACGGCGACACTCGCTGGGAGCGTCGGCAGACGAGCGCTGGGGGGGCATGGCGTGTGGGAACACACAAAAAAAGAAGATCCTGTGAGCTCACCTGGCACAGTTAATTTGTACCCGATGTCAAACCTGCGACAGCTGCTCGGTTCTCACGCGCCGTGCCATCCCAGCAGCATCGCCGCCTTCATTCCAAATCACCTGCCACGTGGATCGACGGCACGTATGCGTTACTGACCGCCCGCCCCCCCCGGTGTACGGATGAGCGTGGTGGTGCATTCGTCTGCCTTGTTGTGATGTTTTACACGTCGCACCAGGTACTGGATTCGCTAATGCACCTGTGCACCGAACACAGCAACTCTGGGTCTGATTCCCGGCCGCCATCAGTGGCGAATGATATCTGAGCGAGCATGGTGAGGATGCCGCCATCCAGCAGTGGAACGACAAAAGGTTGAACGTTCATAACGTGTGTGAATGATAGGTTCGTAGGCACGTGAAACACTGGCATTTGGGGATTTCTTCTCAGACGTGAGTGCACGAGTATTTAAGTGAGCAGGGTTTACTGCAAAGGCAAATATCTCTCGTATAGCCTCAACAGACTGTTGGTATGAGTGCTGTTTGCGAATAGCACCTATGACAGCCACCACAGCACACAAATGGGTGGGTGATCAGCACCATGCCCGGCCGAATTTGTCTCCCTCGTGGTGATGTTTTACACATCGCACCAGGTACTGATTTGAGGTTGATTCGACCCAGTCGAGACCCATGATCGTTTCAAATAATCCTCACCGGTGTTGGTCGTGAGCGGGAATCAAACTCGGGTCGCCGCTGGATTCTTAGGCGAGCGCGCTAACCGCTGCGCCACATCTCCCCAGGGGGTTTACTGCTCACACACACACACACAGACATGGGGATACGATTGCAGTCGCAGGCCCGGTAGCATAAATCGATGCCTCGCAGCACGAATGTGAGACGGAGGGAAGCACATCGACTGCTTGCATCGTTTGCTTTCCTTCGGGAAAGATTGAAACGTTTGAGCAGGCTTATTGACAGACGGACGCGGTGACGCAGAGCGTGTTCAGAAGGCCATCACACTCACGGGCAACCAAATTCGGCTATGCGCGGCAAGACCCGCGCATCGATTCGCGTGTCACTCAAATGCGTTCTTCACAGCGGCGCCCTCTGCTCCTTGCGCCTTTTTCACGCATTAGCCATGAAACGGGTCAGCACTCAGTAACGGGTGGGGGTGGTGGGGGTGGGGGGGACCTGTGAAGATCAGATCAGGGCAATCGATCGCTTGACCGGGGAAATGTTACATCGGGTCACGCGATGATGATTATGATGTGACATAGCTCATTTAGTCGTGCGGATAGCATCGACCTCGCCGGAGATTTTGTGTTTTGTGCACGGTGAGCATTTTTGTTTTCCGGAATTGTCGTAGCCGCTTCGCGTTCGTCTTCTCAGATGGGCCGAACAACGACTCGGCAACTACTCAGCACGTAGGGGCACGTGGGGTGCAGTCTATTAAAATTGAAATGGACTACAATTGTATTCTACTCGTAACGAACGAACTTGCAACTCATCGAGACAGAGTTACGTAAACTGTTCCATATTGTTGCTTCAATTGGTCTCTCTGTACAGATAAATATGAACTGATAAGTGCATAGCAAGGTAACAATGTAACCAATCTCTTCTATCCATGACCCAAGCTCTGGTAAGTTTACTCCTGCACTATAAATGAAAAAAACTCTAATTAAATTATGCTATCCCCAAAGCGAGATGGTTGCATCCAAAACTCTCCTCTGCAGTGTCTGTCCGTGACTTCGAGTTCATTCATGCCCTGCGTGGTTCATCCATGGCTTGGCTTCGCGAACGAAGATCTAGGAAGGATATCCACGTCTTCTGCAGGCACGCTGGTGGCTGACGAGGCCTATGCGGGACAAGCAGGTCCTGCCACAACAGCTGCAAGTATAGGTCTGATCTGGGATGGGTGCTGAGGGATCATGGTTCTTCCTCCTTCTCCTTTTGTCCTCCATACGGACCCTGCGGGTATCTTCGAAGAAGGAGGTGGCCTGGTGGACTGTGTGCCGCCAGGAGTTGCGATCAGCTGCTGGTGTTGCCCACTGACGGTGATCGATGCAGCAAGCAGTGAGGGACTTCTTCAGGGAGTCTTTGTATCGCTTTCGTGGTGCCCCTATATCGCGATAGCCAGAGGACAGTTCCCCATGCAGCACAATCTTAGGTAAGCGGTGGTTCTCCATCGTGGTATTTCAGATACAACAGCTGTCACTTAGAGCATTCGCTAACACGATAGAGAGGGGCCAGGTGAGGGTCGTCATCCATGGACATTACCGAGAACCTTAAGGTGCATGAACTAAAGACAAGCAGCAAGTGTGGTGGGGGAAAGCGAAGGCACTCCCACCACTTCATATCCGCCCCCCTACGGGCTTTCGTGGAAGAGTAGGCCAAAGTAGCTCCCTCTAGACCCTTCATCCAGCAGTGGCGTGAGCAAAGTCCCTTTTTCTTGGTTCTTTCGGTAAAGTCACGTAGAAGGGAAATAATAAAATAATAAAAATAGAACATAATAAAATAATTCTCACGACGTTTCGGCCACAACGCAAGCAGCCGTCCTCAGGTGAAGAACATGTCTGTCGGGATGACAGCGTCGTTGTGGCTGAAACGTTGTGAGAATTATTTTATTATGTTGTATTTTTATTATTTCCCTTCTACATGACTTTACCGAAAGAACCAAGAAGATGAATCCCTGCAGTCACGAAAGCTTTAAATCGAAATATAAAGTCCCTTTTGTTTACCCCAGCAGCGGTGAGTGGGTGGGTAAATGCTGGAGTAGTTAGGGCACAGCCATTATACATGGTGCGTAATAAGTGCATTCGCAACACCAGGTGGTGCTGACCAACCCCTGCTTGGCTTGATGGCCTAAATGTAGCGGTGCTGCTGTCCCTTCCGACAATGTCACCGTAATGACGACCACCAAAGGTAATGCCGAAGTTTTTTCTGAAACACCTGACGAGGCGAAATGGGAGCTCACTTTTTTTTTTGTCTTTCGCCTGTGGGAGTAGAAAGTTCTCCGAGGGAGAGGCTTCAGTTCACAATGAAGCTTCGGAGTAAAAAAAAAGGTGTCCGTTTTATTGCCAGATAGAAGGGTAAAAAAACTATTATCATATTTTTAACTGGCAAATGAGGTTCCAATGGTGTAAATGCTTACCCCGAGCTCTCATCCTCTGATGGTGCATTAGCTTTGAGTTGTGCGCCTTCTGGCGTCATCTGGTCCAACCCATGTGAGACTAGGCTCTAAGGAAAGCTGTCTCGGGTGTGGCCCAATCAACTTCAAGGACAGTGCATATATTATCAGAGTTGTGTTTTTTGTTTGCATTATGGCTGCAGGTATTGTGGTCTATGCAAACATGACTCCTTGTAAAAAAAGGTGTCAGTTTTGTTGCCAGATAGAAGGGTAAAAAAAAACAATTATTAAGCTTCGGAGTGTTTGGTTTCAATGTTTGTATCGTTTATCTGAACGCCGTGATTTTAAAAAAATGGAAGTTCTCGTCAATTTCACACGAGCTGTATATCACGAACACTTCCAGCCTCTTTTTCCTTTTTTTATAGCGCGTTATTTATTAGCACACCGATGTAGCGTGTCATAATGATTGATCCGAGTAATTGAAAAATAATTATCATAATTTAAATGGCTCCTCTGGTCGTGGTTGGTTGTTCGAGCATACTTCACCACGCTGGTCACCGTGGGTTTCTGAATGAGAGCAGGGCGGAGAGTTGATGTCACCCATCGCCACCCATGTAATTATTCACATCCAGGAATGCAACTCATGCGACCGCTGTTGCTGTGTTTCACAGTGCAATGAATTTAACCACTGACCCTTTTTTTTTCGTTGTGTCCCAGAATATTGACGGCGACACTGGACTGCTATTATGAAGCCGGCATACGAAAATAACTAAAAATGATAAACACAGTATTTAGCATGACTGTTACGCTCATGGCTCAACTGATTTATGTTTCTTAAGCCCCCTTTAATATGAAGGGAAGGGAGACATGCTGCCTTGAAAATGACCACCGATGGCTTTAATTATAAAGTTAATGACGCTCATAAATACTTTTACACACCATTTATTGCTTTTACATAAGACTTATGTCGGGCGGATTTTAATATGGATGAGCTAAGTACAATGGACATTCCACACAGGGGGAAAATGAATGGAGGAGAAAATATATTCTTAAAAAAGGCATGGAAAAGGGAGAAAAGGACAATGAAAGATTAATGCCTCTGCCAAGTCCATTGAATGTCGCAATTTTATTAACAATATCCAAATGCAGTTTAAGTGACAAATATGCTGATAACATAGCCATTGCGGCAGTAAGATAAATTAATGCGTTCAGGACTTTTGGTTCAGGGTTACATTCCATCGGAGGGCTGGAAAGAGGTCTGTTAGTTACACTTTCAAGTAAGGGGGGTGCACAAGCAGAACGAGCTGAGAACGTGAAATCATACGACAGAAGAAAGTACAGTTTTGCTGGCTGGCTTCATGCCTGGATTCCTAGCTGCCTGGCTGACTGGCGTCCTAGTGTGCATGCGGAGTAGTGACATCACGCCGCACATCTGCGCAATGCTGCCCACCCTCCATCCCTGCCGTGCATCCCGCGCAAATGGGCAGGACACACGCTGACATGCCATCGCATCCGTGTGTGTTTGAGAGCGGCCCGCGCAAGGAGATATCGCAGAAGTACGTCTGAGTACCGTTCAAGCAACACGAAATCCACACAGAGACACGCCAAACTTATAGAGATGTTCAGGTAATTTCAAGAGCTGGATTTTTTTGGCAAATTAAGATAAACCCAAATTCAGGGTGATGCAATTATTGTGACTGGGATGAAACCATCTACGCACTACACTTGAGGACCCAGTTTAATAACACATAGCTGTATAGATTCGAACCAAGGATCTTCAGTGATTCCAGCTCAGCGCTCTGACCTATTAGCTCCAAAGCTACCCGGCCACCAGAGATATATGCCTCTATTAATTTGGGAACGCAACATTTGCCGTGTTTAAAAGTTAAAAGGTGCAGCATTGGCGAGAGATCGAATCAAGCCAGGCACGTCTGAATTGACATCAACGTCATCATCTGGTCTTCATGCTGGCACTCAATAATGTCTGTATATTGAACTTCTTTCGCACCGTACGCAGCCAACCGGGCGAATCGGAGGTGCGGGAGAAGGACAACATTTTAAACACAAAAAACTTTTCGAAAGAAATTCGTTTTCAATCTAAATTTAAAAGTCCACAGCTCCAGTGGCTTCCTAATGTTGGAAGGAAGAGTCTTCCAGAGGACGGCACAGTGGCGAGATGTTAACTACCTCGCCTGGTATACAGGATCCGGACCCTGACGCCTGTACATTCGTAGTTTTTTCATGTTCTCCCCGTGGTCGCGTGGATTTTCCTCCGGTTTTTCCCCTCCACATTTAGAAACACGCGCTTAGGGCATCTGGCTGCTGTCAATGTCCACATCATGAGCCACTTCGTTGAGCTGCCATTTGTGGCCAGGTCGCATATGAAATATAAATATATAGCTCAGTGGGCCTTACCTAGTAAAATATATATTTTAAAAAAACATAGTTTAAAAGAAATAGTTTTATAGTTTAAGAAAGTGCGGTGACCGTGCTCACGCTTTGTGAAAGACACGAGGCCACACACACCGGCTGGCTTGCTCGCCTCTTAATAAATAAATAAATAAGCCTTCCCGCTTGATGTCGAGCAGGTGTGACACACTGCGTGGCAGCTTTCAAATGAGATCACGGGACCCTCCACTGCGCGATTCAGAAACGCAATCTGGCAACGTCTTCCCAACTCGTCAGTCCGTCCCCTCCTGCCTGCCCCACTCTACTTTATGAAGGAACTTTGCTCTATGGCCAGTAGCGTAACGAGCGTGGGGTCAAGGGGGGTGCCTTGCCACCCGCACCCCCCACCCGTAGCCAAAGCTACGAATCGGGGCCCTCTTGTTAGCCACCATGAGATGCGTTTTCAGCAACAGTGTCAACAACAAAAAAACAGCGCTTATTTTACGAGGCCGTGAGTGTCACGACGATACGATTAGGCAAGAGGAAACATACAATCGCCGAGGTGCGACCGTGCCGAGACAAATCAAATATTTGAGGGGGAGGCCCCCACCTGACCGATTGCCGCACCACCACCCACCCCGCCCCACCCCGAGAGCTGATGATGTCGTCGCTAGCCACTGGACCCGAGCGGTGGCCGTCGGATCGACGCACCGCCAAGCGAAGCTCCTCGAGAAGGGCGCGTGCGCACATGGCGACACGTTACCCGAATTGTGAAGCCCGTTTTCACGAGACGACACACGGCTCACGGGCTCGGGGGGGGGGGGGGGGACGAGGCGTAGACTTGTAGCGTGTTGTTGTTGTTGTTGTCGTTGTTTGTTCGTTGTTGTTTATTTGGTAAGATGTGTGAAGCAGTACCAACCTTATCATTAAAAACTCCTCTCCAGGGGCCTACCCTGGCTCCTCCCCCCTCAACCAGTATATATACAAGGTCGGGTCTCTTGGGATTCCTCTTTACTTGATACAGCAATCGTACTGTGATGGTCCCACCTGAAGACGGAAGCTTGTGTTGCCTCCGAAACGTCGTGATTTATTATTGTATTTCTATTATTTCTTCTATTATTTGTATTATTTTTATAATTAATCTTTTTATTCTTTATTTATTTTTACCCACGTGACTTTACCAAAAAAACATAAGAGTAAGAGTATGTGTGAAGCGATTTGTACGGGGAAGGTAAAGGTCGTGAAATGGAGAACGATTTCTGTTACGTTCATTGTCTCAATCACCATCGCGTTATCTCAATCGCTGGTGTGCCGCTGTCGTACTGGTTTCACGGCAATGATAACTCAAACTTATGTTTCCGCGAATGCGCGGGCGGTATGCGTTACAGTAATACCTCGATATACCATGCAGATGCGTTCCTGGAGTTTCTTCGTACATTCAAAGTTCGCATGTTGAATAGCTTATGACATTAGTACTATGAGGATACGTTCCCAGCCGTCGAAACTTACCATTTCATACAGGTGTGATCGGTGGGGTAAGAGGCTGGATGTTTGAGAGCCTGAACAGGCATGAGCACGGACAGGTGTGAGCCTGAACGGGTGAGAAACTGGACAGGGGTGAGCCTGGATGTGTAAAATACTTGATGGGTGAGAAACTGGACAGGTGAGAGATTTACAGATGAGAGCCTGAACAGGTGTGAGTCTGGACAGGGGTGAGAGCCTGAATAGGTGGATGGTGTTAGAATGTTGCTGCGGAGGTGCAGTCGGAGAAGGTTCCAGATGGCTGCTGGTTTGGCTACGTAGAAATGACACTCAGCCGGGACGGATGTGGTGCTGGGGATGATGAGCAGATTTCTAATACGCGCTCCAAAGGGACGTGGACATTTAATCAGTGAATCGATGTATCATAACCTAAGCGAGGGACAAACCTACATACAAATTGGCAATAAAATTATATAGGCCACAAATTAAAAAAAAACTCAGCACGTTCGTCAATAACACTGCAGCCTTAAAAATATTTTTTTATTTATCACAGGCCACGTTTGTGAGCAATGGCCCTTCTGAATAGTAGATTAACAGAGATACTAGAGAGCTTTAGTGGATAATAAGAGCTTGGAGACTACACTTTACAGTATGCGGCTTAGTGTGAATTATTTTTTTTATAAATGTTTTCTGATAACACTTTCAGAATTGGGATATGAATAGTTACTTACTCGAAGCCATTTGGTCACAGACACGCCTTTCGATAATAATGATTAAAAAAAAGTACAATATAAACGCCTTGATATTAAAAGTAATGTTATAATATGTTGTCAGCACATTGCATTGGGGGAATACTTGATCTTGCGAGCATATGGCACAATCCACTTGGCAATGCCTTCAATCCACTTCCAAGGCCTCGCCATGCACTGTTGAAGAAGGTCCCTTTACTAAAACGTCGCCCATGAATTACATTTTCATTTTTTAGGCCACAGTGTTATTGACGAATGGGTTGAGGGTTTTTTTTTCTTTACGGGGGGGGTTGTATTTATACAACACCACTGCCAACGCAGAAGAAGAAGCAGCAGCAGCAGCACCACCAACATATTTTGACGAACTGGACCACAAAACGGCAGGAGGTTTAAACACAAGATATAACAAAACACAAGAAGCCGGCTCAATTTTTTTCCACGGGGTGTTTCTTTTGGCCGCGAACTTATGACGCCACGGATGTGTTTGAAAATAATTATCGAGTTGCATTGTAGCAAATGACACCAAAAACAAGGAACATTTGCGTCGTCATTTTTTTTGCAACCTTTTCGATTTGCACCAACCGGCAACTTAAAACGCAATAAACAGGAACGGCACATGAACCCCCCCCCCCCTCTTCATCTGCATCACGGTCATCATTATTATTACCATTATTGCACCGATTTAATTACAGATTTACTCCAATTTAATTAAATTTCCCATTCACGTCGAAAGTATCTGGCTCAGCACAGTACCGCGGCAGATGCTGTGTAAGTATGAATAAAGCGTTTATCTACACGGCTGCTGCCGGGGAAAATTGCCCCGAGTGTTTGGGGGGGGACCCACCACCACCACCACCATCAAACAGGGCTCTTATTTATTTTTCGAGAAAATTTCTGAAATATTTTAAGCGGATACAAAAAAAAGCGCACAAACCTGATGACTTCTGACAGTGCGGTGCATGATTAGGTTCCTTTTATTAAAACAACAACAATAACAACACGAACGGTGCAGATAATTCAGTGCTGCCAAACGAAAAAGGCCAGTGCATCACGAGATTTCTGCAGAACCCAGCCGACCACAAGCAATAACAGTGCATTATGCTAAACACAGCCAAACACATGCCTTCCCAGTCCAAGCTTCCATTAGTCCAGTGATAGCCTATTGGATTTTTTCAAGCTCTTAATTGCCTATTAACTGACTGCCTTTGGACCGCGGTGCTGTGTCTGGCTGGCTCTTTAAAGCTCACAGCAGTGTGCAACATTTGGAGCAGTTATAACCTCCTTGGCACCTGAGAGAAATACAATCAAAGCAGCAAAACCATCCTGGGGCCAAGTCCCCTCCCCCACTCCACTCCTTGCCATCCCCCCCCCCCCCCATGACTGTTCCTAGTCCAACCGACACCACGGAGCACTCAAAACATTTTCTTCTTTTGAGTGATTATTTTCCTTTTTTGTCTGGCTAATATGATTTACGTGAATGGTCAATGGTATGCCCAGGCATTACTAATGTACGTGTAATAGCGCGGTGCGTTAACCACAGCGCCACTGATCCACCTCTTATACACACATACACACGCGCTCATGCAAATTCACATGAAGACCAAGATCACCCATATAGCCTCACAGGCATTTTGTGGCAAGTGCTGTTTGCGAGCACCTATTGAGGCCGGCACCGCACACGAGGGGGTGGGTGGCCAGCACCACGCCCAGCGGCCTCTGCCGCTCCAGGACAGATTTCAGACTGAGTTTACCTACGGGAGACCCAAGACCGGTCCAGATATTCACCACCGGTGTTGGCCGTGAGCAGGAATTTAAATTGCGTCGCCTGGTTCGTACAGCAGCACGCTAACCACTGCCCCCCTGTTCCCCACCGCACACACACACACGCGCACACACACACACGCGCACACACACGCACGCGCGCACACACACACACGCACGCGCACACACTACGTCTGCACATTCTATTAATATAATTTATTTAAATTCTACCTGCAGGTTACAGCGTCTCATTACGGCGTCCCCTTGCAGTCGTGTGAAAATATGCTCAGTGACAAGGGAGGATCCAGTAGAGATGGGGACACATATGTGTTCAAGAAATATACAAAGACAAAGATCACCCTATGGCCTTAACAGACTTTTGGGGCAAGTGCTGTTAGCGAGCACCTATGAACGCCGGCACGGCACACGAGGGGGAGGGTGGCGAGCACCACGCCCGGCCGCATTTGTCTCCCGCGTGGCGATGTGACAACATCGCACCAGGTACTCATTTGAGGTTGAGTCGACTGAAGGGAGGCCCGGAACCGCTTCAGATACTCGTCACCGGTGTTGTCCGTGAGCGGGAATCGAACTCGGGTCACCGGGTTCGCAGCGCAGCGCGCTAACCGCGACACTACCGCTCCGCACACACGCGCGCGCGCCCACCCATCACAATGCGCTCCCACGCACGAGCGCGCACACAAAACGCACATTACATTTGAGCATTCCAGCGGGGAGAAAGCGAACAAAGGCAACGGGCCATCCAACGCCGCACTCAACGTTTTGAGAAATCCACGGCGAGAGCGACTTCCGCAGATATGTAACGGAGCCCGGCGCGCACGGCGTAGCGGCGGGGCGAGTTGAGAGGGGGTGGGAAGGTGGGTTATACATTGGCAATACATTTCCAGTTGACACGCAAGGCGCTTTGCCCAAGACGCCGTTCGCGGCAGGAACGTTACCGCTGCGGGCGTCAGCAAGGCGGACGCGTCGCGCGAGACGTTGGGCAGAGTGGGCCACCAGCGGCCTAGGGGGGCCCGGTCAGCGTTAGCGCCGTCCACGCGAACGGCTCAAAGGGGGGCCCCCAAGAGGCAGCGGAACTTGACGCCCTCGAGATCCGCCGCGATTCATAAGTCGCTGAAGCCGCGAAATGTATAAATAAATCAATACGACAGATGTAATTTACGGGCCCTTTTTTTTGCCAAGACGACTTCCGGATGAAGGCCTCCCCGCGTAATGCATTTACAAGTGCTAAATTATTGAGAGATTACAAACTCAGCACGTGCATATCGGTCGTCTGAACGACGCGAACATAAAAACATTACTGGCAAGCGTCTTATCGGCCGTCCAATAGGCAACGGGAGGGTTCCATGCGAAAAAAATAAAAGTCGAAAAGAAAAACTCAAAAACTGTATAATAGCCACCGAGCCACTGGACGAAATCACCATTATCAACAAAACCTCCCTCATTGTGTTTGAACCAACATGAAATCAAAGAATCGATTGACTTAGCGGGGAGGAAGGGGGGGGGGGTCAACACTGTCTGGCTTCAAGATCCTGAAACTTAAAAAATGCACTAAAAGATCGTATTAATAATGCCCAGCAATTGCGTAGATGCGCGTGCGATGATGTTGTTCGGTTCAAGAAACACACCGGCACAACTTCGCCAGTGACACGGATCCCACGGTAACAGCTGGCGCGTCTCACGACACGCCGCCAGGCAAGATGGATCGCTGCTGTCGAAGTGGAAGTTCTTTATGCCATCAAAATGCCACTCGTGCCCACTCACCGGACCCACCTATTATTCCATCCTTGCCTGTGGCAATGTGCTCAGGGGCTAAATGACAGAAGTGGATTTCTGCCAGCCACGACGAGAGGGCTTCAGGAGAGAGTTGGTGTGGTTCTGCGTGTTCCTCCTCCGCCGAAGGAGCCCAGGCCACGCGGTTTACTGTACAGTCCATACTTTGCGTTTCATGGACACGATCGCACGACTGTGGCTTGTGCCTTTAACTTTCCACTCATGAAGTCAAACATAAAAAAAAATCAGTGCTGAATTAAGGACTCCCTATGTCATGGCAGTCATGAGCGCTATTTAATAATACTTCACTATGCGTGTCAGTGCAGGTTGGAGACATGAGACCCGAAACCGGTTTAGGATAACACTCACCACTGGTGTTAGCCGTGGTCTCGAATCAAAGTCAGGGAGCAGAGTTCATCGTCCTACGTGCTAACTACTAGCAGCACC
Source organism: Lampetra planeri (assembly GCF_965212315.1). NCBI lineage: Eukaryota > Metazoa > Chordata > Hyperoartia > Petromyzontiformes > Petromyzontidae > Lampetra > Lampetra planeri. The sequence goes on from NC_136117.1 coordinate 12,985,659, forward strand.
ATTTTCCACCTTGGTTGGTCAGCCTGACGGAATTTTGAATGGGTGTTTTCTAGAGCCATTGGCTTACACAACGTCTGGAGTGGTTCCGGCATTCTCTTCGCGGTTTTTGTGGAGGATGGTTTTTCCCCGTCTAAATCTGACAATGCAGAGACGTTTATGTTCGCATGTTTACACCCTGCCGATGAGACCCGTGAAGCCGAAACATGTTCAGGGTTTTGCTTGCTTAACTAATTGCTGCTGAGAAGTGTTTGCCCATCAATGGCCAAGGGATATGATAGGAGGGTGGTTGGGGGAGGTGAGGAGTGGTTGGGTGCGGGGGGGTGATTAGGGGAGGGAGGTCACATAGCAATACCCCGATGTACGTCTCCCCCTTTTCCGTCGTGTCGCAAATACGTCGTCACTTTATCGTGAACGCCGCTACCGGATTTGCGTCGCCTCAACACCCCACACACTCACGTCGCTGACGGCATCGTCCGTCATATCTCGGTATCCGTCGCCTCTCACCGACTGCCCTGCAAGTCGCCTCGATTCACGTAGCTTCGATATTCGTCGCACATTCCAGGAACGCATCCCCGACGTTAACCGGGGTATTACTGTTTATATGAAAGGGTGATGCGTTGCTGAATATCAGCTGATGGGGTGTTGGGGTGGTCTCATGGGAATTTAACTCTTTTTTATTTTACCAGGTAAGGCCCACTGAGCTATATAGCTATTTTTCAGAAGGGACCTGTCTATCACAAATGATAACTCAACGAAGTGGCTTATCGTGTGGAAATGTAAAGCAGCTAAACACTCTAGACGCACGTTGACTCTAAATGTGGAGTGAAAAACCGGTCGACCGGGAAAAAAATCCATAAGACCACGGGGAGAACACGCAAACTCCAAATGTACAGGAGTTCAGGGTCGGGATCGAACCCACGACCCAAGCCAGGCGAGGTAGTTGACATCTCTCCACCCATGTGGTTGATGAGGGAGACCAGGGTAGCAACCCGGCAAGAATGGTGGCGTTGACATAACAATTATGGATCTTTCACTCACAGCAAAAAAAACAAACATCATCAGTCGAACCTGGGACAGGAGGAGTGCCCCGAGTAGCGTGGTTGTCTTTCAAGAAGCGGCGCAATTGTGACAAGGCTGCCAGCACAATTCTCGTGTCGGAAGGACACGAGATGTGACAGATTAAGCGCTCACTTTGATGTGGTCAAGGCAAGCTGTTACGGAAACTGTGAGCCTCCTTTGGGGTCCAAGAGCAAACACACGCCCCAGCAAAGACAAAGATCCCCCATGTAGCATACACAGGCTGTCTGGGGCAAGTGCTGTCAGCGAGTAGCACCGATGAAGGCAGGCACGGCGCGCGAGACACACGCACATACACAAGTGCACGCGCACACGCATACACCAACATACACAAAGACACCCCCCACGTATCATTTAACAGACTGTTGGGGCTAGTTGCTGTTAGAGAGTACCTATTAAGGCTGGCAGGAGGGGGTGGTGTGGCCAGGACCACGCCCGGCCACCTTTGCCTGCCCAGTGCTGATGCGTACACATCGCATCAGGTACCCTTTAAAGGCTGAGTCTACTTAGGGGAGGCCCAGGCATAATTCAGATATTCGACACTGATATTAGCTGTAAGCAGGAATGGAACTAATGCTAGCAGGTTCATAGTCCATTAGTCCGGTGCGCTAATCACTCCACCATGGATTAATTAGACAAGTGTGTAAACGAACAATCTAATATTACTTTGTGGATCAACACACGGGCATCTCTCGAGGCGCTCCTGAGTTGTGGGTTTTTGCTGATGGGAGGGGAATTCCCAGTCCTCTGTGAGTACTATTGCCTTGTAAATCAGCTCTCCGGCACATCTTCAGGAGTTGCACGCTCGGTAGATATTACTCTTCTCAAACGTGGCCAGGGGTCTATTCCGCAAACACAGTGGTGCAGTTTTGGTGGTATATGGTTGGCAGGGGCCTGTAGGTCAGCCATATGGATCTGGAAAGACGATCAATCACGTAGACTGCTAGTTTAATTTAAATAAAATATGTTGCCCTTAAGTAAAAATGTGGAGTTAAATAAAACTGTTAAAAACTGATTTTTGTTTTGATCAGGTAAGGCCCACTTGAGCTATACAGCTCTTTTTCAGAAGCGACCTGGACACAAATGATATAGCTCAACAAAGTGGCTTATCGCGTGGACATTTATAGCAGCCAAATACTCTAAAAGCATGTTTCTAAATGTGGATGGAAAAAAACGGAGGACCCAGAAAAAAAATCCACGTGACCAAGGGGAGAACATGCAAACTCAAACTATACAGGCATCGGTCAGGGTCGGGATCGACCCAATGAGTTCCTGTATACCAGGCGAGGTAGTTAACATCTCCCAGCCACCGTGGAGTTGTTCTGATGGTGTAGTGGTTAGAAGTGAGACCTGAGACCGACTCCTAGCCGAGGACGACGTCTGTCGAGTCAGTGAACTGTTGTTGGGCATCTCGAATCCCTCACCAATTCGCACTGACCACCCAAGCGACGTCTGCTCCAACAGCCCACATACCCAGCGCGCAGTGTAGGGAAGCCTTCATCCGGCAGTGGATTGACAACGAGCCGTGACATTATTCTTATGAATTATTAAATGCTACTTTGAGTGAGTACGCCACTTGCACAGGTGTCGTGTCACTGATTCGGTTACGAGGTTTGTAGAGGCCTCCTTCTTGATAGAACACTCACGATCTCGCCTGCACACATTCTAGACTATGCAGCTAATCTCCTCCGAAACGTCGTGAATTTTATTTTTATTTTTGTTTTGTTTTATTTTACTTTCATTACTTTTAATGTTTTACCTACGTGACTTTACCGAAAAAACCTGAGAATATACCACAAGACAAGCCAAAGCCGTGCGATCGCGGCCATGCAACCAGAACTAGGCCTCGGCAAGGTAAGATATTTACCCTTTCTACCGGGAAAAAGGGTAAAGGTAAAGGGTAACGGTGTCGACATGCCAAGGGGTAAGGGTAAAGGGTAGGGTAAAGGTAGGCTCGTTGCTTTTTACCTTACCTGCTAAAGGGTAAAAGGTAGGGTTAAGGTAGGCTCGTTTTTTTTACACTTTTACCTTGCCGAGGCCTAACCAGAACGGTGGACCACGTGGACAAACCACGCTAGTCTGCTCTCCTTCAACGGAGGAGGAATAGCAAAGCGACTCGAACTCTCTCCTGAAGCCCTCTCGTCGTGGCTCGCAGACTTTGACATTGCCATTTAGCTCATCGACATGTTGCCATACACGCGAGAGTGGCATCGATTCGTTAAGAAAAAAGCCAAACTATATATATATCTTCTTGGTTCTTTCGGTAAAGTCTCGTAGAAGGGAAATAATAAAAATAAAACATAATAAAATAATTCTCACGACGTTTCGGCCACAACGCAAGCAGCCGTCCTCAGGTGAAGAACAGGGCTGTCGGAAAGACAGCGTCTGAAATGAAATGACGTCGTGAGAATTATTTTATTATGTTTTATTTTTATTATTTTATTATTTCCCTTCTACGTGACTTTACCGAAAGAACCAAGAAAATGAATCCCTGCAGTCACGAAAGCTTTAAAAATCGAAAAAAATATATATATATATTTCAGGACATATGTTTGAAATATTAAACACAAACTGCGTTACGCATGCAAGCGTGTCTACGAAACTCTTCCCTACTCGGGTCAATTAATAGCTCAATTAGACAACTGGATTCGAGATTTAAATCGGCCAAAGGATTCGGGCGAATGAGCGCGAACGATCTTCCAGTCCGGCCTGCGTGCGTCTTCATGGGAACGTGCGGTAACTGAGATCCAAACTATGAACACCAATTAAGTTGTCTCTGGTTTGGAACAATTAAGTTATAAAATAAATATACCTGCGTGACTTTACCGAAAGAACCAAAGAGTATGGATTCCTGCAGTCACGAAAGTTTCAAATCAACAATTAAGTAATCTCTGGTGTGGATCAATCAGTTTCGAAGACAATGTATATATTATCATAGCATGGTTTTTTTTCGTTTGCATATTCATCACAAGTATTGTGTCTGGTTAATGGAGACAGTATTCCTTGAAAAAATGATTATGTTTGGTGTTTTAACATCTTAACACCTGTTTTACCGCCAGAAAGGGTAAACCCCTATTGTTATATTTCAGTTTGGATCTCAGTGAATGCACGTTCCCACGAAGACGCGCGCAGGCCGGCCTGGAAGATCCTTAATTTGCCCGAATCCTTTGGCCGATATAAATATCGAATCCAGTTGTCTAATTCAGCTGTTAATTGACCAGAGTAGGGAAGAAGGTAAGACTGAATTACGTTGCCGAGTGTCGTAGACACGCTTGCTTGCGCGAAGCAGTTTGTGTTTAATATTTAATACATATGTCCTGAAATATATATTCTGGCTTGTTTTCTTAATGAATTGATGCTACTCTTCCGTGTATGCCAATATGTCGAGGCGCTAAATGCCAATGTCGATGTTCTGCTCGCCATGACGAGAGGGCTTCAGGAGAGAGTTTGTGTAGTTTTGCTCTTCCTCCCCCGTTGAAGGAGCGTAGATTACCGTGGTTTTACAATGTGGTCCATCGTTTGATACTGGCAAGAAAGCTCCCATGCCAAGCTGTAATGGTTGCACGTTGGTGCGTGAGCGGTTGTGGGGAGCGAAACCGGAGGACCCAAGTTCGATTCCCGCTCAAAGACCAACACCAGCGATGATGATGACGATGATGATCTAAACCGGTCCTGGGCCTCCCTTGGGTCGATTCAACCTCGAATGAGTACCTGTTGCGACGTGCAAACATCACCACTGGGGGGGTGGGGGACAAAGGCGGTCGGGCGTGGTCCTGGCTACCCGCCCCCTCGAGTCCCATGCCGGCACCTTCATAGGCGCTGCTCGCTAACAGCGCTCGCACCAACAGTCTGTCAACAGACACAGGCAGGGGGAGGGGAGAGGCTCGTTGTGTTTGTGAGCGCGCACCGAGCTACGCTCCACCGCCACCAGACTGACATCCTCAGCATTCTGCGCGACGGTTTGCTGCACGAGACGAGTTCCCATTCACATTCCGCTTGCGTCGGGGGGGGGAGGGGGAAGGAAAAACACAAAAGGAAAAGCGTCGCGCCATCATTAGCGCACTGGCATTGTGCGCCACCGAGGCCTCTTAGCGTCGATCAGGAGGGACGCAATCGGAGCGGACATTTCGCGCCGGGATGCATCGGCGGCGATCGAGGCGTCTTTTTAATTTTTCGCGATGCGAGGAGGCAGCGAGCGCGATGAATTAGAGCAATGCACGTGACCCCCCCCCCACCTATTTCGCTGGTAATTTGCATAATAATTAAATCTGCGCCCGTGGAAGGCCAAGCAGGACGATGCCGCGTGGCGAGCGAGCTGTCCGACCCCGACGTGGCCAGGATTCCAACCACGGGCCACCCGGGCACGATCAGCACCGCCCTCCCACCCCTTGTCCCCTCCAGCGCGGTAGCACAGCGACGCAGGCAGCCAGCGCAATGCGCTACCCTCGCCCCCACTGCTGTTGACCTGAACGCGACACTACAGGTCGAGCGATTCAGTATCGCGTGCCGGTGGGGGGGTTTTGGGCAAACGTGTGCGTAGCGTCCGCACACGCGAAGCGCACCACGTTGCTGCATTGCGTATGCAACGTTCCAGGAGGACCGGCCACTTTCAACCGCGCTCCGTACGCTGACAGTGGGAAGGGCAATACTCAAGGCTGGCATTCTTCGGGTGCTGCTGCTGTAATGCGCGTCATTGAATAAAGACTAAAATTAAAAAGCGCAGGGCTTAAAACATGAAGCCCCGCGGGGTTGGATTTGACCACTGTGAACACTAAATAGGCTGTGGAGTCAAACCAGCACCTAGAACCTTTACAGCGAGTCTAATTGATGCATCTATTCATGAGATTTACACAACTCACTGCTCCGTTCCAAAGTGGCCTTCCCTCCCTCCCTCCCTCCACGCGCCGAATCATGGAACACCGCACACGAATGCCAGGCAATACATATGGAACCTGTCAGAAAACAAATATGACCACGAGAAGTATTTCCTCCAATACATTAGTACTACTAATAATAGTGATCATAACACCGTAATAATATTGGACGGCACTCTGTCATTCCCCTGGTGAATTAACTCGCTTTTCAGGTCCCTCGGGGTCATCACAATAACGCTGACCACCGCACCTACGCTCCAACCCCTTTGAACGACACGTGCTCTCTGCCGACAGGTAAAGGCGGAGCCCTGCAATTGCTGGCTCGCACCACCGCCGGCGGCGCTAAAAGGCAATCCACTGGAGTGGACCTCGAGAGGGCATCTGGCCTGCCTTACCACGCGGCACTCAAATCATACTCTTTGGTTCTTTGGGTAAAGTCACGTAGGTATAAAATAAAGTAAAATAAATCACGACGTTTCGGGCGCAACACAAGCACCCGTCATCAGATGCTTTCCCACCTGATGACGGACGCTTGTGTTGCACCCGACACGTCATGATTTATTTTATTTTATACCCACGTGACTTTACCAAAAGAACCAAAGAGTGTGGATTCCTGCAGTCACGAAAGCTTTAACTCAAATATGTAAATGACGAAGAAGAAAACACCGCGCATCGTGACCGATAATAATGCTCGGCAAGTCTTCTACGCTGACCAAACCGTCTCGGAGGAAATGTCAATACCCACACTTTACCCCACCACACTCGACCTGCTGATCGACTAACGCAGTGGTTCTCCTCCTTCTTCTTCTTAACCTGGGGTGCACCACGCACCCCCTGGGGGTGCGAAATGCCCTTTCTGGGGGTGCGAGACACGGCCAGATTTGTTTGAGAAGGTAAATCATCGAAACACAAATTAAACACGGGCTCGTAAGTAACAACTGCTTTGTTTCATCAAACTCTTTGTATTTGTTAACATTTTTTTATGAAATTACAATTGAGAGCCAAAGGGGTGCAAGACTGCACGAAGAGGATGTGAACCACCGAACTAAACCGCCACGTGCCGACCCTTACAACGCTGGGTGGACACGGGGGTGCGGCGGGTTTGAGGCGGGGATTTAAGCAGTGTATCACGTAGTCGCAGGCTTTCGCGACCAATATCATCCATAATGTTTTTTTGGGGGTTATATCGCGTAAATGAACACATTTGTCGTTTAACCCGCTACCACTCGATACAGACAATTAGTAAGGTTTGTCACGTAACCAGAACGTGCCAATTCGTTACTAGCACAGCAACACCGGTTGTGTTTTGGAGAGCCAAGCCACAAAATGTATAACGTTTTTTGCGCCGGTTGTATCAACTTCCACGCCAAGAAAACGAAGCGGTGACCTCTGTGGGTCCGCAAGTTGCGGGAGCAGTTCAACACCGTCCCGCCGCTTGGCAGCACCACTCACTCGCGGGCTCTCTAGACGGAGGATTAGCACGCATACCACACACACGTTGGTGATGTGCACGTCTTCTTCGAACGCTGGGGAGCCGGAAAGGCCCCTCTCTGCACCAGCGTGGACGGCACCCTCGTGTTCACCTTCTGAAGCGCTCGCTCGTCACCGTGGCGTGCGCGATGACACCACAACCACGTGACTTTTCATTTGTATTGTGCGCGGTGCTTTCAGCGCCACAGCGCGTGGATTTGTAGCGTTTGTTTTCTTTTGTTTGCTGGTGACTTTGTGCATTTCATATTGAGATCGCCTCCAGTACTTTTGCTGCTGGCGGCGATAAAAGTTGTTTAAAAGTCAAGTCTAGACGGAGGGTTTGCCGGAGCGGCGGGCCGAGTGAACAATGACACAGCCAGAATAATATACTCAACTAGACGCCGTCACCGCTTTAAGAGGGAGAGGCTGGCTACCTGCCTGGATACGTCGCATGACGCTCAATAGACTATTAGAGGTTAGTCACCGGGGGGCGGGGGAGGCTTATGATTCTGACCTTGGAATTTGTGCCCTTTCACCTTTGCGTGTGGACACCCATCTGGTGGCTATATTTGTTTTTGTTTACCCGGTCCATTCGGTAGCGGCTTCAGCGCGCCTGAAAATAATTTACGATGCTGCCAAGCAACACCGTAAGACACGTGATAGGAGTGTATCAACCTCAGCAGGTCACGCCAGCGCCGTGTTTCACGATGAAGCATTTTGTCTGCATTTCCAATCATTTGCTGATCCTCCGCACGGACTGTGGATAATTTTTCATTAAAAGCGGGTCATCCTTTGTGATGCCTGTGCTTGTTTATTTTTTATTTTCTTACCATTTTTAATCTGGACCTGCGTGAGCGAGCGAGCGAGCGAGTCAGCCAGAGGCCGACTACAGAGAGGTAAACATTTGTAACGAATTAAAATGATATTTTTTGGCACAGGCAGCTTGTTTTCGTATGTATCTTTCTTAATGGGAAATGGGACAATGAGATTGATAGGGAAATGACGTTCGCTGTGATCTGTCTAAAACAAATTAGAGCGAATGACAAGGAAAATATGTCTAACCAAGTGAGAGAACAAACATGTCACTAGATTACTTAGAGGCATCCATAGAGCAGTGGGATGACCATGGCTGATGATGCTGATGGCCAAAGATTTTGTAAAATGTGGAAGATGTCCCATTTTGTTCAGGTTCTCAAAAAATCAAGTTTTACTATGCACAATGTTTTGATTTAAAGCTTTCGTGACTGCAGGGATTCATGTTCTTGGTTATTTCGGTAAAGTCGCGTATTTTATTGTTTCCCTTCTACGTGACTTTACCGAAAGAACCAAGAATATGAGGCACAATGTGTTTGTTGTTCTCGACAAATTCTGTTCGTAACTGTTTCTACAAGATACACGCCAGCATTATTAGTTCAATTGTCTTCCTTATTGTTTGCTGTTATGTAAATGTTTAGTTTTACATGGAGGCAGGGCGAGGAGTGGTGCCGTGGTTAGCACACAGCACTGTGAACCTGGTAACCCTGGTTTCATTCCCAGCCACAGCTAACATCAGCGGTGCGTGCCATTGGGACGTATCCTGCCCTCCCTCTCTTCACCACTCCCCATTGACAAGTATGATGAAATTTGATATTAAAAAACACCATCACTTACATAGTATGGGGAAGCTTTAATTCAAATCAGGCTTTATTTAATTTGTGTATTGAGAAGGGCCAGAATTTCCGTTTGTACAATCAGATTACGTACATTAATACATTGTGCGATGCAGCGATATTGTATGTAGTTCTGCAACAATTGGCTTAACAAGAAAAAAAAAACTGTGCTTGCTAGAACAACGTAAGAAAGATCCACGACATTCAGAGAGGCCAATTTTCTTATACGATGATGCACATCGGTGTGAAACCTCTGATGCACCCCATATCCCCTGCACTTCACCGAGACCAAATTTGAATACATCAGCTTGGCTTGCGATGCAGCATTAACGAGAGACAAACAATTGGCTTCACACAGCGCGCCGTCACAATGCACGCAGAAAACATCACAATTCAAATCAGTCTCTACACGGACTGCCGAGCCAAATTACGACTGTGCACAGCAGACGGCAGTTTAAACAGATAACATTGTCCAAAGATATTACCCGGATCGGAATAAAAAAATATACAGAATATTTTAAATTGCAACGATTGTTTATGCAAGTGGTGGCTGTTTCTGTTTTAAGGTTTTTATTTTTTATTTTATTTCCGAACACGCAAAAAAAAAACCCCGGTGATCCAATTCCAAAAAGAAAATTACCCACGGAACAAGGGGGCGACTGTTTGGAAATATTTATCACAGCTCATGCAAATATTTTTGCAATGGGTTATGCACTCAACAAATGCAAACACGGGATTAATGGGCTTGGTGAGTTGAAGTGTGCAAAAATGACGACGCGCAATCGGCCTCAGATTACCGTGGTGTGATCGCAAACCGAATGAAATGGCAGACAGAGGAGTGGCGTGAAATTAAAACAAAATCTGCCATAAATTGATGATTAATGTCAAAGCATATTAATGTTAGCATACTATCTAATGCAATTTTAATGTGTCATATCTGAAACACAAAAAGGATTTGCAAATAAATGCCCCAACGGTCATCTCGAACGAGATACGTGCTGCCACTGGCACATTGTCAGCAGATCCAAGCATCAGCATGAGGCATCCGGAGTGTATCAATTTCACCAATTAGATGTCAGACAAGCAGTTTAATGATCCGAATGCACACCAGAGGCTTTGTATGAACAAGGCACACTGTGTTTATGTAGCCACCGTCTACATAACCATAACATAGCAGCGGCATTATTAATAATAATGCCCTTAATTTACTCAGAAAAGCCTCGCTGAAACTCAAGACTCTTTATTTCAGGAGGGTCCTGCTATCATCGAAATATTTTACCAAAATGAATTGGGATGCTGCTGTGGCGTAGTGTTTCACACGTCGGATTTTGGAGATTGGTTCCATCTCCCGGGCACGGCAGTTGAGAAACCACGGTGCAGTCGCCACTATCCTCCCAGGAGTTATAATTGGGTGCACCACATTCTCGATGTGCACCACAGTTAGGCGGTTTGGCACATCGTGCATGGTTGGTAACATGCGGCTGCTCCCCCCTCTCCCGAAACGTCTGACCAGCGTGGAAGAGGAGGCAAAAATATCCCTCCAGTGGAGGCCCTTCCAACAGCCGTGGCACTAGAAAATAATTGCACGGCTGTACCTTTGCCAAAACTGTATATGGCATGTGGGAGGAAACCATGGTAGCCAATACCCACATTTTACAGAGCACCGCACAGATAGATTCAAGAATCTGCTGCTGTGCCTGCCATCTCGTTGTTGAATTAAGCGACGCGAGATCCCGTTCATTTGCAGAATCCGCAAACGGGGGGGGGGGGGGGCCTTTAAGATCAGCATCGAGGAGATATGGGCATCACCCCCAACGTTAGCGCGCGAGAATGCCTTCAATTATCTCATCAGCGCGGGCAACTAATACGGCCAGCTGTGCTGTCAACTCCGCATGAAGGTTAGGGAGCTGTGGAGTGATGAGCGCGCCATTCTCGGGGGGCAATGTGACGGGCACTTTTGCCCGTTGGGGCTAAACACCACTAACTAGAAAAAAAAATCCAGGAAATTCCACTCATCGTCAGAGTCCTTGAGACAATTTGCTTGGCATGCAATTATGTTCAAGGTTGGCCATTTCAGGGCAGACATTAAAGAGGGTTTTCAAAGTTGAACTACTGGATTATATTCTAACAAAAAATTATGATAACTCTTTTTTTATAATATACTACAGTGCAATGATTAGCGCACTCGTTGCTGGTTCCATCTCTTAAATACTCCGCCAAACCTTCCGCTTCTTTCCACCCAGAAGTATATAAAAACGCACACGCCACAGTTAGTCCATTGACATGTCACGTGTGGCGGGGTGAAGTGTGGGTACTTCTCACCATTTCCAAGACGTCTGGTCAGCGTGGAAGAGTAGGCCAAAGATAGCATCTAGACCTCCCACCCAGCGAAGGCCTTCAGCAGCGGCATGAGCAATTTCAGGGCTGCACCTTTAACCATTGAAGGTGCGTGTATTTTCTTGTTACAGCCCCAGGTTATCTAAATGTGTTTGGTTGGCAGGTGGTACAATGGCAGATATATCGCGTGGATTGTGTCGCAGGATTACATTTCATCATGAGAGTGATGATCGGCGGGGGGTGGGGGGAGGGCATGCTGAGTCTCCTCAAAAGTAGCAGATAAAAGGATGCATCTAGAATGCTGTGACAAGTATGAAATGTTTTCCTGTTAACACATGACGATTCAATGTAACCGTATTGTGTTTCTTATCAATCATATCTGTTTACCTGCCGAAGACCGAATCAGTCCCGAACGTGCCTAGTTTCATCAGATCACGGAAGCTAAGCAGCGTTGAGCCTGGATAGTGCTTGTATGGGTGACCAGAGTGCGCAAAATACAGGTGTCATAGGCTGCTGTGCGTCTACATTGTGGGCAGTGTTACGTAAGGCACTGTTGCACCGTACACTGCTCACGTATCTATGTTCCTAAGCCGCACCGACCAAAGTGGCGAAGTATGATTCAGTAACTCCCACAACCGGCACAGCATGGGGGAGAACCTCATCCAGCAGTGGATTGATTAAAGGACTTCACAGCTACATGCACGCGTGCTATCAGGACACCGTGGTGGAAACAGGGCACTGTTCAATCACGGGAATATTGCTCTTCGGTTCTTTCGGTAAAGTCACGTAGGTGAAAAGACTAATACAATATAAAATAAAATAAACAGTTGTTTTCGCTGTGGTGGTCCCCACCTGATGAAGGACGCTTGTGTTGCGCCCGAAACGTCGTGATTTAATTTAGTTGTTTTCACTTTTATTTTCATCTATGTAACTTTACCGAAAGAACCTTGCAGTCACGAAAGCTTCAAATCTAGAACGGAAATATTTCAAAATAGGTCTTTAGTTTAATATGCTAAAGTCGTCACATACTTGATGTGATGAAGCACTAAGGACTGAAATGTTGTTATTCTTCGCGCACCCAATCGGCTTACACTCCAGCTCGAACTGTACGTACCTTTTCTCATGTAAAAAAAAAATTGCATTGACTCGAATTTTCAATTTCCGCTGCCAATAGCAAACTTTACACACGCACTCAAGTGATGAGCGGTAAGAGAAGAGTTATCGCCCAGTGCACTCTCAAACGGTTTGAGAACAATTAATCGTGGGCATTTTCTTTATCAATTTAACACGTAGGCTTTCGCGACCAATATTATTCATAATCAACGTTTTTCGGTTTAGATCGCGTTATTTATAAATGTGTCGTAACCCTCCACCACCCGACACGGCCAATCAGTAAAAAAGTGTCACGTTGACAAAAGACAAATAGTTAACTGCTTTAGCCCACCGGTGTGTTGAAGCGTGAAACCACAATATTTACAATTTGAGTACGACGTTTCGCTGGTAATTGCATCCAGCATCATCGGGCAATTCGCCAGAATGGTGAGGCTCTCCCCTTCTTTATCTTTGCTGTTTTGCAGCGTCGAGTAAAAAGAAAAATGTTCCCACGCAATTCAACGCCACAGCCTCACTCTCAAAACGTGGCTCAGGTGTCCCCTGGGCACCCCTCCCCCCAAGCTCAGTTCAAAATCCATGACAAAGCTACTTCGGGGGCAGCCCGACGTGAAACGGCGCAGCCGAAATATGCTTCCAATTCATAGCACCCTCCTCCCCCCCCCACCATCATCGCGTGAGATCCCTCATCGTGAGATACGCGTCCCTCTCGTCGCATCAATCAGTCCCTTTACTTTGGGGTGCGTGATGGATGTGGCGTGATTTGTGTAATCAGCTGAAATGTGCCTTTCCCGAGCAACTGTGACCTGCAGCGATGAGCAATCGAACGCCCGGGTGCGCAGTGCCCCCCACCCACCCCCAAGCCCCCCCCCCCACCACCATCAGCCCCCCTACATAATGAGCACTGCGAGTGAAATGACACTCAATCCCGCGCTGTCATATTCAAATGTAATCTGCAGCGCACGCTCCGCATTCTAACGGCAACCCGCGCTCGCTCGTAACATTCTGTGGAGGTGTGCAAGGTGTCGTGTGGGGTGTGCGGTGTTGGCCTGTGTCGCCACGAGGGAGACAAAGGCGGCCGGGCGTGGTGGTGGCCACCCACCCCCACCGTGTGCCGTACCGGTCTTCATTGGTATTGCTAGCTGACAGCACTTGCCCCAACAGTGCGTTAAGGCTATGCGGGGTATCTTTGTCTTTGTACGTTAAGTCGTAAAGCTAGCGGTAGTGAGGACTGATCACGTGTTTGCGGAAAAGGACAGCTGTCGAACGGAAAATTGAAAAGACTTATGAATAGTGATCTTTTTTTTATCCTTCGTGGCGAACTTTACGGGGGGGGGCGGGGTTGAGAGGGAAAGGGGTCGTAACCATTTCGTAAATATTTAAATTTTATTTGAACTCCGCTAAAATATTCAAACGAGTGCAGAACATCGGTATCTTGTTTGTATAAATGCCCTAATTTTTTCGAACATTTATTCAGTTCAATGACAAAATAACTTAACGTTTTCCACTTGCTGGAGGCCTTATATAAATTGGAATTTTCATCGATTTTGTCATTTAACTGAATAAAAAATAAATAAACTAAACACACTTAAGTACTTTCTGGATCTCCTGTGCATTTGCTTAAATTGCAATGGAATAAAACCACGTACATTAATTAATGCGGAAAAAAAACTGCATGGCCGCAAGCCTCATGCCAAAAACAGTCCATTAGGTTGTTTTATACTGTGAGAAGACATTAAGCATTTCCATATTTCAATCTGACATATTAATGGAGGAAGTAAATTTGATTCCCGACCACAGCTAATAATATCAGAGGTGAGAGATGGTCAAGCAAGTCCTCGGATAACCAGCGTGACAAATGACCACGCGATTATTTACAAACGACTCCATTTGCGGGGTCGTTATTCGTGACAAGCGGTACACACACAGACAAGAAAATCATCACGACAGATTTGCCGATTGTGCTACGGTTCCACATTGAGCGTTTTGCAACCGATCCAATTAGCCTTTAGCAGCGTGCGGTCATCTCTTTCTCCGGCCAATTGACTCGACCAGGTGGGGGGGGGGGGCGTGGAATGTTTTTTGCACCACCCCACTTGAGACAATTAGTGGAGCCGGTCTCTCCGACAAACATCGCACCAACGTTACAACAGAGGTCCCCATTGGCGCGAGATGTACGGTTAAGTTTCGGCGGACAAAAAAAAGATGAATAAATACGAAACACGGTGAAGCAAGAGTGAGTGAGTTCGTGCCACGCGGTTGACGCTGCAAGGCGATGGGAGCTCAACTGTGGGGCATAGACTTCGCACTCGGTGGCGAGCGCGTTTTAACTTTTACGATCAACTTCGCTTGTATGCGGTCGGAATCGGAATGCAACGGTACCCCGAGACTTTGCGCAATCGCGGCTGGGAATAAAAGACGGGGCACGTGTGATTAAGAATGTGAAAGCATTGTCACATCTACAATGTATGACGCCGGAAAGAGTCTGTGAATGAGGGTTTACATATACATAGGTGTAATGACAGAGAGCCATCTGATGACCAGGAGGGGTAATCACGAGTGTGGGTGCGTTATATAATAGCCAATAAGAAAATGGGGGCGTGACTGGTTTAGAGGTTAAAGGCGGGGTTAGCCGGGAAGCTCCGGAAGAGGGCCTGGCCACGCTGGCAAGTATGTAAGGGGCACGTGACTGACGGTTCGAGGCTTTCGTGGGGTCTGGGTCCTGGCTGCCGTCGCCGTCTTCGCCGTCATCTCTCTCCACCGTCCGGCCACGTGGCGGATCCTCTGCACGGGCTCCCATTGTCGTCGTCGTCGTCGCTATATTAGTCAGCCAGTGATGTAATTGGACGCCGACAATGGGGCTGTGGAGATGGGTTAGCTGTGCGTAACCGTGTATCAATATGTCGCCCAGTGATTGTGCCTGAAGTGTGATGAATAAATAAGAAGCCCTCTCCACATTGTGTCTCGGAAGTCGCTCACTACACAGGTATAGATATATTTGGGGGGGGGGGGGTTCGTTTATAAATAAAAGAAGAGAGGTTAAGCCAAGCGTGAGACCAAAATGGAGAGTCGGTGCAACGTCGTGAAAGTTTGATGAAGATGGGAGACATTTTTTACTCCATGTAACAATAATATAATTGCGTTTTGTCCAAATCTAGCTGAGTGTCAATCACTTTTTTTTTAGGAGGGTCCCTTTTGACTAATTTCGTTCCATGCGTGTTTGGCTTTGCGTGGGAGAAAACCGGAGTGCCCAGAGAAAACCCATATAGATACAACGGCGCTGCTGGCAAATGAGAAGCCAGCCAGCAAGCCAGCCTTGAAGGTTGATGACGGGTGAGTAACGCGACGTTTAGCTGCGGGGTTGGACGGGTGCACGTGCTCAAGAAGAGCTGCAATGTGCCGGGCTAAAATTGTGATCGCGGGGAGCTGCTCACACAGTTTCATTGCTTTTATGGCTTTATTTTGGTGATTTTTGAAAAGTTTTTCAGTTTGGCCATGTTTGTTGTAGTACAGAGTTAGACTGATGGCCTTAATCTAAGTTGTCTTGTGGTTGTTGTTGTTTGACTTGCATCCCACTGGGATTTTTGCACACAGCGTTGGTGTACGGTGCTTTTTATGCAATATTTTGCTGTCTTTTCTTGGATTTTCTGTTTGCACATAGTCACTTTAAGATGCTTTCTTGTTCATGTTTTTGTTTTTTTTGTCTGTTGCGGTTGCACCCGATTCAAGAGCCGAATGGCTCACAGGGCTATACCTAATAAATGAAACTTAAAATGAAACTTGAAACAGCACTCTTGCTCGAGCCCCGCGTAAGGGACGATCAAGACCTCTTCACGCCTCGGATGTGACGAACTTCCGACTCGCTCTAGATGTGCACTCAAGAAGCCTGCCTTGACGTGGCTCATTAGGGGCCGCTTGCCGGAGGCTGTCGTCCGTCCATGGGCATCTGCCTCGTTTTGAGAAGCACACAGAGCGAGCGTCAGAACGCCTCCTCCGCCAGACCGAGCGTCCCTTAATTTGCCGAGACAAAGAGTTCGCGGCGAAGTCGCTTGAGGTTTTGGCTGCACTGACAACTCTCGTTACGTCGATGAAACGGTCCAAGGTGGAGGTGGTCAGAAGTTAGGTTGCGGACACAAATGTGGCATCCGTTATTAACATTACCACAGCTACCCACTGCCCCCTCCAAATCCTCCTCCGCCTTGCCTTGTCTGGAGATGACAATTAGTCAGACACCTGCCCTTTTCAACCCGAGAAAAGTGCGTAATTAGAGGACTCCTCCAGTTCATATATCATTGGATTAAAAAAATGTAATAAAAGCAGCGGTGAGGTTGGGGGTACATGATACACTTTTGAAGATAGTCATGAGTTTCACTGATTTTTTTGCTCACGGATTTTTACTTTTGGCTGAAAGTTAAATAAGAATTAGATATGATTTTGTTGGCACTGTCCCAAAGGAGATAAAATAAGACATTAAAGTGAGAAATAGCTGCAGGTCACGACCCCAGTTTAGGTTAAAGCCAGAATCATCCTCTGTAAGTTTGAAGTTACATGCAATACGCAGGTGGTGCCGGTGATTTAAAAGCATTGATGCGAATATAATTAAATTCCAAATCTTCTCTACCACGATGGCTTTATAGCCACCTGCACCACTTGGAGATGCGCGAAAGCTTAAGACGGCATCGGGAATCTGAATGATGTGGAGGATGAACCTTCGGCAGCCAGCGCTGCCAACAGCCAAACCTGTTTTGCCTTTCGATGGAATCCTCTACATTATGACACCGAACACCCGCATTTGCTCCGTACGAATGCCACCTGAGCTAATCGTAGGTGCGGGGGAATGACAACAAACGAACACAGAACGCAGAGTGAGCTGTATGCAGTCAGGCGTACTGGCACCACTTCACTGTTACAAGCCATTCGAGTACGAATCTAACACGAGTGCCTTGCCACAATGGTACATCCGCTTAATAATTTATCACGATAGGACTTTATTTTACAGTGCCAAAATTGTATACATAAATACTTGAAGAAGAAAACAAATCTCCAATTGTGTCCCAATGGTGCTATTGGTGCCGTGTCATGCGACAAATAATCCATTGCGATCTTTCGTCGGGAAGTGCATCCATCGCTGGTAAAGATTCGCCGACGGAAGCAGATTTCGCAGAACTACCTCTCAGTTTCCCTTCAATAGACCTCGTGTACACATAATAGAGAGAAGCCATTTCGCAGAAGCGTTTCTACGCAGCAGAAATGTCCATCGGATGAGACAAATTGTTATTTTTTAATCTCATAGATGGATGATTTGTTTTTCTCAATTCGAGTGCAGATGCAAATTTAATGCAATGGGGTTTTTTTTTCGTCCAGTCATTCGTGACTGGGCTGAGGCTACTCCATTCGCTGCACTTGACAAGCAAGTTTTAATCACAGGAAGTTGAAACTTGGTGCCAGCTCAGTTGCCCTTGCCCTCTGAGTCACCCAGCCTCCAGCAGAGACAAGGGCTCAGTTCAAGCAGGAAGGCAACGTCATTTATTTTACGTAAAAAAGACAAAAAGGTGCAGCGTCGGTGGGGGGATTAAGAAATGTGCCCATTCGTTTCAAACGCCACCTGTCACCCCCATATGTCAGAACTACTTTTTGTGTTTAGTTTGCGTGGTCCTTCCCCTCACCCCGCACCTATGATTACCACGGTTGCCTTAAGTACGGCGCAAATTAAATTCAACGTACACACATGCGTCCAAATGCATATGCATTTTGAAAAGCTCGTGACAACAAAAATTAACCTACACTTGAAACAAAACAAAAATACGGTGAGACGCAAGGTCCAGCCAAATGTTGGAGTTTGACCTCGTGTTTGGCCTGGTCACTGTTGTCTGGCATCGCAGCTGCCGTATCAGCGTCCAGCACACAGTCCCACAGGGGAAGCGTCCACCACCAATGCAATTCACACGATTGACAGTAAGTACTTACGGCCACCGCAATGCATCACACGCTATCTCCCAATTCTGTTGGGTGGGCAGAATATAACAAAGTGCGAGCGAAGCCCTCACTCGGTTTATTTTCTGATATATGATGGTGGTGGCGGTGGTGATGGTGCGTTCGCCTTATCGGTGCATTCAATATACTCCCGAGACAAAACAAGACTCTCTCGTTAAAACAAGCTGTCGGCAGTTTAAGGGGGCCGTTCTGCAACTGCGAACTCTCTTTTTTAAAAGCATAAATATATCACCAAAACAATGATATAGATGGCGAGAGAAATTAAAAGTGTCTGCATAGTTTATTTAAATAGCATGCATTTTTCATGCGCCCCTTGCTAAGCTGGTACTGCAGTCATTTATTTATATTTAATCTCACGGGGTAATTTAATGTTTGTTATGCCACGCGTGATATTTTCAAACGTGAGTATTTACTCCGCTGTTTTATCTGTTGTACGTGTTCGAGGGGATTGCAATCAACAATGCGGCAATTACCACCAAATCTTTCTTTCACTCAAGGAAGTGCAAATATTTCTGCACCAAAAATACGCTTCTTGGAAATGTTATAAATAACACTACATTGTCACGATGGCATTGCACTTGGCAGCAATTAAACACGTGGCGTAGTAGACACTACGATGTATTCTTATAAGCAGCCATGCTGCTCAGAGTGAATCCCCCTTTATCGTTGGTCATGTGCAGGATGCTATTGGCAGATCATATCATCATTTTGATTTAAAGCTTTCGTGACCACAGGGATTCAGATTCTTGGTTCTTTCGGTAAAGTCACGTACAAGGGAAATAATAAAATAATGAAAATATAAAACAATAAAATTCTCACGACGTTTCGACTGCAACACAAGCAATCATCATCAGGTGTGAAATCCACAACAAGAAAATGTGAAAAAAATTGCTGTCCGTGGTGCTGACGTTAAGAAAAAAACGGCACTTTTTTCAAATTTTCTTGTTGTGGATTTCACACCTGATGATGATTGCTTGTGTTGCAGTCGAAACGTCGTGATAATTTTATTTTTTATAGTTGTATTATTTTAGTATTTCCTTTCTACGTGACTTTACCGAAAGAACCAAGAATACACATCATCATTGTTTCATCATCATCATCATCATCATTTATCCAGCAGTCATGTTCAATCCACTGCCGGATGAATGCCTCCCCCCAATATGTCATCGTTTCTCGCCATCTGAGATGTAACTCCTCGCCGAGCGCCGGGCGAATATCATCGCTCACCCTCTCTTCAATGAGCTTCCTCTCGGACAAGTCCCATTGCTCGGCTGCCAATTCATCAACTTTCTTGACCATCGCGAGCTGTATTAATAGCGAAGCCTTTAATCCGTCCATCTTCTCTTCGTTATTATTAATCCTCGTGCTCCTCTGCCTTTCGATCAATTTCCCAGCGTGCGTCTTGCTGATGCCTCTTTGCACACCTTCAGGGTTTTGCGTTCGTTTGCGGAGAGACGCACTGGTGGCGGCACGCTGGCGCGGTGGTCACGGCAACGAACCCGGCTACCCCCGACTGTTACCGAGCAGCGGCGAACAGCGGCGGCACGTGATTCCTCGGTGCCTGACCGACATCAACCCACGGTGACGCGTGAAGTGGATGCGTCACGATCGAACAAATCGCGACGAATGCCAACGGGGGATTGGCGAGGAGCCGTAAACTAACGTTCGCCCTGCGTCGCTGACGGTAATGGTCGTTGCGAGTGGTCGTTTTCTTGTGAATGAAACTAACGCAACAAAGGGGGTTTACCAGCACGTGGTGTCACTGTTGCCCACCGGGAGAAGTGAAACCGAGTCTCGTTTTGAACAGAAGCATGGATGCAACTCAATAAAGCTGCCTCTACTCGAAGCACGCTTTTAATAACACGGAACAAAACATCGCACAAAAAGGTCTCAACAACGGTCGCGGATATTGGGCGATGGAATGCACGGCACGCGAATGACAACATAACGATAAAACATCCCTCCCTTGTGATCGTGGTAACGCGGCGATGAACATCTCCCACGCAGTGTGGATATGCGTGCGGAAGTGGCGACAATCTCGCGGATCGACACCGCCGCTCGGAGAACATCAGAACGAGGATCTTTTTTTGTTTTTTTTGGGGCCGGAGGAATCCGAGGAGCGACGAAGCACTTTTTGTTTCATAGATGTCCACTGCTTTCACAGGCGTCCAATAAACCGGCGGCGACCCCACGCGTCTCGTAAGCGAAGGGGGGGGGGGGATGCGGCTGCCGTCACTGAAAAATTCTCGTCGCAACAAGAAAAAGCAAACGGCACTCAGGGCGCCCCGGAAAAACGCTGGGGTCACGGCTCAAAGAGCAAAAGACGCGCAAACGTTTTGCCGGATGGCCTCGCTGAAACGAAATTGTGGCAGATTGGTGCAATTGACGATGGGCCAGAGCACACACCCCAAGCGGTGTAACCACAGTCGATCGGTGGGTCGCGCGCGGTGGGTTTAAAGCGCGAGGGTTCCCGACCCCTTCCGAGACACGTGGGAAAAGTAGGCCAAATACCCTCTCGAGAGGGTGTCTCTGGGCTATCCCCAAAGTGGAGGCCCTTCCCACCAGCAGTGGTGCGAGCAAGCAACCTGCAGGGCTGCCCCGTTACCTTTCAACCTTGACAATCACGTGCCCAAGGTAATGCGTCCTCTAATAACAAAGGCTCACCTCCTACGCATTCCACAAGTAGTGACTAATCTCATATCTGCATTTTCCATAAATATGCCAAATTCCTCTTGATATGCAAATTATTTTGTCAAGGCGCTCTTCCCCCTCCAACCCAGCTTAAATATACGCTGCCAAGCCTGGTGGTGTTCATTCAGACGCTGTCTTTCCGACAGACCTGTTCTTCACCTGAGGACGGCTGCTTGCGTTGTGGCCGAAACGTCGTGAGAATTATTTTAATATGTTTTATTTTTATTATTTGATTACTTCCCTTCTACGTGACTTCACCGAAAGAACCAAGAAGAAAAAAAGGTTCTGTCTCTCTCTCTCTCTTTTTTACAGGTGGATTTTTCACCGGCTTCGGTTTTGCAATTGTGTAAAGTGTTAACCAGTGTGACAAATGCATTTTTAAAACAAATACCACGCGTGGGTTTATAAAAGAGCCCCTCCTCAACTCTGTGGGTTGCCAGATTGTGTGTCCGCGGCTGGAGTTTTGTGGCGACGTGTAGTTTACAGAGATCGCAATCTAGTACGCAAGTCAAAAGGAGTCTGCTGTTGTGTTATTGTTTATAAGCACAGCTGATGCGCGGGTGGGGGGTGGAGGCACAACAAGATTAACGCCGTTGTCACTCGCACCGAGGGGGCTGGGTTAAAGCGAGGTCAAATTAAACGCATCCATCTTTTCATTATCTCACTGTTACACTTCCTTCTGCTGGCCGGTCAGTGCCATCTCTGGAAGCTTGCGATCAGCAAACCTCCACACGCAGGCCCCCCCCTCACGCCACTTCAGAACGCGTTACCCCCCCCCACTACTCGCCCACCCATACCGCATCACATCAGCCATGAGAGTACGCAATTACTGCGCGGCACTTACTAACATCGAAAGGAAATAGTTTCTTGTTCAACAAGGACGTTTACGTTCAAGTTATTTGTATTTTTTTTGGGCGGAGGGAGGGGGGCGGCCGAGTTTTAAGTTCAAGATAAGCGTCGCACACGCAGGTAATGTCACAACAGGTTACAAAAGGGCCCTACCGTAACAAATTGCATTTCTTCAGAGACAAACAACACACTCGCTCGCACACTACGTGCACCCGCAAACATTACGCATGGGAATAGGCAAATTGCAATAAAAAACGGGGTCTGGGCTTGTGTTTTTTTGGTGTAAGAGCCGGGGGACACGGGTGGGGGCGATGAAAGGCGCGCGGAACAGACTCTAAAGACAAACCACGATGCACACACACACGCGCACACGCACACACACGCGCGCGCGCACACACACACACGCGCACACACACACACGCACACACGCGCGCGCACACGCGCGCACACACACACGCACACACACGCGCGCACACACACACGCACACACACACGCGCACACACGCGCACACACACACACGCACACACGCACGCGCACACACGCACACACGCACGCGCACACACACGCACACACACGCACACACGCGCACACACGCACACACACGCGCGCGCGCACACACGCACACACACGCACACACGCGCACACACGCACACACACGCGCGCGCGCACACACGCACACACACGCACACACGCGCACACACGCGCACACACGCACGCGCACACACACGCACACACACGCACACACGCGCACACACGCGCGCTTACAGTGGGTCTCACAGCAGTCAGATCTCCGTCGTCCCACGTGGCAGAGACTCGAGAGCGGTGCACGCCGGATGTTTTTTTTGTTGATGTCGACTTTGCAAAATAGATGTCCCTCGTCTTTCCAAAATCGCAGCGGGCTCGCATGCTTGAGCGGGCCTTGCCATCACCCTGCCGGTTGGAACGCCATGTTCGCATTGCTGCCCGCGGGTCTCCGTGGCTCAATGGGAAGACGTCTGTTGAAAGTTCTGTTGTTTTTATGTCGTGTGATTTTTTTTTTCGTGTGCGCGAAAATGATTACAAATGTTACCAAAAATCCTCACAACCGACAACTTTTTCAATATTTTCCGAAATGTCTGTGTAAAAAAATAAAAAGCCGTGATTTAAAACAGAGGCCAGCTGCAGTAAATTGACTTGACAAAGATTGATTATTACGACTTAATATTTAAACGCACAAAGCATAAGGCTCACCCAAGCAGCAATTAAATACTTTGCCGATGACAAAATTTGTCACTTTATTGAAATGGGAAAGGCAATGAGGCACTGCAACAGGGGTGAGAGTAAATGTTGCCTTTTTCATTTAATGCCGTACAAATTTAATTAATTTTATGCGGTCTTTCTGAGCGTAGCTCAGAGCAAATAGAGAAGAGGCCGAGTTCCACACTGTGAACAGACTCCTTAAGCTATACATTTTTTATTTTACCTGATAAGACCCACTGAACTACATATCTCTTTTTTAGATGCCACCTGGCCCCAAATGATAGCTCAACGAAGTGGCTTATCACGTGGAAATGTAGACCACCCAAATACTCGAAACGCGTGTTGATTCTAAACGTGAAGGGAAAAACTGGAGGACCCGGAGAAAAATCCACGCGACTTTCGGGGAGAGAGACACGCAAACTTCAAATATTCCTAAGCTACTGCGCCTGCCACACGCATAGGCCATGGCCTAGCGCATCGGGGTTGTATTTGTCACGAGAGCTGGGGCTATCCAATAGTTTGAGTAAACGATTACTCATCCGCGGCTCGATTATTTGGCTAAATCAGACAACGCAAAATTGATGGGAGAAAAACAAAAAAAAGCCTCATCTCTGTTCCTCACACGTGCCGCTGGACGGGAGGTCATGGTCGAGGCTCGGTGACGGCATCGGGATCGTCGCATTGGGCGTGGCTTGTCGGGGGGGGGGGGGTTCCCGCCTTCACGAGCTGAGGGTGACCCAATGTTTTTAAAGGGGCCCAAGTAATCGACCACAATGGTCAATTATAGATTGTGTTAATTAGTTGACTTCATTGGAACACATTAGGCGACTCAATCGGCTAATTGTCCATTTCAGACTCAATACCCACCATCCAACCACAACAAATTGACTGCTGCTCGACATCCTCACTATCACTCTTTGTTTAATGTGTAACTCACTGCGCGGACAACATCAATGTAAGTTCCATTGAACCATGCCTCATACCGCACGCAAGAATTCAAGTACTTGCGACTGAAATGTTAAGTTCGATATTACATTGTATACGTCTTCATTGTTTTAGTTATAATTGATTCGTTTAATTTAACAATTCAATTTCCTTCATATTGCTTATATTTGATATTGTATATTTCATGTGTTTCATATTTGCGTTCTTTACTCAGGTCTCCCTTGACAACGATTTACTTTTGGTATAATTTTTTTTAAATAAAAGTGCATTGGGAGGAGCGGTGGTGCAGTGGTTAGCACACTCTGCTCTGAACCTGCAACCTGGACTTGAGTCCCTTGTCCAATGCGTGTCCAGGTTGCACCACGTGTCGTTGGGAATGATGTCCGACATTCCTGAACTGAAGATGCTCCCGGCGCGCGAAGCGAAACGTCGGACACCGTGCCGACCAACGCACGCTGACAAACGCAAAAATAACCGCGCAAACGCATCGGAGAGCCATAGAACCCAGCCGCCAACACCCACACAGTAGTTAGATCCCTGATCACGGCTAGCATCAGTAGTCGTGATATCTCAACCGATCCCAGACTGCGGCCGCTCCTTCACCAACTCGCAAATGACCGGCGTGGTGAAGCATGACAAACCCCCCACTCCCAAGATCGACACGGCATGGGGAGACCTCCGTCCAGCAGCTGATCGATGAAAGGTTTTGAATGAAAGTGGTTAATATTCTTAGGTTTTTTCGGTAAAGTCACGTAGGTAAAACATTAAAATTAATAAAAGTAAAATAAAATAAAATAAATGATACTCATTTACTTGATACAGCTGTCGTGGCTGTGACGGTTCCACCTGAAGACGGAAGCTTGTGTTGCCTCCGAAACGTCGTGATTTTTATTTTATTTTACTTTTATTAATTTTAATATTTTTCCTACGTGACTTTACCGAAAAAACCTAAGAATATGAATCCTTGCAGTCACGAAAGCTTCAGATCTAGAATGAAAGTGGTTTGTTCCACCTCCACATACGCACAGGCGTGAACTCGCTTGACCCTGTAGACACATCACGTGACCGTTAACAGCAAGCAGGGCAGAGCGGTGTCCTGGAGGTCCGCGTCTGCAGGCGACCGCAGCAGGCAGCGCGAGAACCATCCGGAACCACTCAGGAACACAGTATCCGATTTAAAACACAGTTTTAATTATTGATAATGCAATTACGCGCAGAATTGCTGCAAGCACATCATTATTATCTCCCCGTAAAGGAGGCCGCTAACTGGCACTGGAATTACCAAAAAGGCTCTCCGGAACACTTTTGTAAAAAATTGTGCCGTTGCATACTTAATTAGAACTCCGGACACTTTTATTTCTGCACGGGAACATTTGTAAAAAAATGTTTAAAATTCAAGCCGAGCAAATTTTCTCCCCGGGGGCCATCGATTAAAAATAGCGGGTACATTGTGAGGCCGAAATTATTTCCGAGACAAGGTCTTACCCGCTTGCAACGTCAGATTCTGCACGCACGCACGCACTGCCGCTCGGTGCAGTTCGCTAGATCCAAATGATGGCTCGCTCATACCCGGCTTGCAATTAAAAAAATGTAAATATACTGTATATACATATTCCTGTGGATTTTGTTGGTATGCTGATGCGTCCGTTCTGCTTATCGCTTCACAGTAACACTGCCAGATACTCCAGTTGTTAATCACGGTTCACGACTGCAACTGCACCGAGTCATTAAAGTGTTTTAAACTAGGGAGATAAACGTGCATACTTTGTGAATGCATATTTCACAACCGGTTTTCTTTCTTCTGGTCTTAAGTGCTCTGTCATGTACCAAACCTTTTCGGGATTATAAATCTCACGAGTATCCGTTTTAGCGTTGCCACATTACATATTAATTACAAAGAAAAACAAACACAATTTTTTTTTACTTTAAACAAGACCTCTCTTAGGTGTTCTTATTATTGCGCATGCATTATGCACGTATGATACTATTAAAATGCTCTTATTCCGTGTAAATAGTTTAGCGTGGTTAACTCAATCGACATGAGTGGCGCCACGGTGGAGAGATGTTAACTTCCTCACCTGGTCTGCAGGAGGTTCGTGGGTTCGATCCTGACCTGGACGCCGGTATATTTTGAGTTTGCATGTCTCTCTCACCCGTGGTCACGTGGGGTTTTCTCCGGGTCCTCCGGCTTTTCCCTCCACATTTAGAAACAAGCATTTAGCGTATTTGGCTGCCATGAATTTTCTTACCTGGTGAAAATAATATAGTTTCGTTTTAAATGCTGGTGCGGTTCTCTATTACTGGGCAGCGATGGGGTCAGTGAATGTAGGCAACAGAAAAGAAGAGAGACACCGCCAATCAATTATGGACCCATAAGTTGCTGGTTCGATACCAGAGCATGTATCTAATCAATGTCCCATGTTCTATGATCGAATACGAGCAGAGTAAAGACTCAGATTAAATCAGCTGGAGTCCCAGAGCTCCAGCTCTGAGGTCCCAACATCCAGGAATTATAACTTGCGCCTCCACGCATTACGACCTCCTGCTAATAATATTAAAAAATATGAGACACTGGTGACAGGACGCAGATTACCCAACTCACCAGGGATACCACCAAGGCGCCTGCTCAACGCCGATTGGTTTCCAATGCACTCCTTTGTTCGAATAAGTGGCATTTATTTGATTTTAAATTGAATTGAAAAATCGATCGGCTCAATACAAATGTTTACGTCCGTCACCCCCCCCCTCCCCCCCCCCCAAAAAAAACGCATCGTACTGCCAAAGAGAATGAGCACTTGCACTTGTTCACCCATCACATTTTGTCAAATAAATGCATTTGAACGCGGCGAATACGTTTTAATTCGATATAAATGGCACGTGACATACAGTTCTAATGAGGGCACCGCTATACTCTGTGGTTCTTTCGGTAAAGTCACGTAGCTATAAAATAAAATAGATAACGACGTTTCAGGCGCAACACCTACGTGACTTTACCGAAAGAACCAAAGAGTATGGATTCCTGCAGTCACGAAAGCTTCAAATCAACAGGGCACCGCTGTTAAAGCAAATCACACCACACGACGCCGGCAGAGCCTGGTTATACAGAAACAACAATTCCACGATTGAAAACGGTCAGCTACTCAACTTGCACAAATAAATGTGGATTCAAATGCGATGACATTTCTCCTCCTTGATGAACAACCCAGTGGAAGGTTTCAAACTCGGAGCCTCTTCACGAATGCCTCCTCCTTTCGGCTTTTCCCCGCCGGTCGCCGCACACGACGACGGAAATTCCTGCCGTGCAAATCCCAAACGTCAGGGCCTCGTGCACATTCAGCGAACGTCGCGACTGTGATGATCCGTCGCTATTTGTGAAGGGAGCGCAGTGTTGCCGTAGGAGAGTTTAGGCATCGACGTTTGGGAGAAATGGAAGGGAAACAAATGAGCACCGCACCGTGCGGTTTTGTATTTGTGATGATCATCTGAAGTCTCCGCTTGGAAGAAAAAAAATTGGTGACTTTCACGTCGATGGCTTCTGACTTGGTTATTACATAATACCTCATTGAGAAATCGTGGCAGGCATTGTGTATGGGCTTTTGGAAAACAATCCTCTGGAAACTGCTTAGGGCAACAGCAAATCCCCCTTTCTTATAAAGCACATGGCTACTGGGAATATATATGTCTCTTATTTTTGACGCCATAGCTTCCAAAGCAAACTCGATATAAATGAACCGCAGTCGGGTGGTACAGGGACCCTGATGGTGACTATGGGATACGATATCGATCTGCGCGATCAGCACCTTGTTGTTACAGAAATGGCTAAGGCCGCACTATATTTGTGCGCCGATTCCCTGCGTGCGTCGGTTTAAATCCTGCGGCGCTGCTTGTGGTGTTCCCCAAATAGACAGGCACACGACATTTTTTTTCGTAATAATAATAATACAATTATTACAGCCAGACATCGGTGACTTTGCACACCTCAAATCCAGCACTGCAGAAGCGAGGGTTTGTGGATCACCGCACAAGTGTTGTGAAACTCCCTTCCGTGGGCGTGGTGCTGCTGTGCCACGGCTCACCAGGGGAAGGCAGTGCAGCAAGTGGACCAATCGCCATCTGTTTCCATCTGTATGGAATAAAGCTTTGCCCCCCCCCCCCCCCCCCCTCATAGGCGCAGGCTATCTCTGGGCGCTCCGGTTTCCTCCCACGTGTAAACACTCATTCATTGAACGATAGCACACCTTGATACGTAGAGGATCGCAGAGCTTGGAAAGTTGTTGACACCGGCTCATTGCGTGGCTGCCGTTCTGCTTATGCGTGACTCCTCTTCGCTCCTCTGATTCGTTCCAACCTTTTCGAGAGCGAGCGAGCGAATATTGTGGGGCAGAATATTACAAGCTGAAGTCATTTCTATGAACGTCCCATTCATAACGCGGACACAATTCGCGTGGCGAGTCGATAACGCAAGTCATAGACGCGGAATGCCCAGCCCATCTCCTATGCACGTACAGTCCACGCTGTGAAATCCACTGCTGGTTGAGCTCCCCATGCGGCGCAGGCCGCGGATGATATTCGACCATACTTCGTCATGCTGCTCAGTACGAGATGGCAGAAGCAGGGCGCATAGATGCGGGAGCATAGAAGTGCAGTACAACCGTGGATTTTGCCGCAATGCCGTCTGCTGCTCACGACATGCTTGAGACAACTTTCATGTGCACTGTGGTCGCCCATTCAAGCCCAAATGTGGCTTAGCTTCTGGAGGTTTGACGAGATCGTGCCCATTCCTGGGGGTTTCGTCAGAGGCGTTTTTTTCCCATTGCCGACCAGAACAGAAATGCTGAAACATGTTCCCTCTCAATGTGCCTAGAAGTGAAAGTCGCTGAGATTCCTCGACTGTTAAACTGCTGCATTAAGAGGCTGCGACGGCCAGTTAAGTGAGGAGGGAAACATTGACAGCGTTAAATTTAGATTTAAAGCTTTCGTGACTGCAGGGATTCATATTCTTGGTTATTTCGGTAAAGTCACGTAGAAGGGAAATAATAAAATATATTTATATATTTTTAAATCGCGCGAGCTAATGTCGGTCTTGGCCGCGTGGTCGCAGTGATTGCGAGCGAATGCTGTCACGTAGAAGGGAAAGAAAAAATATTTATATTAAATAATAAAATAATTTGCATATGTTTTCTTATTTCCCTTCTACGTGAAATAATTAAATATCTTTATATTAAATCAATATTAAATAATATAAATATATTTTATTATTTCCCTTCTACGTGAAATAATTAAATATCTTTATATTAAATAAATATTAAATAGTATAAATATATTTTATTATTTCCCTTCTACGTGACAGCATTCGCTCGCAATCACTGCGACCACGCGGCCAAGACCGACATTAGCTCGCGCGATTTCGCTGCACGCACAGACGCGTGTCGCGGAGCGTGCACTACGGCGGCAGCGGCGGCGAGTCACAAGCTGCCGCGGTGACGCACAAGCACGACACGAAGCGACGCAAATTTGCAGTTGTCACGCGTTGTACTGCGTGCGGAAAAGTGGCGCAAAAGCGACGGGAGAGGCGCTTGGTGCGCTGCTCCCCACCGCTCCGTCGAACCACCGAACCTGGGTTTGATTCCCAGCCGCGGATCGGTGGCGCGATCCAGTCTCGAGCCGCCCTCCCGCCCGATCTTGGACCCGATGCCAACACCCGCCATTCGCCACTTAGTGACGGTGACTTCACGGCGCCTGTGCCAGGCCAGGTGCACTCTGAAGCGCCACGTGAAGTGTCGAAGGCTCGCTGACAGGAGATCGCGGGACAGACCCCAGGTGCCATCGGTTGGCTGACTGAGATGACTGGCAGATGCTACAGGCCTTCAACCCAACTCCGTACGAACCACCATGGTGAAGTATGGTAAAAACAAGCCCCATGACCAACACAGGCGTGGGGAAGGCCTTCATTTAGCAGTGGATTCGGTGAGTGAATTGAGCCTTTTCTCCCTCTGCGTACTTTTTGCCACATGAAGCCTCACACTCACAAATAGAATTGGCCAAACATCCCAATAGAGGACCCTCATAAAAACGATCCTTGAGACTCAGTGAGGCTTTTCTGGGTTACATTTCGGCCATTACCCTGACTATTAAGACGGCACCAATGGCAATGGGTATCCAAGCCTGGTCTAGGACTCCCCCTAAGTAAATTCAGCCTTAAAATGAGTAAATCTACGGTGAGGTGTCAACATCGTGGATGGGGAGGCGAAGCAGCTGTGGTGCAAAAACGTGTATTTATTTCTCACATGGCCCACGCTCGTTTTATCGGGCGCTCAGAAAATGCATTTAGCTCCAAAGCGTGGGTCGATGACAAACACTGAGAAAACCTTTTCCCCTTTTATGTCAGACTGAAACCAGAACGCGAGCAGCTCTAAGAAAAAAGGAAAACGCAACCGCCCTAATCCCCTGATCACCCTCACCCCTGCGTCACGCATTTCATAAAAACAAATTGGTAGTCGGGAAATGTCCATCCAATTAACACATTTATAGAAAATTAAAATGATAATACCAGGAGCTGCTGTGCTGCAGACATGCTAAGAGCGTGTGGCATCGATGACCAATGTATTATGTATAGCGGACGTACCTAAGAGAGAACACATTTTTGGGAACCGCTTTAAAGGATGTGAAAACTTCTGGTTTGGGGCAAAGTCACGCAACGGCTGTGCGTTCTTTGGATTTAAAAATCAACATTTCCCCCATCCGCCAAAAATGTATAAAAAACAAACACAATTCAGTGGAGGAAAGTAATGAAGTCACGTGTACTTTATTGTTATTTACAACTAACGGGATGAGGATGAATACATACCTATATCGTGCGTATTAGCATTCCCATTAATTTTTATGTACATCTGCAATCGTTTTGGAAGATTAGTTGATTTTTCATTTTTTTCATTTTCATCGCCACGAAATGATTGTCTTTAGGGGCGTGTGTTGTTGTGTTCATGTTTTTATTTTGCTGCTTTCAAGTGAAAGAGTTTCGAAGAAAATGTTGTCCAATTAAGCGTGCGTCCACGGAGGATTTCACCGCGTGCGTGGGAGTCATGTGCGAATAATATCGGTAGATGCGTGTCTCTGTTGCAAGTGATCGCAATTCAATTAGCTGCTTCAGATGTGCACGCACGATATGATGAAAAGCGCAAAAGAAAATTATAAACTCTTTGTTTACCAATAATATAGGGGTTTTTTTGGGTTACATCACGTAAATATAAATGTGTCGTTAAATCGCCACCACCTGAACACAGCCAACTAGTAAAGTTTGTCACGTAAACAGAACAAGCCAATTCGTTACTCGTACAGCAACACCGGTGTGTTGCCAATTCGATACTCTTACACGTGTCTACCCCAGGAAAGCCACAGAGTCCCAATAATCTTCTTTTCATGAAGGGCCTGCATTAAAATTTCCATTGGGTTGTCTGGCCAATGACTTTCATGTCTATTTGGCATGTGGGAGCAAACTGGAGCAGCCAGAGATACATTCAATGAACCAGTGGCCGACCTCGCAGTATAAGCCTACAATACCTGATTTTCTCGGCTTCTCTCCCATCCAAGTACGAACCAGGATCAACTCTGCTTACCTTTTTGAGATTTGACAAGATCTTGACGCGTACGGCGCGATACGGTCGGAGGCAAAATGCCAAACCAAGCTGCAAAGCCGATGATCCGCGAGCTGTCTGCTTGATCCCTTCCCTCTGTGACCCAAGACAAATCAGCCCACCTGTCCTTGAAACGTCTTGCTTGTGATGCTAATGGATTGCCGTGTTTTTCGAGCTAATTATGTTTGTTAAATAACCTCAATTAGCTACCCCAGGGGGGGGGGGTTAGATTCAATGGCAATACCCGAAGCTAGGTGCCTCCCAGGATGCCTGTCCAGATCATATTCAAAATAGCTGCTAATTAAGCCAGACATATGCGCTGCGGCTTGACGCAGAATGTAAAAACAAACCCTCGTTACGGGGGAGCGCCACATCCGTGTACGCCAACTACATAATTTAAGCGAGGCCAATCGCGAGGCATATGCTGAGAGAGTGATTTCTCTCTTTAAATCATTGAAACAAGGGTGCTGGAGGGGCGAGGTGGGGGGTAGGGGGGGTTCTATTCTCGCGCTTAGTTATTGGATAATACATCGCGTGGCCCTCTTGGGATACCGAACCGGGCAAAACAAAATCACGCTCCGAATGCAGTCGCGTGCTGGAAAAATAAAAGTTGTTTTTTTTTTAAACCGCGGCAGATGCTTTTTTTGCAGCTCTCGGCGATGGAGCCACCCGATTAACGAATTTGATCCCGCGGAGGGGCTTATACAGCGCGCGCATCCAAAGAAAAGCACAGAGCGACGAAACGAGTTAATTTCGTGGCGCTGCTCAGGAGGATGGCTCCCGGAGGCCCCGAAGCGCCAAGCCTCAAAGCCTCCCACCAGCTGCGCGCCCTATCTGCATTTCCAAGCCGCGGGCGCGGAGTGGCAGTGACGGCTCCCGAGTTCGCTTTGTGAGCAGCCACGCGCCCCCCACCACCCCCGCTCTCCCCCCCCATCTCCCTCACCCCCACATTGCTGTTAAGCCCACTCCACCGTTCCCTAATGCTCATCCACACGTTACATATTGTTGTTTTGAAAAATCTACCGTAAAGTTAAGTTTCATTCACTCGGCGGCAGTTCGCCACCAGGCTGTAAAGGGTTTTCTGGTTTTAAAAAAATATCTAAATGTCTATTTCTTTTTGTTCGCACTGCAGAAGCGAGCCCTCTATTTACGTATTTGTTTGCATTGTGGGAAAACAATTCTGCAGGTAATTAATAACGCTACGAATGCAACGATTACGAAACAATTACATTGATTCTTACACTCACCGCGCATGCATTGTTGAGTGCATGCACAGGAGGCCGATCATTGATACTCTCCGTATATCACACGCAAACTACACTCTGATTTTACCTTGAGGCTAACGGGATGAGCGAAACAGAATGTTAAAAGGGTAGGACGGATGAATCAACAGAATGTAAACGTAACAACGGAAAAGAACAAAACGAGAATAGGTTTTTTTTTTAAATTCGAGACCTCGAAATCTTGAGAATTCATCTAAATCACTCAGGAGTGGCTGTGCATCAATACATTTCCTTGTCAACACCACAACGTTCGTCGCTGGTCGCCGGTTCTGTCCATCGCATTTGTGTCGACAAATGACGGGGCCACTTTCTTTTTGTTACCAAAGAGCTGCAGAACATCTTTGAATTGTCCGAATGTGGTGCCGCTCACTGTGCAATGAGTCCTATTGACCTGAGTTTGATTCCCAGCCAGGAGGCAAAAAAAATATCAACGGTGAGTGATGTCCCCACGTATCCCTAGCACCCACCTCCCTTCACCAACTCGCACTGACCAGCTTGGTGAAGTATGGTTAAACAACTCCCCCCACCCACATGACCAAATCTTCATCCAGCAGCGGATTAACAAAGCTTAGAAAATTGTTCGTAAAAAATGTATCAAATTTCACGAAAACCTTAACATCTGCCATGGACAAAACACAGCACCGTGAGCCCACAATACGAACTAATCAACACGGAGCCCTTGTTGACAATGGTAAAGCCATTTCTAATGTTGCACCCGCAACCCTCGCTCAACCGAGGATTTCACGGAACGGTGGACAAAACGCCAGGGCCAGCGGTAGTGGTTGGTGGCTTAATAAAATATAACCGCTCCAATATCCAGTCACCCTTGCCGATGACAACAAAGTCTATTAATCTGGCTCACATTCTTCCACAGACACAGAGGGCAGCTGCATCAAATGTTGACACTAATGCTAAGGTCACCTCCAATTGGAAATGCCGTTCAGGGACGGGTCAGCCAGCCTGCTTTGTGCAGCAGTGACAATGAGGGTGTTGTGTGAGCTGCTCCGGGTTGTAAGGTGATGTGGGGGGTGGGGGTGGGGGCGGATGGGTCTGCCAGCTGTGGTTATTCAGGGGCTTAAGGCAGGTACAAGAACACACATCTAGGGGAATAGGGCACGAGGCTGCCTTTATAAAGGAGGGAGAGAAAGAGCAGATGTTTGTTAACGGGGAAACGCGCCACACGTTTGAGGTGGTTTGGTTTCCGGATGGGTGGAGGTGATGTGTAGCAATTGTTTTGATAGTCGGGGTGTTTTTGTTGTCGTTGCAGATAACAGTGATAACACTCTTTATTTACAGAGTCAATCGCCACCCAGTCTCATGACAAATTTTTCATGAGGGTCTGGCTCAACGTTGGATAATTGGCAAATGCGTGTTCGGCACATGAGCGAAAGCCGGGGTGGCCAGAGAACATCAACGCACACGAGAAGGTAGCATTAAAAACTCCGTAAGGATGGATTCAATAATCCACTGCTTTACTGGCATCTCTTGGTGACCCTTTAGCCAAAACCTACAACACATAAGTCGTGATTGATTTTTGGGTCAGACCGCCGCGTAAGTAAAATATGTGTCGTAAACCCTACACCACCCGACACGGCCAATTAATACAGTTGTTACGTGATGAACAAATGTGGGAATTAATTACTGAACCCTCCGACACACATTTTACTTCCACGGCGATCTGACCCAAAATCAATGACAAATAATGATGTTCGTCGCGAAAGTCGACACGTTAAACCTACAACACACGCATTACCCCCAGCATAGTCTCATGCTCAACACTGCATATCTTCTAAGATCTGACGAGGCCAGGGCGCATGCAGAAAACACTCGGTCGTGCGTGAGCAAATACATTATTTCATCATCGCACTTTCATCCCAATCAAGAAACCGCATCACATTCATTCAGAACCAGGTTGGAGTCCATTAAGGTAACATATTTATTTTAATTTAAAGCTTTCGTGACTGCAGGGATTCATCTTCTTGGTTCTTTCAGTAAAGTCACGTAGAAGGGAAATAATAAAATAATAAAAATAAACCATAATAAATAATAAAATAAAACATTTTGCTTTTGCTTTAATAATAAAATTATAATAATAAAACATTATAAATATTAAAATTATGTTTTTATTTTTACTTTTTTATTATTTCCCTTCTACGTGACTTTACCGAAAGAACCAAGAAGATATTGATTTCAGTTCGAAACAAACCTGGGGTCAACGCTCAAACTCAGTGCTGTGCTTTTGCTGTATAATTCTATCCCCAGTGTGACCTCAGTAAACAATGTAGGCCACGGGCATTCCGTCTGAATCCTAGAGAGCCTAAGCTTCTGCGTTCACGCCATCAAAGACACCCGACGTGACACGACACGTGCCCTATTTATGCAGCTCACCCCGGAAAGATGACTGGATGAGGTGCCTCCAGACACCCCATCAGTTATGGGAGATGTTTCACCACCCGTTACAATGATGGTCAGTGCAGGTTAGGTGTTCAGCATAACACTTAAGGCAATTTAAAACCTAACGCTGACCCTTACCAATGAGAAGAATAAATCAGCCTACAGGCTGCCATTTTCTTGGACACCAAAATCTAATATTTCGGGTGCTTTTTCTAGTTACTGCTGAATCAAACACTAGCTTACAAAGTAGCACAATTATTTTTCGATTTAAAGCTTTCGTGACTGCAGGGATTCATCTTCTTGGTTTTTTCGGTAAAGTCGCGTAGAAGGGAAGTAATAAAATAATAAAAATAAAACATAATAAAATAATATAATAATTCACTATAATAAATAATAAAATAATGTTTTCTAGTCCTTCTCGAACGTCATTAGAATTGACATTAGTTACTCGATCGTGATTATTTTTACATCTAAGATTAGAGGAAGGTTTAATGTTACTTAATAACACACGTGGTGGAGCAGTGGCACAGTGGTTAGCGTACTTCAAAGCAAGCAACCTTAGTTCGATTCCCAACGACGGCTAACATCAGCAGACGAGCAATATCTGAACCCACAACCGACCAGCAGCATAACTGAAGTATGGTCCACTAATCAAAACCCCGTGACCCACACAGCGTGCGGAGGCCTTCATCCAGCAGTGGAGTGGCAATGGGACGGTGTACATTTAAGCAGAGTGCAAAGCCATCACACAGATTGCAGGTGATCACGGTTATTTTTTTTTACGAGAACTCCAAAGCAAGGTGCGATTGTCAGCACACTTGATTTGTAATGCACAGGTGACAGGCGTCTCCCCCTCAATGCAATGGGAAAAATCGGGAACACGAGAGTTGGTTGATTGGCAGGTCACGTGTGGTGGGGGTAAAGTGTGGGTCCTCCCACCTCTTCCAAAAGATGCCCCACCAGCGTGGAAGAATGCCCTCTGGACCAGTGCTCTTCACTCATTTTCAGACGGGGGAGGGGCGGGGGGGTTGAAATGTCGCCGATAAGACATCAGTGTGAGGGCCGCTACAGATTTTAAACCATTGGGGGTTTGACAGCAGCACGATGATGATGATGGGGGTCATTTTCACATTTGTGTATTGTCGGGGGCCGTACGTCAGGGGCCGCACTAAAGGCTTACAGAGGCCGTCAGTGGCCCCCGGACCATGCAATGAGGAACACCGCTCTAGAGGAGCTCACCAGAGCTACTTACGTGTCGCGCGTGGAGGCTCTTCCACCAACAGTGACGCGAGTAAAACGGTTGCAGGGCCTGCGCCTTTTTGATTTTATTTTGCCCTTCATCGCAAAGCGAGGAAGACCTCACAGAGAGAATGCCTTGACGACGCCGCCATCAGAGATTGGTGCCAGAAAGACGTGGCCACTTCTCGAGCACATTGGCACAGGACAGAAAGGGACGTGGAGACAAATGACCGAACTGTGCAAAGTGGACTATTCTTGGGTTTTTTCGGTAAAGTCACGTAGGTAAAAAATGTTACTTAAAATGAATAAAAGTAAAATAAAAATAAAATAAAAATAAAAATCACGACGTTTCGGAGGCAACACAAGCCTCCGTCTTCAGGTGCAACCGTCACAGCACGCTCGCTGTATCAAGTAAATGAGAAATTCCAAGAGATTCGACCCAATATATATACTTTTATTAATTTTAATTTTAATTTTTTTACCTACGTGACTTTACCGAAAAAACCCAAGAATATGAATCCTTGCAGTCACGAAAGCTTCAAATCTAGAATCAAAGTGGACTACCTACGGGGCCACCTTGCACCACGGATCGCGATGATGAGCGAAAGCGAAAGGGGGCGTGCGTGTTAATTCTCAGCACGGAGCGCCACCGGGAGGGATTTGACTCTGACGACGCGAGCTAAGCAGTTCCCTTGGTCAGCCCGGGGAACCAAAAGCCAACCGGGCTCTCTCCACATAATGCCGCCTTGCGCGTGCCTCCGGCCACACATCCTAAAGCAAACGGATCTTTTTTCTCTCTCTCTCTCTCTTAAAGCGGCACGTTCAAGTAAACGTTATCACCATTTAATACGTAGTCGGCTTTCACGGGGATTGTGCAGTGTTTTGATTCGTAATTGATTTTTGGGGCAGATCGCGTGATTGTAAACAGGTGATGAAAACCATTCGCTTATTGAAGGCACAGGACTGGAAGGGCATCTTCAAAATGTTGGCTCTTGCCTGACGAAGCTGGTTGTAGCTTTGAGCGAAACGTCCAAACCCATTTGTTAGATGTTGTGAGGTTGCTCTCCACGATACTGGTGGTGCTGAAGCGGTAATAC
Organism: Lampetra planeri; assembly: GCF_965212315.1. Taxonomy (NCBI): domain Eukaryota; kingdom Metazoa; phylum Chordata; class Hyperoartia; order Petromyzontiformes; family Petromyzontidae; genus Lampetra; species Lampetra planeri. Next base: position 13,023,542 of record NC_136117.1, read on the forward strand.
ATTGATTGACACATTTGTTCACGTGACGACATAATTGGCCCTGTAGGGTGGAGGAGGGTTTACGCCACACATTTTACGTGCGTGATCTGACCCAACATTAATTATAAAGGTACAGCCCTGCAATTACTTGCCAACGCCACTGCTGTTGGACTGGCATCCACTAAAGGGAGCTCTAGAGAACCCTTCTATAAACTACTTAGGTCTATTCTTCCACGCTGACCAGACGTCGTTGAAGAGGTGGGATTATCCCACACTGTACTCCACTACACGTGACAGAGGCGGGAAGATTTAAGAAACAAATCATATTCACCACAACAACAATACTAATAATGCATGATATTATAATAATAACGTCCCTACTCATTCTGACGATGTTAACAGCGACAATCATGACAATTAATGTCTACTGAGTTGTTAGGCGTGCATTTAGAACTTCTTTCGCACCGCGCGCATTCCCAACTGTGCTCATCGGAGGTTGCAGCGAGAGAGCAGGCCGCGCGTGCCTGCGTGCACACTTTGACGGCGGCGGCGGCGCTGGTAAAGCAGCCTGCGGAGTGGCGTTTCGCTCTCCCAGGGAGAGCACGCCTCGTTTATTCAGGGACGCCGCACCTAAAGCACGGCAAGCGTGGGGGCGGGCGGGCACGGGGGGGGGGGCGGATAAATCTCCTGCACGTAATTTCCCTGCGGCAATGTTTCCAAGTGTAATCACACCGGCCCTGCGAGACGGGATTAGGCGACGTGGTTCTTGAGTATCGCCACGCGCGCTGGGGTCACTTTTAAAGTGCGGGGCGCGGTGGTCATCTCGTCTCGTAAATGTGCGGTCTTCCTGGGGAGCGGCATCTGTGCCCCCCCCCTCCCCACCCGGTACCCCCCCCCCAAACCCACCCCCGCCCCCCAACCTCTAATGCCCACAGCTAGAAGCGTGCGAATTTTAATCCCGGTCGGTGGTTGGATGCAGCCATTCGTACCTCGTGGCTCAATTTAAAAAGAAAATGAGTACCGGCTTTTCGATGTGTGTTCAAGTTGTACCGCGTGGCCGTTGTGCGTTACTTTCGACCTCTTGCTCCACGTACAATTGGACTTCTTCAGAAACCGAATAGAGCCCGGCACGTGGAGCGAAACGTTGAACATCGCGGCAAACAGCACGCAGTACGACCCGGAAAGCGCATCCAAGAGCCGTACAGCGCAGCAGACGAAAACCTACACGTCAGTAATGTCAGTGCCGCTTTATGGCATGCCAACACTGGTCGTCCGATAGACATGCTCGCCCCCTGTCACAAGAACGTGGAATTTCCACCGCTGGCTGAGGGCTTGTTAACAAAAATCGAAAGCCATGGCATGCCGATTTGAACAGGTAACCACCCATATGTGTATCACAGAGACACTTGTAAGGAAATTGTAAAGTTATGGCAGTCAAGGTTTTTTTTCAGATCATTCCAAAAGCGTGAAAATATATATCCTCGATTATATAGCTCCCAGACTATACCTTACAAGAAACTTTATCTGTGTAAATCTCTTGAGAGAATATTACTTATTTCACACCCATTATCTTTAATGAGGTAGGAGCCTATTAATTTATCATTCCGATGACGTACAGTTTTTTTTTTCCGATTCTCCTCTGATGACGTGCGATTCTGGAATCGGAAGCAAAGGGCCATATAAGCGGGTGTATGGTACAGTTTGGTGCCAGCTATCAAAGAGTGTGGTCGTGTCGCCACAGTTCTTTGCGGTGAGTACAATGTCTTTAAAAACAGCGACGCTTCGCCTCTCTAAATACAATTAACGCCCCATCCTGCAACTTGCAGACGTCTCGGAATGGGAAAGGGTTAAGTCAAGTCACGTGCCAGTGAGACCCGGGGAAGAGCACTAGTGCACAGCATGGGGACACACACGCACGCATGCCCACACAGTATGGAACTGCGTCCCTTGCGATGACAACCCAAGGCGTCCTCCGTTCCTCTCCAATCTCCCCGAGCGAGCTCCCTTCAACAGTCCCTTACTTGACTTAAAGCTTTCGTGACTGCAGGAATTCATATTCTTTGGGTCTGTCGGTAAAGTCACGTAGATGGTTCAAAGAAAATAACAAAAAACTACGACTTTTCGATCACAACACAAGCGATTGTGATCTTGATGACGATCGATCCTGATGTGTTGTGATCGAAACGTCGCTTGTGTTGTCGAAGCGTCGCTTGTGTTGTGATCGAAACGTCGTAGTTTTTTGTTATTTTCTTTTAACCATCTACGTGACTTTACCGAAAGACACAAAGAATATAGTCCCTTACTCTTCACAGCTGCTGTCAATTGGTAGAAGCCATAAGTAGCTTGGCAGTGCACTATTCGCTTTCTCCACCCATAAGGTGTCCCTAGCACTGGATAACCTGGTGGGCAGGGCCATTCAAAGAGAATAGCCGCTTGACCAAAATTCAACAGGTGCCCTTGCAGGGATACATGTGGTGGGCGGAAGCAACCAAAGGAAAGGCACGATCAAAGGCCACCGGGTTACCCGAGCAGAGAGAACGCGGTTTGGCAGTGAACCAAAGGGTCGCGTGACCAAAGTCCACCGGGTGTCCTCGGAGCAAGGCTCCTGGCGAGCAGGATCCACAGCAGAGAATTCGTGATCGAAATCCAGCAGAGAGAACCCGGGGAACAGAATCAACCGCGGAGAAGACACGTGATAGACACACACTAGGTGTCCCCGAGCGCAGAGTGAACTCGGTGGGCAGGGTCATTCAGAGAGAAGCAAGACGCACGCTGCCCGAAACGCCAGTTCGTCACTGCCGTGCGTGCTGCCAAAAGGCCCCGTCTTGTGTTTCCTACCAATTGTCTTGAGCTAGACGCGAAGCCATCCTTGCAGAGCGCTGAGATCCGACGAAAAAACTCAGTGGCAATGAGATTAAGACGAGTCCGCAACGAGGACTACGATAGGCTGCAAACTCACTTTACCAAATGCCTATCATTGCCATCCCGTTGCTTAGCAGTAGTGACAGTGCCATAAACCCAAAACCTCCGAGCGATGTGTTTATTTGTTGGCCATGAGTGCCAAGGAAAAGAGGCAAGAGCAGGGGGGACATGATGTAAAGATTGGCGATATACAAAAAGGTGCGAAATAAATAATAAGCATGCATAAGTGTAGCTGTCTTTTATGGTGCAGAATGGGAAAGTGATGGTGCAGTGGCTCATACGCAGCCTTGTGAACCCAGTAAGCTCATTTCCTGACTAAAGTGAGTGGCAAATTAAGCCTGAACCAGCCCTGATTACTGCGCCCCCCCCCCCCCCACACACACACAAATGCCCCCCATTCGTCAACCCACACCGACCACTGTAGTGAAATATGGTCAAACAAATCATATGACTGACACAGCATTCGGGGAGGCCTTCGTCGAGCACTGAATTGACAAAGAGCTGTACATTATTATCGTTCGTAACGTTATTGCTCAACAGCGAAGATTACAAATTCATTAATATATGAAGTGGAAAAAAACCTTCAGTAGAAATAAATTTCACCCTATAAAAAATGACGTAATGTTAATCACTAAATATATTAAACATGTACATATTAGTCATAAAAGGATATATATATATATATATATCGGCTAGGGCTAGGCTAGACAAAAATAACTGCGGTAATAATTGCAAGCTGTAAATTGATGATTTAATGGATGACATTAAGTCAGTCGGAAGGGTGACTGAGGATTGCATAACGCATCTCTCGCTCCTAGCAGGGCCTGCAGTGACCTACATACGACGAGCAGAGCGCGCCTCCACTCACAAACACACCGCGCTCAACACTCTACAATATCTATTGTGTCTCGTGCATTATCCCACACGGGATAATTGTGCCCTAAATGAATCACGGGAAATGTGCGACAATCTTAGTGCAGTCCCCAGAGCAGCGTCATCGGGCGCCATCGTCCGGCGGACATCATTCGCGGTGCTCACAAACAGGTGGGGGTGGGGGGGGGGGCCCGGGGGGTGGGGTGGGGGGAATAAGGGAAGGGGGGAGGTGGGGGGATGAGGGGGGTGGGAGATGGGGTGGTGGGGGGGCTCCTCAAATGGGCTGGAATGGAAATACTTGAGAACAAAATGTGTAAGATTTATGCGATGTCACTTCTGTTTTGTGCCACTTGCTCTGGGGGGCGGGGGGGGAAATATCACAAGCAATGTACGGAAATAAATTATAAATATCAACCTGTCAGAGGGTTTTGTTGAGGTGGTTTCATTTTTGTTTACGCCCTGCACAGGAGCCATTCCGCGGCGTGCTGCCAATCAGCGCTTTCCGGGCAAGGGTTTGGCACCGCGCTGTGCTTCCGTTCGCTGCCCCCCCCCCCCCCCCCGTATGTACCGTGGTGCGAACAACATTTCAACATACTACTTTGTGCGTACACAAAAGACGGATGCGCCTTGCCAAACACCTCCGTTGAACGCAATGGACGTCGGGGGTGATCGGAGTTGGCTCGGATTTCGGAGAATTGGGCCAGCCCCGCTGAAGGGCCCGGGTTCGACTCCGTGTTGTGTACAGTCGTCATTCAACGGGATTCTCGTGTGGAGCACGTTGAGTCTTCTCAGCCCCCAGTCAACAATGACCGTTTCAACAAAATTGATGTCCCGCTGCCATGAGACGGGCATCTCTTTAGCAGGGCTTGTGGGATAGTGCGACGTGTCCCCGTGCGGATTTCGTGTCGCTTGAAGGGTACTCTGACGCAGTTCTGCGATATTTCCTTGCGCGGGCCGCTCTCAGACACACGCGGAGTGACGCGCTGCCCGGTGGCAGGTTCAAGTGGACATTTTGTCTCGTGACATTCCGCCAAGAGCCCAGTTGAATGTTTAATGGTGAGTAGAGTAAAGCACGTGCTGACACCAGGTGGAGCTCTCCCTGGCTGGATATCGGCTCATTTAGGTCATTATGTCTGGGGACACAACAAAGGGTGACCCTCCTGCCAAACGTACCCACACGGCACCAATTGTGCCCACCACAATTGAGCCCTGGCACAATTATCGGTGCCGCCGTGATGCCCCCCCTGCCCACCCCCGCCTCTATCCGCCCAGCGGTGTAAGCGGGTGCGCTCCGGGGAGTCGATCGGAAGTCCGCGCGTGTTGGGGTCGAGTGTGGGTACTCTCAACTCTTGCCGAGACGTCTGCCCAGCGTGGAAGAGGAGTCCACAGATACATGGGAGAAGGGGCTCTCTGGAGCTTCCTGTAGTGGCGGCCCTTCCAGCAGCAGTGGCTTGAGCAAGCGATTGCAGGGCTGCGCTTTTACCTTTAACTTCAACACCGGTGCAGCCCATGGAGCTTTAGGAAAGGAGAAATCCGACCACAGCTGTCGTCGATAGCTAAGTGAAGAGAGGTTGTATCATGAGTACGTTCTCTCTGCGTGAGGCTAAGCGACCGTGGAATGCCCAGGCTGTCAACAAAACAGCTCGCATAATCAGTGTGCACAATGTGACCGCATTAAGTGGGTGTGTACGGACTCTCCCCCCGCTCACGAGCTGATCAATTGCCATGATTAGAGGTCACAGTTCCACATAAGTGCCAATTCTCTTTTTTGCGTCCATTTTTGTATTGTTTGTAATGTCTGTCTCAATTGTTGTGTTATTTGGACTGTCTCGTCCGTGCCATGATCCTAAATTGTAAATACTACAAAATATCCGTTCATGCATACTTTGATGCAAATACAGTGAGCTCAATCGTTTATTTTCACGAAGAAAATCACTAGGCGTCCGATATGAATGCTTTCCGTGGGCTTGTGCAGGATAGCATCGTGGCTAGATCGGATGACGACCGGTGGTGGAGATTAATGACGAATGGCAGCCAAAGGAGGGATCTCATCTGAGCGGATGAAACCTCGGGGATAGAGCGATGAGATCAGCTCATGTGCAGGGGCTAAGTTCAATTTGTTGCATCGAGCGAAGGCGATCGCTTGGAGAGGCCTTCAGCCAGCAGTGGAAAGATCATGGCTGATTATAATGATGATGATCACAAAAAACACACAGCGTGTATGCTGATGATTTTGTTTTTTGCATTGACACAAGGGGCAAGGAGGTGTTTTAAAGTGCAATGATTCACCTTCCTCTGACTAGCCTTACATTTGGTAAACAAAATTTGACTATTATTATTTCGTGAGGTTGCTCAGCAACACGCTCGCGATTCACCATGGCAGCCTCACGCTGCCCCACAGCATGAAACACTACGGACCCGCGGCACTTTATCGAGTGGCGAAGGATCTGCCATCTGCCTCTAGCTGCAGGCCTGGACCAAGAGGGCAAAGGGGGGGTGGGGGGGGGAGCGAGACTGAGAGTGGCCAAGGCAGGGGAAGAGAGGCGGAGTGTGAAATTAAAAATGGATGCAACCGCCAAGTGCCTGGGGCAACACAATGACAAGTATAACGGATGGCCCATGGGGGTGGGAGGGGAGGGAAGAGAGGGAGGGAGGGAGAGTAAGAGACAAATCCACCACGACAATTGAGAGTTTCGCACAATCCCCCAATTTGCCAGCGTCGCGGCGGGCATCTGCAGACAGGCCCGCCCGTAAGCGAGCGCCGCCCGCCCGTAATTTATTATGACGGGCGCGCCTATTGATTTAAGGGCATGGAATGCCAAACAAAATTTTTTATCAATTTAAAGCTTTCGTGACTGCAGGGATTCATCTTCTTGGTTTTTTCGGTAAAGTCACGTAGAAGGGAAATAATAATAAAATAATAAAAATTAAACATGATAAAATACAATTCTCACGACGTTTCTGAATGACAGACCTGTTCTTCACCTGAGGACGGCTGCTTGCGTTGTGGCCGAAACGTCGTGAGAATTGTATTTTATAATGTTTAATTTTTATTATTTAATTATTTCCCTTCTACGTGACTTTTCCGAAAGAACCAAGAAGAAAACAAATTTAATTTTCCGTCCCTAGGTCCGGGAACGATGCAACCGGCGCGTGACGTTATTGCAACCGGCGCGTGGCCACGCGTGAACACACCGCAGGCGGCGCGAGCGCGTTCGGAGGGACGGCGACGGTTTAGCTGCCGATGGGCGAGTGTCCGCCCGGGCGCGTTGGTCAGTGATGTACGACCCGTGGCCGTGCCCGTTTAAATCCCGCGGGAATTACCGGCGCGGGGGGGGGGCTTACGTGCTCCGTTACGGTTGATGGGGTGGGGGGTGGGGGGAACCCGCCGAGATGGAGATTGCGAAGAAGCTCTCCATCTCTCCGATGGCTCCATCAATGTCACACTCGGCCGGAACTTACAGCGCTGCGAGGATCATTTCTTAGTGCATTTCATGCGCAATAACACTCCGTCTGGCCAAGCGACGGTGCTTTTAGGTGGACAGCCTGATTGATCGTCGAAAAATTATTTGGAAACTGTAGTTAATCACGGTGAAGTTACAGCCTTGCTCAATTTCTCTCGTGCTAATAGTTTATTTATTTTTTATGAATGTATCATTCACAACATCGGTTTGGACCTATTTAGTACGGTTAACACGGTACGCGATGGCACTCGCACGACAGTTTCAGGAAATATTAAAGGCCGCGCAATAAAAGCGTAATTTTGGGTTTTATCGACAGAGGCCACAGTTTGTGCCACCGCGGCAATAGTGAATCAAAGAATCCCTGGAACTCCTCGGTCGTGATCAAACTGCCACGGGTCAGAGGTGAACACGCACTGGTCAAGCTGCCTTTGATGGAAATCCAGAGTAAACACATCACAGGGAAGCCAAAGATGGCGAAGAACGGGCCAGGTAGGGATTATAACCCCTGAGCCGAGACGGCCCCAAATGAGATTAGATCCTTGAAGGTTTTCGCTTTGGAGTTTATTATTTTTACGATCAAACCCCAAAGTGGTCATTAGGGTCTAAAATGGGAAGTGGTAACTAGTGGAGTTAAGTGGTCTCAGGGTCTCCGCTGGTTGCGTCAGACGATGTGCGGCCTATTGACCCGACAACCACCGCTGGACAAATACATGGCCCCCGTGCACATGTACTCAAGAGGCGTCGGGGTCACGGCTGAAATTGACAAACTTAATTAAATCACTCTCAATTGCCGAAAGGAATTGGCCAATTCACATCCCAAGCAGGACGAACACGAATGGGTCCTGATGTACGCAGACGCACTTCTGGGAATATAAATAATACGAAAGTAATTAAGTAATGCGGTATTTATTACACCATTTAATAACTCTACAACGCTTGTACTGTAGATGTATTTTATTTGTATCAGTTAAGGCCCACTGAGCCTTTTAGTTGTCTTTCAGAAACGACCTGGTCACCAATGATAGCTCTACGAAGTGGATTATCACGTGGAAATTTATATCAGCCAAATACTCTAAGAGCACGTTTCCACATGTGGAGAGGAAAACCGACGGACCCGGAAAAGAAATCCACGTGACCACGGGGAGAACGTGCAAAATCCAAATATACAGCAGGCGTCAGGGTCAGGATCGAACCCACGGCCTTCGGCATACCAGGTGAGGCCGTTAAGATCTCGCCACCGTGGCACCCCACCGCAGTGAGGGAGGGGAGGTTATGTGCGGAGGAGGGCCGTTAACCCAGACGGGAATTGGAGTGGCACACGGCCAAGGAGAATACTTAAAGCCGAATGATAGGAGACTGGAAGAGCAGACCTTGAGTGTCAGGTGTCCACCTTACGCCGACTCTGGGATATCAAGCAGAAGGTATTGATGGTGATGCGTGATGACATTAATGGCTTTGGCCATGATGACATCTCGACCTTGACCTATGAAATAATAGAGAGAAAATGTAGAGCATAACCCTAACCCAGGCTTTTGTGAACGAGGATTGGTGGATACAGTATCTAACATATGTGCAACTCGATAATCCCACGAGCATCGAAGTGGGCAAGGGTTGGCAGTGCAGCAGTGGATTGTTGAATCCATCTGTGAAGACTTTTGAGTGTTATCCCCTCCTCTGTGTGTGTGTGTGTTCACCGTGGACTTTCGCTTCCTCCACGATGCTGAAACACCCACTTAGTATTTAATTGGGCCGACATTGAGATGTCGGCCCCACTGAAAAAAGATAATCTTGAGATCCATTGAAGCTTTCTTGGGTAAATAAATGACGGTTATTATAATTACCATTACACTTAAAAAAAATACAATTACATATTATCAAGTTTCACTACAGCATGGCAGAAAATGACAATTAAAATATGAAATTTTTATACATCTCATAACGTAAAACGGTGCTCAGAAAAGGATTGCTAATGTTCCACATTATTCCAACTCAACTTGGTAGAGACCCTAATTATGCAATATTTAAACTTCAAAAGCTTCGAGAAAATGTCCACCATGGTTGATAATTAATCCCATGAGTCAGACATCATGATAGTGGAGTTAATCCTTACTTCCTCCCTGATTGTAGTGGTGAGATAGTAACTCCCTCGCCTGGTAAGAAAGAGGTTCGTAGGTTCGATCCCGACCCTGACACCTGCTGTATATTTGGAGTTTGCGTGTTCTCCCCGTGGTCGCGCGGATTTTTCTCTGGGTCCACTGGGTTTTCCCTCCACATTTAGAAACATGCGTTGAGAGTTTTTGGCTGCTATATATTTCCACATGATAATCCACTTCTTTGGGCGATCATTTGTGTTCAAGTCGCTTCTAAAAAAAGAGCTATATTGCTCAGTTGGCTTTACCTGGTAAAATAAAAAAATGTTTATAGTTATTAAACACTCTACATTTTCCCTGATCATGCAATAAGACGAAGCATCAAATCGGATCTCTCGCAGAGCAGGTCAACCCTTCGTATTAGTGGAACTTCCCACGTAAGCAACTGTCACAGAGCTTCCACCGAAATCCATTTAAGTGACCTTTGGTCCACACAGTCGGGCCTTCACTGCCCCAGCCACTTCTGCCGCTGAGAGTACGGTAACGCACGTCGCAAGACGACTGTCAACCCGTCACTTTAACACGTCGGAGTAGGCTTTCGCGACCAATATTATCCACGACAAGAGGGGGGGGGGGGTTTGGGGTTAAATCGTGACAATGTACATGTATCATTAAACCCGCCACCAACCCACACAGCCAATTAGTAAGGTTTGTCACGTAAACAAAACATGGAAATTCGTCACGAGTTCAGCACGCTGGTGTGTTGGAGAGTAAACCCACAACATTTAAAATTCGAGTTCGACCTAACGCCGGTAATCAATCCATCACGTGTAATTCTCAGGACCAAATTTGCAGTGATTGTTTTATTTGTATGGAGTCATTGGTGACCGGGCTGAGATATCACCAACCCACTACGCTCGAAGAGCTGGCATTAATGCGAGGCGGTTGCCTGGGTTTCAACCCAGGTGGTTCACTTGGTGCCAGCTCAGTCCACTAGCCCTCTGAGCCGCCCGTCCATCTCAAGCCGATAAACGGCGAAACTCAAGTATTATTCATGACCGCTTCAGACCGAGATTGTTTTTCACGTTTTGTTCATTCAATAACTTCTTATGTCCAACGCAACTATTCGAATTACCGCTATAATGTCGCACACATATTTCTTTTTGCAATTCCATTAACTCACACGTCTCCCCCCCCCCCCCCCCATTGTTTAATATTTTTTTTAATTAATGCTTCAACATTCGAACATTAAGAGGAGGGGGTGGGAAATCGATGTCTGGATTATCTCGTGATAAGGGAACTGTTAGGCGCTTTGTGGCTATGCAGCTGAATTAAGTCATTCACAACCTTGTGGGTGGCATAAATAACCTGCCATTAATTGCGTCGCTATTAAGCCATCACAGACCCTAACAGCCAGTCCCCTGCACAAGAACCCAATAAATCAATGGCCAGCCCTGTTATGGCTTCCCAAGTCACTGCAGGGGACGAGGAGATGCAACTTATCAGTGTCATCGCGAGGGTGCATTGCGTAGCATTTTCGCAATGAAAGGTCTGCACATTGCTGAAGACTTAATAACGTGCGCTGTAGCGTGAGGACGTCAACCGTGGGGGGGGGGGGGAGAAGAAGAGGGTGAAATGGAGCGATGAAATCAGCTCGTGTGCAGGCTGCCCGGTGGTTTGTCGCATCGTAGGGTTGTGAGAGATGGCTGAGGCGGATTCGGGAGGGCTTCGTCCGGCGGTGGATAGAACATGGCTGACGAAGATGAAATGCCACGTGCCGTTTATGAATACTCCGGAGGAGGGCCGTTGAGTGACACCTAAAGCGGTCTACTAAATATTGGGGCAGGGGGGTAGGTTTCTGCTGAAGGACAGTGTTCATGATAATTGGTTATTTTTATAGGTGGATGGGAGGTGATGGGCGGGGCTTGGTGACGTTGACGGCATTCTCAACCGCGTCCACCTGGGCGTGGCTTGTAGGGGGCTTCCAACCTTCGGAGAGCCGGATGTGAGTATACCCACCATTTTTAAACGGGCCTAAGTAATCATTAATTAACTTTATCCGAGTGCTACAGATCTCAGTTGTTGTTATTGTTTTTGTATTTGTTATAGACGGAGCTCGTTTAAAATCTGTTCGCAGTACGTGGCTTTTGACGACGACATTCAGGACTGCTCAATGTCTTGCACAATGTGTGGATTTTCTAGGTTTATGCGATCAGCCGTGCAGCACACATCATAATGCACCATATCTATTCCCTTTGTCAAAGCATGTTGGGAAAATCCTGGATCTTGACAAGTGTGCCAGGTTTTTTTTTTTATTTCAGGCCAATTGTAATATCCTTGTCCATTATATTTTAAGTACAAGTGAATTAACCAGGAGATCATACAGCACACAAAGCCCATTCCCCTTAAGACGAGTCTTAGATGATAAATTATGTACCCATATAAAAAAAAAAATTTTAAGCATATGAAATTAAGAAAAAATAACAACACATTCGTCAATAAGAATGTGGCCTTCAAAATAAACACACATTGTATGCGACGTTACAGGCAATGTGCCTTTTTCACAACACATGATTTGAATTAGCAGTTACATTCTGGCAGTCCACAAATGAAGCAGGTTCAAGATTAATTTTTGTTTTAATTAGCCTAAGTATGCACACGGCGTTGTCAATGTGAAGGTAATTATCTGTAAAGCAATTTTAAACATATGGCTGCTTATTGGAATAAAGCGATCCTTTGACACACACACGTACATTAAAAAATATATATATATACGCGAATTTGAGTGCACAACCAATGGGCCAACATGGGAGAAAAAGTCAGTTGGTCCGAGTAGGTCTAACCCAAAAAGATTCACGATTTAATTCTGACTTATTTCTGTCCTAATTGGTTGACATACAGCCAAGCGAAGGGCCACTTCATGCTCACGATTATAATTATCCACATGTTCAAAGGGGCTAAAATGCAATTATGGAAAATGCCCAATTTATGAAATGTTTTTTTTCACATCTTAAATGGTACTAATTAATCAACACAAACCTTGACGTGTTTAAAATTCATGACAAGAAATCATGTTTGCTCCTCCTAAGCTCAGTAATGGCATTAATCATAGGGATGAAACTTGTCCAATTTCACGTTTCCTTGCAAAGATTAAACAAGATTCTGCATGGGTTTATTTAAGAGCCTTTTTTTCAGAGTCTGTGGAATATTCCATCATGCAAGTGTTCCCCAGAGTCTTGTGCAGAAAAAATCACCCCAGTCTCGCATTCCACCTCGCAGCGAAGTCTGGCGAAAGACGACGCGGTATTTTAATCGCCAAAGGAATGTTACCACCTCACATTCAGAAAAAAAGATATACGTTGAAAAATTACTTCCCAAGTCAAAGCACATTTATAATATGCATTTAAAAGTACTTTCCACTCAATACTTGACTGTAGCCCTGAGCAATGCGCCAGGACACATGGTTTGAACAGGGAGGGAGTGTGTTCACAATGTACATATCTAAGATGGCTGTTAATTCAAACACGTGAACATTCGTAATTATGTACGTGGCCTGAATAAAAGACAACATGACAAACTCACTGATTTGCATGTGCGGAGTGGCCAGCTGCTGCGGCAGCAGTAGCCACGCACGTGACTGTGAGCGCTAATCCAGGCAACAGACCACCTCGACCTTTACGCACCTCCAAAGTCGATACATTGAGCGCCGCTTTGCGACGTGACCGAGCGCTTCCACGCTTCGCCGCTGTTTTGCCGGGGCCTCGCGGGTTTCGGGGCACCGTGCGGCCGCCCCGGTAAATACTTGCAGGGAGGCGCAACGAACCATCTGCTTCACGGTGGGCGGCCGAAGGTCCCGTGACGTCGCTACAAAAAAGAGTAGGTTCCACGCGTGCGCCGGCGTCACCGTCCACAAGTTGCCTACGTTGAAACGTTACGCGCACATTTTTACTTGATTGGGTAAAACCACGCAGCGACGTGGCACCCCGATGGCAGATCATGCTCGTTCGTAAACTATGGTGCCTTCGTGAGAGCGTTGCACAACAGTAGCCATCCTCTGGAGCACGCTACCACCTTTATCCGCCGTTCCATCGCCAGTATTGGCCGTCACCCCCTCGAAGCACAAGCCTACCTATTTTACTTCACTCAAAACTATTTTAAACACTTTTTTTATTTTACAAGGTAAGGCCCCACTGAACTATATAGCGCTTTTTCAGGTCTACAGAGTGGCGTATAATGTGGAAATGTATCGCTTTAGAAAAAAAAACTCTAAACGCAAGTTTATAAATGTGGCGTAAAAAAATCGGGGGACCCGGAGAAAATCCCACGCGATCACGGGGATAACATGGCAACCTCAAATGTACAGCAGGCGTCAGTCGGGATCAAACCCACGACCTCCTGTACACCAGGCGAGGTAGTTAACATCTCGCCGCCGTGGCTTAACAGTCACGGTCTCGTCCCGGGTTTTATTCTCAGCGTTTGTCGCCGATTCGCTCCTCCGTGCACTTTTCGGCTGTCTGCGTTCCGCGCTCTCTGATCCTCTACGTCAAAGAAGGCGACGAGCACTGATCGAACAAAGCGTCCTTCTGCCTCGGGTGCACTCGGCTGATATGTTTTTATTCGTCAATTGCTACTCGAAATGTACTGCCACAGAAGGACACTGCTGCATCTAAGCTGGACTCAAAGAGTGAACGACGCAGACGTAAGAAAAAGGGTTGCGCATAGAAGAAGACGACCAGGCGGTGATAAGAAGGAAACTGCCACTATTTGGACACGTATGTACAGTAGCACGGACAACAAGAGGAATCATTCAAAGTTGTTCGGAACAATGGCAGGGACCGTAAAGAGAGGAAGACCTCACAGAGGACGGCTTGAAGACGACTACAGCAGAGATTGGTGCCAGAAAGACGTGGCCACGACATGAGCACATTGGCACAAGACAGAGAGGAAAGTGGAAACAACAAATGACGAAATGTGCAGTGGACACCTACGGGGCTATCTGCCCCATGGATCGTGATGATGAAGATGAACAATTGCTATTTTTAAAGCCTTTATATTAAGTTCGCTTGCTTGCTTAGGACCGTGCAAATCTTTCGGTCGTTTCTTAACCCACTTCCCGAGATCCAATCGAGCTGACATTTTGCACACAGACTGGTTGTGCGTGACAATGCATTTTCGTGAAAAAAAGGTCCTAAATTTTACACTGTTTAGGGAATTTTTTAAATATTTAATAATTACCAATTGTTTAATGCTGCCAGACAATCATCTGACCCATAGGTGGCAGCCATCTCAAGCCAGAGGACGAGAGGACTCTAGCCGCCCCGATGCCACGCATATAAAGGATTTATAGGGAAAAACTTTGTTTTTACGGGTTAATTTTTTACTTGTTTAGTTTCTTGTGTCACCCCCCCCCCCGCACCTCCGATTGGCACGGTTGGCTAGGTACGCTGCGAAAGCACTTCAACATGCATGCAAACTTAAATTTGCGTACTCTTAGGTTTTTTCGGTGAAGTCACGTAGGTAAAAAATAAAATTAAAATTAATAAAAGTAAAATAAAAATCACGACGTTTCGGAGGCAACACAAGTTTCCGTCCTCAGGTGGAACCGTCACAGCACTAAGAGCATGAATCCTTGCAGTCACGAAAGCTTCAAATCTAGCATTAAATTTGCGTGGTAAACCTGTCGTACGTCACTCGCTCTATGGCTCACGTTCACCTTGAGTCCAACTGCACAGCTTGGCGTGTTTCGTGCGTCCTTCCCATGAGTGCGTCACCGTTCACCCACACTGCGTTCTCACGCCAACGAAACGCGCACCACCTCCAGCGCTTAATATGAGGCCGAGCTGTCCGCGACTGTGGTCTAGAACATATGTATCCCTACCTCGTGCTGTCAGCGAGGTGGAGATGAAGGGGGCGACGGGGGAGGGGGGGTGGGTTGAGCAGTTTTCAGGGTGTTGGGGGTGCTCCGGAAAAAAGTTCCATGAGAAATTAAGCCCTGACGGCGTCGCATGAACATATCATTCCTGCAATTATTCTTTCCCTTCTGCCATGAAAAGTGCACAGACACGTGCACATTATTCTGCCCCGCAGGGTGAATCATCTGAAGGAGCAAAGTATGTTAAGGCCCAGGGGTCACACCAGATTATATATTTTTTTTTTAATATCACTGCTCTAAAGTTGAGCCGGGACTGTCGAGGGCATAGCCATAAGCAGAAGTGGCAGTGTGCCACAACACCCAGTCCCCTCTTCCCCCCACCAAAGACAAACAGGTGAATAAACAGGCAAATGTTGGATGCTGCCACGGTGTAATGGTTAGCACACTGGACTTCAGCCAGCATTGGCGTGATCAAGCAATCACAGGCTCTGCGCGCTTAACCATGTCTCTTTCTGATTCATGTGTGTGTGTGTCTCTCTCTCTCTGCCTGTCTACATGCGTCCCACGTCTCTCTGTCCCTGTCTGTCGACATCACCGAGGGGTATGGACCCAGGGAACTACAGACAACTTCCCAGGGACCACGTGTGACCTCAATTGCAGGGCTGCACCGTTGCCTTCAACTATACGGGGACGCACGATGACGCACAAAAGGGCGTGCCACAATCGTATTAATTTGAATTGCTGGGAGGATGGCAGATGAGCCAAACAGCCTGAGGTCTTCGGCAGGTTGGTTTCTGAAAACCGCTCCCTTTGGAGTCCCCTGTTGGCAGATGCGGTGCACCAAACAAAGAATCTCGGGAACTTGGCAGGGGTACAAAAATCTAAATTAAAATTTGCTCCCCTGTTTGATTTGTCTCCGATCCAGACACACCTGCCACGGTACATGACATTTTTTTTTGTTAGAAAATATTAATTCATGGACAGACGCCAAATGACTCGTGGAGACATTGACCGCACTGATTGCGGTGTGTGTAGCGGTGAGTCACGAGGTGTGGGGCAGGGGTGGGAGTGGGGTTTGCATGTTCGCGAAATTCCCATGGTGATATTCGTGGCTACGTCTGTCGTGGTCACTCTGGAATCGTTAATTTTGTGTTGACGGCTGTCCGCACACGAGCGTACCGAATCGAAGAGGAAGCCGTAGACTGCTGAATATAATTCTAGATTTGAAGCTTTCGTGACTGCAATGATTCATATTCTTGGGTTTTTTTCGGTAAAGTCACGTAGGTAAAAAATTTAAATGAAAATTAATAAAAGTAATATAAAATAAAAAAATAAAAAAATCACGACGTTTCGGAGGCAACACAAGCTTCCGTCTTCAGGTGGAACCGTCACAGCACGCTCGCTGTATCAAGTAAATGAGAAATTCCAAGAGATCCAACCCCGTATATATACTGGTTGAGGGGGGAGGAGCCAGGACAGGCCCCCTTTTTATTATTATGGTAAGGTTGGTGCGGCTGAAACTACGGTTAGTCTACATAACAAAGGACTGAGCCTTTGTTATGTAGACTGGCTGAGAGGGGGGGGGGGGGTGCCAGAGTTGTTAAAGTGCAACTGCTGCTAATGGGACCGACTGAATATAACACTCCCCAAAAGTGCAGGCACATGTATGATGATGCACAGTTACTACAAAAGCCCGAGTGTCTTGCCTCACGGCAGATGGGGAGCGTACGGTCACAGGAAGTTCCTGTTTATTTATGCTAATGTCGGTCACGTGACCAGGAAGTGACGATGTTAGATTTCCACTGTACCACGCGGGCGTCAGCCATTACACAGATAAGTCAAGATGGCGGCACGCATCGCATCTCAGTGAGACCACAGCCGCACTTGTCCATTGTGGGAGCTTAAGAAGCATTATCTGTAAGTTGTTTATATTCCTATAATATTGGAAATGCTGTTGTAATGTTGGAATGACCGTTATAGCAATGTAAATGCCTTTATGGTGCCGTTAAGTTGTTGTAGTAAATACGAGGCCTAGTTAGTAACGAAGCCTGTGACTTTCCTTATTGTGGATGTTACTTGTGATTTAGTAGGTCGAGTCAGACTTGTGCCTATGTTGCGATCCTGAGAGTGATGACGAAGTATCTTATCCACAGTTTAGTGTTAAGTGTAATGCTGTACATTTGGGGTGCAGTGGGATGAATACACTATGTGCCTGTATGCAACGCACCAGCTTCTGCCTTTGTCTAGTTGTTCAGGGGTAATGTGGGGGCCTGGTCCTTCCAGGATCTATTGTTATCTGAGACAAGGTTCTGATGCTGTGGTGTTCATTGTGTGGGTGTTTCCGAATTATAACAGATGCTGTATCTGTGTTTTCTCACCAGTTTTATCTGTTACAATCAATAAATGACGATCGGAGTTGGACAGTCATCCTGGCTCCGAGGGTTTATTGAACACATGGTTATCTACTCGACTAGCGGTGCAACGCAGCGCACAGCGAGGCCGAGATACCGAGCTAGGCCCGTTCGACACGTACGAATGCTCACTACAAACATTGGAAACAAACACCGTTTTGTTATTTTAAACTTTTAGTGACGAGGATGGAATGAACTGAATTGATACGTCCACAAATAGATAAACAAATAACCAATCAGCCGTGATAGACTCCTCTAGCCCGGTACCATCAAGGGCATAGAAGCGGTGGGGAGGGGGGGGGATTAGCACCCCTGATGCAATCCTTATCGTCAGGTAACAACAAAAGGTTCGCCCAAATATTAGCACAGTGCATTTAAGTGATTGGCATCGTAGCTTTTCCTTGGACTTTATACACAGTGGGAGTTGAGAGAGCCAAAGCAGAACGCACGGCAGACACAAGCGAGTCGCACCGTGACTCTGTTCATCGCTTAACTTGAGGAGTTTAATGTTTGTTTAACATTGGCCGTGTCCTTCTCTATCCCCCTGAGATGTTGAAACCGCAGCCCCTCGCCCACTACCCCACCCCTCCTCTGCACAAGGCCACGCTAGGTTGAAACCACGTGCCCTCACTCACTCACATCGCTGGGTTAAGCTACACGCTTGTGGCCTTCCTGATACCTCCAAGAGAGTTGGCCAAGGGTTGCCGCTGCTCGCCGTTTTTGCAGCATGGCCAAATTGACAAAAACATCTCCTGGATTTCATTAAAAAAAAGCGCCCCACACAGAGAACACCGTGTAGGAAGTGACGTTATCCTGCAAGAGAGGACATTCCAAGATCATGGGACCTCCTTTGCCAGTACCAAAATATACCAATAGGGTTTTCCCCCTTTTTTCTGGCAACAAAACTGACACCTTTTTGTTGCCAGAAAAAAGGGGAAAAACCCTATTGGGACATTCCAAGAGTTGCGTTATTCTAATTACGTGCAGTATCGCTGGTGGCGACTGCCAAAAATGAATGCTGGTGGTGATTTAAAACGTAGGTTAGATGTATTTATCTTGACATTTTTACGTATTTCCGACTCTTATCAGTTATCAAGCATAGCATATTAAAAGGCGAAATTAGAAATGTACAACCTTACATTCATACGAAGCTATAATAGTTTAATTAGTCTGTGTGAATTATGAATTGATTTAAGAGATTAAGAATAATTAAAAAAACATATCTCCATTATCAGCGGAGAGCTCTCATTTAATTAGTGGGGGCATCAGAGGTGCCACAGTAATGGACTGATAATATTGCAATTGCGCGTGGCTGCCGCATTGATTTTTTCTAATTCAAATTAAGCAACTGGGAAGATGATTTATAAATGTACGCGCGTTCTCGTTTATTAAAATTGCAGTACGTGCCATTTAAACAAAACAAACCAATCGAGCAGTGGTTACAAAAAAAAAACCTACAATGCATCAACCTTAGCCGCTCCGGTCCGCGTCTCTCACTAAGCATCGCGGTGGACACGATGGGCCGGCCCACGAGTGTTCGCGTTTACAGAGGAGCAGCTGTCGCGAGTGCAGGCGGTACAACTGCGACAGGCGGTACAACTGCGACAGGCGGTACAACTGCGACAGACGGTTCAACTGCGACAGGCGGTACCAACTGCGACAGGCGGTACAACTGCGACAGGCGGTACAACTGCGACAGGCGGTACAACTGCTACAGGCGGTACAACTGCTACAGGCGGTACAACTGCTACAGGCGGTACAACTGCGACAGGCGGTACAACTGCGACAGGCACCACGCGCTCGGAGGGGCTCGGGCACGGGGCTACAAGGAGGAGGAAATTGGACGAGGGCTCATGCGAACCACAAATACAAAGATCCCCCCGTATAGCCTTAACAGACTGTAGGGGCAAGTGCTGTTAGCAAGTAGCACCTATAAAGGCCGACACGGCACGCGAGGGGGTGGGTGGCCAACACCACGCCCGGTCGCCTTTGTCTCCCTAGTGTCGATGTTTACACATCGCACCAGGTACTCATTTGAGGCTGAGTCGACCTAGGGGAGGCCCAGTACCGCTTCAGATAATCGTCACTGGTGTTTGTCGTGAGCGGGAATCGAACCCGGGTCGCCAGGTTCGTAGTGCAGCGCGCTAACCGCTAGACTACCACACCAGGCGTCTGAGACCCACTGACTTACAAAGTGACTCATTGAGTAACGTAGAGACCAGTAGCCTCGCACTGGACCCATAGACTATGATAGGACACAGTAAGGGAGCGAGTGAGAGTTTCAGGTGCCACTGCACTGAGATCCATCGGGTCACAGGGGCCAAGGCATCAGGGCTCATGTCAGCCATGCCAAGCGATTCCCTTGATAGCAAATCAGGGCTTCTCAGCAGCAGCAGCAGAAAACAGCAAGCAGTAGCAGGTACGAGCAGCAAGCAGTAGCATCAGCAAGCCAGCAGCAAGAGCAGCGGCAGCAGTTCGCCGTCGAATGTGAAACTCAGTAGCAGACTCATCCATCAACCGTCGCTTCGCACGCAGGCCGGGATGCCGACAGGTTAATCCGAGAACAGCGCTCCCACGGGCTCCGAGGAGGAGGAGAAGGGCCTAAAATGCTGACAGCATCGCTATCAGGGCCGCCGTTGTGGACTCAAGCCACGGCCAATTAGCGCTGAGCCGACCCGCGTGGCTCTGTGGGATCAGAGCGCTGAGCCTGTGTGGGGTGGTGGAGGGTTAACGACAAAAATCGTGGTGGGTTTTAGGGAACAAGCAGGTTTACGTAGCCAATCCAACGATGTGCATTGACTACGAAAAACATGCGTGTTGAGTTACATGTGGTTCGTCACTTACTTTGACGAAATTCTCACTCTTAAAATAAATAAAACAATATCGTTCGTTTTCTGTTACGTCACAAACATTTCTCTCCGAAGCGTGTGGTAAACAAAACAAAATGTCACTCAAAAAAAATCTGAGACGCACTTTTGTGATATCTCTTTCCATTGGACGTTCTCTCGGGTGTTAGCTACCTCGCCAAGTGTACAGGAGGTCGTGAGATTGATCCCGACCCTGACGCCTGTATATTTGGGGTTTGCATGTTTCTCTCCCCGTGTTCGTGTGGATTTTTCTCCGGGTCCTCCGGGTTTTCCCTGCATTTATAGCATTTGGCTGCTATAAATTTCCACACGATAAGCCAATTCGTTCGGCTATCATTTGTTGCCAGGACGCTTCTGAAAAAGAGCTATATAGCCCAAATGGGCCTGACGTGGTAAAATAAAAAAAATAGTTGTTTAGTTTTAGTGAAAATGTCTACCTCAGGGCAATGCACTGATGTGTGAGAGTTCCCGAATGGATACACCCTCTCTTGACATACCACGATGGAAGTAAGATTGGGAAAAGGTTTTGTTTATTTGGGAGGGGGGGGGGGGTGGGAGGTTTTCTCTATTTGTCGTCAAACTCTTCAGAAACTGACACGACCATACCCCCAACCCTACTGCCACCGCCAGATAGATTGCGGAAGGCTGCAGCTACGATGGCAATCTCAAACATCAACGCACGGATCTTAATCGACTTCAACTCTCCGGCTGAAGACAAAGGAAGCAGCGTTATCGGAGTGACAGTTTGAGACGCGGGAGGCTTTCGCGAGCAATATTATCCATAGCAGAGGGTTTTTTTTTAATTGTAAACGTGTCGTTAAACCCGCCACCACGGTCTGTCACGTATACAACACGTGGTGATGAATAAAACAGTAGAGCACATCGGTTATGTGTTGGAGAGTAAACCCACAATATTTACAATTCGAGCACGACGTTTCGCACAGATATTACAACTGGCATCATCAGGCGACCTGATGATGCCAGTTGTAATTACTGGACGAAACGTCGCATTTTAACCCAAGAACTTCTATTACTATAATAATAGGGTTTTCCCCTTTTTCCTGGCAACAAAACTGAAACCTTTTAACAAGGAGTCATGTGTGCATTAACCACAATACTTGTGGTGAAAATGCAAAAAAAACACACTCTGATAATATATGCATTGTCCTTGAAACTGATTGGTCCACACCAGAGATGGCTTTCTTTTGAGCCTCCTCTCAATTGGTGCTAGACCAGAGGACGCGAAAAGGCGTACACAGCTCAAAGACAATGCACTATCAAAGTAATGAGGGCTCGGGGTAAGCATCTACATCATTAGACCTCCTTTGCCAGTACCAAAATATAATAATAGGGTTTTGCCCCTTTTATTTGACGTGAGAGTTTGTTAGCGTGTGGCTACTTTGGAGGTGAATCCAGCAAGAACCGAAGCACAGTGCACACGCGGGGATACCGAGCGGGCGAAGCCAAATCGAAAGGATGCCCCCCCCCGCCCCCCCCCCCCGTATATATATTATCTAGAGCTCAGCCCAGGACAGCTTCGACTCATATTATGCGCGCTTCGTTGGCGTGAGCACGCAGTGTCGGTGAACGGTGACTCGCTCATGAGAAGGACGCAGAAAACACTCCAGGCTGCGTAGTTGGGCCTCGAGGGGAACACGAGCGATAGAGCAAGTCACGTACGGCAGGTTTGTTGCCGAGCAAACTGAAGCATGTACGCGCGTGGAAGTTCGTTCGTACGTGTTGTGTCTTTGTCTTAAAGAGCTTAACCGTGCATTTCAAGACCGCGTGTTGTCACCGTGGCGAGTCGGTGTGCGTGCCTTGCGAGAGCGCGCAACGCCTGCGTACGGACGCGTGTTCGATCGCTGTAACGGCGGCCTGCCGTGTCACGTCCATCGTGTGACAACGCATTGCACGCAGACGCATAGCACGCAGACATCTTGTCGGGGCAAATTTTGCGTCGTTTTGGAAAGGCAGATCAAACAGTGGCACACGGTCACCCAAGGAAATTGAGTGGATCGCCAAACTAGACCTCCCATTATAAACTCTTTCCCGTCTCACGCAAGAAGAAGATGAAGACGTAATTACATCCCCCCCCCCCCCACCAGGAAAAAATATCAGAACAATTTACATTTTCACCGCATGCAACGTTTGAAAACTTTGTTCAATTCTGTCACTGTCGCATGATCGTCAAAAATTTACGATTTTGATTATCCAATTGTTAACTATTCTCTAATTGTTAACAACTTCGTATGCTGTATCATTCCAGTTGCTGATTGGGCGTTATTATCACTGGGGGCCACAGTCGTGTACGCCCATGAATTCTCACTTCATCCAATTGTTTTAATTCGCATGCACCGGAAGCCACTGCATTATTTCCCCTCGTCCATACCCCATCCACAGATCATCCGAATTTAACCTTCGCCAAGTTTAATGGAATAGTTTCGAAGCATAATTGCTTTTTGCTGTCCACATTATCTCTCTTTTTTTTGGACACTGGGAGCCTCCAGGTTATTTCACATTTATCTCCCTAAGCTCCCTCCCCACCCAGACACTCCCTCACCCCCTCCCCCCATCACCGTGCCACCTGTAAACCCATCAACACCGATCGACACGCAGCCCAGAGTGGGGAATGCCTTGGTAATTTTAATCTTCCAAAAATTGGTTCCCATTATCTCGCCACTCAGTGTTAGCAATCTAGACGGCCCCGTGTTATCGATGGCCCGGAACATTTGTGTGTGTGTGTGTGCGTGGTTTGGTTTGGTGTTTTTTGCACACTAGAAAACGCCATCAAAGTCAAAATTACAAACCTGAGCAATGATCACTTAAAAGTGCCCGGAGAAGACGCTTAGAGAGATGCACGCTTCGAATGACGTCGGGAGGCAGAAAAAGGATCGCGTGGTTTATAATGAAAAAAAATGCAGTTAGTTAGACATCGTTTCTACTTTCAAGAACAATATGTGGGCATGGGCTGGATACAATGCGAGAAAAGGACTACTGTCAATAGTCACCCTAGAACATGAACAGGGAAGCTACCAACGAACCTAACACACCTGGTACGACATCTACCGATGAGATAGAGCCATCAGATCGTGACCAGGTGGTATCGGTGGAATATTTTCATTGCAATATCGCGTGAAAATGTGGCGGCTTGGGCAGGACTTCGTCCAGCAGTGGATTGATCATGGTTGGTGATTTTTAAAAAAAGATGACGGTGAGATGCAGCTCAGAGTAAAATTATCAAGTTCTCAGAGTTGCACTCTGCTGGCCTGGCTTCCCGGTTTCACACAGCACTCAACTAACAATCAGAAGGTTGCAATTTTAAATCTCAGTGGGGGACTGGCTGAACCTAGAATCCTTCTAAGGAATGATAAAATACCTACCACTTTGTGGGAAGTCAACAATGGTTGTCCATGTGGAGATACGGGCACTCGCCATAGGAGTGTGGAATTATCGTAAAAAGGGCCAATGCTGCCAGTGGAGATAAGTTTTGCTGTCGTAGAAATCAGAGCGATGGAGCCTGAAACCACGGAGGACATCACATCACATCTACCCCTCTATTTAAGATTAAAGGAGGAGGATTTATCTACAACTCTGGCTGTCGCCTGATGATGCGGGTTGTGATTACTGGCGAAACGTCACGGTACTAGAATTGTAAATGTCGTGGGTTTACTCTCCAACACGCCGGTGTGCTGTACTAGTGACGAATTGGCACGTTCTGTTTACGTGACAAACCTTACTAATCGGCTGTGTCGGGTGGTGGCGGGTTTAACGACACATTTATATATTTACTGGATCTAACCCAAAAAACCTCTATAATGGATAATTTTGGTCGCGAAAGCCTACGTGTTAAACGATGGAGGCGTTCACATATGAAGTCTAAACCTGTGATACCACAGACTTTAGCGAAATGGCCTAATGTCATGTAATATCCATTATAACAATAGGTTTCACCTTCCTGGCAATAAAACTGGTGTTAAGATGTTATAACACCAAACAGAAACCTTTTGCAAGGAATCATGTCTGCATTAACCACATATACTTGTGGCGATCATGCAAATAAAAACATATGCTCTGATAGTATATGCATTGTCTTTGAAACTGATTGATCCACACCAGAGACAGCTTTCTTTAGAGCTTAGTCTCAAACAGTATTATACCAGAAGACGCCAAAAGGCGAACGATATGATAATATACGTTGTTGATGCCCCTTGTCATGTGTTTGCCGATTTTGCTGTGACCCATCTGTTGGGATTTCAATGTCAAATCCCCTTCAGGGCCTTGACACCTGCCTTGTCGTTGTGATGGGACGATGTCAATAGATGATGATGATGATGATTACATCTGCCACATCTTGACATTGAATGATACGTAGGTGGTGAGCCCGAAGCAGTTGGCCATTTCATGACCCATCTTACGATGCTCTTCTATTATCCCACACACAACCTGCAGGGTGTTAGACATTAGGAGTCACTAACGCGCCTTCTCCCATCCCATAGCGAAAATTTGCAGTTCAGCGATTCATCCATTAGGGACATACTTCAAACGTCGTACTCAGGTTGTAAATGGTGTGGCTTGGCTCTCCAACACACCGGTGTGCTGTACACTAGTAACGAATTGGCCACGTTCTGTTTACGTAACAAACCTTACTAATTGGCTGTGTCGGGTGGTGGCGGGTCTAGCGACACATTTATATATTTACGCGATCTAACCCAAAAAAAATCTATTTTGGATGATATTGGTCTCGAAAGCCAACGTGTTAAATCCACGCTATGTATTTCACAGTTATGCGCTGAAGAGAAAAAGAAAACTTAAAAATTTAACGATTTTTTTATTATAATAAAAATTCCTTTTTGCAGGTTAACCAACTCCGATCTCAGTATGATGTCGTCACCGCATCACGGCAGCGCCCAGCGTCAGGGCCTCCCACCGTAGATATGAGTAGAAGCAGCTCTGACGTTACTCCTTTTTAAATAATATTTGTAAGTGGTTATCTTTTTAATCTTCATTATTGTGTATTATTAAACTGCTTCTTAAGTAATTGTTTGCTAAATCCAGGGCTAAAATAATTAATTTAAATTTGACTTATTTTTTTATTCGATGCACTGTGTTACAAACCCAGCGTCCCACTCACGACCAATAACAGTATCGTGCATCTGAACTGGTCCTGGGCCTCCTCTAGGTCACCTCAGCCGCAAATGAGTACTTAGAGAGACCAAGCTGACCGGGTGTGGTGATATCCACCCACCCCCTCGTTTGCCGTGCTGGCATTAATAGGTGCTCGCTAACAGCACTTGCCCAAAGAATCTGTTAATGCTACACGGGGGGTGGTGGGGGGGGGGATATTTGTCTTGGCGTGGTGAGCATACAGGACTGTGATACAATTCCCGGCCACGATTAACAGTGGCAAACAGAAGTCCCCTTGGCGTTGATCTCCCTCGAAGGCATTGGGCGGCACGCGACCCGTCTCCACACAAGGGGATGGGACTGGGTGCGTGGGGGGAGGGGCAGTAGCCACCCGCATCGCGAGTGGGCTCAACGAGTGAAGCGACCCTTCGATTAATTATCGACTGTGGCCACGAGTCCCTGGATCGTGGGACGTGGCGTGAGAGGCACTTACCCTTAGGGGCCGTCCATAAATGACGTCACGCACCTAGGGGGGGGGTCAAACATTTGTGACGGGGGGGGGGGGTGAGAAATGTGACGTCACATCAAAATGCGCAACTTTAAATAAATATAGACAACACGTTCTACTTAATTAAATAGACGTTTTTAATAAATGTGTTCTCCTACAACATCAGAGTGCAGCGCCACATTAAATACGCACTACAATGACAATACTTTAAGGCGACTTGAAGCATGTTTTGGGGGGGGGCAGAGCTTTGTGACGTCATATTTGAGGGGGGTCTGACTTTTTGTGACGTCGTGTGACGAAGGGGGGGGAGGGTCAAAAATCGTCCAAAATTGCGTGACGTCATTTATGGACGGCCCCTTAGCGTCTCAGGAAGCCGCGGGAGTGCATCGCCGCACGAGACGTCCCGTCGGGCAACTTCCTCCCGTCGCGATGAAAGGAGAAGACCGCACCCGATCTGGGCCTTCTCTAGGATGACTCGGCCCTAAAGAGAATACCCGGTAGAGACGAGGCCGATGCTCCGGAGATCGAGCAGGAGATCGATCGATCGTCGACGTTCGGTCGCCGCGTTCGTGACATTTCGTAGTGGTCTTCTCGCCCAGCAGCGTGGGCCCCGTGAAGGCCGCTGCCGACTTCCACCTCACCTGGCCGCCGAGTGAACTCGGGAGACAAAGGCAGCCAGGGAGTTGTTGATGGTCACGCCATCGCCCTTGTGTGCGTTGTGCCATTCCGAATAGTTCCTCGTCCGATGGAAATTTTGCCGCAACGGTCTCTTTGTGTGCACTATGTGCGGTTGCGGTCTCTTGGTGAAATTACCTACCTACGTTCTCTACGGCGGAATTTATGTTGAACCGAAAGACACTTATTTATGAACATCAAGAAAAAACTACCTTCAGGCGGAAATACGACTTGCTCGGAAAGAGAGTGCCCTCGAAACCGTTGGGAAATTTATAATCGAAACCCAACAACCGTTTTTTTTTAATCAACAAAACCCACCAATGTTGTATCAACAACACAGTTAAAACAAGACAAAGTGATTTCCTGAACAAATGAGCATTGAAGGGATCGGTGCTCATGTGTTTACAGCCCTGAGCCAGTGGTGACAATTCCACATTCCTATGGCAGAGTTGAGTGATTCCACAGGACTTCCTTACCAAGTGGTACCATATTTTATCGACCCTGAAGTGCATTATGGGCTCAGCCCACCCCATTCACATCCAGGATTTTAACTCGCAACCTTCCAATGGAGAAGCGCTCGTTGTCCAACCGCCGAGGCCACAACAAGCACGGTCGCAGGAAATAATAGCAAAATAAAAGTCTAATTTGCGCCAAGAAAATAAATAGATGTCGCGTTCCAACATCACCCCGTCCTCCTCCCCCAACCTCAAATATTAACGCCACAGGAGGAAAAAAAAGGGGTACGGAAGGTAAATAAATGAACACGTGGAGAAACATCGCGGGAAGGCTATGCGGTAAATAAATACAATAAATAAGTAATACCAGACAGTGACTGCCTGGGAGCGCGTTACGCCGTTGAGCCGCAGCGATCCAAGAATTGCTCGCCTTGCAGGGCAGCCCACGAGACCTCGACCTGTCAATCGCGGAGGCCGTGAGAGCCGAGGGGGAGAGACTTGGTGTGTGTGTGTGGGTAGCGCTCGCTGCCACCCGCGCACAATCACAATCCCTCCGCTAAGCTCCGCGCTTCCAGGATATGAAAGTCGTTCTTGTGTGTATTTCCCCCCGGCAGGGCGGAGGGGGTGACACGGCTGCTGCTGCCACGCGTTTTGAAGCCGATTTTGCCTTGGCGCGCATTGACGGCGTTTTTCGCGAATTGTCGCGGCCATGTGTGCGTGGTGTGGGTGTAGTGTGTGTGTGGTGTGTGTGTGTTGTGTAGTGTGTAGTGTGTGTGTAGTGTGTGTGGTGTGTGTGTGGCGTGTGTGTAGTGTGTGTGTGGTGTGTGTAGTGTGGGTGGTGTGTGTGGTGTGTGTGTGTGTGGCGTGTGTGTAGTGTGTGTGGTGTGTGTGGTGTGTGTGGTGTGGGTGTAGTGTGTATGTGGTGTGTGTGTGTGGTGTGGGTGTAGTGTGTGTGTAGTGTGTGTGTAGTGTGTGTGTGGTGTGTGTGGTGTGGGTGTAGTGTGTGTAGTGTGTGTGTGGTGTGTGTGTGTGGTGTGTGTGTTGTGTAGTGTGTGGTGTGTGTGTGGTGTGGGTGTGTGGCGTGTGTGTAGTGTGTGTGTGGTGTGCGTGGTGTGTGTGGTGTCTGTGGTGTGTGTGTTGTGTGTGTGTGTGTTGTGTGTAGTGTGTGTGTTGTGTGTAGTGTGTGTGTGGTGTGTGTGATGTGTGTGCGTGGTGTGTGCGTGGTGTGTGTGGTGTGTAGTGCGTGTGTAGTGTGTGGTGTGTGTGTGTGGTGTGTGTGCGTGTGTAGTGTGTAGTGCGTGTGTAGTGTGGTGTGTGTGTGTGTGTGTGGTGTGTGGCAACAGAAGAACGCATGCGGCTGTGGGCGGGGTGCCACACATCAAGGGATCGACGCGACAGCTCTAATGCGACTCCACCGGCAGTGGCAGTGGCGTCGTACCGGGCACCCTCATCGCATGCAGTCGGCGACCGCCGCTGCGCCGTGTATCCTCACATCAACCAACACACGGGTCAAAGCACCCGGGGGCACCGTTTGTGTCCTGCCGTCCGTGTTACCACCCAGCGTGGGCCATTGCGCCGCGTTGTGCAAACGCGGCGTCCGACCACTAACTACAGGGCAGTCCAGAGTGTATTGTGACCCCCCCAATTCTCAACAAATTTTTATATTGAATTTTTTTTTTACAAAAGTGAATATGCATGGGGGGAGGGGTGGGATGTTAAGAGGTCAATTAATTGGCGGGGTCACAAGACATCTGAACGATGTGATGTAATCTTCCTCGCCTGGTATGCAGGAGGTTTGGGGGTTCGATCCCGACCCAGACTCTTGTATATTTGGAGTTTGCATGTTCTCTCTCTCCTCGTGGTCGCGTGGATTTTTTCTCCAGTTCCTCCGGTTTTTCCCTCCACGTTTTGAAACGTGCATTGACTTTATTTAATATATTTTATATATTTCTAAATGTTCAAATGATAAGACCCTTTGTTGAGCTATCATTTGTGACCAGGTCGCTTCTGAATAATAAGTTCATACCTCAATGGGCTTTGCCTCGTAGGATAGGGATGGTTTAGTGTTGTATTTATATGTGCCTGGGTGTTTTTTTACCTTTCTTGCACTGTGCACTCCTATCGTGTTTTTTGTATTGTGTGTTTGTTGTAACGATCTTCATCCCATGCCCCTACTGGACATCTGTGAATAAGAGCTTCATGGCTCATCGGATTTCCTCCTGCAGGATAAAATGACATGTTCTGATTCCGATTCTGATCTGGACCAACCGGGGAAACCGGGAAACTCCTCTGCGATGGAGTTGCCCATCATCTCGTGCCAGCTCCGCCGTGGGTTCCTCGCTTCATCAACCACAGCGGTGACCACAGGCTGCTGAGCATTTCAAACTGAACGCCGTTACAGCCGGCAAGACTGAATGAAGGCCTCGCCTTCACTTAAGACGTAGCTTTGTAGATTGAGCGCTCGATACAAAAAGATATTTTTTTTTAAACCGTATCCATTTCTTTTTTCGGTTCGTTATGTGACACGTTTGATTTATCGGTCAAATTGGATAGCAAGGAATTTTAAACATTTGCAAGTCCCTTTGATACCCTTGATCCTTACATTTCTCGAGAGCTTCTCTAACCCCAATTGAAATTAGAATTAGGCCTAGGAATTCATTGCTAAGTCGCCTCAATACTATTTGTGAAAGTAGGCCATTGTGCAGGAGCTCAGGCACACAATGAATTTCTGTAAACCCCAATTAAACCAGAAAAAAAAATCGCGGACACGCTTAATCTGTCCCATTGTCTTTTGCACAGCTTCGCTCACTCAGGCACAATAGCTAAAAACACACACACACACGCACGCACATTAAAATGAGAATCGTAATTTTAAAATGACAGCTCATCAAGTTTTTTTTCTTTACAACGAAAATGTGAAGCATCAGGTGACATCGCGTGGGAAAAAAAAGATTACACTCAACATCAAAGACGGTGGCTCAACTTTGATTGCGCCCCACGCCCGTGTCATTTTCGCGACGGCGGCTGCCTAACACAGCAATCATTCATTCCTGACAACCGCTGCTTTCAATGGAAAAAAATCGTCTCATTCGGCGAACGGTGTTATCATCGTTACACGTCACGTGTCCCTCGTTCCGCCACGAGGCTTGCTTGCCTGCTTGCCTGTCCGATTTTCGCCGCCGCTGATTTCAGGAACGATCGTTTCCCTGCAAATTGTCGCAGCTGATTGGTTAAGTGGTGATGTTTGCGAGCGCTCGAGATGCCGAGGTGCAATTGGTGGCGACGCAGGACGAGGCGATGGGAGTTGTAAACTTGCCACTAAAAAATTGAGCGTCAGCGCCACTTCCCCGACATCACAACGATGGAACGGTGGCGTGGCTGACCTAGTTTTTAATCTCGCTTGTAGGGGGCTGTTGGGGGGGGGGGGGCACACTGGCGTTCAAAGATCACCGCCGCTCGTGGCTCGATATCGTCACGTCCACGGGCGTTATAAAGATTTTAACATTTTGCCACGGACGCCGATTGTTGGCCCATGTTCATGCACACAATGCCATTAGCAGTAGGGCAATGTATCGATTCATCAGTTGAAAGGAATCCCTAAGCTCACCATACATGCACGTCAAAATATATGTATGTATTTTTTGGCTGTCCATGGGTTGACGTGACCTCTGCAGCCTCTCGAGGCACTCCCGTTCAATGCAATATATGTAAATAACATCATTTATTTTGTTTTGTACGTGATGTTAATAAGCTGCCATCGCCTGACATATTATCTGCGATCCGTTGTTCCTTTTTAAGGCCAGAGCGTTATTGACGAATGCGTTCGCGTTCATTGTGCTTGTGCACCACTGCCAACGCAGCAGCATCGCCAAATTATTCGTTTCGTCCACGTTTACTTCACACCGAGACCCCTGAATCGTGATAATTTATTGAGATCGCTTGGGGTCCATGGGGTAAAGCGGGCTGAGGGGTGGGCGAGGCGGCGATGAGGTCGATTCATTATCTCACCCTTCCTGTTCAGTGGTGGGGTTTAACGACGCATCGAGTGAGCCGTTAAAATATTACTCCAACAACGAGACGTGCAGCCCTGCAGCCATTAAGAGGCGCTGCAATGCTCCACGGAAAAAAATGTGCATCCAAAAATCAGATCGTAAAAATTAACCCGTAAAAACAACGTTTTTCACTATAAATCCTATATATGCGTGGCGGCTAGAGTCCTCTCGTCCTCTGGCTTGAGATGGCTGCCACCTATGGGTCAGATGATTGCCTGCCACCATTAAGCAATTGGTAATTAAAAATAATATTTTTGCCCTGAAAAGTGTAAAATTTTGGAAATAAATTTTCACGAACATTAATTGTCACGCACAACGAGTCTGTGTGGAAAATGTCAGCTCGATTGGATCACGGGAAGTGGGTTAAAAAACGACCGAAATATTTGCACGGTCATAAGCAAGCGCGCAAGTGAACTTAATATAAAGGATTTAAAAATCGTGGGAATTCATCGGATCGCGAGGTGCTGCGACTTGCCACGAACATCATTAGCGCTCTGCAACAAAACCTTTGATCGCTTAACCTCGTATTCACGGTAGTAGTAGCAGAGAGGGAGTCATTTAACGTCAATAACATTTCAATTGCATGGGAGCTCATTTGTTAATTTAAATCAAACGCAAAGACCGCCCGCCCTCCACTCACTCACACCACTCCGACTCCGCAGGCGTAATGCATTATTAAAGTTGGCCGGTGGAAGGTCACCTACGGTGCTCATGCATCAGCATCGAGTGGTGTACACGGTAAAAATGATTCAATGTAAACCCACACGGCTACACGCATAGTATTAAAATACGTGTCGAATAGGCGCATGCAACGAATAAGAAAAGGGTTTGCAAATAACCTTGGCGATGCACAATGATTCACCACTCCTTCTCCCCCGCTCTGGAGGTGCAATGAATTGGTCCCAATTCAAGGTCTCGATGTAATTCAAGCTTTATTTATTTATGTACTTCCGCATTACATTGCGGTGAATGGTCGCACCTCTAGCGGCTTCCGGGGTCACGCGACCTCCCCACCTGCACACCCCCCCCCCCACACCCCCCCCCCCCACATCACAATCTCTCATGTGCAATGTGATCATCGCTCATCCGCACACAATCCGACGCGGCGCGTACGCTGAAGTTACTCGTCGCGCACCATCGATGCATCACTCCGCCGCTAATAAAGCATCGTGCATAACAATAAGCCGGCAAATAGTATCCATGGCAACTACATGACTAATGAACCAGCGCATCGGGGGTGAAGGCAGTGAGAGAGAGAGAGCTC
The DNA here is from genome assembly GCF_965212315.1 of Lampetra planeri. Classification (NCBI taxonomy): domain Eukaryota; kingdom Metazoa; phylum Chordata; class Hyperoartia; order Petromyzontiformes; family Petromyzontidae; genus Lampetra; species Lampetra planeri. Next base: position 13,056,098 of record NC_136117.1, read on the forward strand.
GAAGCAAATGGCACGCTTCTTAAATCCCGCCCGCTCTGTCTATGCGGCGGAATGAACTGCTCCAAGGCAGGGCCGCCGTGTGTGGTGGGGTAAAGCGTGGGTACTCCCTCCTCGTCCGAGACGTTTGGCCAGCAGCGTCGGGTGCAAGTTTCATCCTAGAGTTGAAGCTTTCGTGACTGCAAGGATTCATATTCTTGGGTTTTTTCGGTAAAGTCACGTAGGTAAAAAATTAAAATAAAAATCACGACGTTTCGGAGGCAACACAAGCCTCCGTCTTCAGGTGGAACCGTCACAGCACGCTTGCTGTATCAAGTAAATTTACCTACGTGACTTTACCGAAATAACCCAAGAATAAGTTTCATCCTGTGGCTGCCAAGTACGCCCACCAGTGTCATCCGTCTGATATCGTCCCCTTTTAGCCGCGGTGCGTCTTGGCAAAGCCCACCGACCCTTCTGATCGTCGTTACATCTTGTCACTGTCTCCGTGTGGGCCTCCTCCGCGTTCATGACTGCGAACTCCGGCATGCGCTCGGCTCCCTCGTTGGGTATTTTTTTCATTTCGTCTATTAACCCAGAAAGGCCTCCTCCGCGAGCATGAGGACGATTTTTCAGGAGCCTCCTGTGCTGTGTAACGCAGTAGAGGATGCAGCAGGAGGTGGGGGGAGCGGAATTCAAGCTTGGCAAATTCGGTCCGTGAATCCAGCACCCGTAGCCCACTCCTGCTCCTTTAAAAAGCACGTGACGGGATCTTGTGTCTTTTGTTAACTGTCCACAGTGAAGAAGAGGTCGCGTGTTTTTTTACGATTCATAAACCCACGGTATCAAACCAGGTCCACTGAGCTGCATACAGTTATTTTTCAAAAGCGACCTGGCGATCACAAATGATAGCCCAGCAAAGTAGCTAATCACGTGATCAACGCATGTTGTTTTTAAATGTGGAGGAGGAAAAAAAATCGGAGGACCCGGAAAAAATAATCCACGCGAGCACGGGGAGAGAGAAAAAACACGCAAATTACAAATATCGTCACAGGGTATCGGGATCGAACGCGCGACCTCCTGTATAGCAGGCGAGGTAGTTAACATCTCCTAGCCGGGTCGCCTGCCCCGCACACCGACGGAGCGCGCCACGAGGCGCGACCTCGGAGCATCGTTCTCGCGCGCGGCCGATGCGTTTGGCCACGCAACCCGCACCGACGCGCAACGCAACAGCAACGAAACCCCCCCTCCCCCCCCATTACTCGCTCTCGTTAAGCGGGGCGCTGCAGAGAGGGTCAATTGGGGGGCTCCTGCGGAAACTCCGCTGAAAGTGGGCGTCCACGCGGCGTCGGGGTCATTCATCGTGTTTGAGCAAGGACCCCCTGGCTCGATCCGGCCACCACCAGCCTCTCCCCCTCGACCAGCAGACGAGCGGTCGTCGTCGTTATTATTATTATTTCGGTTTGCTGCGTGATAACAGAGAGGACTTTGAGCGGATTTTTTCAAAAGAACATTTTAAAAAAATCATGGCACACGCTATCTTAAATGAAATACCGTAAAAGTGTGGCGGGTTGTTTTGTTGTGGCTGTTGTCACGAATTTCATGGCACCACATCCAGCCTCGACCAGGGGGCACACGCGCTCTTATCAATAGTCAGAAATTGCCTTTCAAATGACACGAAGAAAGTCAAATTGGCTTCACACTCGACTGAGCGTGCGCGGATAATGCCCGTGTCCTGTTTTTAAATCCCTAGGGGGGGGCAGTGGTGGACATTCCATTTTCAGTCAGACATCCGCTGCTGGCTTCTACCCCACAAAGCGATAATCTATTTTACCCATCCCCTGAAGGGCTTGAGTCGACCCAGGGATTTTTTTTGTGATGCCACAGAAATCTATAATGCCAAGAGGCGGCGAGCTCTTCCTCTGCTGGCCCCAGGCTGAATTCATTCAGAAATGTTAACGAGCTCCACGAGTCTGCAGAGTGTGCACATGCACAACGTTATAAAAACACTCAGCATCAATAATGAACCATTGAGACTGCATTTGTTTTATCATTATAAGGCAGTGTTAATGATTAATGTCCTACTGGCCAGATTATTCGTGCGTTCGTTTCTCAGTTCGCTTGTCCTGGTGAGGGTCGCGGCAACAGCGTGTTGAGTAGTGGCGGTCCACACCTCCCTCTCCCTGGCGACAGACTCCAGCAATACTACACTATACACTACACTGTACACTATACACTACACTATACAACTACTACACTATACACTACTACACTATACACTACTCTATACACTACTACACTATACACTACACTATACACTACACTATACACTACTACACTATACACTACACTATACACTACACTATACACTACTACACTATACACTACACTATACACTACACTATACACTACACTCTACACTATACACTACACTATACACTACTACACTATACACTACACTATACACTACACTATACACTACACTATACACTACACTCTACACTACATTATACACTACACTACACACTACACACTATACTATACACTACACTATACACTACTACACAATACACTACTACACTATACACTACTATGCACTACTACACTACACTACTATACACTACAACACTACTATACACGACACTATACACTACACTATACACTACACTATACACTACTATACACTACTACACTATACACTACTACACTATACACTACTATACACTACTACACTACCCTACTATACACTACTACACTATACACTACAATACACAGACTCTAGCTCTTCCTGGGCAATTCCCAGGCGTGACCCAGGCCAGCCGAGCGCTCTTCGCCCAGTGGCACGTGCTGCTGCTGCTGCTGCCCGGTGGTAGAGTTCCCGGGGGAGTCAACCGGGGGCCATCCTCACCAGGTGCCAGAACCACCTCAACCGACTCCTCTCGATCCGGAGGAGCAGCGGCTCGACTCTGAGGCTCTCCCAGATTACCGAGCTCCTCACTCGATCAAGGAGAACGATCGCGGCAACCCAGCGGAGAAACCCCGTTTCGGCCCCTCGTACCCGCGATCTCATCCTGTCGGTTGTTACCCATAGCTCATGGCCATCGCAGGCGAGGATGGGAACGTAGATCGACAGCTTCGTGCGAGAACTCAACAATGCGGCCGCGCTGCGCCGATGTCCCGCTCCCACTTACCCATCACTCCCGAGGTGATTAATACTGTACAGTCCTTTTGTCAACTCCACTGCTGGATGAAGGGCCTCCTCGTCCTGCGTCAGTCATATTTGACCATACTTGACTACGCTGGGCAAGTGCACATTAGCGAAGGGAAAAGCGAACCCAGATATGACTGACTATCAATATTATTCACAATGAAGGGTTTTGGGTCAAATCTCGGGTAAGTATAAATGTGTCGTAACCTTCCACCACCCGACACAGCCAGTAAGGGTTGTCACGTGAACAACGCGCCAATTAGTTTACTACTTCAACCCACCGGTGTGTTGGAGAGTAAATCCACAACATTCGCAATTTGAGTAGTACGACGTTTCGCTGGTAATTACATCAGCCAGCATCATCGGGCGATTTCCCAGAGTAGTGAAGCAATCCACCTGCTGTTTTTTTGTTCGTGTTTTTGTTTTTTGTTTGTTGCGGTTGCACCCGATTCAAGAGCCGAATGGCTCACAGGGCTATACCAAATAATGAACTTGAACTTGCTTCCAGTTTTAAATCGAGCAGGACGACGTCATCACTGAACCCATCAGGTGCAGAGATCAGAGGGTGGGGGGGAGGTTATAATTATGTAATAGATTAGTAATAATTTAACTAGTATGTGTTTCCTCTATTTCCTCTATTTAAGACCGCGTCAACCCATGCTGGCTGTGTCGGGTGGTGGAGGGTTACGACACATGAATACTTACGCGATCTAACCCAAAAACCTTTATTATGAATATAACATTGAAAGCCTACGCGTTAAACTAGCAATAGTATGTATGTTGAACTTTTTTCGCACCGTACGTGCTAATCGGAGGTGCTATTGTTGGCTGCGGACAGGAATGGAACTCAAGCGGCCAGATTCAAGCGTGATGCGCTGACAAGAAGTGCCACCCCGCGCCCGTAGGAGATAAGTCCACGAACACAATTTAACGTCCACTTGTTTACTCATTCCTGGTATGTTCTATAGCTCAGTTCTAAGCCACGCGAACACTTTGCAAGGATTCAGTGAACTGTAGCTGATCTCAGGAGACATCCCTTGCCTGTATCAAAATATAAGGGTAGCTTTTTCCCTTTCTGGCAATAAAACAGTTGTGTTGAGATGTCAACACACCAAACTGAAACATTTTGCAAGGAATCATGTCTGCATTAGCCATGCAAACAAAAAACATGGTCTGAAAATATATGCATTGTCGTTGAAACTGATTGGTCCACACCAGAGACAGCTTTCTTTAGAGCCTCGTCTCAAACGGTGTTAGACCAGAGGACGCCAAAAGGCGAACAGCGTTGTCTTTACAACGCCACCATCAAGACATAGAGAGCTCGGGGTGAGCAGCGGCATCATGAGACCTCCTTTGCCACTATATTAAAATATAAGAATAGGTTTTACCCTTTCTAGCAATAAAAACCAATACATATACTCCCAGAGCACGTTTTTTTGTTTTCATGTTCACCACAAGTATATGTGGTTAAGGCAGACGTGATTCCTTGCGAAAGGTTTCAGTTTGGTGTGTTGACATCTCAACACAACACACGCCAGAAAAAGTAAAACCTATTCTGATATCTTAGCTTACCTGTAAGTTTGCTATAACTTACCAATGAACACCGAATGAGACGTTAACGACTTATGTGGACCATTGTGTTCTGATGTCACTGCCAAATTTTAAATGCGGCAACCAACGAGTGAAAACGTTATAATCACGGCCCTTGTGCTTGTGTAACGGCGTAAGTAGCATAACGCAGGGTCTCCTTTGCAAAATAAATCATGAATCTCAAGCGCCTCGTATATCTAGCTCTCCGATGTATTTTTGAGCCGTCCTTGAAGAAGGTTCCAGCACGTGGAGCGAAACGTCGGACAGGTACTCATTAGAGGATGAGTTCAACTCGGAGAGGCCCAGGACCGGTTCAGATAATCGTCACTGATGTTGGCCGTGAGCGTGAATCGCAATCGAGTTGCCAGGTTCGAAGCACAGCTCCGTACATTTCCACATGCAAAGCCACTTTGTTGAGGTATCACTTGTGGCCAGGTCGCTTTTAAACAGTCAGTTTAAACCTCGGTGGGCTTTGCCTGGTCGGTTGGTGATGGTTTAATTGTATTTGTACGTGTTTTTGTTTACCTTTACTCTGTACTCCCGTCGTGTTTTTGCATTGTTTGTTGTTGTAACGTTTTTACCCGCCCCTAGTGGACATCTGTGGAAATAAGAGCTTTACAGCTCATCGGATTCCTCCGGTATAGAATAAATATTCTGATGATGATTCTACCCGCTGCACCACCGTTCCCTGAACAGCACGCGGTACGATCGCGAATCACGCGTCGGAGAGTTGTGGAGCACAACCGCAAACAGCAACAACAGCAACAACAGCAACAGCCTTGCACCTTAGTTACAACACGGATGACATCGATTACAATCTCGCAACAGCCTTTGAAGCCCGAATAATCAAATCTAAATATCGACCGACTCTGAGTGTCAAGTTCGCAATGAGCCCGCGGTGTCAACGCGTTCGTCTTACAACTGCCACCCATTCATACGCCGTGAATCCGCTGGTCCACTTAATGGAGTCCACTCCGATTGATCGCTGATTGTATCGTTATCACGTGATACCGAGCGGAACACATTTCTCGGTATCCAATGATATGGTAGAGCAGAAGGCGATGCACTCACCCCTCGTGGAAAGATGTGAACAATGATCATCGCTACTTTATAAATCGTCTAACGTAACGATGGATCTCAGAGCGTTCTACATACACGTACAACTACACTCACGGGTATGGATGAAAGCTAAGCGAAATAAAAAAAGCTGATAATAACAATATCAATGACCATACTCGAAACTCTAAGACAACGAAGAACTATGATAAAGGCGAATAATCATAATCCTTACAAAGTCATCCAATCAAACAATAAAATTGGGTTTCAAATCTTAAATAACGGGAGGGAGCCTGCAGTACAAGGAGGTGAGTTCTACAGACAGTGATTGAAAAAAGTGAAACAGACTCCGAATCCCCAATAGACCAAGGAAGGGAGATTCCATAATCGCGGAGCCTGGCTGCAAAAGGCTCCGTCTCACCATAGAACAACATCAAGAACAACAACATCAACAACATCAACAACATCTTGATTTAAAGCTTTCGTGACTGCAGGGATTCATATTCTTGGTTCTTTCGGTAAAATCACGTATAAGGGAAATAATAAAATAATATAAATTTTAAACAATACAAATTCTCACGCCGTTTCGACTGCAACACAAGCAATCATCATCAGCTGTGGATTTCACACCTGATGATGATTGCTTGTGTTGCTGTCGAAACGTCGTGAGAATTTTTATTGTATTATATTTATATTATTTTATTATTTCCCTTCTACGTGACTTTACCGAAAGAACCAAGAATATCAACATCATTACAGTCTTGTCTTTGCGAGAAGTGTGAATGATTCTCAACACGATATGCAATGTTCCTTAAGGATTCCGGCGGTTGTTTGTGGGTCGTCGAGGCAATTATCTCGAAGTTGAGTCCCAAACCGCCGTAAATATATGAGGTTCTGCTCATTAGTGGGGAGTTTTTTTTGTTTGCATAAAAGTTACAATTTCTGCAGCCTTACACTTGTTTGAATTGCTGAGCGTAGGGTAATGCGACAGATTCAGTTTTATCTGCTGAATTGGTTAAGCGAAAGGGTGTTCATTGTTTAGTTTTTTATATATATTCTTGTAATAGATTTAACAAAACATCGGCTTTTTTTTTACAAAGTTGGCCGTATTCGTAAGCTTGTATTAAATGATATTAAAATACTACGTATTAAAATCATTCAATAATTAAATAATGTTTAAATATTAAAATACTACATTCTCTATTAACTATTTTGGAAGACGAAAAAAAATCACGTTTAGAAAATTACACATTTTTAAGCGATACCTTATGATAAAACAAAAATACTTATACTCCATTAATATAAAAAAAAAACGTTTAAATATATATTTCTGTTTATTAAAAAAAATGTAATTCAACATTAGCTCACTCGTCTAGTTATACATAAGATGCTGCTACAGTGGTGTAATGGGTGAGCTCAGCCACACTCGACTTGCAATCCAAAGCTCTCCCCTTCGATTTAACCTCCCGGCGCAGCAGTTGAAGCAATGGGCAATGTTCTTGAATGCCCATCTCACCGCCTCCGTCCACCAAAGCGGTATAAGTGGTTGCACTCTTAGGTTTTTTCGGTAAAGTCACGTAGGTAAAAAAAATTCAATCGAAATACTTGATACAATAAATTTAGCTGTGACGGTCCCACCTGATGACGGAGACTTGTGTTGCCTCCGAAACGTCGTGATTTATTATTTTATTTCTATTATTATTTCTATTGTTTAATTACTTATTTTTATTTTTTACCTACGGTTCTTTACCGAAAAAACCTAAGAGTATGAATCCTTGCAGTCACGAAAGCTTCTAATCTAGAATAAGTGGTTGTGCCGCAGTTTGTCCATCGGCAGGTCGCGTGTGGTGGTGCAAAGCGTGGCTCACTTCCACCCTTTCCACGACGTTTTGTTCGGCGGGGAATATGCCAGAATGCCCTCTTTCGAGAGGGGCTTTCTAGGGCGAACCCACAACCTCCTGCACACAAGGCGAGGAAGTTAACATCTCGCCACCGCGGTACTTATAACCTCTTCCAAGACATCTGACCATCGTGGAAGAATCTGCCGTATGACCTCTGGAGGAGGAAGATCTCCAGGGCTGCCCACGAGTGGAGGTCCTTCCGCCAGCAGTGGCGTGAGCAAGCCATTGCAGGGCTGCGCCATTACCTCTCACGGGATGCTTTGTTTATTTTATTAATTTCCCTGCGAAGAAAACTCGAAAAAAACGAAGCAATCTTCTCGTGAATACAGACTTCAATCGTTTGATCCATGCAATGTCAAAACAGTGCCTCCACCATCCCCACTCACTCCGACTTCCAGCCGTGCGACCTTTTTTGTTATAAGCCCTGTTTTTGAATGCGGTGTCATTTCAACACAACCGTCGTGAACATTTTTGTTTTTTTGCTACCGTGCATTTGTGTGATTTGTTGGCCTTTTTCAGGCTCGGATGCCACCAAACAATTATTCCACAGCTTGGAACGTCAACTGGCCGAGCCATGTCATTTTCCCCATTCTGCTTGATTGGCTAATTCTGAGGGAGCATCCCCTTTCCAGCTGGTTTCAGCTGAGGCTAAGCTGCGGCGACAACGACACATACACGCACCCAACAATCAACGTGGGATCATGAAATAAATGAGAGAATATCACTTTAAGCCAAGTGTCAAACTCAATATTGCATTATATCACCAGACTATCTGGAAATAAAGTGTACTATTCAGCATGGAATATCCTAGCCTGCCACCTCCACGTGCCTCCTACTTTCCATATGCGGCGAAATACGTCCCATAAAATATCAGAAACCGTCACCAACGATTTCAAAGTGATCTTCAAGAGATTACAGTTTCTTCACCGGGTAGAGGTATTAAAACAATCTGTATCGAAGTGCCCCGGGATGAGTAGACATGACGATGAAAGACAGATTGATTTTTCTCTCCACATTAAGAACCAATGCGTATTTGGTTGCTGTAAATTTCCACATGATAAGCCACTTCGTTGAGCTATCAGTCGTGGCGAGGTCGCTTCTGAAAACCAACTAATAGCTCAGTGGGCTTTACCTGTAAAAAAAAAATACGTTATATAAATATTAATTTAAAAGCCATTCTCCGCACAGCACCGACTTGATTCCTCCACGTCACTGCGCATATTAAAAACAAACACGAGTACCAAGAGCAGGAAACTTTCTTTAGTTTGAACGCAGAACACGGTGTGTGTGTGTGTGTGCAAACATGATATCTGTGAAGGTGGCACAATCACCAGACAGACAAACAACCAAATGGCTCAAACGCGACCAAATAAGTCAGATCGACGGAATAGTTTGAGTGGCGACTAATTCCCCCATACACTCCGGGTAAATGTGCAAGCCCTCGTTTTCGCCACTGCTGTCAGAAGGGCCTCCACCCAAGGGAGTTTTACGAGCACCCCTCGAGTAGAGTAACATCACCTGCATCTTCCACGCTGGTCTTGGGAGAGGTGGAGGGCACCCACACTTTAACGCCACCGCACGTGACCTGCCGATTGACTAACCACAGTGCAAAATATTTATACTGCTGGGTTTTTTTTTTTTCCTCAACTGGGAGATTGAACCAACTGCCTGTGGATCTTGGGCGATTTAAAATTTTCAAAAAAGAAAAAGATCCCAGCGCTTGGGAGCGAAACGTCGCACTTTCACGGCGCACGAACACGCGGGCACAATACGGAAACGCCGTCGGGGAGCGACGCGAGTGCGTCGCTGACACTTTGCGCGTTTGCCAAACACATAAACGGCGGCTGACAGGTGGTGAGATTCAAAGGTCACCCAGGGCCCCAAATTGGAATTTCTCACCCCGCCGCTCTGCGGGAAACCCCAGGAGGAGGCGTCACCGCGAGCCCCTTCTCAACCCGCAGTGCATACCAAGAGCGCCCTTGGGAGAGAGCTGCAAGACTGCTTGGCAGTCATTGATTACTTGAACCGGTGTGTGCGACAGGACCCCGTTAGACCGCAGGGCAACCGACAGCGGTGAGCGGCACAGCTTTTTAACTCCTGCGGGGAGGCTCTTCATTTAAGGTCTCCCTCACCCTGCTCCCCCCCCCCCCTGGAAAAGATGAAGGCGCGGCCCTGCAATTGCGTGCTCACATCACTGCTGGCGGAAGAGCCTCCACTCGTCTAGACAGCTCTGGAGGACCCCCTCCAGATGGCACACGGCCTACATTTCCACGCTGGCCGGACGTTTTGTGAAAGGTGTGAGTACTGTAGTGGCGAGATGTTAACGACCTCACCTGGTATGCAGGAGAGCCGTGGGTTCGATCCCAACACAGACGCCTGAATATTTGTAATTCGCATGTTCTCCCCATGGTCGCGTGGATTTTTCTCGGGGTCTTGCAGTTTTCCCTCCACGTTTAGAAACACGCGTTTAAAGTACTTGGCCGCTATAAATGTCAACATGATAAGCCACTTCGTTGAGCTATCATTTGTGGCCAGGTCGCTTCTGAAAAAGAGCTATACAGTTCAGTGGACCTTACCCGGTGCAATAAAAAAATGGTTTCGTTTAATGGTAATGTTTATCAAGCTTCTTTTTCACAGATGTCCACTTAACCCCGCCGCGCGCGACCTGCAGATCGACTAACTTTGGTAAAATCCCACCTCCATTGCCGGGTGGACGGCGTGCCGCGTGCTCGAACGAGTGACCTCTGATACTCTTGGTTTTTTCGATAAAATAACGTAGGTAAAAAAATGAAATTAAATTGAAATTAGAAAAATTTACCTCTAGATCGCAAGTGCGGGCGTGCTAGCCACCGCACCGTGGCGGCCTGCACGTGTTGTTCCTGGACAAGCCGGAAAAAAAAGTACAACCGCTGGAACCCGCGTCACCCCCACGCGGTCGAGAATTAGAGGCAAGCTGGCGAGCCGGGCCATCGACGGAAGCCTTCCTTTACTCGGATGGATTCCAACCGTGCCGAAGAAATGTGCAATGCGCGTGCGTTTTATATTTTTTTTTGTTAAGCGCGGAATCACACCGGCGACAAAAACAATTTTCACACTCACGATGTGTTTCTTTACAAGTAACTCGTTTATTGAAATTGCTTCGTTGCCAAATATCACGTTCAAAAAATAAAAATACACGCGCCGATCTGCTACGCTCGCAAGCTGTCGGGGAAGTTTCGTCGCGTTTTTATTTGGGTTTAGAGGTTTTCTGGTTCTCGTTTGCATGCGGAGTGTCCTTTGGATGAACGCACCGACAGGCGAGGAAAGCCGTCGGCAGCTTACCGGCTCTCGTGGCAAGTGGCACAGCACGCGGGGTTAACGACGAGAGGAGAGTTTAGCGCGCTTGCCGCTTCAACGGAGTTAAACCATCGCAGATACATTCGCGGACGCCATTCGTCATTGCAAGCATCCGGAGGGCACTATGAATTTATCATCTCGTGTTGCCTATACAAGGCATAATTGCGTATTGTGTGCCGTTTTTAATGTTGTGGTTTTTTTCACGTTGCGCTACGCGCTCAGGTCAATTGGAAAAAGAACGCCCGTACATTATAACCAATCCGGGCAATTCAGCTCTATTCTTCCCCAATAACTTTTATTTACTGCACGGATGCACCAACGTGTCCACGTAACACCATTGGAGTCAAAAAACAACTGAAGCGCATTCCGCACGCGTAACAATCGTCATATCTACAGCAGCAGCTGCAGCAGCAGCTACAACAGCTACAGCAGCTACAGCAGCAGCAGCAGCAGAAGCTACAGCAGCAGCTACAACAGCTTCAGCAACTACATCAGCAGCTACATCAGCGGCTACATCAGCAGCAGCTACAACAGCAGCAGCAGCTACAGCAGCAGAAGCTACAGCAGCAGCTACAGCAACAGCTGCAGCTACAGCATCAGCTACAGCAGCAGCAGCTACAACAGCAGCTACAGCAGCAGCAGCTACAGCAGCAGCAGCGGTAGATTATTGTGAAGGCTCAATAACAGAGCGGGCACGGAATTCCAAATCGATACAAAACTGGCCATAGCGCCGGGCTTTCTCTGGGCACCACGTGGTCTCCGGGCAGAGACAGCAGCGGTTTCAATACAGAGCTGCAATCTGCAAAAAAATCAATGTTTAAGTGTTAAGCGCTGCACCGAGTCGAGTGATCGCTGGGACCCGCTTTTTTGATGAAGAAAAGGACACATCCCCCAAAAGAGTGCGTGATTGAGCGCTTCAAAATTTCCCAACCTAAATTGAAAAAAAAAAGTGACTTCGTGTATCAAGCGCCTGAGCACAGCCGGAATCGTACCTTGATAATGTAAAAAAAAAATCAATCAATGACTTGAAATTGCCTGATTCTTATCTTCTGTCCACGGAAAGCACAAGCCCCCAATCCCGCACTGGGCTGAACCGCATTTATGGTCCAGTGTGCGATACATCGGCGAGTGATTCTCAAAGTGGAGTCATCATCTATTCTGCACACCGTTAAGGGTTCAGCAATTACGGTGTATTGTATACAGCGCCGACAAGTCGCTAGGCACCGCGTAATATATATATAGACATACAGGTACACGTCCGACAGAGAGTGAGTGAATGTGTGTGTGTGTGTGGGAGCGGTAGTGTAGCGGTTAGCGCGCTGCGCATCGAACCCGGCCACCCGAGTTCGATTCCCGCTCACGGCCAACACCGGTGACGATTATCTGAACCGGTCCTGGGCTCCCTCCCTCTAGGTCGACTGAGCCTCAAATTAGTGCCTGGTTCGGTGTGTAAACATCGCCACTGGGGAGACAAAGGCGGTCGGGCGTGGTGCTGGCCACCCACCCCCTCGCGTACCGTGCCTCCATAGGTGCTTGCTTACAGCACTTGCCCCAACAGTCCAGTAAAGCTATACGGGGTATCTTTGTCTGTGTGTGTGTGTGGAGAGCGCTGTCTGATTTGCTGCTGCTGCTGCTTCAGTGCTCATTCGCACTTTGATTAAAGAATAATAAACCAAAACCCTTTTAATTTTTTCCTGAAAATTCATGAAGGCTTCCTGGCTGAAAGTTCAAATTATTACATTTCTTTTAGTGACGTGAATAGTAATAACAAAATTACCTCACGAAAATATATATTTGTATTGTTATGTAAAAGCCATCATGACACAAAAACTATGTTCAGACAAAATTGTTTTCGTATTTAAAACATTGGGGGTGCAGCGGTGGCACAGTGGTTAGGGCGCCGCGCTACGAACCCAGCCCAGTGAACGGAGTTTCAAAGACAATGCCAACTTTTATTATTATTATTATCATCAGAGCATGTTTTGTTTGCATGTTCACCACAAGTACGTGCGGTTAATGCAGACAGGATTCCTTGCACAAGGCATCTATTTGGTGTTTGAGCAACTTAATACCTGTTTTATTAAAACTTGACTTAAAACTTTCGTGACTGCAGGAATTCATATTATTTGTTCTTTCGGTAAAGTCATGATTTTATTTTTCTTATTTTTTTGTTTTGTTTTCTATCTACGTGACTTACCGAAAGAACCAATAATATGAATACCTGTTCTATTTCCAGAAAGGGTAAAACCTATTCTAATGATGTTGCTAAAAAGGTCCCATGATATGAACGGAGTTAACTTGTGGGGACCGGCTCCAACATGAGTGGCGAGTAGCATCTGAATGACGGTCCATGGGTCCCCCCCCACTCTTCACTAAACCACACAGGCAAACGTGGTCATTGCACACTCAAGCAACTCAGAATCAGGCAATTTTATTCAGAAATAATTCGGCTGGAGGAATCCCATGAGCTATAAAGTTCTTTGTCACAGATCAGCGCAGATCAACTCACCACGACCAGTAAAGCAGTGGATTTACAAAGAGCTGTACGTTTTTGTTGTTATTGTGATTATTAAAAAAACAGACGATACGATCACGCAACCTCAATATGCATTCACGTCGCGGACAAAAATACAATACGTGATGATAATGCCGATACACATTACGGGTCCAATAACCGGCTTTTTTCCGTTCCAGTAATTTCAAAAATCATCTCTTTAATTACGCGTGAGACGACGCGGAGAGTAACAAGAGCGACTGAAGGTGACTGTGGTTTTCTCTGTGTGTGTGTGTAGGCAGTGTGAGCGGTGGGTGTAGTGGTTAGCGCTACGCTGCGCTACAAACCCGGCCACCCGAGTTCGATTCCCGCTCACGGCCAACACCCAGTGACGATTATCTTGAACCGGTCCTGGGCCTCCTCGAGGTCGACGCGGCCTCAAATGAGTACCTGGTGCGGTGTGTAAAAAAAATCGCCACTGGGGAGACAAAGGCGGTCGGGCGTGGTGCTGTTCACCCACCCCCTCGTGACGCCGTACCGGCCTTCACAGGTGCTCGCTAACCAGCACTTGCCACAACGGTCTGCTACGGCTACACGGGGATCTTTGTCCTTGTCTCTGTGTGTGCATGTGACCAGATCCGTGCCATCGCCCTTTAGCCAGGACAGATGCCTTTGAAGCCATCAAACGAAAGCCTCCGTGGCCGGATTTAAAATGGGGAGGTAGAGAGAGAGAGAGAAAAGAACCACATTCAAGGTAGCTTATTACGGCATCCGATTATGCCTCCCGCCCCAAAATCTCCCATCACAAAATTAAAAGCTGAGCCCCCCCCCTCCACTTTCCTTATCAACCCCCCTGCACAGAGGCGGATAACTCGGCACTTAAATCAGACAACGCAGGGCTTCAGCGGGGGGTGTCCGCGGACGGTGTGGCGTGTAAGGAGGAGGCGAGGAATGCACTTCGACACATTCTCATTTGCGAGAGGGCGCGCGCGGCAACGCGTTATCTTCGCCGCGTTATCTCTCAGCCGCGTGTCCAATTCGCCTGTACCCACAGAGCCATCCCAGAACTAAGCAGAGAAGGCCCCCCCTGGCCAAGTGGCTTTGAGCGGTAGCAATGAGCGACTGGGAAAATCGCAAAGGCCGTGCGAGTTCAACTCCGGGCTGGGTGCTGACTCGGGTCCCATCATCCCTTCCGGCGGAGGGGGGGGTCTATAAAATTGAGTACCGCTTTGTGGAGAAGTCGGAACGGGTCAGGCCTATCTAGAGGCTCGAGCTGCTGACCATAGGACTGTCGAATTTCCCCCACTGGCTCAGTAAAGACGAAATGAAATCCAACCTCAAAGCTCAATTGAGCATGAAGTTATGTTGACCGCAGATGGGGTGAGGGATAGGTTCTAAAGACGGAGGCTAAGAAAGGTGGAAAGGAAAGAGACAAACAGTGAGCACAGCAATGCAGAGACGTCCACGGAAGATTTTCCTCAACTTCTCACAGATTGATAATTGGTTCTTTACCCTTCTATCTGGCAACAAAACTGACACCTTTTTACAAGGAGTCATGTTTGCATAGACCGCAATACCTGCAGTCATAATACAAACAAAAGAACATAACTCTGATAATGTGCACTGTCCTTAAAGTTGATTGATCCACACCCGAGACAGCTTGCCTTAGAGCCTAGTCTCATATGGGTTGGACCAGATGACGCCAAAAGTGCGCCTTTTGGCGTCATCTGGTCCAACCCATATGAGACTAGGCTCTAAGGCAAGCTGTCTCGGGTGTGGATCAATCAACTTTAAGGACAGTGCACATTATCAGAGTTATGTTCTTTTGTTTGTATTATGACTGCAGGTATTGCGGTCTATGCAAACATGACTCCTTGTAAAAAGGTGTCAGTTTTGTTGCCAGATAGAAGGGTAAAGAACCAATTATCATATTTTTACTGGCAAATGAGGTTCCCATAGTGTAGATTCTCACAGATTAATCTAAAAAGCGGTGGAATCTACCAAACTCTGCACTTTTTCTTGCGTTTTCAGACACACGCCGATATACCCGAGGACATGCCTAAGGCAGCATAAAAAACGATGGCGAGCACCTTTAGAGTGTCACGGTCTGGAAAAGTAAACGTGGACCCCTGCAGTCGATTGTCTCAGGCCACTGCTGGCCGAAGGGCATCGTCGGAGTTTGACTTCTATATTTGAGCGGGGAGAGAGGGGGGGGGGGTGCAGGGGGTTCCCTTTGTCCCGCGCATTAGGAATAGTGGGTGCATATCATTCAATTATTTTTCATCTTAATTGTAAACTTCTGAAAATAAATCAATAACTCGAGGGAGCTCTTGAAAGCCCGTCGAGATCGCATCGTGGCCTCTATCACGCTGGCCATTCGCCTTTAAAGTTGGTGGCAATGCCCACACATTACGCCAGCCTCCACACAACCCATGTGAAGTGTTGAGTCGGTGGGTGGAGGAGGAGGCGTGGTTATTTAATGAACTAGCCCCATTGTTTCTATTTTAAAAAATTGCCTTTTGGCGTCCTCTGGTCTAGCACCAATTGAGGCGAGGCTCAAAAGAAAGCCGTCTCTCGTGTGGCCCAATCAGTTTCAAGGTCAATGCCAAAAAAATATCAGTGTGTTTTTTGTTTGCATTTTGACCACAAGTATTGTGGTTAATGCAGACATGATTCCTCGTAAAAAGGTTTCAGCTTTGTTGCCAGAAATAAAGGGGTAAAACCCCTATTATAATATGTTGGTACTGGCAAAGGAGGTCTAATGATGATTTCAACTAAGTTTACGTGGTAAGGCCCACTAAGCTATGTAGCTCTTTTCTTTCAGGAGCTCCCTGGTGACAAATGATAGCTCAAAGAAGTGGCTGATCACGTGGGAATGTCTCGCAGCCACGTTTCTAAATGTGGCGTGTCGGGAGATCGAATCGAACCACTGACCACGGCTGTCTGCATCCGAACCTAGGATCTCAGCGATGACAGCTCAACGCTCTGACCTCTGAGCTACCCTGGACACCATATATATATATAAAAAAAGTCTCTGTTAATGCGAGATTTCAACATCATTGTTCGTGTTAAAATGCAAAAAGTGCATCGCTGACGGGTGGAATTCAGAAACTTTCACCCATTGTTTCACAACTGCCGCGCCCGGGAGATCAAATCGAACCGGCGACCTCTGGATGGCAAGTGCGACACCACTCGCTCACGATGCAACGCGATAGCAACGATACTCGCTGGCCCACACTCAACAACAACAACAAGCCACGTTCAGCCGTGCCATCGCCGCGTTGACAGATTGACCCATTAACGGCCCACCGAGTCAGCGGCGGCCGTACCGCGGAGCCGGGCTACCACCGGGCATCTGTCACGGAGGCGACTCGAGAGCGACAGAAACTCCCCCCCCTCCTCTCTCTCTCTCACATGGCTCGCCATGGCCTGTAATGAACATCATCGTTCAGTGCAAACTGCCCCACGCTCCTTCATCTCGACCGTTTGTCGACCGCCACGTGTCCGGCGACGAGACCATTCGCGAGACAGATTGCCGATGTTTTGTTGTTTTTCTTTCTTTTTTTGTGTAATCGGAGATGCGCGGCCGCGGCCGAAGAGTGTGGATATCCGCTGTGATTGTAAGTGGCATTGCCTCCCTGGAAGATCGAAGGTAAGGGGGTGCAGCTTTGCGATTGCTTGTTCCTGTCCTATAGGACGGCTTTGACAGACTGCTGGGGCAAGTGCTGTCAGCGAAGGCCGGCACTGTGGCACACGAGGGAGTGAGTGGCCAGCACCACGCCCGGCCTCCTTTGTCTCCCCAGTGGCGATGTTTACACAACGCATGAGGTATTAATTTGGGGCTGATTAGACATAGGGGAGGCCCAGGACCGGTTCAGACAATCGTCACTGGCGTTGGCTATGAGCGGGAATCGAACTGGGGTCGACTGGTTTCTTAGCGCAGCGCGCTAACCGCTGCACCACCGCGCCCCACGTGTTGGTCTTACTGGCAACACGGAACCGCACCGCACGCCACCTGCCGACCAGCGAACCGCGCTGTACCATGTTGGAGAGATCTGGGGAGGATGTAAGGAACTTGGACCGTTGTTTCAGCTGCCGCGCCTGGAGATTGAACCGGCGACCTTCTGTGATGCAAGTCCCAGATTGCTAATCGTTACATCGCGGGAGTATCCCCCCCCAACCTCCTGCCTCCTTGTTGGGAGATTTAAATGACTTCACCGTTATATTCTTGGTTCTTTCGGTAAAGTCACGTAGAAGGGAAATAATATAATTATATAAATATATTTTTTATATTATAATAAAATAATATAAATATATTACTTATATTATTTTATTATAATATATTTCTATTATTTTATTATAATAGAAATAATATATTTATATTACTTTATTATTTTACTTCTACGTGACTTTACCGAAAGAACCAAGAATATGAATCCCTGCAGTCACGAAAGCTTTAAATCAAGAATTCACCGTTCTTTATAGGAGAGACAAAGCCTGCCGGTCTCCTCTGCATGCCCGCTCATGGATACAACTTCGTTTCCCCAACTAAAAAAACTGCACGGCTCCCATTAAGCGAGGCGCAGCTTCAGAGAGCTCTGAAGAGGTTTCACTCTCCGAGCGAGTGCACGTATCAAATCCGCCACGCCAACCAACGCCGAGTGTCAAAGTGCAGCTCAACGAAAGTAGAACGTGGGACACCAGAAATTCAATGCAGCT
Source organism: Lampetra planeri (assembly GCF_965212315.1). Classification (NCBI taxonomy): domain Eukaryota; kingdom Metazoa; phylum Chordata; class Hyperoartia; order Petromyzontiformes; family Petromyzontidae; genus Lampetra; species Lampetra planeri. The sequence continues at coordinate 13,074,378 of NC_136117.1, forward strand.
GGCAATATCACGGGCATCTCTCTCCCACCCCCCACCTCTCTCTCTGCACCTTCACCGAGGTGCAGAGGAGGCCGCGTTGTGTGATTACGACGACGCTGCGGGCTGCGTGCACGCCTATCCCAGGGAGTCGGCAGCCTGCCGCTCTTTAAGTGACCGGCTTAGTCGCGTTGTTTATTAAGGACCGCCGCCTCGTATTCACCGCGTGGGCATTGCGGCTCTGTGAAATTTTGCGGGGTTTTTTTTGTACCGAATTCGAAAAAAATGCCTCTTCTTGTTATTTTGGTTGCCTGCTCGACACATAGCAGCGTCCCAGCCGAGCAGATTCACTCGCCCACCGCTGCTCCTATCTGCTGTCCCACCCAGCCAACCACCCCACCCACCTAACTACCCCCCCCAGCCAGCCACCGCACCCACCCAACCACCCCACCCACCCAACCACCCTATCCACCCAGCCAACCACCCCACCCAACCACCCCACCCACCCAACCACCCCACCCACCTAACCACCCCACCCAGCCAGCCACCGCACCCACCCAACCACCCCACCCACCCAACTACCCCACCCAGCCAGCCACCGCACCCACCCAACCACCCCACCCACCCAACCACCCTATCCACCCAGCCAACCACCCCACCCAACCACCCCACCCACCCAACCACCCAACCAACCCAATCACCCCACCCACCCAACCACCCCACCAACCCAACCACCCCACCCACCCAACCACCCCATCCACCCAGCCACCCCATCCACCCAACCACCCCACCCTCCCAGCCACCCCATCCACCCAATCACCCCATCCACCCAACCACCCCACCCACCCAACCACCCCACCAACCCAACCACCCCACCCACCCAACCACCCCATCCACCCAGCCACCCCATCCACCCAACCACCCCACCCACCCAGCCACCCCATCCACCCAATCACCCTATCCACCCAACCACCCCACCCACCCAACCACCCCATCCACCCAATCACCCTATCCACCCAACCACCCCACCCACCCAACCAACCACCCCACCCACCCAACCACCCAACCCACCCAGCCACCCCATCCACCCAACCACCCCACCCACCCAACCACCCCATCCACCAAACCACCCCATCCACCCAACCACCCCATCCACCCAATCACCCCATCCACCCAATCACTCCACCCACCCAACCACCCTATCCACCCACCCAACCACCCTATCCACCCACCCAACCACCCTATCCACCCACCCAACCACCCCATCCACCCAACCACCCCATCCACCCAACCACCCCACCCACCCACCCAACCACCCTATGCACCCACCCAACCACCCCACCCACCCAACCACCCCATCCACCCAACCACCCCACCCACCCAACCACCCCATCCACCCAGCCACCCCATCCACCCAACCACCCCACCCAACCACCCTATCCACCCACCCAACCACCCTATCCACCCACCCAACCACCCCATCCACCCAGCCACCCCATCCACCCAACCACCCCACCCACCCAACCACCCTATCCACCCACCCAACCACCCTATCCACCCACCCAACCACCCCATCCACCCAACCACCCCATCCACCCAACCACCCCACCCACCCAACCACCCTATCCACCCACCCAACCACTCCATCCACCCAGCCACCCCACCCACCCAACCACCCCATCCACCCAACCACCCCATCCACCCAACCACCCCATCCACCCAATCACCCCACCCACCCAACCACCCCACCCAACCACCCCACCCACCCAGCCACCCCACCCACCCAACCACCCCATCCACCCAATCACCCTATCCACCCAACCACCCCACCCAGCCAGCCATCCCACCCACCCAACCACCCCACCCAACCACCCCATCCACCCAACCACCCCACCCACCCAACCACCCTATCCACCCAGCCAACCACCCCACCCACCCCAACCCAACTGAATTTCTCCTCCTTCCTAATCTGATCTGCTTGCCTGATCACAAGTGCAGGTCTTGATTGGCCAAAAAAAGAAGGAGATGATTGCTCGTCTCGGGGTCTTTTTCACGAGACAGCTTCTTGAGCGATTTGCCGCGTTGGGCTGATGAGCGGGGCGCGTGCCCCATTCATCGCTGCCGTAAAACGATCGCGTGGAGTCGCAGTGCACGCCCGCTCGGACACCTTTACACGCGGTGCGATTCCCAGATACCGACAGAATTGCAATTGATTTTTTTTTTGGCAGGCGGGAGAGAGGCGGAGGAAAAATAAGCGGAGATTCTCGGGGTGGCGGTTGCGCTACTTATGCGAGCCGCTCGTTCGATTTTTTTTTATATTGTACCGTTAGCCAACAGCGTTGTTGGAACAGCAGGGGGAAGGAGAGAGAGCGAGAAACACATTCAGAAACATTCCAAATCGTGCAGAAATAAGACGGCGCTTGGCGATTCGTTGGGCACCTGCACCGCCCCACGTGATGCTGTTCGAGTCACGAGCTACATGGTCGCTTTCGAAAAGACATTCCGTGGGAGATATTGTTACGGGTGAAAATTTAAAGATGCACGTTCCATAAAAATAATTAAAGATACGCGATCGTGAGCATATTAAATTAAATGTTATAAAGTTTGAGCGTAAAACCTTCAAAATCAAACACGTCCTTCAGGCTATGGATTAGTGCCACGATTGTGCTGTTCAGCATTGGCAAGTCCTTGAGCCTTCAAATCCAACATCAGTTGATTTTTCTTCCCTTTGTATATGAAAGTTCAATATATAGATACGTTTTAACATCACTCTTCATCTCTGAGTTTTACACTCACAAGGCGGGATCCAACATATGCTGCTACTACTGTTGCTGCATCAGGGATGTGATCAAATCGTTTAGTCCTCATGTTAGGTCGCCGAATAACTTTGGTGAACGTGAATCACCTTGCCCCGACTCCCCTTCTAATATACAGGATATGTTTTGTTTTATAAACTTCAAATTATTTTTATTTTAGACCTAGGCTTGTGAGAGCTTTGTGAGAGCTTTGATGATTGCATCCGTTACAACCGAGTCAAATTCATTCCCTTAAACCACAAAGGCTAAGCAAAAGGGTATGAGATATTCAATCGCCTTATCCAAAGCCTGATAGTATGCACGGTATGTGGTTGATGGCAAGCAACAAATAATGTTTGTCTTCTGAATTTCCAATTGTTCCGTTCCCAATGAACTTCACCTGAATGTGAAATTGGAGATGTTGCTCTGCATCTACATCAGCCGCACGGAAGAAGGAGAAATAAAGAAAGAAAGGTGGTGAAAGAAGAAGGAAGCGAATGAGGATGAGTAGAAGAAATGTGTTTGGCAACAATTTACGTTGTGTATATACATGCGATACGATGCTAATGGGTCTTGAATTATTTAAGTTGGCTCTATTACCCTCTTTGAATAGTAGACTGAAGAATTAGCGAGGGCATCATTCCACGATTGAGGTGTTTAATTTCCCTTTAAATGCCGAGTAAGATAAATCCACTCATTGTGACGATGTCACGAAAGGCGTCCAACGCAGATGATGGAGCGATGACATTTGCTCGTGTGCAGGTGCTGTGTAGACTCTTGCATCGTAGGATCGTGATGAATGGCAGGGGCTTTTGTGAGGCCTTCATCCAGCACTGGATTGACCATGCCTGATGGTGATGATGATGATGATAATTATGAATGTACTGTGCATGTATCACAAACTTTTTTTTTTACGTATTCTTTCCAAACTCAAAAGTGAATTAGAAATTGTGTCTTCCGAAGAAACAAAAAAATTAAGGGTCAAAAAAAAAGGCAACATTAAAATAATTATCACGGTGCGCATAATCCTAAAGAGGGCCTCAAATAAAGGTGACAGTAATAATGGTCATGCCACGTCCTGAGGCGGGGATTTTGTTTTAATGGGCTTTCGTCCCGGCGCCTTCTCAAGCAATTTCAGGCCTGCACCGCCTTCCTCTCAGCGTGTGAGCAGAGCGATCGAATTGGCACCAAAAAAGAAATGCATAACAAGCCGCATGACCGACGTCTCAAAATAAAATATTAACGGTGGCAAAACCACAATATGTTGCACTCCCTACATTACACTGAACAGTGCTGTAACTTATTATCAGGCAAAGGTAAAAGTGCAGCACTGTCAGTGTCCTGCTCACGCCACTGATCTTGGTGAGCCTCGACCGAAGGGAGTTCTAGAGGGCCCCTCTCGAGGGTTATTTGGCCTACTCTTCCCGAGACATCAGCAACACCGCTGGGATACTGAGACCGACTCATGAGAACCCGCTACATCATTAGCGCCGCTGTGATCAGCAAAGCTGTGGACTCCACCTGTTCCATCTGTATGGAGTGGAGTGTTTCTCCCTCGCACGCATGGGTTTCCTCTGGATGCTCTGTTTTACATGTGGCAGGAAACCACTCATTAATTGTCCAATACCACATTAATTGTCCATATATAGAGAGGATCACAGAGCTTGGGCAATTGTGGACAACTTCCCGCTTGTCGCGCCGATGAGTCGTTCTCTCTCTCTCTGCGAGTGAGAACTACCTATGACTACCTGTGACAACAATCACTTGGAGTCAGAGCAGGATTGATTCTGTATCGTGGTTGGATGAGCGATCACCATACAGAAAATCAAAGTGTATAGGCTGCTGCTGAGTTATCCTGTGGGCAGCAGAGGGCAGAGCAGAAATGTTCATTGTTGCATTGTACTATGCCCCTACGTCTATGCTCCACACCTTCACCGATTCGCACTGACCAGCATCGTGAAGCATGATCAAAAAACCTCCACAAACCTACAATGTGTGGGGAGGCCCTCAAGCAGCAGAGGACTGACAAAAGGCTTGCAACAGTCTGTTCTTCTATAACGCGGTCGTTGCGTTTCTGAAGAACACCGCGTTATGGGAAATAATAAACAATATAGGGGTAAAGCAAAGTCCGCGATAAAACGTGAGATGCTTCAGCAGGCCGAACAAATAGTGAGGCACGCGGGTAACATCTAGAAGCATCCAGCAGCATCCCGCCTCGTGTGATGACGCGGCGCCGAGGCAGCCGCACGTCCGCTTATCGCTACTCGCGCTGCGACGTGGTTCCGTTCACTCGATCGCGTCGTATATGCAATTCGTATCTGCGTTATATATACATGCGATCGCGAATACATTCATCGCGTTATATCCAAAACGCGTTATTAAACCACGCGTCATAGGAGAACAGGTAGGTACAACCACAACACCCCAAGCGTGGCATGTCAACAATTCCACGAACCATCGTATGCCTCCACCAGAAGGTTTGTTCTCAATTCCGCTTGACCCGTTCTCCCTGTCCCACCCATCCCAAGCCCTCCCGTCTACTCTCATGCCACCTCGTGCCAATACGCTCCATCACCACAGGCTGCATGCCTGAATGCAACAGAGTTTAGCTTTGATTGGGTCGGCACCTCAGTGAATTCCAAGGCCGATTTCATTTTTCTCTCTCTTAACCTTCATGATAAGGGCACAACATATTCAGCATTCTTATTGCCAAGGCTATCAAATACAAGACAAGGTTTGTTTGTTATTTCAGTCAATAAGTATTACCACCGACAGCGAAAATAATACATTTGCAGGCCGAGATAGAATATTGTATCGTGCGTACTGTGGTGACGCGCCCAATCTCGTTAGTCCTTGGAAGCTACGTCGGGGTTGACAAATGCCTGGCAGAGGAGAACCTGCTGGGCTTGCAATAGAAGAGTGCACCAGGTGGTCTAGGCTTGAGCCGTGAGGTGGCAAGGAGTTGGCATTCCAACGGCGGATCGTTTAAATCACTGTCTTGCAAAGCTTTGAGCTGATCCGGCGACATTGTACGTGTGGGTCTTCTCTGCGTGCTCCTGTTGGTCTCCCTCATGCCAAACCACTCATTTATGGAATCGGCCGAACATCCAAATGCAAGCCTGCTAAAACAAAACAAAATCCTAAGCAGGGGTAAATTTTTCTTACAGAAAATAAATATTGTATATTTAAAAATAATGCGTGGATCCTAACTAAACCTACTCCAGTCCGGTCGGTGCTGTCATCCTGCAATCTTGACAATACACACATCGTGCTGCACATCCTGCCGGAGCAACCACGAGGCTTTGCTCACAGTGGGGGGGGGGGAGGGGGGTAAATAGCCACAGCATGCGCTGGAGAGGAACTTCTCGATCTGAAATTGCCTATTGACTTGGAGCCCAGCCGCCACGTCGGTGGCTGTAAGCCGCCGACTGGTCCCGGTGGTGCGCTCCCCGTGGCTGCGAGCGTTAAACCGGCTGACTTGCCGAGATGCCTGGGAAGCTAAGAACCTGAGAGCGCCGGGCTGGGACCGCTGAGGGCCTGGGTTCGACTCCAGGCAACGGCCTGCGATTAAAACCCCGATTCTCAAGCGCAGCGAGTTGATGGTCTCCAGACCCTTCTTCTTTCTTTCATTCAGATAAACCCCTCCCCCCCTCCTCCCCCCTTAACTTGTATTTAAGAACTTGTATCTTGGAATTTTTGCCTCACTTGATACAGTAAATCTAGTTGTGACGGTCCCACCTGATGACGGAGACTTGTGTTGCCTCCGAAACGTCGTGATTTATTACTTTATTTCTATTATTTTTATTAATTTTTATTATATTTTTTACCTACGTGACTTTACCGAAAAAACCTAAGAGTATGCATTAATATAATTGACCAAACATCGCAATGCAGGACCCTCCTTTGAACAAGTCTCGATGCTCATTGAAGCTTTCCTGGGTAAATAATGGGCATTGCTTTTATAATTAGGATGATAGTGACTGAATCAAGTGTGTGAGATTATCTGGAATTAGTTAATCGTGGGGCCAATGGGCGGTTAGTTGTGGTAGTGACATCCATTGGGCACGAGGTGCTGAATTAATCAGTTTTTTTTAAAATCCTAAGACCGATTGAATTCTTCCTGGATAGACAAAGGACAAGTATTATGAACAACATTATTTACACTCCTCTTCAGACGAGTAATAAGTGGCAAGAGCACATACTGCCCGTGTCAAAAGGTCTCGGGATTGGGTGATGCCCTCTCTGGCCTCATATTTGTACAGCCATGAAGGTCCCCCTCTTTCTCTCTCTCTCTCTCTCTCCCTCTCTATAGGAGGCTTCTTCCGTCACCTCGTCGTGCGCACTGGACCCGCTCTGCAAACACCATCACGAGCTCTCTCGCCCTTGGGATTGGATGCGTCAGCTGGACGCGCGTAGACATTCGTCACGACACGTGCGACGCTGTTTGCTTACTCGCCTTGCAGCTCAGCGACAGCACACACAGCTCCGACTCGTCCGCACTGGGACGCATGACTCCTATATATAATAAACAAAGACAAAGATCCCCCGTATAACCTTGACAGATTGTTGGGCCAAGTGCCGTTAGCGAGCACCTATGAAGGCCAGAACGGCACACGAGGGGGTGGGTGGCCAGCTCCACGCCCGGCCGCATTTGTCTCCCTGGTAGCAATGTTTAGACACACCGCACCAGGTACCCATGTGAGGCTGAGTCGACCTAGGGGAGGCCCAGGACCGGTTCAGATAATTGTCACTGATATGTTGGCCGTGAGCGGGAATCGAACTCAGGTCGACAGGTTCGTAGCGCAGCACCCTAAGCGCTACTCTACCACTCCTATATATACAACACAACAACGGCGATGGCGTCACCACGACGCTTGTGCCAGGCTATGTGCACCTTGAGGCCACGTGAAGTGTCGAACGCCCGCTGGCTGGAGGTCACGGGGCAGACCCAGCAGGTGCCACGGGTCGACTATATATAGACACGCACACACGCGCGCGCACACACACGCGCACACACACACGTGCACAGACACACACACACGCGCACACAAAGATACCCGATGTCGCCTCCAACAGACTCTCGGGGTAGGTTGCTGTTAACAAGGCCGGCACGGCACACAAACGGATTGGTGGCTAACACTACGCTAGTCGCCTTTGTGTCCCACACGGCACCAGGTTCTACGTGAGTTTTTTGTATGCTGAGTCGACCTACGGGAGTCCCAGTACCGGTTCAAGAATTCGCCAAAATGCATTATTGGCGGCGAACGGGAATCGAACTTCGGGCGGCCGTGTTCTTATCTGCGTTTTGCGCTGCTAACCACTGCACCACCGCTCCTCCCGGGTACGCGCGGACGAGAGATGAAGTCTGCGCAACGAAGCGTTAATGGAACATAAAACGAGGCGCCATCAGCAGGCGGCGGAGAGCAACGGGCGCGGCGGGGTGGCAGCAGCAGCAGCCGCCGCCGCCTCTCGTAGCTCGCGCGCTTCATTAGCCGTGTGCACGTCTCGACGAAGCCACGATGGGCGCATTGCGCGAAATCAGTGTCGTTAGAGAGCGCAGCCATTCGTTAGCAGGGGCGGCGGCGGCGGCGGGCGGTTTTGCAATTGCCTCGCATCTCGCCGTGTGACCCAGCGGGTTGCATCGCCCCAGTATTTGTGTTTTTATTCCCCGTTTTGCTAAGCAATGTCGGGTGGAGTCGGGCGCGAGTAGCCGCTCGATTTATCGCGTCCAAAGATTATTTTTTTTTTTTAAAGCGGGAAATAAAATGATGCGGGGAAAATTTTCATCGTGGCATTTCTCTCCGATGGCTGTGCTTTTCCCCCCTGGGGGATGTTTCGGTTAAAAGGGCACACTTCTTGCAAACAGTCGGGTTAAGGTGCCCTCATGAATCACCCCGGCTCCCTCGCTCACCCTTTACAGCATCCTAAAGGTTCCGTTAGCGAGACAAGACAGAAGCATTTATTTCCAATGTGCGTGCACTCGAATAACCGAGAGTGTGTTACGGCTAAAAAACAAAATGAATACACAGAGGACGACCCACTTGATTGGGTTTGCAACCATTTTAAAGGTGGAAGGGAAGAAAACACGTGATAAATATATTTTCCGGTGATCAGGTCAGCCAAGGGGTCAAAATTCTGAGCTGACACTGCTGAAATCCTGCGTTCCAATCCAGGTCTGGGCCACCCCCGATGAAGTCTGTGATTGCTTCTTAAGTTCACTTAGTTGATGGTCTCCGCCCGGTCACTAATGGACTGCACAATCCCCCTACCGAATTATATTCGTAGATTTTTGTCGGAGAAATGTTTACTCAATTCCAGCTCTGATCATTAGTATATATACTGAACAATAGAGGTTATTGCTCAATGTTGTGCATTTACTCTCCAACACACAAGCGGTGTGCTGAAATCGTAACGTATTGGCGCGTTTTTTTACGTGAGAAAACCTTACCAATTGGCTGTGTCGGGTGGTGGCGGGTTTAACGACACGTTTATATTTACGCGATATAACCCACATAAAACCTATATTATGGATAATATAGGTCGCGGAAGCCACCTACGTGTTCAACTCTACATACTGAACATGCAACCCAACTTTTCTCTGCAGCAGGGCTTGTGGGAAATTGCAGCGCCCTCTAGCGTGTCGACTAAAATAGTGGGAGGGCTTTTTTTTATTCAGGGATCCAAGAAAGATATGAGGTCAACGTTCCACCGACAGTTCTCTAGTACACAGGGTGATGCCCCGCACTCTGGGTCTCCTGACTTAGATTATTCGTCTAGCGACGTGACGCCACGACCACGTTTGACATAACAGTGTTAAAATGCAGACGGCCACTGCATAGTAGCCTTTTGAAACGGGTGGACTTCTCCACAAATCTGTCTGGCGCCTGATGAAGCTAGTTGTGATTACTGGCGAAAAGTCGTGCTCAGATTGTGAATGTTGTGGCTTGGCTCTCCAACACACCGGTGTTGCTGTACTAGTGACGAATTGGCACGTTCGGTTTACGTGACAACCCTCACTAGTTGGCTGTGTCGAGTGGTGGCGGGCTTAACGACACGTTTATATATTTACGCGATCTAACCCAACAAACCTCATATTATGAATCACTGCATAGTACTTTGCCGGTTTGGTGGTGGCCGTGGCCCGCCTGTAATCGAGCACTGTAGAGGCAAGGGGTTGTTGCATCACACAAATGTTGCCAGCTCCCTCCCCGTGTGCATCGAGGTGCCGTACCCTTGCTTGCCAGGTGGAGGTGGGATAGAGTAGTGCCCCCTCACGCGCGTGGGTGTCCTCCCACGTGTATAAACACGCATTTAATTGGCTGAAAACATCTTGACATATGGAGGACTGCAGAGCTCGGGGCAACTGTTAGCACCAACTCACCACCTGGCTGCCTTCCAGCTTGTCTGGGGTTCCTCAGCGAATGCCGGATGCAATTTCAATGGACGGCGATTGCTATTTAAAACTAAAATACTTATTGTACTATAATAAAATACGCCATTTAAACAGGGAGACACAACGACGATTTTATTTACCCAAGGTTTCCTTTGAAAAATAGATGCGCTCTTTCAACGATTTCTCACCAGCTTCTAAATAAAGGAAAATTAACTCACAGCCAAGAGCTCTTACAGAAGCCGCAGGCAGCTGCCACGTGCACGAGGCATTCGCACACTTGGGAGCAGAAACGTCGCACGGTCTTTTACAGGCAGGCAAAAAAAGTAACTGACGGGCAAAATATGTATGTTTCAGCTAAAGGAAAAACTACACGCAAAACATCCAAGTTTTCGATTGTTTTTTTGACAATTATTAACGATCGGCAAGATTATCAAACTTTCTTCATTTCGGATAAAGTGTGTTTTTTGTTTGTGGCTGCTCTCTGCCTCTGCGCGCTCTTTCGTACGTCCAGCACGTTGAACTTCTGTCGCACCGTATGTAGCCAACGGTGCTAATCGTAAGGCTCGGCTCGCTTCTGGGCAATTGAGTTCAAGGGGCCAAACGCGGATTCGATCAGCTCCCCGAGTCGCACCTCGTGACACTGGTCGCGTGGCACATGTCAACCGCGGAGCGTGCCGACAAGACAAAATAAAAAAGAGAAAGGCGCTGGGGATGTCGGAGTCGCTTGCCAATGTGCACGCTCTGAGTGACGAAGCAAGTCGCTGTCCCGGTTTTCGCGCATTGCGTGCCACTGTCTCTGGTGCTGTGTTTGTGACATCGTCTGTGTGTGGGGGGGAAGGTGTTAGCAATAGCTGTAGCAAGCTGAACGCGTCGTGCCGCGTGTGTGTGTGTGCAGACTGTACAATGTGTGTGGAATACACAGACACCACGTGATAACCACGACAATATCCACAACTGACATTTGCCACCAAGTGGCCGTGACGTCACCGGGGTGCTCGTACCAAGCTAGGTGCACTCTGAAGTCTCAAGGAGGGCATGGGACGAGCAGAGGGATTGAGAAATGCACGCCGCTGTGACCTCGAACTTGTCGAGTTTCAGTCGAACCCCAGACCAGTTCAGATGTCACTCGGAACCGCTTTAGAATGTTACTTTGTCGAGACACATTTTGCATTGACGTCGAAAAGACAAAGACGACGATGTTCGGAAGGGATTAACATTGTTCGGAAAAAAGGACGGGACACGAACGAGAGGAAGACCTCACAGAGGACGGCTTGACCACGACGACATCAGAGATTGGTGCCAGACAGACGTGGCCACGACCTGAGCACATTGGCACAAGACAGTGAAGAAAGTGGAAACAAATGACGAAATGTGCAGTGGATACCTACTTGGCTATCTGCCCCATGGATCGAGATGGTGATGACCATATAGATAAATATATAAATACATTTTAACAAAAATCTATAAATATACTGAGCCGCATTATTGACTTCATGCAAGCCTTGCGATTCGGACACCGGGTGGCTTAGACGGGTGCAAGAGATGGCTCGACTTGACTGCACTCAATCATCGGCCAAATTAAAAATCACTTTTTTCCTTAAACCCCCGCTCACCCTTCACCCCTCCGCGAGATCATTTAACATTTCGGTAACAAGAGCGCCGCTGTGTCTCTATGGTGACGGTGGGGGGGGGGTCTTAAAATGTCAAGCCTCACGGGACTACCTGGCCCCACACACACACACACAAAGCCCGTCGGGGCGATGTTGCTCACACGTGCCGGCTCATTTCGCCGGGGGACCGAAGCGCCCCGGTTTAGACGGAGTCCCTCGGGGAGGAGGAGGAGGGAGGAGGGAGGATACATCTCGTGCGAGGCGATCTGCATCTTGACGGTTCGGCCAGTGCTCTTCATTGCAAGGCCCGCGAGCCACAGGCGGGTCGTGGTGGCCTTTAGTGCGGCCCCTGACACGCGGCCACCCTTGAGGTCGTCCGTAAATGACGTCAAGCGATTTTGAACGATTTTTGACCCCCCCCCCCACTCGTCACACGGCGTCACGAAAAGTCAGACCCCCCCTCAAATATGACGTCACAATGCTCTGCCCCCCCCCCCCCCCCCAAAATATAAAACATGCTTCAAATCGCTTTCAACTATTGTCATTGTAGTGCGTATTTAATGTGGCGCTGCACTCTGATGTTGTGGGAGAAAACATTTATTAAAAAGTCTATGTAATTAAGTAGAACGTGTTGTCTATATTTATTTTAAATTGCGCATTTGATGTGACGTCACATTTCTCACCCCCCCCCCCTCGTCACACATCGTCACAAATGTCTGACCTCCCCCCCCCTAGGTGCGTGACGTCATTTATGGACGGCCCCCTGGCAGTACACAAACAGTGACACCACCCCGCCCATCTTCATCGCACTGCTGTCAAATCCCCAATGGTTTCAAATGGTGTGACGACCCTCGCACAGTGACGATGTCTTACCGGCGACAGTGAGCCCCCCCCCCCCCACCTGTGAACATTTGTGAAGAGCTCTGGGTGAGAAAGAGTGCAGTTACTGCACTGTAGTCTCAAGCGCACGGACACCCAACTCTTGCCGCCGTCGCAGCCGATTGCTTGAAGTGAGTAAAACAAAACCGAAAATGAAATTAATCGGTACACCGCGCCCACGTTGCTGCGTGCGCTCGATTGCATTTGAGACTGCAGGCCCGGCTATTATCACAGCTCACGCCCATTGCTCAAAATTAAACTTTGCAGCGAGCACAAATCTGTGTCCGTTCCAAGAGTGTGAGTGTGTGTTTCGTGCACAGTGAGCAGCAGCAGCAGCAGCGCGAGTTGGGAACGTGGCCCAGACTGCGTGATGCTTGCCGGGGGTGAGATCACAGTCACAGGGGGCACATAAGCAAGTGCAATGCGTGTTAATTTCCACCGTTAAGCCATCTGGCCAAGAAATAATAATAATAAACCACCTCAATCCGAACGGCTCTGAAAATGCCTCTCAACAACTACGCGTGACCAATGGGGATTAGCCCAACAGAGCAGACGGGGGGAGAGAGAGAGAGAGCTCCTTATTAGATGTGGTGATGATGGTGATGAAGAAGAAGACGAATATCCGGCGTTATTAAAGCCACGGTGACGGCGTGCGAATGATCGGTGTTATTATCAGCACGGATCATTCGCCACCGAGGTGGCTTCACAGTTCTGGCATGGCGCTGCAAGATTTATTTCCGCTCTGCCCGCGACTTGCAGCACGGCTGCCCGCATGTGCCCTTCTCACGGGAGTCGCCCACGCATATTTATTACGATGTATTGAATGGTGATGCATTACCATCACGATGTATTGAATCGTGATGCATAACCACCACGATGTAAAAAATCGTGATGAATTACCACCACGATGTATGAAATCGTGACGCATTACCACTACGATGTATAGAATCGTGGATGATTAAGCTCACGAAGCACGTGTCGGTTCGCTTGCATAAAAAAAATGCGTACGTTTTGTTGAGTACACCACGTTGCGGTTGTTGACCTTTGACCCTTCTCTGGTCTTTTTCGTGCTCTGATGAAGGGCCGTTGCCCCCGAAACTCTGCGTTATTTTATTCTCGTTTCAAAGGCAATGTTGTAGCCCACAGATTTCCACAACGTTAATGAAGTAAGTAGACGACCTATGCAATATCGCTGTGACTGCAGCGATATTGATATACAGACAATGGCTTGCTCATTTAAAGGAGTCGAAGCACAGATTCGCTGTAAACATGAAACGTCACGCCTCTGGAACACAAAATCAATAAACTCTTAGCAGGCATGTAACGGGGCGTAAATGAAATCGCCAAAGTTAGATTGCACCTAAACTACTTCTAAAAAGGCGTGTAATTTCAGTGGCTTCTCCGCTGGTTATTTTGTGCTTTGTATCATCTAATTCTGCGTCAAACTGAGACATCTTTCAAAAGTGGGTCCCTGTCTATAACATCTGGCAGTTCAATAGCAAGTATATATATCACGTGACTTTACCGAAAGAACCAATAATATCTATCTATCACCTTCTACCCTTGCTGGCTGGTAATTATATTTACACGGCTTGGTAAATCCACTGCTGGTCGAAGGCCTCTGTACGCCACGTATGTTCGTGGGAGGTCGTGTGGCCATACTTCCCCATGCTGGTCAGTGCAGGTTGACGGAGTGGTGGCCCAGGACTTGGCTCGGATATCACTCAACCCACGGCTGGTATTTGAACTCAGGTGACCGTGGATCGCAGCCCATTGCGCCACTTTGCACCACTGCTCGCCTGCCTCCGATTTGTCTGCATTGAAATGAAGAACACAAAAGTTGGAAATTGCGTTGGTGCCGACGTGCATTGGAGATTTTGTTTTATAATACATCAGCATTAACAATGGCTGAGACCTGGTGCGCTTTAATATGCGCGGTGCAGCGTTACGTGTGAGTTATACGGCTTGCTCGTCAGTGATGACGGTTATAAAGTTCGGTCTGCCGACGTGTCCATTTTAACACCGTGGGGACCGCTTGATTTCATGTCTGCATTTAATCTTGATTACCACAATTAACTATCACGAGCTAAACCCAAGCAGATCCACGGCAGGCGAGGATTCCGTGTTAACATTGCAGTACGATAAATACTGCATCGCAGTGTGTGTGCATGAACACAACACAGATTCATTTCATTAGAGCGACGATTTACTCCGGAATTATATATTTTAAAAACTGGGAAAAGGAGTAATTGACAACATTTTACTCCTGCGGTTTGCGCTGTCACGTACGTCAACACGTGACTTTCCATAAAACGATAAGTAATGAGCGAGCCCCGCATTAATTGTTCAACGTTTATAGGGTGGCCAGAACTGACAAATCATAGCAAAGCCTGCAACGTAAGGACCCTAGGAGCTGTGGATTCGTGCACTTCCAACTCGCAGTTAAATTCCTGGCCCACGGTGGGTAATATCAGTGGGAAAATATATCTCAACCTGGCCTGGCCTCCTCAGTGTCATTGCCCGATATTGACCAGCGTGGTGAAGTATTGCTGAGCCTAACCCTATGGCCTTAATAGAAAAGCAAACTGCAAAAAGGGTCACCGCATCACGCGCTTCCAGATGCGCTTCTGCGGCCGTCTGGAACGCTCTTCCGTTACCAGGAAGCCACTGGAGCTACAGTTTGCGGTTTCAAATCATCTCGGTTGAAAACTCTTTTCTTGATAACGGCTGTTTGTGCTTAGTTAATGGGCACTTCCCATTAGCCTGGTTGGTTACGTACGGTGCGAAATAAGTTCAGCACAGATACATGCTAATTACTATTGTTATCATGTTGGACTAATCATCACTCCCTGTGTAAAATTGCGGCACCCTCCTGAAAAAGTCGAAATACTCGGTACGGATTTTCTGGGTGAATAAAAGGCCTTTGTTATCACCATCCCTATACAACGCCACCAATCCTCTAAAACTCATTAAACCAAACCTTGTCCATTGATTACGGGCACACACACAACGAAATTACAGATATAAAAGCGTGCAGACACCACTATCCTCCAGGCAAAATGTGTCAATACTGCTATGCATCAATAAGACAACTGATAAATCAATGCGCTACGCTGTGGAGAGGGAAACGCTTGTGCCTCGTATGTCTTACGCATAAAGGGGTCGAAACTTAACATGCACTGCCTTTGATGCTAATGTCAAGGGGATGGTTGCATCCCCAGCTGTGTCTCAGCCCTGGCTCCCCCGACGTGCTCTCCTGGTTGTACCGCGCGTTGGATGTCCGACGTTTCGCTCCACATGCTTGGAGCTTTCTTCGGGAAGTCGTGTGGAACAAGGGGGGGCGGGGGGGGGGGCGGGGGCGAAACCAGAAAAAAACCCTACGCCGTGGTTTCATCTCAGCCCTGCTGGCTCCCTCCCACCACAAACCACCCCATCCGCCTGAGCATTACACAAGAAATCGAGCTTTCGCTGAGAGATTTCCAAAAACGACAGATTAAATCCGTATCTCTCAGGGGTGGATGGTCACCTACAGCTAAAGCCCGGTTTGATCACTCCGGCCGCAGGGATCCGTCCTAAACCCTCGTGGAGACGCGGAGACGGTGACTCGTTGCCCCCAAAATAAACAACGCCCGATAAAAAAAAACCACGTGTTCAACCGGCCTATCGACCAGAGCAAAGCTTCGGCGGGAGAGAGTTGGGGCGAGGAGGCGGTCAGACAGGTGACGGGACCGCAGCTTCGTGTGGTTTGGGTTGGATCCCGACCCCAGCGCGATCCGATGTCACACGGTGCTCCACAATGCCTGCAGGGTCGGGAAAAGTACAAAAGTTTACCGACTCATCGATGCGTTGTTCGGATTGTACCACGTGTTGTTCGGAACGATGTCCGACGTTTTGCTCCTGAAGCTCCCAGCGCGTGGAGCGAAACGACACGTGGTAGAACCTGCATTTATTTTACAACACATCGGAGAGTCGTACGGCACAACCACGATACCCTACATAGTGGTGAATCAAATTTTTGTCGAGTTCATATCCCGTCTGTTCTCCTATAAAACAGGGTAGTTGCGTTCCTGAAGAACACCACGCTTCGGAAAACTCGCGTTATGATGAATCATTTATAATGTAGGGCAAAGCACAGTCCGCGATAACGCGTGAGACGCGCAAGCTGAACCAAGACCGAGGCGCGTGGTGATTAGCATCTGGAAGAATCCAGCAGCATCCCGCCCTGTGCGATGACGCTACGCCGAGGCAGCCGTAGGACCGCTTATTCCTACTCGCACTGCCACGTAGTTCCGTTCAATCGATCGCGTTGCTTCCAATTCGCAACCGCGTTGTAAAAAAAAAAACGTGTTCCCTGATACCTTCATCGCGTTATGTCCAATTCGCGTTATGAAAAAACGCGGCTTTAAAGGAGATCGGACTGTACCTGTATGCATGCGCACACATCCGTCTGGACATCACGTCCAATGCAAACGTACGCAAGAGCTGACCTCCGAAGGATGTAACGACACGTGACTAAATAATGATACCACAAACGCCGCTTGGGCCATCCCAGTTGGCAAGCTGGGTGATTCTGCTGGTGCCGAGGCATCCAAGCGAGTCCCATGCAACCATCGGAGGGTTTTCCGTCGGAGGCCAGTGCACGTAACCTTAAGCGGGACGCATTACCGCAGTTCGAATTAAAAATGCAAAGGTGCAGCACCTGCAATTGCCTGCCGACGCCATCGCGGGCAGAAGAGCCTCAGGGGCCGTCCATGAATGGCGTCACGCACCTGGGGGGGGGGGGGGTCAGACATTTGTGACGATGTGTGACGAGGGGGGGGGGGGGCAGAGCCGGCCCTAGACCTTTGGGGGCCCTAAGCAAAATTTGGTTGGAGGCCCCTTTGATGTATGATTTTTTTCACCCACTAGCTAGCAGTGACTCTAGGGGGGCCCTCTGCTGGCCACGGGGCCCTTTGCAATTGCAAGGGTCGCTTAGTGGCTGGGCCGGCTCTGGGGGGGGGGGGGGGGGGGGTTGAGAAATGTGACGTCACATCAAAATGCGCAACTTCGACAATGACAATAGTTTAAAGGGATTTGAAGCATGTTTTATTTTTTTTGGGGGGGAGGGCAGAGCTTTGTGACGTCATATTTGAGGGGGGTGTCTGACTTTTTGTGACGCCGTGTGACGAAGGGGGGGGGGGTAAAAAATAGTTCTAAATCGCGTAACGTAATTTATGGACGGCCCCTCAAGCGTATATTTGGCCTACTCTGTCATGCCGGCTAGATGTTTTTGAAGGGCTTGGAAGTACTCACACTTTACCCCACTACACGCAAACCTGCCAATCACAACTAAATGTGGCGTTACACATTTACTCTGCTGGGTTGGCAGAGGTGGGTGGATTAAAAAAAAAACTGGCACCGTTCGAATGGTCTTGCCAGGAGATGGAACCGGTGACCTCTGGATTGCAAGTAGCGATGCCAATCCAGGGTTTCCCAAAATCCAGTCCTCACGACCCACCACCACCACCACGCTTCGTCTTTCCTCGTTTACCAATCTTCTCCTCCCATTCAAATACAATTTTAATCATTCCAGGCTGCAAGGGCATTAATAGAGCCGGCTCAAGTTAAGATTGAGATATCAGTGTGCGTGTACGTCGACTCAGCCTGAAATGGGTAACTGGTGCGGTGTGTCGGAAACATCGCCACTGGGGAGACAAAGGCGGTCGGGCGTGGTGCTGGCCACCCACTCCCCTCATGTACCATGCCGGCCTTCATAGGTGCTCGCTAACAGCACTTGCCCCAACAGTCTGTTAAGGCTATACGGGAGATGTTTGTCTTTGTGTACACGTGTTCCGTGTGTACACGTGTTCCACGTGACACATACTGCGTAGCGCGTCACGTGGGACATGTTTCACAATCATCGCGCGTGTGCACCGTGGAAAGGGTTCATTTGTATTTGTATCTGAATAGCAAAGAGTAAATTGGCGAGGATTGGAGTTTGTGAAACCCTGCGCCAACCATTACAACCACTGCAGCATCAATATTAATGTCACTCATTAAAAATATCAAAATTGCTGACGATATTAAGCCAACATTCAAAATGTATTCCTTTCGAAGTCGTTAAACTGAAAAAAAAATCTGGCCGGCTGAAAGCAAAACATCATTTGCTGAGCCGCATCTAACAGCCCGGCGAGTGAGAAGTGTTTACAAACACCACCAAAAGGCCCATCGTCTCGAGTGTCCTGACGAATGCGTCCCGCTTGTGGCCATGTTAGCATAGCGGGGCGACAGGGTTGGATCGTGAGCCAGGTAGGCTAGGGGTGTGGGGGGGTGATACGGAGGAACACACACAATGTCGCACCAGAAACCACACAATGTCGCACCAGAAACCACACAATGTCTCACCAGAAATCACACAATGTCGCACCAGAAACCACACAATGTCGCACCATAAACCACACAATGTCTCACCAGAAACCACACAATGTCGCACCAGAAACCACACAATGTCGCACCAGAAACCACACAATGTCTCACCAGAAATCACACAATGTCTCACCAGAAACCACACAATGTCTCACCAGAAACCACACAATGTCTCACCAGAAACCACACAATGTCTCATCAGAAACCACACAATGTCTCATCAGAAACCACACAATGTCTCACCAGAAATCACACAATGTCGCACCAGAAACCACACAATGTCTCACCAGAAACCACACAATGTCTCACCAGAAACCACACAATGTCTCACCAGAAATCACACAATGTCTCATCAGAAACCACACAATGTCGCACCAGAAACCACACAATGTCTCACCAGAAACCACACAATGTCTCACCAGAAATCACACAATATCTCACCAGCAATCACACAATGTCGCACCAGAAACCACACAATGTCGCACCAGAAACCACACAATGTCGTACCAGAAACCACACAATGTCTCACCAGAAATCACACAATGTCTCACCAGAAATCACACAATGTCGCACCAAAAACCACACAATTGCGCACCAGAAACCACACAATGTCGCACCAGAAACCACACAATGTCTCACCAGAAATCACACAATGTCGCACCAGAAACCACACAATGTCGCACCAGAAACCACACAATGTCGCACCAGAAACCACACAATGTCGCACCAGAAATCACACAATGTCGCACCAGAAACCACACAATGTCGCGCCAGAAACCACACAATGTCTCACCAGCAATCACACAATGTCGCACCAGAAACCACACAATGTCTCACCAGCAATCACACAAAGCTAATCTCAACCGCACAGCGGGTTAGCGGGCCATGCCGCCGGTGCCGGCAGTAGCAGCAGCAGCAGCAGCTGTTGTCGTTCATCCTTGAGCACCCACCTTTCACGTCCTATTCAACGGCGGAGATGCCGCGCCGTTGGGGACGGGGGCGGGGGTGAGGGGGCATTTGTCACATTCAATGTGACGACAAAAGGGGACAAGGAGGACAAAACGATCCTGGCCGTGAGAGGCGAGCGGCACGCGCTCCGACTGCCACGGTGGCCACCCACCGGTTGTGAGTCTGTGTGTGAGTGTGTGGAGGGGTATCTGTTCTTGTGCGTTCCGTTCGCAAGGCTCCGTTGCAGCCGCACTGGCACTCGACGCCGAGCGCCTTGGGCTCTCGTTCGTGTTTCGCGAGCCGGCGTGTGACCACGGGAAGGGAAGGAGGCCCCCTTTGTATGGATTCACCCGACCTGCGAATTGTGACGAGGTACAGGCCATGAGCTACATCGCCAATTATACGCTTGCGTGATGATGGCAGTATGTTCAGGAACTAATTGCCAATGTCGAGGTCTGCTCAGCCACGAGAGGGCTTCAGGAGAGAGTTTGTGTAGTTTCGCTATTCCTCCTCCTCCGTTGAAGGAGCGCAGACCAGAGTGGTTTATCCACAGTCCATAGACATGCACACTGCAAGGGCAGTAGTACACATTTCCTTGCCAACAACAACAACCAGCTTTTTTTCGATTTAAAGCTTTCCTTCTACGTGACTTTACCGAAAAAAACAATAATATGAATCCCTGCAGTCACGAAAGCTTTAAATCGAAAAAAGCTTGTTGTTGTTGTTGTTGGGGAAATAAAAGATGTATTATTTCCCTTCACACACGCGCGAACTGGGGCTAATTATTTTTTCCCTTCTACGTGACTTTACCGAAAGAACCAACAACAAGCTTCCCATCAATCAAGAATTCACCAATGTCACCAAGTCCCCGTCTGCTGCTGTCACCCGTCCTGGAATCGCACCCGGAGCAGGAAGAACGCTCAGGGCGAACAGGGTGGAACAACGCGGACATAAACAGCTCGTTCTCGAGATACCGCCGGAGGATCAGCAGCAGCGACCCAGCAGCCACCGGTCATCGGTTATCTCATCTCGCCACACAACTGTGATCAACTGTTGCTTTCGAATCGCATTTCGCGAGGAGGAGGAGATGATTTGGTGGCAAAATCGCGTGTGCGGAACGGTGCACGTGCAGCTTACGCACGTGGAAGTCTATTTTCCCGAGAGGCCTATGGGTAGAGTTGTTAAAATCAGCATCATCATCACAATTTTTTTTGTCTCTTCTTTGTACATTGAGATCTTATCGTCCTTGCCTTTCATCACCGTTTGCCCTTGGTTAGCACTTCCTTATTAAAATAGGAATGCAAATAAAGGCCTGTGTGTTGAACAAATTTACATTTGCATTCTAGATTTGACTGCAAGGATTCATATTCTTAGGTTTTTTCGGTAAAGTCTCTTTTGTTTCACGCAAAGAATGTTGGGAGCACTTAATATATTATTTATTTAGGGATAGTTTCGGTAGCGAACGTGCAAAATTGAGATTAAAAAAAATAATGCAAAGTAATGCACACACATTTTTTATGAGGTTGGCAATTGTGAAGTGTCATTTACATATCGGCTTTGGTTGCACGAGACATTGTTTTCCCTTTTGAGCAGAAAACTGCACGCAATATTCCCGCTAAAGTCACCTCCAAAAAAAAAACAAATACTTTCTGTAAAAAAAAATCAGAGAACATATAATTTCATTTCCCCACGTGTGTGTGCGTGCGTTCACACACACGCACACGGGACCTACGGGGGGGAGGGGGGGAGACACGCGTCTTTCATTATTAATGCTCCGCCAAATGTCGCTAGGAATGCAAATTAAAACAGATGCACGTTTAACATTCTTGATTTCAATTGAGGCTGGGGACGAGGGCGATGCATGGTCGCTGAGCCCTCACTCGCTCACGACGTTTGGAAGCCGCTCAGTAATTACGCCGTGCCGGTCGAGGAAAAAGCTGGCAATGAAACCGCGAATTGAAAGAAAGGAACAATAATATTAATCATCGCTTGCCCCCAGAGGTGAAGTGACGAAGGGAGAGTCTCTGCGAGTGTAATCCCCTCAAAATATCCCGCGTGTTGGAAATAATTAGCCCAGAGTTCGCGTGCGGGTTTTTGTCTTTTCGTAAACTGAGCCGCGTTGTTGATTAGAGCTCACGCGCCGAGTCTTCTTAAGGGTTATTATCAGGACAGAACTGCAGGGGGACAGAAATGACAACGTGAATAACAATGCACGAATTAGTCAACAATTATTCATTATTCTCCCGGCCCTGTTTTGTTGTTGTTACGAGGATCGGAAACAAAAGCGGAGGGATTTGGGCTGTACGAGTTTATTGCACGAACGCAAATGCAGGGTGCTTCAAAACAATGTGAACACTTCGGAGACTTTGCAACAATACCACAATCAATGTGCTGCTTTCGGGCTGTGGAGACCACCTGGAGAAGATTCCAGGCACACGTTGACAATGATGGCGAACGAGTGGAGACTTTGACTTTTTGAAGCTGTTAACATTATATTTGTTATCATGTTACAGTGTATTATTATTACCCGTTATTTTTCGATTAAAAACGATAATCCCATATAGGTGTTGACAAAAACTGTAAGCCCCCTGCATATACTTTAAAAGACATTGTTATAGCGTTCGACATAATAAGCGCCACCGTAGAGTTGAAAAGTTGCTCGGCTCATTATCCCTTCTGGGACAATGAGCCGAGTCCCCACCATAGATGCCAACAGTCGTGAGCCTTAGGACAATCCTGAATCCAGTCATGAAAAAAATTAATGGAATTTCCACCACTTGATCATCCGGCTCATCAATGGAGAGAAGCACACGAACCCAATTCATAGTTGATCCAGGGAGACAATGGATTCACTTGTTTAATGCAAATGTGAAATTGGATAAAATAATTCAACCCTACACGGTGTTTCATTATTTATACGTTAAAATTGGCGACATCCATTTGATCATTTTGCTTCTCTGGGGATGTAAATCTGTTGCGTAGAATCAGACTGCATTCTCCCACCTCGTTAACTACATATATTTTCATGTTAACTGTCTTACTTTCACCTGTAATTAGCTTTGTCCTCTGCTAATGCTGACATGCAATACGTTCCACCAGCCTGTGATCAATTCCTGTGTTGAATTTTCTGTGGACAGAGACGTAACTGACAATCGGGGGAGGGGGGAGGTTGGGGGGGCGGTTTGAAAGTCAAGTCCATTGTATTTATTTATTATTTCTCCAGTTGGACTCGGTCTTCAAGTCCATTTACCAGGTTCATTTTTTAGCATTCGTCCCAACCGTGTTCTCGGCGTCTACTTCACGAGACGAAGACTCCATTCAGAACTCTTCGCCGAGCAGTGCGACCCTTGAATAATGATGAATGCTCCACTGAAGCGGATTTCACAGAACTACCTTTGGGGGTGGGGGGGGGGGTCCCTTCAAGTGGCCCCGTGGTCCTATCCCACCCACTCTGCGTATGAGAGGAATGTTCGTCGCACGGCACTCACATTTCTAATTCAATTCTCGGAACTGAAATTTTGCCTATTTTAGGTGCAGAGCCCGACGTTTGGTGGTAAGCTTCCTCCCTGCCCCTGAGTTTGCCACTTCAATGCTCGAGAGCGACAATTTTTGTTACAATTTTTTGGTCCATTCCTGTAGTTTTTGGGGAAGCATGGTCTTTCCAGTTGTAATGGTGCGTGTTTTGGACGATTTTTGACCCCCCCCCCCCGTCGTTACACGGCGTCACAAAAAAGTCAGACCCCCCCCCCTTAAATATGACGTCACAAAACTGTGCCCCCCCCCCCCCAAAAGAATAAAACATGCTTCAAATCGCTTTAAACTATTGTCATTGTAGTGCATATTTAATGTGGCGCTACACTCTGATGTTGTAGGAGAAAACATTTATTAAAAAGTATATTTAATTAAGTAGAACGTGTTGTCTATATTTATTTAAAATTGCGCATTTTGATGTGACGTCACATTTCTCAACCCCCCCCCCCCCCCCTCGTCACACATCGTCACACATCGTCACAAATTTTTCCTACGTGACTTTACCGACTTGAGAACCATCCACTATAAATCCTTTATATGCGTGGCATCGGGGCGGCTAGAGTCCTCTCGTCCTCTGGCTTGAGATGGCTGCCACCTATGGGTCAGATGATTGTCTGGCAGCATTAAACAATTGGTAATTAAATATTTAAAAAAATTTCCATAAACCGTGTAAAATTTAGGAAATTTTTTTCACGAACATTCATTGTCACGCACAACGAGTCTGTGTGCAAAATGTCAGCTCGATTGGATCACGGGAAGTGGGTTAAAAAACGACCGAAAGATTTGCACGGTCCTAAGCAAGCAAGCGAACTTAATATAAAGGATTTTAAAAAAATGGGCATTCATTATATTCACGGCCCTGACAATGTTGTTGTTCATTGGAAAGCGTGTGTTGGCCACGGAGTATTTAACGGTCGCGTATGACAATTTATCAGGCTGGTTTTTTGTTCGTTTAAACGCGCCACGTATTTGAGATTAATAAAATATAATAACTGCGCGCATTTCAAGGTCTTCAACGTATGATAACATTTCGACGGTCGCAATACCTTATTACTATTATTTTACGAAATACGAAATGGAATTTTAATAAGTATTTAATGAGGCACAATTGGAATTGCAGATTAGAAAAGGGGGATTTAAACACCACATTCGCGGTCGAGTCAGATAGCAGTTTCCACCGCCTTCATTAACGCTAATAACTGTAGCGGCCCCGCAGCCTTTATAAACAAGTGTGTTCAATAAAACGGCACTGTGTTAGATTATCACTAAAGTGGGCCGTTATTGGTTAAAGTCAAAGCGTCAAATTATCACTTGCAGCCGCTCAAACGGCTTATCAGCTGCGTTGGTGGTCCTGAAACAGCGGTGGACATTCATCATTTACATGACGGGGGGGGGGAGGTGGGTGGGTTGGGGGTGCGATCTATCCAGAGACAGCCACCACCGTCGACGTGCGGCACGGCAGGATCAGGCACGTGCCGTGGCTTTGTTCGAATATCAATTAGCAAATAACGGTCATCGTGATCAGGTGGGAGGAGACTGCGGGGGGCGGGGGGCGAGGTACTGTGGGGGGAGGCCACCAGGGACTGGCAGCAGAGGTCGCAACCGGGTACCCGATACCCGTACCCTAACCGATACCCGGCTACCCATTACCCGGCCGGGTACGGGTAGCCGTTTGCGACCCTGGTGCGGCCGGGTACGGGTAGGCCGTGAGTTACTGTGAGTAACCGTTTGTCACTCATTTCCCAACGTCTTGTCTCTTCTCACAATTCAAGATCCTAGAATCAACCCACCCGCGCCTCCGACATGGCTTCATCCCAGAGGTCGCAATCGGGTACTCGTACCCGTACCCTACCCGATACCCGGCCGGGTACGAGTAGCCGGGTATCGGGTAGGGTACGGGCACGGGTACCCGTTTTCGACCTTGGTGCGGCCGGGTACGGGTACGGGTAAGGAATCAAAACCCGTTTGCGACCTCTGGGCGAGGGACTGTGGGGGGAGGCCATCAGGGACTGGCAGTCACAAACACGGAGGGAGACTCCAGCGAGACGTGGGACGTGTTCCTAGACTCGCCGTCCATCGATGCCACGTGGGTCTCTCCCGTCCATCGGCTTCGTGGCGTCGCGTCTTCTCCACTGGCGCCGCAAATTTTTTACCTACGTGACTTTACCGAAAAAACCTAAGAATATGTAAACATCAGCAACAGGTAGATTATAGAATCGCTAACGGTGGAGGCCTGCTGCTGCTGCTGCTGCCAGAAGTGTTTTTGTGACTCCACAGATGGCCTGGGTGGGCAAGAGAGGGTGGCAGCAGCAGCAGTATTACTGCAGCTGTGATGATGCTAGAATTTATCTGTAAAACCCAATTGAAGAGGCGACGCGTGTCTGCGCAACGCACACTTGCGCTCGCAACACACCACACCGCCGATTGTCGTGGTGCGAAGAGTAAATCCCTATGGTAGTCTCTATCGCTCCCCTGGCAGTCTTACGACGTAACAGGTAACATTCACCATCGCTTTGTGGCAATCCCCCGCCATAAAAAGGTCACGTTATACAATTCAAATGCTTGACAACGCAATCGCGCGTGCGTAGACAGATTTAACATCGTTAGGAGGTCACAAAGCGGGGGAGGGGCTGGGGGGGGTGAGGGGGTCACACCTCTTCAAACTCCCACACAACGCTGGTCTTCCTCGTCGCGGATTCACGGCTCTCTCGTCGCATTGGCCACCACGTTAGCCGCGCCGCCGCCGCCGATATCGGTCGGCACCGTTGGCTCCCGTCCGTTCTCGAAGAAGCTCCCAGCACGAGGCGCCAAAACGTCGGACGTCGTGCTGAACTAAAAACAAGAGAACGCACAGGAGAGAAGCTGTTGTACACGCGGCCGTTCAAAGCTTCCCTCTCCGGCCGGGCCGCGATGACAATTCTTGGTCCTTGGTGTTGTATTTGGTGCAAATGCCACGCCCCTAAGACGGAGTTAACACGCTGACGAACAGTGAACGCGTCAACTGGCTCATTCACAATCAGCAGCAAAACATGTTAACCCTCCGAGAGCACCCCCCCCCCATCCACCCCCCCCCCATCCAACCCCCCCCATCCCCCCCCATCCCCCCCCCATCCACCCCCCCCGACCCCCCGGACTCTGATGATACCTGCTCTCCTATAGCTCTCCTGACATCTAAACCCACAGTCAACATCCACAGCCGAGACTCGACCTGGCTCCGGGCTTGCACGCACAACCACAACCAGCACGTGCGCTCATCCGCGGCTCGCATCGCGATTCAGCGCCGGCCACTTTTGCACGAAGTGCGCCAGGAGGGGGGCGGGGGGTTGGGGGGGGCGGGGGGACGCCTTTCGCCCTCCTCGGTGGAAGTCAGCGACGCTAGACGTGGAGCGCCCTGCCGCACAACGCAGTGGCGACACGCAAACAAAATCTCTTCGCGCTCCTCCGCTCCGCTGCTCGCTGGTGTTGGGAGTCTTTGCCTGTCGCCCGCACGCCCGCGCGCGAGAGAAATCAATGGTACGGGCATGCCTGGTGGTGAGAGCAATCAAAATGTAACGTCAATACTGCGCTGGAGGAAATTTAATTCGTTAAAAGGTCACGGCATCTCCGTTAAGTACAGATAAGTGTAACTTTTTTTGAATACGTAAGAAGCAACAACAACAAAAATGTGGCCAATGTCATCAATTAGATTCGCAATAAGGAATGACCAACAGAGCTTGACGTGTCAGGCAAAAGCCACGGAAGATGACACCACATACCTTTCCGCTCTTACCTAACAATGTGTTTTACCGATCAGTCATCAAATTACGTTACGTATTAATAACACTCATCGGCGAACTGTAGGCTGACTTTAAAGTGAAAAAAACTACTTTACATGATTTGTTTTGCTCTGGCCATGGGGTCCGCGTTGACACAACTGACTCACGATATTCGCGTTGACTGGGTTGAATCACGGTTTGCTGCCCGGAGTTGAACTCACTAACCACAGCGGTGCTGGTTCAGTGCCAGACACACACACACACACGCCGCATTAGGAGCCACCTGGCCCCTTTTAAGAGCCACGCATTTCATTACTCACTTATACAGGGCCACACAGCCACCCACAAAAGAGATGCAGGTTCTGAGAATCCTGGACAGAAAACTTACTGAAGCAGAAAAAAAACACTAGAGGCCAAACAAATATTGCCACAATATTACTCTTGCAAATCTCACGTGTCCAGCCCTCACAGCAAGATTCCTAACGGCCAAGATGACAGCTGGATTTTGAAAAAAAAAAACTTTTGCGAGCAATGGTTTCTAAATTACGGTCCAAGGGAGAGGCCCATAAAAGCCATGAAATTCCCCGACATATCCTCGAGCCACCTGGCCCTATCTCCGGTAGCAGGTGCGCACGACTCCTCCTTGGCCCCAGGAAAAATAATGACTCGCTATTTAAAAAAAGAAAAGCACCGCTGGTGATCTGCCGCGTGCGCGATACAAATTCAGGGCCAAGGTAAAAAAATATATATAAAAAGGGGTAGGTCCATTAACAACGGCACCACACATTAGCCGGACACATCAAGAATTACCCTCGGTGACAAAATATCCTGGCCGAGATTTCATACGAGGGGGGGGGGGGGCTGCTTCCCATTAAAATTCCATTACACGAAGCCCCCCGTGTGCCTTCGGATCCATTAGAATAGCAGAGGCAGAAGGAACCTGGCGGTGAGGCCGCGCGCTAAAACGGAATTAAAAAGCATTCTGTATCTTCTGCTGGAGAGTGGCGATCGGCTGTGCATTTGTCTCCAGGGAGCACCCTCCCCGCTAACGACCCGCGAGCAATTTCACGTGCACATGGACGTCAACCGAGACTCAGCACCCTTGCGTCTTCGCGTCCCCCCTCCCCCCCGGCCTAGCCCCCCCGCCCCCCAACTCCCCACGGTGGGGGGGGGGAGGGTTAACGCGCTCGCCCGCACCGGGATGGTTTAGCGGAGGCACTCAGTGTCGCCGGTCCGACGGTGTAACCGAAGCCGTCCTAATTACAACATTGCAGCGCGCTTAATTAAATGCCTTCACTCTGGCTCGAGCGACGGACGAGGAAAGATGAACGCGTCCCCGAGGCCGGCTCTCAGTTTTATCGGGCGACGTCGCTCGGGTTTCGCCCTCACTAAAAGAGCGACGCGTGTGTGTGTGTGTGCGCGTGTGTGTGTACGTGTGTGCGTGCGTGTGTGCGTGCGTGCGTCTGTGTGCGTTTGTGTGTGTGCGTGTGTGTGTAGCGGTTAGCGCGCTGCGCTATGAACCTGGCGACCCGGGTTCGATTCCCGCTCACGGCTAACACCAGTGACGATTATCTGAACCGGTCCTGGGCCTCCTTTAGATCGACTCAGCCTTAAATGAGTACCTGGTGCGGTGTGTAAACATCGCCACTGGGGAGACAAAGGCGGTCGGGCGTGGTGCTGGCCACCCACCCCCTCGTGTACCGTTCCGGCCTTCATAGGTGCTCGCTAACAGCACTTGCCCCTACAGTCTGTTAAGGCTATACGGGGGATCTTTGTCTTTATCTTT
This sequence comes from Lampetra planeri, assembly GCF_965212315.1. Classification (NCBI taxonomy): domain Eukaryota; kingdom Metazoa; phylum Chordata; class Hyperoartia; order Petromyzontiformes; family Petromyzontidae; genus Lampetra; species Lampetra planeri. The sequence continues at coordinate 13,103,456 of NC_136117.1, forward strand.
GTGTGCGTGCGTGTGTGTGTGCGAACGCGCGCGCGCATTCACGGGCAGAGAGATTCGCGCTCGCGTCAAACAAACGCCCGTGATTCTTCCTCACCTCCCCCAACCTTCCTCCTTCAAAGTAACGCTCATGGCATTACCTGGAATTTGTTGATGCTGTTAATGCATTGAATCTCAGCCAGTTACTTCTAGGTTACATTTAAAAATATATTTTTTTAAATCACACAGTCCCCGCAATCGTCGCTTACAACAGCTTCACGAATTATTTCAGAAGGGGGTTTGTAATGATTTTTGCACCACCCCCAAACCCGCATATCCCAAAACACGATTTAATAAATCGTTGCGATTCAGGGTGAGGCAATTTGAAGTTGTGACGAATGCCCCTCCTGACTTGGAGGGTCACATGCACCCGATTTACATATAGCGTATAGACATCAAGAGCATCCGTGTTGGCACACGTGGTTGGATGCATTTAGCTCTAGCTAAATAACCACCAGTACACCTCCTCTCACAGGACAGTGTTCTACTCGTAGTGTAGCAGGTGCAATACGTCCCAGCTCGTAGCATGCTCACTGCTTGTTGCAGAGGTACACGGTTCGAATCAAGCGGCCGCCCTGATTAATAATGTGTGTATTCACCGTAGTATTACTATACTACGCGCCGAGCGAACATTAAAAATCTCGTGACAGTTCATGATGAATATATAGATGTTTTTATTCATCAGAGCGATGGCTTTCTGATCTCACTTTATATTTCACAGCCACCTTCATAAAAACCACCACCTTTTTTAAAAATGCTTTAGTCACCCTCTCGATGCGATGACGCCATTACCTTCTGTTTTGTAAATCTCAACCACGACGGCCTTGCTTCAACGAGGGGAAGTGTCAAACGCAATGAGGTTTTTTTTTATTTCTTTTCCAGCAGCTCCATATTTATACCGAATATAAATTGTTGCATTTACAGGAATGTTTTTTATTTGGTGCTTCGATTTATTTTTAGCCACTGCCGAGGTTGGTTGAAGCAGATCGGTGCATCTTGAATGCGTGTGTGGGGGGGGAGCAACCTGGCGTTCGTGGCCAAACTTAACCGAAACTAATCTCATATTTCACAACTTCCATGCGCAATATCCGATACGGGCTGCTGCACCTCTTCACGAGGGAGGGGGGTGGGGGGGGCATCGTTGGAAGGGTGCAGGACCCCTCCTCCTACAGCCCCGCCACCTCGAATTCTAATCAAGTCATGAGATTCATCTTCTTGGTTCTTTCGGTAAAGTCACGTAAAAGAGAAATAATAAAATAATACAAATAAAACATTATTAAACAATTCTGTCTTTCCGACAGACCTGTTCTTCACCTGAGGACGGCTGCTTAAGTTGAGGCCGAAACGTCGTGAGAATTATTTTATTATGTTTTATTTTTATTATTTTATTATTTCCATTCTACGTGACTTTACCGAAAGAACCAAGAAGAAGAATCCCTGCAGTCACGAAAGCTTTAAATCGAAATTTAAGTCATGAGATGTTGAATGCAGGAGGAGGGGGGCACAACATTCAAAATCCAATTAAGCGATGGACTTCGCAACCTCCTTATCATATAGAGGCGGGGGGGCGGGGGGGGGGGTGAGAGCGCTAGGACAGAGTGGGGGTAGACGTGAGAGCTTCGTGCATCGTTACTCATTCTCTTGAGCGTTTTAGCGTTCAAATGTCGATTTAAAGCTTTCGTGACTGCAGGGATTCATCTTCTTGGTTCTTTCGGTAAAGTCACGTAGAATGGAAATAATAAAATAATATAATAAAAAAAATGTAAATAAAAACGTAATCAAATAATTCTCACTATTATTTTATGACGTTTTTATTTTTTTTATATTATTTTATTATTTCCATTCTACGTGACTTTACCGAAAGAACCAAGAAGACGTTTAGCGTTCGTTTCGACTTCGCTTCACACCGACTGTGTCGTGCACCCCGAGTCTTTGTTACTCCTGGCCCCCTCTTATTTACACAAGGCCACGCGGCAGACTCACGCTGCTGCTACTGCTGCTGCTGCTATGTATTTCTTTCGAAACGAAATTAACGACTCAAAGCACCAATTTACAAATTCTACGGCGGCATCGTCGGAGCAGCGATGCACTCCGCTCGTCCCGCCGCAATTATCAGGCTCGAGCACCTCCATGGCAAATGTTTGCCGGCTGCCCTACCCCAGTGGCCTTCACGAATATTCAGAGGGGGAGGGGACACTTTTGCCGACGAGACATCATCAGCGTGAGGGCCGCCACACATCTGAAACCACTGCGGGTTTGACAGCAGCACGACGACGATGATGATGACGACGACGATGATGATTATGATGATGACGATGATGATGATGATGACGATGACGACGATGACGACGATGATGATGATGACGACGATGATGATGACGATGATGGTGGTGGTGGTGGTGGGGGGTGTTTTCACTCGTTGTGTATCGTCGGGGGCCGCATGTCAAGGACCTCACCAAAGGTCACCAGGAGGGCACCAGTGGCCCGCGGGCCTTGCAATGAAGAACACTGCCCTACATCGGCATCGCCTCCAATCAGCACGGTCGGTTGGCTACGTGCGGTGCGAAAGAAATTCAACGGACGGTGGTGCTAGTGCAGTCGCCGAAGAAGGGGGCCGTAGTTTCATGTTGATGGCCACCAGGCCCGTTATCTTATGCTACTTTCGGTTTTTTTTTCGTCGCGTGCGAATTGCCGCCACGTGGCACCCGCTCGCTCGCGTGATTTTTTTTTCTGTGCAGAGCGCCGTGGGGGAGAGGGTGGTCGCTATCACGGTTATTTGTGTTTTGGATGTGCAAATGAATCTGTAATTATGGAATGCTTTGATGTCGTCTGCCGGGGCTGAGTCGCCCTTGAACAACAACAAAACAATAAAAGAGCCGCGCAGCTCAATGGTGGGAAAATAACAACTTCTGATTCTTCTTCCGATTATTTTGCCTGTACGGTGAAGTGTGAATAATGGAAGGAATGTTCCCACCATTTGCTGATTAAGCCCTTTTAGCTTCGCTCGAGCTCAGATAAAACTACGAATGTGCCCACCACTTTTATTTAGGTCACCCCCCTCCCCACTCCTTCCTTATCTGCGAGAAGGTTTCTGTAATTGGAGAATCATCATCGCGCAGAATAGGATTTGCACCGATCGATTCAGGGCGAGTCTTGGATAACAGGTGTACAGAAAGAGACGGTTCAGCATTGCCAGACGAGGTGTTACATCTTCCTGTAAGCCAGGCTTTCCCATACAAAATCACAGGCGCCGTGTGGCTGGTATTAACATTTTCACTGGGGTTTAAATAACGCATTTGCCTTCCAAGGCAACTGCGCATTACAAATCACGGCTAAAGTGTACCACGCACACATGCAAATAGCACAGAGCAAAGGCATTTCCGTGCAATCACTTGTGCACGAAACTTTAAATGTAACCTTTCTCTCCTCCAGGAGGTATAGCGCCATATTTGCATTCTGTCATCTGGGAAAAGTGATTCATGGTAAAATGTACCTTCGACAATCTACCCTACACGATTTACCCTCCACAATGTACCTACCTACACAATTCACCTACCTCCTCCACAATTTTACTTACCTCCACAATTTACCTCCCTCCACAATTTGACTACCCTCCTACCACGCTCGCCCGCTCGCTGCAATGATGCTCAGCAGCCGAAACCAGCCAACAACAACAACAACCGCCATTCACCACTAAGTGGCGGTGACGTCACCACGACGCTTGTACCAGGCCATGTGCACCTTGAGGCCACCTGAAGTGTCAAACGCCCGCTGGCTGGAGGTCACGGGGCAGACCCAGGTGCCACGGGTCGACTGACTGAAATGAAACACACCCACACATATCAACACGCAGTATATTATTACCCTTATCTGCCTACCACCATGGTTACTGTTCCCAGGAACGTCGTCATTGATACCTCCTCCTCCCCTATTTGAGGACTGAGATGCGTCTCGTCCCAGTACTGTGTTCAACCACCGAACGAACGGCAGATTAAAAACACAACTCGTTATGATTTCAACCTCACACTGCTCGACTCTTAGAATTCCTTCCCATCATCTATTTTATCCACTTTGTTCCAATTCAAGAAATGTACGAGCTCGTATCGATAACAACCGTCAATGGTGCTGTTTGTTGTTGAAGTAGAATTTTTCAAAAGGTAAAAAAATCGAGTAGAACAACCGACCTAGCCAGCCGTTTGACCCAACAGCTCGGCTCGAATTCTTTATTCGTTTGTCTCGGGGTCAACATCGGTGTTGTTCGTGCATCTGTACATCGTCCAAAAGCAGTTCTGCGAACGTGAAAGGGTTATTTATATCTGGCTGTGTTTTTGAAGAACATTTAAAGTGCTGCCCCCCCCCCCAACCAAGTGGAGAACATGCCTGGTGAAATTGCAAATTCTTTACAGCTCCCTGAACCGCGAGTCCAAACTCCTCCACCGAATGTTCCGTCGAAAAACTTTGACTTCATTATTGATTTCTGGGGCTCGGCCACAATGACCTGGGCAATATTTCTGTCCCGCGAGCCTCCCACCCCAGCAAACCCAAAACACAGCCAAAAAATTTAACATCTCAAGTGCAACACGCATTTAGACGCACCAATTGTTATTTACTTCACGCAAGTAAAAGCGTATTTAGAAAGAAATACAGAAATCAGAATGTGGAAATATATATCTATCTACACGCAGTGGTGTTGTGTATGGCACTTTTATTTTTCATCCCACATACTGCCAGTTCTTCATCGGCTGCACGTGGGTTACTGAGACTCCATGCGCCAGAGGAAAAATCGGGACCACCGCAGGTAGCAAAAAATATTGGAGCACCGATGCATTTATATGGCCAATGCGAGTTAATTACTCGATAACCCCATTCACTTCAAGTGGTTATCGCATAATTCACCGTTATTGGCCACATAAAAAAAAAATTGGAACCACTAAAGTCATGCCACCTCAGGCGGCACCGACAAGTGAAATATCTGGTGTGGCCTCATGGGCCTATGAATATTATTTTTTATAAGGCCCTAAACGACTTGGGACTTCTGCCAAGACATGGCATCTAAAAGCCTTTGGAATGCCACGTCTGTTTAACACGCCTATCGGTGCCGTGGCATCGTCTCAAAAGGACCATGGGTCACGATTTCTCAACGACAGGACTGACATTCTGGAACTCACTCCCAGCTGAGATGCATCTTGTTCCAACATTGCTGGGTTTTTGAAAACATGCAAGCACTGTATGTTCACCCAGGGCGTTCTGTGAAATGATGTGGGTTTCTGAGAAATCAGAAGTATTTAATGTAACGTATGGGCCTGATTTCTGCGAGCTCATGGAGGATGGGTGTGCCTGGTGCCTTGGGGGCGGCTGGGTAGCTCTGCTATGTCCTAAGCTGCTTTTAGGATAACTTTTATATTACTCTAATAAAGAATGTATGATTGATACTCAACCTGCTGTGGCCGTTCCGATTAACTCACGAGTCCCACCACCTCGTAACATCTAAATCAGCTGAAGCCTCCCGTAAAATCACGTGACCTTTGTGTGGCAAACCCCACTTTAAATCCTTCCCCTCTCCCCCCGCCCCCTGTGAAAACAGACGCTGCTGCGTGCGGGCTTGCTGCTTCCTTGTCACTCGCTCTCTTGCATTTCCTATCATCACCCTCTCATACGTCACATCCAGGCCTGATCCTTTATTTTTATCCCTTCCTGCTGCTCATCTTGAGCCATGCCCTCTTTGTCCGGCATCCGCCGTTCCCTCTCCTGGTCACCTTTCCCTGTTTGCCCTTTTTTGTTGCAACTGACTCTGCTCCCCTTCCTATGGTGTCCTATGGGTAGAAAGTGTTTCATGATGTCTATAGTTTAATTCTTAAAATACAGGCCTTAAGGAATATTGTGCCACGGTAATGTAGCACGTGCCATTGCCGGCTACTTTTACCAGTATGCAAACATGAACCGAACTTTATATGCAAATAATTTTAATATCAGTGCTATCCACATTAAGATGTGACAGTTGTGTACAACAATGCCCTCTCATTACATCTCATGACTGGTAGCTAACTGCTTTTACGTGATTTTAACTGACTGTTAAATGTATCCAACTCTTCCATTGAAAAGGTGATTTACTCCTTTGATAAATCACCTGCTGTATGAAGGCGTCCCAAAAAATTTGGTCATTGGGGTTACATGACCATACTTCACCATGCTGGTCAATGCACACTGGTGATGGATGGAATGGGAGACCAGGACTTGTTGAGATATCACTCGCCACTGACGCTCGCCATAGCTTGGTTGCCATATTCATATTGCAGCGCACCAACCCATCCGCCACTACTTCACACACCCCAGTATCTGTGTGCAATATCGATAACATGTTTTTTTTTACATTCTCTAAGCCGGTGCGCGCTTGGCTGCCTGTGACTCGCACGTAAAATCGCGCACTCTGTGAAGACTGGAACATGTGAGTGTGGGTGGTGCCCTGTAATTTGCTGTAGTTTTGTGGCAAGAGAACACACACAGGTGTTGGCACGGCGCGGTGATTCAACGTAAAGCCTCACATCTGCGCTCAGATCCGCGCACTCGTTCCGAGGATACTAACAGCGGGGTTTTTTGGTTCAGATTTTGACGAGCCAGACGAGACCACACGTGGTTGCGGGATCTAATATGGGTATAGTTACTAAGGAATATAATCGTTAATTTCCGACACTCAAACATACATAATCTAATAACAGCGTTTGTTTACTGTTTGTTGATCGGCTGTCATGAGCGAGGGTTTACATTGTACAATCAATGTAAAATTAATAATTCGTTGATTAAAACAAAAAAAACCTGGCCGCGGTATTCTGCGTGACACTAAAATCCAGTTTGCTCGGATTCACCAACGGAACATCTGAGCGGCCGTGGCATTTGCAACGCGTGGGATGAATTCCTGCGGCTGGCCACCGTGACAGCTCAAGTGACGCCGACCCGGCGAGTCCCGCTCTCGGAGGAGGACCCTTGAATTGAAACAAAAAAACCCACAAACGTGTCGCCGGCATCGCGCGTGCAGCTGCGGCTGCTCTTTCCGTGACCCCCGTGGACTCTTCGAGAACGCGGTAGAGTTGGAACACCAACGCACATCCACTTGAATCGCATCAGACCCCATGTTCTTAGGTGGTGGGGGATTTTTTTTTTTTGCCGACCTGTGCTCTCTCTCAAATATGATTATGGATGGATACAAAAAAAAGAGAGAGGAGAGAGAGAGAGCGAGACGGAGAGAAAAGGCCGCGCCAGGCTACATGCTGTAGAGTTGAAATGCAGCTGCATTTCAAGACGTTGTCAACCGGCGTAAAATGCCAGTTTATACGATAAAAAAAGGAATTGTGTGAATTGAACATAAATATTTAACAATACCGATGAGATCATTCAACTAGATTATGTCTTTTTCAGGCACGCGAATTTAGTGCAAAGCGCATTCTTATATATTTTTTTCATCCAACATAAGCTCGTAAAAATTGCAAGTGGCTAGGGCCATTTGGGTGCTTGTACCGATCGCAAATCCACTTTTGTTTGTTTGTTTGTTTCCGCTTCCACAGTCGGCTGGTGCCGGAACAGCCGGCCATCCATCCTCCGAGCCGCCTCGGCCGCGTGTGCCCTCGCGCGCTCCCCCCACCGAGCTGCGCCAAAGTGCTCGCGGAACTCCAAGCGACAATTTATAACGCGGCCGCGCTCTGGCCGCACCCAGAGCCCGGGTCAATGCGCAGAGAAGCGCCCTTCCGCTTCGAACACTAAATTACGCTGCCAGCAATGACGAATGGCCAGGGGTCGGGTGCAACCCAGTGTGCCAGAATGCCTTCAAAGGGGTCGCTAAACGCTGCCGGGAAGTTGCCGTCGCGAAACGGCGAGCAGCGCACTGGGACTTGCGATCCAGAGGGTCGACGGTTCGATCCCCCGGCAAGGCGGTCGAAGTAATATTATGGATAAGAAATAAATAAGTAGCTAAATAAATAATTCATTGCGTTGAGAGGGTGCCCCCCATGGTGACGTCACGCCAGGGCGTCTCAGAGCAATTTAGACGCTATAAGACGTCGTTAATTATGAATGTGGTTTTTAAAATTGGTGTAAATGTATATATGTTGAACTTCTTCCGCACCGCGCACGTGACCAACCGCACTACTCAGAGGTTGTGACAAAATAGCTCAAGAGGTGTTCGGTGCAGAAACTGCTGCGTTAAATGGACACGTTCATTAACTCCTCTCCCCCACCTCGTCCGCCCAGCTGCATAAATGGGTTCACCACCGTTGATCAGCGGGTCGCATGTGATGGAGTAGAGTGTGTTGGTATTCCCACCTCTTTCAAAAGGCCTGGCCAGCGTGGAGAAGTTGGCCAAATCCCCCCTCTCCCTCCTCGCAGATGGGTTCATCAAGTGGGAGGGCCTTCAGCCAGCAGTGGCACGAGTGTGCACCTACAATTATCACGATTGGTGACGTACGGTGCGAAATAAGTTCAACATTCGCACGCACAAGCAATTGCAGGGCCGCACCTTTGCTTCATTAAACGCTGCCGACACACCCCGCAGCTGGAGCTGGCTCAGAGCGCCCAGTGACAAATAACGATGGAGATTAATTCGTTGCGAGCGATTTCAGTTCCTTGACTGCCATGGAATCGTTCCCGGCGGTTTTTCTTTTTTACTTTAACATCACGGCGCTCTTTCGGGCGACACGATCATCAAAGCGCCGTGCTCATTAGATTTGATTGCCAAATGCAGTCATGCTTTTGGATGTGCGGTTCAAAACACGTGATCATTACACACACACCGCATTCTTTAAACAATTTGCCTGCCGAGCAAAATCAGTGCTCCAGCTCTTTCATTGTTTTTCCCAGGAGAGAAATAAGCTGTCATCGTCGCTTGAGTTTATTCATACAGAGACTACATTATGCTATCTTTCCCCCGCACCTCCGATTAGCACGGTTGGTTATGTACGGTGCGAATGAAGTTCAACATACATATAGTACATAAATACATTTGAAGCTTTCGTGACTGCAGGAATCCATACTCTTTGGTTTTTTCCGTAAAGTCACGTAGGTAGAAAATAAAATAAATCACGACGTTTCGGGCGCAACACAAGTGTCCGTCATCAGGTGGGAAAGCGTGGTCTGCTGCTGAGGCAGACTGTTTTAAAAGGTTTGAAATGGGAGTAGCCCAAGAAGTGGCCGGGGCTAGTGATGTGAATGTGAGAAATTAGCATGTAGCTGTAAGATAGGAGAGCGGCCTCCTATAACCCTTGAGCTACACACATTTCAAACATTTTGAAACAGTCTGCCTCAGCAGCAGACCACGCTTTCCCACCTGATGATGGACGCTTGTGTTGCGCCCGAAACGTCGTAATTTATTTTATTTTATACCTACGTGACTTTAGCGAAAAAAACAAAGAGTATACACGAATACATGTTAAAGGTAAATGTGCAGCCCTGCAATGTCTTGCTCACTCCACTGCTGGTGGAAGGTCCTCCACTAGAGAGAGTACACAATATGCCCCACTAGAGGGTATTTTGCCTACTCTTCCACATTAGCCAGACGCCCTGGAAGAGGTTGGGAGTATCCACACTTTATCCCACCACAATCCACTTTCCAATTGAGTGTGGTGTACCCACATACATATATCCTGTATATACCACTGGGTGGACACAGGTTGGGGAGTGTAAGAAACTTACACTATCGTATTCAACTTTCGTCGCCTGGAGATCGAACCAACGACCTCTCTGCACTTGCATACCCAGTGTTGTTAAGCCGTAAACACCGCGGCAGCGTCTCTAAGAAGCCTCTATGGGTGCGGTTGTGTGTTTTTGGTAAATCTTTTTTTGTCTATATAAAAGGGAAATGTGTGAATATGTGTTTCTGTTCGAAATGTTTAGCATACTTCCCGACATGCAACACACTTGAAATTTGGCATGTGGGTAGCTTCCAGACTGTACACAAGGCAAAACGTAGAAAAATTGAATTTTGTATTGGGGGGGGGGGGGGCGCAATATTGAATGTATTTTGCACGGCAAGTGAGCGGTGACGTCACATCTGTGATGTCACCCTCATGCGGCAGCGTCACGCAGTGTGCCCGCTGACGTCACGCATCCCCCCCCCCGCCACCGTCCGCGTTGGCCGTGTATTAATCGAAGACAAGAATCCAAGTCTCGGGCGAAGCCGGGTCGTAAAGCCAGTCAATAATACATTGAAGTTGGCAAACGCCACAGCAACATATCACGATCCGCGAAATAAACGTGTGAAATTAATTTCTGCCCGGGGTAGCATCGCGAAATGTTGCCATCTAAGTGACGAATCGCTTTCATAACCTGGCCTCCCTTGTGCGTACACCGCAAGTTACAGGCGTGACGATATGCGCACTTGGGAGCACGGTGACATCACCGTGCAGGTGAGGACACGGGCATTGAGTGGTGGTGGGGGGGGCTTCAGGGCGCGCGCCCTCCTCTTGACCCCCTTAAGAGCCACAACGGGGAAACGAACGTTGAGCGATGCACGTGGAGACATCACAATTGTGACATCCGCGGGCCGCATCAACGTGCAGAAAAAAAGTGAAAGGCCTCCGATGAGGAGGGGGGGAGAAGGGGGGGGTGTCATTGGCAAGCCAGTGTGACGTGCCTTGCATTCCACAATTTCAGCGCGTTGATGTATTATTATTATTGCTCAGCGTCAGCATTTCCCCCATCCCGCCTGCGCAATGAGTTCGTTTCCACCGACAACCCTCCTCTGCATTCCTGCTGCGTGGGGAAACATATCCGAAAAAGGAAATTTGGGGGGGGGGGGGGGCAAGGTAATAGGAGTTGACGATGAAAAAGTGGGTGTCGGAGATTCTGCGAGGCTCTCCTGGCTAACGATTTTAAATTGCAAGCGACGCAGATGTTATTTATACAGACATCCATCCTGTGCGGCTGTCCGACCAGCCGGAACGGCCAGCTGACACACGACATCCAGTTTAACAGCACGGAGGCTTTCGCGACCAAAATTATATTCATGAAAAAAGTTTTATTATTACCACGTCATCACTGATGGGTTCAGTGATGACGTCATCTTGCTCTATTTAAGACTGGAAGCAGGTGGATGGTTTCACTATTCTGGCAAATCGCCCGATGATGCTGCTTGTAATTGCAAGCGAAACGTCGTACTACTCAAATTGTAAATGTTGTGGATTTACTCTCCAACACACCGGTGGGCTGAAGTAGTAACTATTTGGCGTTTTGTTTACGTGACAAATCCCTTACTTATTGGCTGTGTCGGGTGGTGGAGGGTTACGACACATTTATACTTACGCGATCTCAAAAACCTTTATACTGGTAGGAACCTTCTGGTTACACCAGCCCACAGGGGATAATTGTGTCCGTCCGTCGTGCAGGGAGGGGCTGGGTGGGGGTGGGAGGGGTGGGGCTGGTCATCCCGTGGTGCCCTTATAAAACTCAACGTTTAACCTACTCACGCCGGCTTGTGCCCGCCCTCACAGTCGGCCATATTTGCGGAATACACCACGCAGCCGTTGACCCTGGCCATTGACCGAACAACCCAACACGTTCCTACCAGCTCCCTCCACAGGAATGTGCTGATGAACACGACATCGACCCTGCCAATCAACCAAATCAGCTGGACCAAGTGTCACTTCACAGATGTATCCATGAGTCAGCTTATGTGTGTGCGTGTGTATATACAGGGTGCTTCAAAAAATGTTTAACACTTATGAGAATTTGCAACAACACCACAAGAAATGGGCCTCCGGGCTCTGGAGACCACCTGGAGAAGATTCCAGGCACGTGTTGACAACGATGGCGAAAAAGCGGAGACTATTTGACTTTTTGAAGCTATTAACATACATTTGTTATCATGTTACAGTGCATTATTCGTTCTTTTTCCATTAAAAATGATAGTCCCATTTAAGTGTTAAAAAAAAATTTAAGCACCCTGAATATGTGTGTATAATGTAGGGAGTGGTGCACTGCGCTACAAAATTGGCGACCCAAGTACAATTCCTGATCACGGCCAATACCAGTGACGATCGATTATCTGAACCGTTCCTGGGCCTCCCCTAAGTCGATTCAGCCTCAAATGAGTACATGGTGCAGTGTGTAAAAACATCGCCACTGGGGAAACAAAGGCGGTTGGGTGTGGTTCTGGCCACCCACCCTCTCATGTGCCGTTACGGCCTTCATAGGTGCTCGCTACCCAAAAGTCTGTTAAGTCTGTACAGGGGATATTTGTCTGTGTTGTTTTTTGTGTGTATACAGGTTAAGGCAGTCAGCCGATTCCGACCCGTCAACCCTAAACTAAGCTGTTAGGTGTGATGAATGGCTGTCTCCCACAGGGACCCACATTGGGCCACCCATGCTGCCACGAACTGAATTCTCTAGGAACCATAATTTGTATTGCTTTTACCGCTGCCCCGGTGTGATAAATGGCTATTTTACAATTCCATTTCACACTATGCATACGCTGTTCACAGCACTGCAGTATGCTTTAGACTGAATGCTGTCGAGTGGTGCCACAGTGCTCTCTGGTTCTTTCGGTAAAGTCACGTCGCTATAAAATAACCAAAGAGTATGGATCCCTGCAGTCACGAAAACTTCAAATCTGGATTGGTACCACAGTGGTTTGTACACCGCGTACTGGACCTATCAACCTGAATTAGATTCCGAGCCATAGCCCAGCATCAGTGGCTCGCGATATCAGAAACGGCCCTTTTACTGGTAGGAACCACCTGGTTCCACCAGCCCACAGGAGATTATTGTGTCCGTCCGTCCGTCGTGCATCCAAAAATGGGAGGGGTGGGGCTGGGTGGAGAGGGGAGGGTGAGGAGGGGCTGGGTGGGGAGGGTGGGGAGGGGCTGGGTGGGGAGGGTGGGGCTGGGTGGGGGGTGGGAGGGGTGGGGCTGGTTGGGGAGGGGCTGGTCACCCCGTGGTGCCCATATAAAACGCAACGTTTAACCTACTCACGCCGACTTGTGCCCGCCCTCACAGTCGGGCATATTTGCGGAATACACCACGCCGCCGATGACCCTGGCCATTGACCGAGCAACCCAACGTTCCTACCAGCTCCCTCCGCAGGAATGTGTTTATAGCCACCATCCCCACACTGCTCAAAATACCTATCACGGTGAGGTGTGGCCAAACAACTGGATAGACCAACAACTGCGTGGGAAGGCTTTCAATGCAGCAGTGCATTGACAAAAAGACTGTAAATTATTATCATTTTATACCGAATGTTTGGGATCCTTAGTAATAACAACATGGGCACTCTTTCTGTCCACCCCCACCCACCCATCCACCTAAAAATGCTGCACGCGAAATTCCTGCAGCGAGTCTACGAAATTACAGCGTAGAGTCTGCAATAAGTGCATCACCAACATCAAAAGGTAATGCGAGGCGCTGGCTTTGAATTACGCCACTGAGAGACAGCAAGGCAATCACATGGGTGGCCTCCTCGCCTGCTGCCCTTGGTGACAACTTCACGACTATGCTGGTTGTCACTACGAGCGAGAGGTTGTCGTACCTCCGATTAGCACGGTTGGCCTACGTACGGTGCGAAAAAAGTTCAACACACACATGCTTGCCGAATTGTGAAATGCGTGTGGAACGCTGAAACAATAAATAGGCACGATTGATCATCATCACACGGCTACGGTAACCCCAAAGACATTCAAAGACAAATGCGCGCACACAGGAACACACTTACTGTCCTCACATAGAGACCTATAGCCTAATACGGAAATCTATAGACTCACACAGAAAGCCATACTCACACAATATACCCATAGACAAATTTGGAGATCCATAGACTCGCATACATACCAATATATCTCTCGCTATATTAATTGGCCGTGTCGGGTGGTGGACGGAGTACGACACACATTTTACTTAAACGGCCACGTGACCCAATCCATCACGCGTGTATCATAGTATTGGTCGGTGAGGCCCACGTGTTAAACATCAAACACTGTCGCGTGTGTGCTCGTTTAATTTTTCATCCATCAACCACTACACAGATGTGTGGGGGAAATGCACGGCTAATTGCAGTTGATTGATATACGAAACACCGCGTCCCTCCACATTGATTGTGCGTAATTAATAACGCACAATTCTTTTGCACAATGTAATTGTATAGGCCCCCCCTTGTGATAGTAACGCGCCGCATCATCGTATTTTTACTACTTGATTGTATTATTACAGTTTATTAATACGTATCCAAGCAAATGGATCGTAAGCCCTAATATCCAATTAGCCTCTGACACGTGCATTAGTTTGCACACCACCCACACAAGGTTTCACTTCCAGCTGCGAAGTACAAATGTGTCCCATTAGAGGCGTGCTTCAGATAAATAATTTCAATAGAGCTTAAAAAAAAGAACGTTAGGTCTTGCGGCGTATGCAGAGGGCATATTTGTGTTTTCGTGAGCGATCATAGCAGAGGATGTCGTAACAAAAAAACAAGCAAACACTGCACTATAATATTAAATTAACATAATTGTACCAATTCCTGGTGCAATTTGCATGCACCTAACAATGTGTGCCTGAGGTGAAATATTAGAAGAGCATCCAACAGGATGTACAACCGAAGAGATGAAGCTATTAAATCAACGGGTAGGCAAATTCTCGGATGGATTATTGCATTTCAGAAACGCGACAAGGTGGAGGTGGATTGGGGAGGCCTTCATCCGGAAGCGGATTGTCAATGGCTGATGATTTTAAACACATTCCTGCCGAGGGAGCTGGTAGGAACGTTGGGTTGCTCGGTCAATGGCCAGGGTCAACGGCGGCGTGGTGTATTCCGCAAATATGTCCAACTGTGAGGGCGGGCACAAGCCGGCGTGAGTAGGTTAAACGTTGAGTTTTATAAGGGCACCACGGGGTGACCAGCCCCTCCCCACCCAGCCCTACCCCTCCCACCCCCCACCCAGCCCCACCCACCTCACCCAGCCCCTCCCCACCCAGCCCCTCTCCACCCTCCCCACTCAGCCCCTCCCCACCCTCCCCACTCAGCCCCTCCCCACCCTCCCCTCCCCACCCAGCCCCTCGCCACCCTCCCCTCCCCATCCAGCCCCACCCTCCTCACCCAGCCCCTCCCCACCCTCCCCACCTAGCCCCTCCCCACCCTCCCCTCCCCACCCAACCCCACCCTCCCCACTCAGCCCCTCCCCACCCTCCCCTCCCCACCCAGCCCCACCCTCCTCACCCAGCCCCTCCCCACCCTCCCCACCCAGCCCCTCCCCACCCTCCCCTCCCCACTCAGCCCCTCCCCACCCTCCCCATCCAGCCCCACCCTCCTCACCCAGCCCCTCCCCACCCTCTCCACCCAGCCCCTCCCCACCCTCCCTTCCCCACCCAACCCCACCCTCCCCACTCAGCCCCTCCCCACCCTCCCCTCCCCATCCAGCCCCACCCTCCTCACCCAGCCCCTCCCCACCCTTCCCACCCAGCCCCTCCCCACCCTCCCCTCCCCACCCAACCCCACCCTCCCGACCCAACCCCTCCCCACCTTCCCCTCTCCACCCAGCCCCTCCCTCCCCACCCAGCCCCTCCCTGCACGACGGACGGACATAATAATCCCCTGTGGGCTGGTGTAACCAGAGATTCCTACCAGTAAAAGGATAACTGTTATATGCATGTATGAATGTTTAACTTCTTTCGCACCGTACGTAGCCAACCGTGTTAAATATCATAAACTCCCAGTATTAGAATGTATTCACTGTATAGCGCTGTGTAACACAGTTTTTATTTATATTTCATGGCATGAAAGCAATAAGACATTGTGTCCTGGGTTTTCCCTGCTTAGAGGTCATCAGGGAGAATAACATCTCTGCTGGCCTCTATTCCTGTTAATTATTGGTTTCAATAATATTAGAATGACAGTGGAGAAAAAAGCCTATCTTTCCTATCTGATTTCACTCTTTTTTTAGATCGCTGGGGTAGGTTCCACTTAGCCGATATCATCATCATCATTGACATCATTGTCATCTTCGTCATCATCCATGGTCAATCCACTGCTGGGCGAAGACCTACTTAAGTCATTGCCATTCCTCGCAGTCCTGCGATGTCGTCCTCTTTGCACATTCCCCCCCTTTCCCCCCCCCCCCCCCCCCCCCCTTTGCATAGTAATTTTGTAAAATAAACCTTTATTTTAATGGAATTCAATTCGGGGTCACCAGACATCTGGACCACTGCGCGTGCAACAAGAACGCGTTTGGAAATTGAAGCGAGCCATGACTGTCCGCGTGGGGGCCACCGTACGAACAACACGTCGTTTGGCGGGGGATGTCGCTCGCTCGGCGACGATTTAAATTGCGCGCGAAATTATTTTTTTAATAATCATTACCGTGACGAGCTTTCGTTGATTTTTGTTTCAGTTTCTTAACGTCTTGTTCTGTCGTGTAAAGCACGCTTCAAGCTCGCTCGCTCGCGACGCGTTTCAGCGGTGGACGCAGCATATTAAACGTCGCAGGCTCGGCTGCTTGCGTTGGGAGGCCGCTGTATTTACAGACGAGGCCTCCTCTCACTCATCCCGACGCCCCCCCCCCTCACCGAGATCACTAAACAGGTTGAGTAATAACAACAACGTCTTAACAACAGATCGAGAGGGGTGCCTGGGGGGGGCGGCGTTGCTTCACTCACGCCACCGTTGGTCCGACGCGCGGTGACTTGGCCTAGCCCAGGAGGTCTGCAACCAAGATAACACGAGTTATATTTTTTTCTTCTATAATTATATTTTAAGAGTCGCAATGCACGTGCATACCTGGCAACCCATACAGTTTACCCGTATTCTTGTACAGGGAAATGTTGTTTTGAAAATGTTTGTTTTGAAAATGTTTGTTTGATTGTTTCTCCTTTGCGATGGGGCTTTATAGGATGAACGTTGACATTGATATGGGACACGGGGTTGACCAATTATTTCTAGATTTGAAGCTTTCGTGACTGCAAGGATTCATACTCTTAGGTTTTTTCGGTAAAGTCACGTAGGTAATAAATAAATAATACCTACGTGAATTGACCAATTATGTCTCAATTGGTCTGTCATAAGGTAGAGAGGGCACCGATAAGGGGTTGACAGGTATGTGCGCCTGGTGAATCCCAGACGGGGTGGTCCTTAATTTAAAAAAACGTCACGAATTACCGTACAGCAAGGCCGCCCTGGTTATATTTGCGGATATAATAGTCAATCACAGGGATAAGGCCAAATTCGAAAACTACACCGCAATTTGTTTCTGTTGTATGTACTGTTGAACTTCTTTCTCACCGTACGTAGCCAACCGTGCTAATTGGAGGTCCGGGATTAACCACGGCAACAATAACCCTCTCCCCCCACTTGCAGGCTAATGCCCCAGGTCTGTCTTTAAACTTCGACTGAACCTGGCCTCTTGTCGAGTTCTCGCCTGGTATAACAAAGTAGCGTTGAAACTCGAAATGTTAAGTGCATGCATCAGAGATAACTCCAGCTAGTCTGCTCTTTGACGCTGGCCAGATGTTTTGAAGAAGGTGGGAGTACCCCACGCTTTACCCCACCTGATGAGGATTGCTTGTGTTGCGATCTAAACGTCGTGATTCGTTTTATTTGATTTCTACCTACGTGGCTTTACCGAAAGAACCAAAAAGTATGGATTCCTGCAGTCACGAAAGCTTGAAATCAAGATTGCGGTGTACCCATTTATACTGCTGATGCACAGTGGGCAGGCAGGAACGATTTAAGAAACTCATTTAAAACTACGAACCGGTTACCGGTTCGTTTATTACCACTAGATTGCAAGCCTAGTGTGCTAACCACGAACACCACCGTTATGCTGAGATCATGTCCTTTATTTTACCAGGTGGGAACCCTCCTAAAAAAATGTTTGATGCTCATTTCTTTATTTAACCCGGGGAGAGCCCATTCAGATGCTATTCCACGAAATGTATTTTTACTAAACAATTTAAGAACACCTTAAGTGTTAATTTTACATTTATTAAATGCAGGTTAATTTATTTAAGCAGGTGTGAAATGAGTCATTGTATTTAGTAGAGAGCTAAGGAAGCCATATGAGACATATAGATTCATCACATCTGTTCTTATGTAATGAAGTATCTCGACTCTCTAATCAGCTATTTACTAAATACTGAACATATGTTGCACGCTTGCTTGTAACTGTGCACTTTTGTGGTTTGTGTACCTCACAGAATGCCGGTGAAACCCTTGCCAGCCACCAGTTTACCTGATCACCACTGCCCTCCAGGACTGAAGCGGATATACTTTCGAGATCTCGATGTTGGCAAAGTTAGAGACGACCGCTATGTCAAGGTTGTTTGGACGGCAGCACCTTACCCTTGCACAGCACAGTGCAATGCTCATTGACCATGCCTTGTTTTTACCGATTGCATCAACTCTCAAGGACGTGCATGACGGTTGTTTGATGCATATTTCTGCTTTGCCTGCGCACAGGGGCGGATTTGCAAGAGGTTTCCGCTGATCACTGGGAATACTAAACTAATCAAAGTGGTCTTGGAGGAAGGTGTGTACGAAAATTGCAATTCACAACACAAGCCGATACAATTAAGTTAACATGTAAGGTCCATAATAGAGTTTTTTTTAGGTTAGATCGCGTAAATATATGAATGTGTCGTTAAAACCCGCCACCACCTGACACAGCCAACTAGTAAGGGTTGTCACGTAAACAGAACGTGCACACCGGTGTGTTGGAGAGCCAAGCCACAACATTTACAAACTGAGTATGACGTTTTGCCAGTAATTACAACTAGCTTCATCAGGCGACAGCCTGATTTGTGGAGAAGTTTTACTGTTTCGTTAGTTTAACACGTAAACTAACATGTAAGGTGTTAGCTGTCCTACTTTTATAACGCGATGGTTTTCCTGGGTCCATATAAAAGGGGGAAAAAATCCCAGATGTCATCATAAGCCATGCCATATACACTTATCTATGCATACACAGAAATATATTTACATACAGCTTGTATTGTAGAAAAACAAATACACATTAAATTTAAGTATGGTAATATTCTCTCACAATGTGGTGCTGCGATATATTCAATTACCCTCGGGCAAATTGAGCTTATGCGAACTTCATGGATGTGGCCAAAAGTTTCCTTATCCAGACACTTGCCTGTTAGGAATATTGCAGAAAATGGTATTTGCTTGATTGTGTCGTGCTTGAGTTAGCCTTCAAATGTGCCACTTTTGCATTTTCCTCTGCGCTCAACCACATCATTACACGCACCTAATAAAAAGTGACTTTAAAATAGCTCTGGGTAAAATATCAAGCCTTTGTAATGAACAGCTCTACTATCTGCTCAGTAAATCCTGTAATGCTATACTCTATATACGTAAACATAAGCTTGCTTCTCTCGTGCTTTGTGATGTTTTCAGATGATGCCGGACCTTCAACGGCTGATGGAAAAGCCATGAATGTGTTCATCTTTGGAAGTCTGGCCCTTGAGAGTGACAAAGCTTTGAATGATGGGGTGCGTTCACAAAATAATGTACATGTACTCCACTTTTGTGATGCAGGTTATTTGATCATACTGAATCATGGTTCTCAGTACAGATTGGTGAAGGTGAACAGTGGATTTTACCACACTTCCCTTTGCCAAATGTAGCCCCGCAGCAGCCTACAACACTTTTTTGTGCATGGTGGTCATCTATCCCAAGCACTATCCAGGTTCAAAAGTGCATTTTCGGTGATTATTTCAAATGCAAGAGCGCTGAAAGGTGTCATGTGAACAACAAAGAGCAACTTAAAGCATGTTCATAGTTGTCGACAAATGGTTGTGGATTTTTGAGAGTGGCATAGTTGCCCTTAAAAGCAATGACCGAAAAATATACCTCTTAAATACCTATACTGTATTACCAAGCTGTCTGACGCAATTTTGACGCTTTGTATTGTGAGCGTAAGAATTGTAATTCACCTGGCATTACACGCACACTTTTGTAAACGCCGGCAGTTGTCAAGGCCACTGCGCGTGGCACATTGCCACCCGTCTGACCGCCGTGTGTTTTGGCCACCAGGACGTGGTGGCCCTGTCGGAGTTCTTGGTGGACAAGTCGCCACATGCAAATATAGATGGGCGCCACCGTCTGCAGCTGGAGCTCAGCAATGACGACTGCTCCTGCATCTGGGTGAGAGCCGAGGCCGCACGTAGCACTTTTGACCTTGAACCAAAATGTGCGATTACATTATTCGACATTTGGTTTTTCTTAAAAAAAATGAAATACGGTAATATTTTATAAATAAAATACTGGTGAGGCGGTGGCGCAGTGGTTCGGATGCTGCATTATGAACCCGGCGACAGGTCTTGGGCCCCCTCCTTCCTTCAGCAACTCGCACTTGTACAAGTGGTGAAGTATGGTCAATCCCATATTGGTGGGAGGCCTTCAGCAGTGCAAATGAAATGTATATTTGAGATGTGCTCAGCAAGTTGATACATTCCACCGTGTAGACTGTGTGATATGTCAACTGCTGGAAAAAAAATGTTTCACTGAAATGTGATGAGTTAATCTTTCCTTTAGACATCTCCACCCACGTCTTCCACAACACTTGTGAACAATGCAGACGTTTCGAGTCCGCCGACCAAAAGGAAAGCCAAGGTATGCTGCTGTGCAAAGTCGGTGACTGCGAGACATTACATACGGCCTTTACTCTGGCATGTAAATTCTTAAGTTGTCTGCTTTAATATTTACGAAAATCTAATTATGTTCATGGCAAGTTGGGATTATTGTAAAAATATTTTAATGTTATGCATTCATACCTTGCCAAATGCTGTTTTATGGAAAGCGTGTTTCAGCTATGCACGGTTTACTCATTGAGGTACGTTTTCCGGAACATGGCGGTGATGTTTTGGCTCTACGCGGTTTGGCGCTGATAAGACTCTCATCTCCGCAGCAACGAGTAGTGCGGGGTCCGCTTGTAGATGCTGCGGATGAATATCTCTTTGCCATCTTCCCTCCCCAACACTCTCATGTAGTGTCACTCAATTCGTAAGCCCCCCTTTAACACCCCCATCAACATTCTTTTCACCATCATAATCACCATCATTCACCGTAAGTAAAATAAACATTTTCAGTTAAACTTTTTTTGGTTAATTTTACGTCCCAAATTTATTTGAATTCCAAGCATGTTATGTGTACTTTTTTTTTTACTTGTCATAATCCTGTAGAATTATAAGTTAAACAAAGAGAGAGGAGATGATAATTTCAGACCAAGGAATGCAACCCTGTTTTCCCCATGAGGACCATTAGTTGTTGAACGTGGTTTTGCCCAACACAGCATTTTCCAGGCAAGTAACCCCCACATTCAGGGAGATAATATTGGAGTATATTGTGAGAAATCTTGCATTAACTTAACGTCATAAGAAGCAATTATTTTTATTATCTAGACCAGGGGTGGGGAACCTTTTTTCTGCCAAGGGCCATTTGAATATTTATAACATCATTCGTGGGCCATACAAAATTATCAACTAACTCACCCCTAATGTGATGGCTGGAACTGCTTCTCTTTGGCGAGGCGTGTGATGTTAGCTGGTATTGATGATGTTGCTACTCGCAACTGCTTTTCCAGATTTGCTCCTAGATTTATTGAATTTCGAGTCCCGCCTGCGGTTGCCTTGGCAGGGCCACACCAAATGATTTCGCGGGCCTTATACGGCCCGCGGACTGGACGTTCCCCGCCCCTGATCTAGACTATAGAACTGTACAATTTTAAATTCTTGAGTTGGTGTTCTTCCAACACAGCACAATATAAATCAAACACTCATTGTAATCAATAAAATTTGCTCCATTGTAAACGTTTATAGGTTAGCTTTAGTGAATCTCATGAGCCTTGTTTAGTTTATTTTTGTTCATCCAGGGTAGGGCCCATTGATAAAAAAAAACGTCCGGCGGCATGCTGCTATAATGACTCAACATTACATATTGCTAGTCCTGCAGTAATACTACCCTGGAAAAACTAGCCGAGTGGTCATGTAGATGTTAATTTCTTTGACATCACAACAGCTTCTTAGGCAGACAGCGATGGCAATAGGACATGGCAGCCTACGAAGCACTGCAGGATGCTGTGTGTGAGCCGGTGATATGAACAACGATGAAAATGTAATGCTGGAGGATTTTTTTTTTTCCTATCAAAACCTTTCGTGTCTCGTCATGATGCATTTGTTGCTTTTGCCGACAGAATTCGGATGTAAGCTACACATACGTCACCATCGATAAGATTCGAGAGGGCATGGTGGTGAACGTCTATGCTGCTGTCAAGTTCTTCAGGCCTCCGACATCCACAAACGGCACAGGCAAGCCAAAAATCCATGCATGCTCGTGTCATAATTGCGCTCATCCTCGTCTTTGCTGAGCCCCCCGAACACACTCTTAACAACCATTGTACACTGTAGCTTTCAGCCCAGAACACTCAGAAGGCGTTATGTAAGGTTTTTGGTACAATCTGTGCTTCGGTTTAAGTCACCCAGATCTACCGTTGTTTTCTTGGTTTCCAAACTGGCTGGACACCTATTTTGGTTAATTTATACATCTCAATGAAAATACGAATGCTTATTTAGGTTTTTTAAATACATTTTTAAAAATAATCTTTATTTCAACAGCTGCCAGAATACAGGACGAACCACGGGTGAACTCGGCACTGATTTGTCACAGTTGATGTTTTTTTGCGTAAAATAATAAATATTTTCGTTAAATATATTAATATATTGACATGTATATTACATGTATTTATATTTATCATATATTATATGCATGTAATATATTTAGATACATAAAATATATATCTTTGTGGTATACATTAATTACACTTCTCTCACCAAGTAAATCTGGAATTGGGTCACGGGGCTTTACGTTGTATATCTTCCAGCGCTATTACCAATGAAGATGCTTATCCTGGCATCGCAAGTTAACATTTTGGACTTTGTCGGAGCCTCGCGCGACACACCTAATGTTTAAACGGGGCTCGTGTTCGTACACTCACTCGTGGTAGCGCTCTAAAAATGTAGTTGACACTGTCGTTTAATTTGGCTGCCTCCCCCCCCACCCACCCACCCCGCTCTTGACAGTTTTGCGGCACTTGAGGTTCCGGCCCTGTGGGCTAACAGAGCGGCCAAGGCGGGTGTTAAATTTAGGAGCTGTTTTCACACTTTGACTCGGGGCTTTCCAGATGCGTGTCGTTTGACTTAATTAAATGCAAAATATTAAATTAGGTGAGGCAGTAATAAGACGTGGGCCACTGAATATAACTCCACGCTTCAGTAAGTACAATTGATTGGGTAAGATTCTGGTTTCATTAGCAGTTGCTGATAACTACTACGGAAATTTTGCTGCATGGTATATTAGAGCTTGTTATATTATTCAAATAGATTGAGTTATTCTTAAGAAGCATTTCTTAAGGACAGCCATCAACTGATAATATAAAGTTATTTAAGCTTTGTCTAATAATGCAGTTATTTCATGGGACCTCCTTTGCCAGTACCAAAATATGAGAATAGATTTTCCCCTTTTTTCTGGCAAAAAAACAGGTGTTAAGATGCCAAAAGGCGTCCTCTGGTCTAACACCTTTTGAGACTAGGCTCCAAAGAAAGCTGTCTTTGGTGTGGACCAATCAGTTTCAAAGACAATGCATATATTATGTTTTTTGTGGTTAATGCAGACATGATTCCTTGATTAAAGGTTTCAGTTTGGTGTTTTAGCATCTTAACATCTGTTTTGTTGCCATAAAAAAGGGGGAAACCTATTGTCACAATGCAGTTATTTTTTTGTTATATTCCATCAAGAGAATAATTTAATCGGCTTGCACAAATTACACTCCTCATAAAGTTAAACTGTCTGCAATTGGGTCATAGGCTTTATGTTGTATGTTAATGTTGATTGTTATTGAAAAGTACTTTTTAAAATGCTAAAATCAATTTACCATTCATTTCAGAAAGTTTAAAGATGTAAAGACTTAAGTACGTTTTGTTAGTAATCTTACATTTGCTGATTTTATTGGCTGCAACCAGATAAAATTACGCAAATTGTTCCAGTTAGGAAAATTAGTGAAAATCCCTTGCCAGGTTCACGTCCCAAGCTTGGTCATACTGTTTCTGTTGAATTCGATGCAAATTGCTCCCAAGCAGAGCTGAATCCTTTGTTGAATAAATTAAGGCTGAATAAAACCCAAGTCACCTTGCAAACAAATAAAATATGTTTCAGAAAGAGTATAACTGTCTTTCGATTTAAAGCTTTCGTGACTGCAGGGATTCATATTCTTGGTTCTTTCGGTAAAATCACGTAGAAGGGAAATAATACAAATGTATTGTTTTATTTTATCACGTAGAAGGCAAATAATCCAAATGTATTGTTTTATTTTTATGATTTCCCTTCTACGTGACTTTACCCAAAGAAACAAGAATATAACTGTCTTGTTGAAAATTAAATAATAGTTTCCCTTTCCATGTCATTAATTATAGTTGAGCCTAAGAGCCAGGAGGCAAATACACAGTCAGGGTACCATCACAGATTCAATCCAAGCTCCTGGTCCACTGTTCTTCAAGTGCAAAAAACCCCATAAATATCATCCTCCCCCACGATGACAATAATTGTCACGATTAAGGGTTTAAGAATCGATTATTTTTCGTGTCCCATAGTCACCGTCTTCTTTGCCTCGTTCACTCCATTGGCTCTCTAAGCGTAGCATTAGCACATAATTGCGTATAATTTTCAGAAAACGTTAATTGATTCATGAAATGCACAATTGATTGATATGGCCTCACGAAACGATTTTAAATTATGTGTATCCTTGCATGCCTCATCATTAGGCTTGTTTGTGAGCCACATTCTTCTTAATCCATTATGCACTGGGGTAAGAGATTACATTGTATTGCCAAAATGTACAGTTATAGGGCATATTTGTATGCGTGTAGCTTCATCACCATCAGCCACACTTGGTCAACTGCTTAGTTGAAGGGCTTACAAAGTGCGACCCCATTATATAACAATCGATCTGCACGCGAGCTGATTTCATCGGTTCCATCTCCTCCCAAATACATTTCATCCAGTGTGTGGGATTCCAATATTCTTGACCATCCGCTTTCTCTGCATTGCTGACGGCAAAATCATGCTGCCATCCAATAGAATTAATTACAGAAAATGTTATGAGTGTACCTTGCCACCAACAAAATTATTAATTCTCGGCAATATTTATGTTTTGTGTTTTGTTGCCGCTGTACTTACACACCACGGATCTCCCTTGTAAAATAGCCGGGCAATTGACTAAAAAGGATAATCCGTGTAACAAATAAAAATAAATGTAAGACTAAACAAAAGTTCACTGCTGTGTCGGGTGGTGGAGGGTTACGACACATTTATAAATAACGCGATCTGACCCAAAAACCTATATTATGAATAATATTGGTCGCGAAAGCCTGCGTGTTAAATTCACTGCCATCTTATCTGTCCTCAGATCACTTCATGATACTGTCGCTGGTAGACCAGAGCAAGCCAGAGCATGGGCTCCGGTGCATGCTGTTTGGCCATCCTGAGCAGCTGCCACAGGTCACACGCGTCGGAGACATCGTGAGGATGCACAGGCTCAAGGTGTGCGGCACAAAGAATACCACGTGTCTCTGAAAGCGCTGATTAGTGCTTTGTTGGGAGACTGCTGGGAATAATATTAGATATTGTAAGCTTAGGTTGTGAGGTACTCGGGAGATGGTAATACATCAGAAAGGTCATTACTCCTTTTCACATGACTAAGTCTTGTGGTCTATACCAGTTTCATATTTAACACATTTACAGTGCATTTTTTTTGTATTTGTTGGTAGGGTTGTGTACACACACACACACGGGTGTTTGCCTTGGCTGGAGGGGATAAATGTCCTCCACATGCTCGGTTACCTAAATGCACACGAAGAGACGATGCTTCGTGCCCACAAGTTGTTTAAGTACGGTCTAGTTACACGCTTACTGGCGCTTAACTGATCTCGTGAAAATACTTTGTGCCCTCCGAGAGGAATAGTTTTTTTACAGGTTGCATTGTCGTTTAAGTGTTCTCTAAATCCCTTAAGCCACACGGCAAAAACTACGTTGTTGTCAGTGTCGCTTTGTTTCTAGTTTGAGTTCTGATAATGGAGACTTGGCCTCTCGAGGTTGCATAGCTT
This sequence comes from Lampetra planeri, assembly GCF_965212315.1. Lineage (NCBI taxonomy): Eukaryota > Metazoa > Chordata > Hyperoartia > Petromyzontiformes > Petromyzontidae > Lampetra > Lampetra planeri. Next base: position 13,129,619 of record NC_136117.1, read on the forward strand.
GAGCACAAGCTGCTGTGCCAGACCGGGCTATGCAAAGCTTGGAGTTAAATAAGCACCTTCTGCTTTCGATGGTAAATCGGGTGTAGAATGGTATTTTGGTCTGTGAGCTTGTGAGCACGTTTGTTGTGCTCGCTTGCACAGGCATACGTAGTAAGTGGGTTTTTCTGTCACTAGCTAAATGAACCCATAACATCCGGATGTGTCCCATGACTCCCCTGCCAGAGAGCCTTTGCCACTTTGTAATTTTTTTTCTAACCAAAATGTCCCATTCTTGCATGTGGTTTGCTGCTCAGATTTTATTTTTTCCATGCGCGTCTATTCTGCGCCTCTTCTCTCGTCACATCTGCTATCCTTACATCGAGATGTGTAGACTTACATTCAGAACCACAGGCTTACAATAGTCCACTACAGATACAGACTTACATAGAGACAGATTCACTTACATAGAGATCCATAGACTTACATCTACGAAGCTAAGAGTCTCATTATTGCATCGGGTTCGCTGCTCAGATCTTCCTCTGAGCTTCTATTCTGTGCCTCACAGCCACTGTCCTCGTATCTCGTTCCACCGCGTCCTATACATCTCCATCTCCCTCTCAGTTTCACCTCCCAGACGTCAATTTTATTAACCCCTGCTGAGGCTTCAACTTATTTATTCCTCCTCCTCACCCCGAGAGATATTCCAAACGTCCATATTTGCCAATTGATGTGGTCTCAAAGTGCACCTAGTTTGGCACAGGCCCCATGGTAACATCACCACCACTTAGTAACGAATGCACCGGCTGCTGCTGCTGCTGTTGTTTAGCCCGCGGTGCTGATTTACTTTACTCACCTTGACAGGACGGCAGGATGAGGTTTCACAGCTTGGAGAGTGGTGTTCCCGCGACACGTGTTTTGTGCTCGCATTCCCAAATGAATCGTCCGCACTGCCGCGACGCGTTAGCGCCCACGTCGGCTCGCTTTCTCATTTGCTTGACATCGTTGCTCACGCCCGCGTGTGTGCCTGCGTCTGTGCAGGTCCAGCTATACCAAGGGGTGCTGCAGGGCAGCAGTAGCCCCGGGTTCTCGACGCTTGTGTTTAGCGGTCAAATGGGCGCTTCAATGGAACCGTCCTCCACCACTAAAAACTACCACCTCAACCCAGCCGTGGACCACACGATCCTGCTGGCTCTCCGTCAGTGGGCGTCCGAGCGCTTTGTGTCACCCTCCTACGGTGTCTGCTTCTCTGAAGTCAAGCCACCCCAGTTCCTGGATATTCGGTGTCAACTCGTGGCCAAGGCCGTGGTCGACCACAGGACGACCATTCTCAAGGTGCCGGTGATCAGCAGAGCCTTTAGCTGTAGGTTTCGGCATGAATTTAGTTGAGGTGGCTGGGTGGCTCAAAGATCTGAGCTCGCACCAATGAGATTCTGCGGTATAATCAGAGTTTCAGACACCTGTGATGTATCATTGTCCTCATGCCCTGTATTAGTGGGGGTTCTCAACACAGTCACCAACGACTGCACGAAAAAAAACATCTTCACATTTACATTGGTTCTGCTCTTAATTTGGCAAAATTTCAGTTCTGAGAATCAAACATCGGTTTGACTTTCATATGACAAACATGAATCTTGATGCCAGAGCAGCTGAGAGTGTTCTGCACTGGCTCGGAGATCCCTCGAAGAGATGTCCGAGGTAGCTGAGCGACATCCGCTTCCGTGAGCCATTCCCTACGATGAGGGGTTGCGAGAGATCTTTGTAGGTACTTTATCGTAACATAACGCCGATCATGCAATGTGGATTACATTGGGGGGAAATATTTGTTTTTTAAGTACAGCATCTTAGGTTTAAAAAAAATATCCCGTCGTTGTAAAGTTTGAGGTATAAAGCCCTCCTAACAAAGGGGTTTGCACAATTGAAAAGGTAATCTTATCTTACGGAGATGTATTAGTCCATTTGTGCAAGGGGCTTTAAAATCATTATAAATTCGTACATTCGACGGCAGTGGTTAACATACAGAGTGTGGTAGTTTAAAAGTGGTGGTGTAGCTACGGTGAGGGTAACAAGGGCAGGTGGGAGTGGGTCAAGGGGGAGCTGGGGCACTCTAGTTGACCCGGGAGGGCACGTGACCGGTTAAGTGGTGGATGTAGTAGATTTGAAGCTTTCGTGACTGCAAGGATTCATACTCTTAGTATTTTTCGGTAAAGTCACGTAGGTAAAAATGATACAGCAAATCTGGCTGTGACGGCCCCACCTGATGACGGAGACTTGTGTTGCCTCCGAAACGTCGTGATTTTTTATTATTTTATTTTTATAAATTTTTATTTAATTTTTTTGCTACGTGACTTTACCGAAAAAACTAAGAGTATCAGTGGTGGATGCTTGAACGTGTGCTTTGTTCCCCCAGGTATGGGACGGAACACACTGCCCTTACCCCATCCACTGCTTTCCTATCGACTATTCTATCCTGGTGTCAAGGTCGGACTTACTTCAGCGGTCAAAAGGACTGGTCGTGGATATTGCCGCCTATGATAACCATGCGAAAACCACAAGGGACCTGCAGGTGAGATTACTTTTTTTTTTCTATTATCATGAACGACATTTGTTGTTACTTGCAACTAAGACCGCACATCCTTGTTGGAAATACTTACACAAGTAGTATGAAAAGATAATGCATCGTTATTTGTGGATAGCTGGGCAAACTATCATTGCTATTCTGTAAAGGAATACAATTGGATACATCAGAGTTATTGAAAAGCAACAACTTTTGGTGTCCGATTATGTGCGGAAGTTGAAAAACCACAGATGATCACGTAGAGCCTTTTTGTCAATCGTCTATTGGATGAGCATCTTCCACTCCGTGTGTGTCATGGGGTGTTAATTTTCCCCATACTTCACCTTGCTCGTTAATATG